>NC_080542.1:105331443-105980193 GCF_028640845.1 Ahaetulla prasina | reverse complement strand
ATATAGAAAATTCAGTTACAAGTGTCACCAATAATCTGATATGTAAATTAATCAGAATATGATATTCTCTAATCACTTTGATCCAATGGCAAAATGGTTTTCCTGCATATTGGGATGTTTCTCATCCCCCAAAGTTTATGATTCATTAAATTAATTTCAAAAAATGATCAAAATGTTTGTTGGTCACTGAGTCTTTCATGGTTTAAGTGAGAATTTCTGAGATGTTGTTGATCCCATACAAAATTTTGGGAGATCTCAAGATGAGATAAGAAAACCTCATCAGTATTAACTTCTGTAAATTTGGCAGCAATATTTCCAGCAGATGATCTTGAACGTTTCTCAAGATAGTAATATAGCAAAATTTGAAAAGTTTACATTATAGTCCATCATAGGATAAGTCCTATTTGGTTTTCGAATGTTCCCAATAGTTCATAATTCCAATGTAAAACATTTTTTACAGTTTTTTAAACTTTTGAAACATTGCTGTTACTTCTCAGATGCCAGCAAGGTTTAAAAGTTTAAACCTTGCTGTTACTTCTCAGATGCCCTACTCTGCAAAATTATTTTTTCCAGAGGCAGCTGTATCAATGCAGACTTCCAACAGATTATAAGTAAAGACCATAGACTGGAGAAGATGTGTCACTTAATTCATCCAAAAACTTTTGTAACTTTTTGTAGAAAGGAAAAGGAAAAATAAAAGGGGACAGTAGCATAGGGAGATTTTCTTTCAAAGCATTATTGGATAACAGCCTCCTTTAAAATATATTTCTCTTTCAAAATAAAATTGTTAGGATTGGAATATGTGGATAGCTAAGTATAATTTAAGTTTTTTAAAAAATTTAAATAGCTATGCAATTATTTGACTGTGCAAGATTTTCTAATATTGCTAGGAAGCTTTGAAGAATGGCAATATCTGCATTAAAATGTAGCCAAACAAGAATGGACATATTGTATTAAATAACTTTAATCACATGGAATCTTCACGGAATCAGAAGTATAGAAGTGATTGATGTCAGATGGGTTGCTCTGATGACTGAATGCTGAATTAAGTTTTAGCATCACTGATTAACACAAATGAGCTGATACTGCTCTGAACCAGGAAGCAACCCACAAATGTACAAAACCCAGTGCAAATAGTAAAATACTATTTTCTGAAGTTAAAATCCTAATTTGCCTAAATTCATTAACTGATAGGTAAATTGCATTTTTGTTTGTGAGTCTCATGGCAATGTCTCATTGCCACCACAGTTGACTGCATCATTCTCTTTGATTACCATGTTATGCTTCAGTCTCTTTCTCTCTCTCTCTCTCTCTCTCCCTTTCTTTTTTGCTTCTCTTCATCTGTACAGATCATTTTGTGTTTTTCTCCTGTCGGTTCCACATTGCGAGTTAGAGCTCGGAAGTTCCCAGCCATAGTTAACTGCACAGCTATTGACTGGTTTCATGAGTGGCCGCAGGAGGCCCTGGAATCCGTCAGCAGGAGGTTCATTGAAGAGATGCCTGGGATTAAGGTACAGAATTTCAAGCTCGTCAATCATATGCAAAAGCAACACAGCTCTCTGGGAGATAAATAATAAGACAAGCTAGGAGAGGAAAAAACTTATTGTGTCTTCACATATTTGCCTTCATCTAAAGCTGCAGTGCTCACTATGGTTACAATATTTCTGTATTACAATACAGCCAATTTCTTCAACATAGCTTTGAAAGTGTGAAAGAAGAAGAAAAGGAATTGAAAGGAAGCAAATATGCAAGGATCCTAATAGATCTTTTGAGCTTTTACAGTATCATCTGAAATTAAAAAGCTTGTGAGCTTCAGTAGAAACATTTCTCATAAAATTACATAAGTTTGGTTGTACATATAAATATAGACGAAACAAAACATTATCACATAATTGCAATTACCCACACCTAAATTTTAAAAGTTGTAAAAAATTGTGTTCGAAATTCATCTAGCAGAACATTTTTATTATTTTTTAAAAGTAGGCACTTTATATCAAAACATTTTCAATCCCTTTTCCTGTCAAGTGAGATAGTAGTAGAAGTGCTTTTAACTTTTTGTTAATTTGGTAGTAAAATTAATTAGAAAATAATCAAAATGCATTTATGCTAACTTGTAATATTAAAAAAAATAAGAAGTCAGAATTTAACTCTGATGATTAAAATGAAAACTTACAATTGAGCTTCTTTTTTACGATAATTTCCTGTATAATTTCTTAAGCGTAATTATGATCCAGTTGATTTAATATCTGATTTCTTCCTGGACCAAATGGAATAAGAAAGTACTTTAATTAACAAGTTGATTAAATAATAAATAAAAAATAAAGATGACTTGATGTCATATAAGAATAGATGTCAGAGTAATATTAGAATAGAAGATTCATTGTTGTTATAGAAGAGTTTCTTCTATTGTAAAGACAACAATTGTAAAATAACCAAGTGATGCTTGCTTGCTTTATGATAAACAAAACAAATAAGAATCTGATTAGAAATATAGTTAATGTTTTAACTTGATAGAAGAATGATACACCTGATTGCATACAAAATCTATTCTGAAGCGAAACAGGAGGGAATTGGCTAGGTGGAATAGTGCTAAATTGTGTGTTACTATCTTTTTAAAAGTAATAATAATAATAATAACAACAGAGTTGGAAGGGACCTTGGAGGCCTTCTAGTCCAACCCCTTGTCCAGGCAGGAAACCCTACACCATCTCAGACAGATGATTATCCAACATTTTCTTAAAAGTTTCCAGTGTTGGAGCATTCACAACTTCTGCAAAAGTGACAAACACAACCAATGGAGAGAACCTATAGCAAACCCAACAGCAAACCTCAAGATGGAAAAGTTGTTCTTGCTCAGTAAATGCACTGTAACTTTCTCCCTTTGCTACATATCAGTCACAACAAATATAACTCCTTTAGAAAAATGCCAATAGGTCTCAAAAAACTTTCATTTTTACATAGACAGATTTAGAAACTATTTAAACAGAGGTTTTGTTTGGTGTTTAGATCTTTTTCTTATTTTTCTTTCAGTCCTATCCGTCTGCCAATGTGACAACAAAACCGATTCTGTAAGATTAAAAAGAGTGACCAATGACATCTACTGGCCATAGAGAGACTTGTCTTGATTTTCCTATAGCATACCATGCAAATAACTTTTCAAAAATTCCGGGATAGTATTGTAGTCCTATCACTTCCGGGTCTGTTCTGTTCTATTTGGTTCAAATTATATCCATCCAGAGTCTGTGTGTGTGTGTGTGTGTGTGTGTGTGTGTGTGTGTGTGTGTGTGTGTGTGTGTGTGTGTGCATAAAGTTAATTTTGTAGAAGTATGATTAGAATTACATATTGTAACATCTGTTTTATAAAATGGATGCAATGAGGATCAAGGTAATTAACTGGTTGTTCAATGTAAAATGATAGAAAATATTATTTAAAATTATCACACATGTAGAACAAATTTGGCTGAAATATAAGCAGGATTTCTAAAAACACACTTTTTGAATTTCTAGATTTTAAAACTCGCTTGAGTTATACGTGAAAAATAAAGTCATTGCATTAAAACTAAATTAATAAAACAAAGGTCAGCATTAGTCTTAATGTTGCACACACAATATACACTCTATACACTCTATACACTTGTACTTGTGGCAGTTAACCAAGGAGAAACTTCAGTTCTAGGAAATGTAATACAATAAAATTTTGGCCAAGAATGCAGCTAATGCAAAGAACTTGCATTTCACAGAAACAATACAATATCCATAAAGCTGCAAAAGAACCATATTCAGAATATTTCTTTTCACAGCATCTTTAAATGGTATTTCAGAACCATGTGAACACAGATAATGGCAACTACAATATTTGGCAACCCAAAGCAGTTCTTTGAGAATTTTATTATTATTTGTGAAAGATTGGCCTTCTTAGTTATGAAAATCAGGCAATAATGGTAAGAACTATATAAATATATGCATACCATGAACCATATGATTAATAGGCATTTTCTACATCCTATATTCTACATCCTATATAATCCCGCTAAATGCGGAAAATTCAAGAAAATGATAATCAAGATTATAATAAATAAGGCAATAATTTTTTAAAGCTTAGTCACATAGCACATAGTTAAATTATAGATATGTGCTACAAGATGTTATAAAATGGATGCAATGAGGATCAAGGTAATTAACTGGTTGTTCAATGTAAAATGATAGAAAATATTATTTAAAATTATCACACATGTAGAACAAATTTGGCTGAAATATAAGCAGGATTTCTAAAAACACACTTTTTGAATTTCTAGATTTTAAAACTCGCTTGAGTTATACGTGAAAAATAAAGTCATTGCATTAAAACTAAATTAATAAAACAAAGGTCAGCATTAGTCTTAATGTTGCACACACAATATACACTCTATACACTCTATACACTTGTACTTGTGGCAGTTAACCAAGGAGAAACTTCAGTTCTAGGAAATGTAATACAATAAAATTTTGGCCAAGAATGCAGCTAATGCAAAGAACTTGCATTTCACAGAAACAATACAATATCCATAAAGCTGCAAAAGAACCATATTCAGAATATTTCTTTTCACAGCATCTTTAAATGGTATTTCAGAACCATGTGAACACAGATAATGGCAACTACAATATTTGGCAACCCAAAGCAGTTCTTTGAGAATTTTATTATTATTTGTGAAAGATTGGCCTTCTTAGTTATGAAAATCAGGCAATAATGGTAAGAACTATATAAATATATGCATACCATGAACCATATGATTAATAGGGCATTTTCTACATCCTATATTCTACATCCTATATAATCCCGCTAAATGCGGGAAAATTCAAAGAAAAATGATAATCGAAGATTATAATAAATAAGGCAATAATTTTTTTTAAAGCTTAGTCACATAGCACATAGTTAAATTATAGATATGTGCTACAAGATGTTATAAATGGTAATACTGACAACTAAAAAATGGATTATACAAATTCACAAAAGAAAAGTCTAATAAAATGAAGTTTGCTTCAGATTTCAGGGGGAAAAGATGCTTTGGTGAAGGTGGAATTGCTAATGTAACACTTGCTTACAACTGCTTAAAGCAGTTTTTCCTGGATTTGTGCTGCTTCTCTGCCACGTGAACTTGAGCAACTTATATTGAAAGTACTATTACAATATTGTGTACCTTACAGGCTATAGTTTTTGTATAATCTAGCAGACTTTAGCTATAGTGTCTATATGTATGGCTTTGAGAATATATCAATAATTAGTCATACTATATATGTTTGCTCAGACCTTTTTTTTGCTAGCATTACTTTTTTGCTGGAGGAGGGAAAGATTTGTCTATGTGTATGAATAGTACTTTCAACATGTGCTTTTGTGGAAGCAATTTTTCTATAACTATGAGAATGGTTAATAAGTGCAGATGGAGGGATCAGTTAATTTTATTAATAGAAACTTTACAGACAACTGATTTTAATCAATATCTATTAATCCAAATAATACATTATTTCTTAGAATATGGGTTCTGATGAATATGCACAGAGACCTGGGTGTATGTGTGTATATAGGTTGTATATACAGTGTGCTTGTCTATATATGTGTCTATTTGTGATGTATTGTGATGTATGTGTCGGTACATCATAGTATATATGAATTCAAGTTTATTTGATCAGCAGTGATGTAACATATTCTAAATATGTTTTGGGGATAAAACGTATTTTAAGTTAAAAATATTGCTATCCCAATCCTAGTAAGAATTAAGAATTCTCAATATTTAAGCTTTCTCTTTTCTATGTGGTTTTAACTCGGGAGGGGGAAGAATATAGATCATTATTCAGAGATCCATTCATTATGTAAAATTATAATTTAATTTAACAATAGTTTTATATGAACTATTAATATGTAAACTGTTTTAGTTTAGAAACAGAATTTTCCAACAAAACTTTCCTGAATGCATTAACTTTGTACATAGGTTTTTATAATCTGCTGTGACTTTATTCATACACCCACAAACACACATTGCTGCAAATTATGCTATTTTTATCATGATTAATATTTTTAAGAATTAAGATTAAGATTAAGCTGTACAAAAGTAGTACCTGAAGAGACAATGTAAAGTTACTAAATTCCAAGCAATATCTTCAAGAATTGTAATAAGATTTTGTTGATTCTTGAATTGGGTACCATCTGTTAAAAATTATATTCAGTCAGTTATTAAATTATTATTAATATCCCATTTTAAGTGTTACTATTGCTATTTTTTTGAATTTCCAAAGTGGAGATTATTAGTTCTTCAGAATTTCTTCATTAATTTCTTCAATGATGTAGGAAGAAAGCCCTATTTGTCTCAACACTTAACTAGATGAGGCAGCAGTGCCTGAAATATACAAGCCAACAGCATTTTCCTTATTGTTTTTATTCCCAAATTAATTTCACCTTTTGAATTTTACAAATAGGAACTGAACAGAAAGTAGCAACAGGTTCAAGTAGATCAAACAGTGGGAGAGGGAAGAAGCAAGTTTGCATTGGATAACCTAGAAAAATAATGGAATTCATTTCAAGTAAATATCCACAAGACAGTGTGACTTAGGGAACTTTGTATTACATGTGAGGATTTTTACTAGCCTGTTCAAAAGATGGGATTTAACTACTGCAAGGAAAAAAATAATATCTCCTCTGTGTAGAGGTTTCTGTCAGCTGAGGGCTTATTGATGTGATCGGGCTTTCTCTCTTAATTTATACAATTTATCTATTGTACACTGATTTTAAATATCTAGGGGAAACCATTTATTTCCATTTGTTAAGGACAGTTGACCACATATAATGGTCATTAGAGTGCATATGCTATATTATCCAGTAAACTTGAGACAACAGATTCAAGATCTATAATTACATTCATTAGTAGAACCTTCATTCAACTTCTAATTGGTCCAACCCCATGATTTAAAAGCCATAGTAACCGCATGTATTGAGAGGCTATAAAAGCCAAGCAATGGTGGGACATTTAACTGGATTAAATCGTACATAAAAATTTAAAAAGTTGCTCCCAACTTCGTATCTTATCCTCAAAGAGGAAAAATGTGCCTGTGGACTTTTCATATGAGTGTTTGGGCTTATCATTTTATGACATTGCTTTATGAAGTCCCATGTATGCATCAGTAATACATGGATGGAAGTTCAATGAAAAAGCCAAAAGGAAACTTTTGGCCTCAGTCCAGAAATTTTTGTTGGAGTACCAATTTTTCATGCATATTATTAGATGCAATGAATCTTTCTTTCTTTCTTTCTTTCTTTCTTTCTTTCTTTCTTTCTTTCTCTCTCTCTCTCTCTCTCTCTCTCTCTTTCTTTCTTTCTCTCTCTTTCCTTTCTTCTTTCCTTTCCTTCCTTCCTTCCTTCCTTCTTTTCTTTCTTTCTTTCTTTTTTCCAAATAAGCTAGACAATTTGATGACCTTATTAACTATTTGTTCAGAAATGGTGCTCGTGATGCAGAATTCTATGCCATACATAGCTGTTGATGCTGGACCATTTTTTTTCTTTAAAAAAATATGCATACACTGCACCATTTACATGCATAAGGACATATATGAAGGTTCATCCATAACTGTTAAGATCTTTTATTCAAATTTCATGCAAGAGAGATAGAGCCATGCAGAACTAGTTCCACCCTTAAGTTCTGAATTCTATTACATTAAATTTAAAGGATGGTTTTGCTTGTGCTCAGCTTAGTACAAGAGATCAATTGTCCCTGAAATGATTCTAACTGCTGTAGAATATGGCAGAGTGAGACACTGAAGATGCATGGTGGGTCTGCCCAAGATTATTTGGTCATGTGACCAATTTCTTACTTATTGTTATATACTTTGTTTAGATTAAATACCTGAATATAACATGGATAGAAAATTATTCCTAAATATTGATTGCTGTTGCTGGATCTGTTCATGCTATATGGAGATGCTTGAAAAACATGTTTCATTTAAAATATGCATATTTCCCAGTATACTGATTATTTAAAAAAGAATAATAGAAATACAGGTGTTATTGATTATAAGCTTATCCACTGATATTTAATATTTGTAAATTAAATAAAAGGGAGAGCACAAGATTTTACTTCTAAAGAAGGTCAAATTAGCCATAATATTATTTGCCTTTTGGTTTGATAGAGCTGATCCTGAAAAAAAAAAATAAGGTGCAATATTGAACAAAACATCAGCAAACCTTGGAGATAACTGAATAGTGGAATAAATAATTTATGCTAATGAAATTACTGCAATTAGTAGTTCCACAATGACCCTTTTAGAAGACACAGCTGTTAATGTCAGGAAGTGTTGTCACTGCTGACCTTATCATAAGAGAAAGTGACAAATTGAAAATGCAAGGAAGACCAATCATCAAAGCGGTCTGCTCAGAACGATTAGAGTTTTGTGAAAAACAGTGTGAATTACAACCAGCTGCTCTTGGGCTCAGCGGCTCAGCATGCACCCCATGCTGTGCCATTTTGTTAAGCTTGATAACAATAGTTATTTTGCCCCATTGGAACAAGTTGTCTCAGGCCACTTCCAGCTCTACCGGAACCCACTTCTTTCCTAGCTGATTTACAAATAAAAGTGTTACCAAAGGCTTTTCAAAACTGCTACATAAATGTCTCTCATAAGGATCATGGCTGGGCAGAAGCCAGTAATTCTAGAAGAAAGTTCTCCTTGTTAATACACATCTATAGAGAGAGAATGTGTGTGTGTGTGTGCAAAATAGAAAGTGATAGGAGGAGTAATTTAACTACTTAAGGTCTAGCAGATTTTGCTTGCTGTCATTTTTTTTCCAATGTGCATGAAACATTTGCATTCAAAAGTGAGAGTTTAGTCACTTTGCATCCAAGTCATGTAATCCTTATTTCAGTCTCAGTGCCATTATTCTAGTTTAAAGGCAGTTCTTATTAAAGAAGCCATGTTCAAAAATAAGTTTTGTTCCAAAGATAAATTACAAGTTGTCTAAATGAGCTTCTTTGTAATATTAATTATGTTGGCTTGAAACGTTTAGCTATATCAACAATCACTCATGAATAATTTTCCAAAAGATCTCTAAGCATTATTGACAATGCTTTGGTAAATTATGTGTGACTTTCCTAAGAGTTGCTGTAGCTCATTTAATTCATATTAATTGATTTTTAAGTTTCCCTTGATTAATTGAACTGCATACATCTTGAACTGAGTGCAATAAATAATCATTAAAATGAGGGAGATGTGATTCCACAAATTAGAAAGTTAACTACGGTAGAAGTCATAGAGGACAAAATGGAAATTGCTTACATGTATACGGCAGCATTTTAATGCATTACTATATAATAAAATGAATATTTTGGAAACAAATGGGTCACATTTTCAAGATTTTCAAATATTTCTTAAATAAATGTACAACCTCTAAATGAATTGTATTATCCTTCTTTCATATTGATGCATATTATGTAAAATGTAGTTTTACATTAAAGAATCAATAGTATTGTTTTTTTATTGTATTAGTATATGTGTTTTTCTACATGGATTATTTTAATGTGTAAAATAAAGCTACATATTTTGAATTAATCAACAAAGAATGAGGCAGAATAATAACCTGACCAATAAGCCCATCAGTCCCTTATGAATTGATTAGTCAAAGGATCTCTGTTCTGGTGATGGAATTAAGCAACAGCCTTTGGTTTTTTTCTGCTGACTTCTACTGGATCCTAGCGTGTTCTACTTTGTCTGCATAGGCTTTCATGCTTTCTCAGATGTAAACTACATTTGGAAACACTGAGTTTTATTTATTTATTTTATTCAAATTACATCAGTAATTGGGAAGGGGGATGGTGCTAAATGGAAGCAGAGCAAGCAAATAGACTGGAAACTTAACCATTTTCTTCCCTGTTAATGCTTGAAGAACATCTAGAAAATAATGAAATTTTCCCTCTCCATGCATGCTCAGATCCCATTAACATCTCCCATTGAGTGTTGCAATTTGCATTTTAAAGCAGCTGCATATGTTTAATCCATGTGTTTTGGCCCTAGCTCTGACCTCACTCCAATTAATGGGGTTACAACTCCCATCAATTATGCATTGTTTGGGAATTCCAGATGTAGCATGGCTTTTACATTGAACTGATGAGAAATTCTTTTTTTTAAAAAAAAGTTTCTGTGAGGTCTTGTAACTAAACAATCATTTCAGGTTAAGGCCAATGTCATCTGTTGACCTTTGATTAAACGTATTATTTGTCAATGTCAATATGGCCCTAACTAATTTTGGAGTTTATATTTGGGGGAAAGAGATAGCTAGATAAATGATAGATAGATAGATAGATAGATAGATAGATAGATAGATAGATAGATAGATAGATAGATAGATAATGGATAGATAAGATAAATATAACATAAGGTGGCTTTTGAATTCTATAATTCTTAGTGGGTAATGACTATATAGATATATAGTGGTGTAATAGTCTAATGTATATATGAGAGAATACCTTGAGATATGTATATATGTAATGTATATATGAGAGAGAACCTTGCCTGATTTCCAAAATGGTGCCTATGAACCAAGACCTGAATGATAATATCTGGCACAATATCTTGACCCTGGATATGAATATAGAGGGATATCTATTGTGTCTAGTTTTATACGTAGTCATTTCAACATTTTTACTTCTAATTTAAAATGTATTTTTATATATTTTTTTCTTTCAGCCACAGTTATATGACTCCATTTGCTATTTTATGGCATATGCCCATGCTAGTGTGAATGAGATAAGTGCAAAATTTCAATTAAATGAGAAGAGGTACAATTACACAACCCCTAAGAGCTTCCTAGAACAAATAATGCTCTTCAAGAATCTTTTCGAGAAGAAAATTCAGAAAATTTTTCAACATAAGGAACACCTTATAAATGGCATTCAGAAGCTGAAAACAACTGCTTCTCAGGTAAGTCTTCGGATAAAAAGTTTTTTTCTGATGTTTATTTGGAGTTATAGTTTTATAATTATTTAGAAATATCTAAAAGCAGAATTATCTTTTGATCCTATGTTAAGAATCTCTTTCAGAAATTAAAATGTTTGTTTGTTTAATGTAATGTATAGGCCACCTGACTCCATCCCAGTTCTGGCCAACATGTAAAATAACATAACATAATTAATAATAGGTATAGGGATTGTGCGAAATGACTATCCAGAATCAGAATGCCCACACTACCAAACAAATAACCCAGAAGATCCACCTACCATTTTGATCTGGAGAAAGACTCAGATTTTAAGGAGTGATTTAAATATGATCAAAGGGATGGACATTGGAGGACAGAGGTATCATTCCAGAAGGCAGAAACTGGGACATAGAATACCTGTTTTTGTGTCCCAGTAAGGGACTTAGCAAGCAATGAACGAAAGCATGCTGTTTCTGAAATAGCTACTTTAAAAAACCAAATATATTATGCTATGAAGGTTTCCCACAGGTAACAACCAGCATCTTGAATTGCTCCCAGAAACCTAATCAAGATATATCTACAACATTTGCATCTGTATTTATTTGGCATCATGTAATCAATGCAAGAATGGGAAACTGTGATAGTCTAAATAATTTTTAATTATAACTTTTGCAAATATTTTTTCAAGACTGTTAACTATATGCTGTTTAAAGCTGATTAGGTTTGGTCCAATAATATTTGCAGAATACCAACTACTTTTAGAACTGATAATGAAGATATTGAAGTTGAGTGTATCTGCTTCCTGTAGCATTCCTGTAGCATTACTTGGACATGCGCAGAGAGGCTTCTGCGCATGTCCAAGATGGCGCCGCCCTGCTGATCGGGGACGCGGCGACGGGCCTTTCCAGGCTCTTTTTGGGTCTGGGGGGGGCCTTAATACCATCATAGGCCCCCGCCCTGATGGAGGAAGATCCAGCCACCCGTAAATAGGGTGGCTGGGCGCTGTGCGACTCCGCGGGGCGTTGGGAGAAGCCCCGGAGTCACGGCGGAGTCACGGCGCCTCAGAGGGAATCCTGGCGGCCTAGCGGCCTGCCGAGCCGCCACCAGCCTTTTTCGGCGGTTTGGCGGCGGCGGCGGGGGGGGGGTAGGGGGGCGTTGGCAGCGCCCCCTGGACCCCTGCCTGGAAGACTTGGCCAGTGGAAGTTGAGGTTTGGAGTTTGGGCGTCTCCGGTGGCGATGGGAGGAGCCCCGGAGGGGCTGCGCCCCAATGAAGATCTGGAGGGCCGCCCGGGCTCCATCGGCCCTTCGAACCTGCGGTGGCGAGGGCGGCGGCCTGGCCCTTCCCTCTCCGTCGGGCGTTGTCACTGGTGAGCCCTGGGTCTGCTGGCGGATTTGGCGACGGGTGTCCCCCTCTCATCTAGGGGAGCTCCAGTGGCCTGCTCGCGGTGGCGATGGGGGCGTTTCCAGTGGCGATGGCCTGGCGGAGGCGGTGGGCGGCGGCCTGCCCCGGTGCTGAAGTGGCGGATGGCCCGATAGGCCCAGGGTGGCTGTGACCTTGCCCTAGTGGCGCGGATATGTGACAGCGCCGGAGGAAGACCCGCGGGTCCAGCGGACACCCCTCCACTATTTACCATCTTTATAACATCCCTACCATCGTGCCTCTCCCCTTTCTTCCTTAGCCCACCCCAGGTCGTTTGTATGGGGTGGTGAACTGACTGAGTCAGCGGTTTTGTCATCTACCGCAACTGGATTATCTCGAACTATTTCCCATCAGGACAGACTGGTCATGGTCATTTTATCATCTGTTATGACTTTTGCTGCCAACTTGACCAGCCCAGGATGGGCCTTGCCCGGACCGTCTCAGTGATGCGAACATTTACTGCGGCTGACCTTCTTGCCCTGCGAGATGCCCCTCTCTCGCGGGTCTGGCCCTCCAGATTATCGAGGGCCCACCTTGAGGACGGGCTTTGGAGTCCCGAGAGGTGGCATGCGAAAAATAGGAGGCTTAGGGGTTTTTTAATTGGCTGTTTTAATAGATTTTTTAAGGGGAGTTTTAAAGGGGATTTTAAGGGGGGGGGAAGGAAACCGACGGGCTTGGGTTGGGGGTGGGAGGAATGGGTGGGTGTTGGGGGTAACCCGTCGGGGGGGAGTCCAGTTCCTGCGCATGCTCGTGGCGGGGGTTGGTGGGTCCGAGGGTCATGGGGGGAGTCGGTGTTCCATTGGCTGAGGGTGGTGCTATTTCCACGGTAAGGGGAGGCAGATATGGCGGAAGTGGGGCTCATATCGTGTTAGGGGTGCGCGCCGATGCTTACAGGCGATCGCGCCCGAGCCCTCAAACTTCTCCCGTTCCCGGATGGTCAGGATCCTCAGGGCCCTGGCCTCGGCTGATGTTATGCAATGCACGGTCCGTGGCCAATAAGGCCCCCCTAGTTCACGGTCTTATTCAGGGGGGTGCCGCGGACCTTATGGGCGTTACGGAGACCTGGTTGGGCCCAGAAGGGGGCGTGCCCCTTGTTCAGATGTGCCCACCGGGTTTCCGAGCATTTCATCAGCCGAGGGGCCAGGGTAGGGGTGGTGGGGTGGCGGTTGTGATTAGAGAGTCTAGAGCCGAGGAGACCACTGTACCTCAGATTGCCGGGTGCGAATCCTCTTTGTGAGATGGGGTCATAGATGTCAGATGGGCTTGCTGGTCGCGTACCTGGCTCCTTGCTACGTGACAGCTGCCCTGCCCGAGCTCCTGGAGGTGCTTGCTGGGGTGGCAGTTGAGACCCCCAGACTTTTAGTCGGGGGGGACTTTAACTTGCCATCGTCCGGCTCGCCATCGACGGTAGCTCGGGAGTTCATGGCTTCCATGACGGCCTTGGACCTGACCCAAGTAGTTGATGGCCCTACTCACGTTGGGGGTGGCACTCTGGACTTGATTTTTGTCTCTGGTCAGTGGTTGAGAGATCTGGACTTAAAGGAAATAGTCATTGAACCTTTGTCATGGTCAGATCACTCTTCTTCGCCTGGACTTTCTGACCGCCATTCACCACCGCAGGGAGACGGAGCCGACACGCTGGTTCCGGCCCCAGGCGCCTGATGGACCCGGAGGGGTTCCGGACGGAGCTTGGGCCATTTCCTGAGGGTCTGGCACACGGCTCGGCTGAGGAACTTGTTGCGGCCTGGGAACGGGCGCGGGGCCTTAGACCGGTCGTGCCTTTGCGGCCTCTGACCCAGCGCAGGTCCCAACCAGCCCCTTGGTTCTCCGAGGAGCTGAGAGGGATGAAGCGCCGGAGAAGACGCCAGAGAGTTCCTGGAGGTCTAGCCGTTCAGAAGCTGATCGGACACTAGTGAAGTCCTATACTAGGGCTTACCTAGTGGCAATGAGGGAAGCGAGGCGTACCTACGCCTCCTCCCTCATTGCATCGGCAGATAACCGCCCAGCCGCCCTGTTTCGGGTGACCCGCTCCCTCCTACATCAGGGGGGGCGGGATGACCCGTTGCAGGGGCGTGCTGAGGAGTTTAACGGTTATCTATACGATAAAATCGTTCAGCTTCGGGATGGTTTGGACCAAGATTGCGGTGATACGGGTGAGACGGCTGAGGGCGGTCTTGGTGACATTGTATGGGATGAGTTTGACCCTGTCGCTCCCGAGGACATGGACAGGTTGTTGGGGAGGCTAAATGCCACCACATGTTTACTGGACCCGTGCCCCTCCTGGTTGGTGCTGGCCACGCAGGAGGTGACACGAGGCTGGCTCCAGGCGATTACGAGCGCTTCTTTGGTGGAGGGAGTCTTCCCGGCCGCCTTGAAAGAGGCGGTGGTGAGGCCCCTCCTCAAGAAGCCTTCCCTGGACCCGGCTGTTTTAGGTAATTATCGTCCGGTCTCCAACCTTCGCTTCGCGGCGAAGGTTGTAGAGAGTATGGTGGCATATCAGTTTCCCTTGCACCTGGATGAAACTGTCTATCTAGACCCGTTCCAGTCCGGTTTCCGACCCGGTTACAGCACGGAGACGGCTTTGGTCGCGTTGGTGGATGATCTCTGGAGGGCCAGGGATAGGGGTTGTTCCTCTGCCCTGGTCCTATTAGACCTCTCAGCGGCTTTCGATACCATCGACCATGGTATCCTGCTGCGCCGATTGGAGGGATTGGGAGTGGGAGGCACCGTTTATCGGTGGTTCTCCTCCTATCTCTCCGACCGGTCGCAGTCGGTGTTGACAGGGGGGCAGAGGTCGGCCCCGAGGCGCCTCACTTGTGGGGGGCCGCGGGGTCGATCTCGCCCCTTCTGTTTAACATCTACATGAAGCCGCTGGGTGAGATCATCAGTGGTTTCGGTGTGAAGTACCAGCTGTATGCGGATGACACCCAGCTGTACTTTTCTACACCGGACCACCCCAACGAAGCTATCGAAGTGCTGTCCCGGTGTCTGGAGGCCGTACGGGTCTGGATGGGGAGAAACAGGCTCAAGCTCAATCCCTCCAAGACGGAGTGGCTGTGGATGCCGGCATCCCGGTACAGTCAGCTAAATCCGCGGCTGACCATCGGTGGCGAGTCACTGGCCCCGATGGAGAGGGTGCGCAACTTAGGCGTCCTCCTGGATGAACGGCTGTCTCTAGAAGATCATTTGACGGCCGTCTCCAGGAGAGCGTTCTACCAGGTTCGCCTGGTGCGCCAGTTGCGCCCCTTTCTGGACCGGGAGGCCCTATGCACGGTCACTCACGCCGTCGTGACGTCTCTCCTGGATTACTGCAACGCTCTCTACATGGGGCTCCCCTTGAAGGGCATCCGGAGGCTGCAGTTAGTCCAGAATGCGGCTGCGCGGGTGATAGATGGAGCCCCTCGTGGCTCCCGCATAACACCCATCCTGCGCAGGCTGCACTGGCTACCTGTGGCCTTCCGGGTGCGCTTCAAGGTTTTGGTGACCACCTTTAAAGCGCTCCATGGCATAGGGCCGGGTTATTTACGGGACCGCCTACTGCGACCAGATACCTCTCACCGACCCGTGCGCTCTCACAGGGAGGGACTCCTCAGGGTGCCGTCAGCTAGGCAGTGTCGTCTGGCGACGCCCAGGGGAAGGGCCTTCTCTGTGGGGGCTCCCGCCCTCTGGAACGAGCTCCCCCCAGGACTCCGTCAACTTCCGGACCTTCGTACCTTCCGTCGCGAGCTCAAGACACATCTATTCATCTGTGCAGGACTGGCTTAGATTTTAAATTTTATAGGGGTTTTAAATTGATTTTAATATTTATATTTCTATTTTTAATGATAGGGCATTGGAATAAGTTTTTTAAAGATTATTTTAATTTTGTGTATCGATGTTTTTATATGCCTGTGAACCGCCCTGAGTCCTTTGGGAGATAGGGCGGTATATAAATTTAAATAATAAATAAATAAAAAATAAAGAAAGAAAGAAACTAGTAGTCAAGAAATATGCTGCAGTAATTCACTTACCAAATGTGGCAGAAAAATAGTAAACTGTGGTAAAACTCACCTAATAAATTTCTCACTTAGCAATATATATTTTGCGCTGAGTTGTGATTGTAAGTTGAGGACGACTTGTATAGATAACATGAACAGGAAAAGGACAGGTGTCTTATAATAACCACTTTTGAACCAGCTAAGGAAGAGATTCTTGCTCTGAGTGTAGCCCTTCAGGAAGCAATCAATAGTTCTTCTTAGCCTGCTGCTCCAAGAATGATCATTTCAAGGTCTTATTCACACTGTCTGAGCCTTGCATAGTGAATTCATAGGTATGCTTGCATTGCTTCCTGAAGCTTCTATTTGAATAGTTTAATGTATTTGGGTGTGTATCTGAAGCCTGATGTTTAGTAACCACATTTTAAAAAGCTGCCTATGCTTAATGTTTTCTTCAAACAAATGCCTTTGCTGTTCTGCCTTAGGTAGAAGACTTAAAATACAAACTTGCTTCTCAAGAAGCAGAGCTGCAACTGAGAAATCAAGATGCTGAAGCTTTGATTACTAAGATAGGGCTTCAGACTGAGAAAGTGAGCAAAGAAAAGGCCATTGCTGATACAGAGGAGCAAAAGGTCAGTATAATTCCACAATTTAGTCATGTTGAGCTATATTTAGCACAGAATAAACCTTTGTAGGTGAACAATTTTGAACACCTACCTCTCCAGGGAGCATAAAATCTAAAGAATTATTATACTTACTCATGTTTCAGCATTTCACACCATGATTACCACTTGACCTTTCTTTACATTATGCATTTTTCCAACCTTTTAGTTCTTTTAATGATATGAAAGAACAATAAGTTTGAAGCTCATTCAAGCATATAATGGATGGGGATCTTGAGAATCAGACTAGTATTCAATACATGAAAGGTCAGAGAGTCATCTCTGAGCACTTCAGGTTTTTTTTATTATTATTTTTTAGTTCAATTGAACAGTTCAATTGTTCTTGAAGTTCATTCCATTGACTTGCATCTTCAGTTTCAAATTTTGCATTTCATGATATATTTGCCGAGGTTCCATATTTATTGTTCAGATCCTTCATCCTTCGGCATACTCAATTCCTCTTTCTTTCTTTCTTTCTTTCTTTCTTTCTTTCTTTCTTTCTTTCTTTCTTTTTTTTCTTCAATTCCTTCTTTCATTGGGGGTATTACTTGGAACCCTGACATTTTCTTTAAAAAGTAAGTTATTGTTCGCTTTATTAATCAATTCTATTTTAACCCCAAATTAGATTCAACTTAAAAGCACACTTACAAACTAACCTATTTTTGTAGGTGTACTATTGTTTGCTAGCAAATAGCTATTTTCACACAGGATTCCAGAAATTTTTGGATCATGGTGAATGAAAGGGCATGAAGCTTGTTAATTCCTGCTTTGATCTGTTCTACTATTTCAATCACTAATAAATTAGGAAAGATGGGTTAAAATGTTTAGGAAGGTAAGGATCATAGTAGCCTGAATCACAGACATATAAAAATTAATATACTCATTAATATACACGTAGATATTCCCCCATGTATATATGTTTTTGCTCAGCCACTAGCAATGTTTTCTGGTCCTTGATGGCCAATTGCCAATGTTTTCTGAAAGGACTTTGGCATGATGATTTGTGGATAGATTTAAGTAGCATACAAAGAAGGGCAAATGGGAACTGACTTAATGTCAGACCTTTGGTAAATGCTTAAATCAAAACCAAGTGGCCCCTGCATTTCATTGAAGTTTTTTTAGCGAAATTTTAGCGAAATTTACAGAGATGAAAGGCTTATAGTACAAAACTTTCAGCAAGTGAGTTATTTTTCAGTTTAGATCCAACATTAAGCTGAGATTTTCTGAGTCTTTTTCCTAACACCTTTATGAAGTATCAGACCAAAAGAGGCTCCTACTGTACTTATAATAGGGAAATATATAGTTGGCTGTTTTGAATTTTTGTTGGTCTGAATACGAAATCTCATATCTAAGATATCATTTCTGTCACACTTCTGTTCTTTTTGTATTCTATCGTATTAATTCTTCTCCATTCTTCTTTTCTCTTTGCCAATGATTCAGTACAGATTATAAATTTGAGGCTACCAGACTGGATGACAGGGGCTGATTAGTTAGTTTCTTGTTCTTAATGGGAACTGTTCTCAATGAGAACAAGAAACTGTGATATACAGTATCTTTGTGTTATATAATTTAGTAGCACTGGGCATGCTTTTTTTTCATTTTATAAACTATGCTCATGCATCTTTAGGCAGTCCATAGGTACTGTTTGGCCCTCGGCTAACAAAAATCAGTCCTTTCTTCCCTGTTAATTCTATAACTTCTTGCTAATGTGCTGAGAAAATGAAAAAACTGAATAATATTGGCTAAACTTCAAATCAGTAAGACTGGAACTATACAACTGTAGAAAACCCTGTTACTGTACAATACGGGCCTCCCCATTACAGATTGTTCTGATGATTTTAGGAATGTTAGGGTATGCTCCCAACAAATTTCCAAATATTTAATTAGGTAATTAGATTCAATTCATGATGTGATTAACATGAGCTAATTGTCATGCTGGGACAGTTTGCAAGATTGAGACTGTTATTCATGAGTCTAATAAGTAGCTCATCTATTTTATTTCATCTTTTAGTTTTTCTAAAATATGTTTATAAATTGACTTTGAATTGATTTCTATATAACTTTAATTTGAAGCTGCTTTAAAAATGTGCTAATTTACACAGATTAATGTACATGTTTTAAACTAGTATAGAATATGTGCGTGTGTGTGTGTATACACACACACACAGAGTATCTTTGTGTTATATAATTTAGTAGCACTGGGCATACTTTCTTTCTTTATAAAATATGCTCATGCATCTTTAGGCAGTCCATAGATACTGTGTGGCCTTTGACTAACAGAAGTCAGTTCTTTTTCCCTGGTTAATTCTATAACTTCTTGCTAATGTGGTGAGAAAATGAAAACTGGTGTATTTTCAACTCTCAGTGGTAATAATTCCAAATGGGCACCCCACCCCCAACCCACCCCTGTCTTTCAACTGGTGGTAGAAGCATCTGAAGATTGAACCACTGAGTAATTCCTTTTTTGCTTCAGTATCAAGGGCAAACCATATGATGTAATTGCTCTTCAGTTGCTTTGTGCTATAACTATTTTTTCAGCTAATCACAGGCCATCCCAAGGAGATACACCAGGAATTATACAGGTAAGAGGAGACGAGTGGGAATCTGGATGCAGAAGCAACTGGTAAAACAATAGTCTTCAAGTAAAACTATTCCTGCATACATTGTGTTTTGAAAAGTATATTTGAAGACTGGCAGCTTTAAGTACAGATAGTCCTCAACTTTATGACCTTTTTTGCCACAGTTGTTAAATGAATCCTGGTAGTTGTTAAGTTAGTAACATGGTTATTAAATGAATCTGGCTTCCCATTGACTTTGCTAGTCAGAAGGTCGCAAAAAGTGATCACGTATCCTTGGAACACACCATCATAAATATGAGTCATTTGCCAAGTGTCTGAATTTGGATCACATGACCTTGGGGATGTTGCAATAGTCTTAAGTGTGAAAATGGTCATAAATCACTTTTTTTAATGCCATTGTAATTTTGAATGGTCACTAAATGAACTGTTTTAAGTCGAGGACTACCTGTATATTATTTTCATTTAAAATAGCCATTCTAACTTGATTCCTTCCAGGTGACTGGAAATACAAATTCATAAATTTCCAGAACTTCACAGTTGTATGGGCATTGAGTATCTTAACTAGAAATCCTATATCTCTCTCATTCTAATCATACATATTTAGAGAGCATTGGAAAAGTCTTCTTTAAATATTCCAAAGACAATTTATGGTGTTTTAGATAATACTTGAACAAATGTCAAGTTATGAAGTCCTATAGAATATTCCGTTAAAATGAAGCATCTCTGCTGCTATAGGTAGTTGCAATTCAAGCAGAAGTATCTCGGAGGCAGAAGGAATGTGAAGATGATCTGATGAAAGCTGAACCTGCTCTGGTAGCTGCTACTGCAGCTTTAAATACCCTTAATAAGGTAAATATAAAAGCATTGCGTGATTATTTTTGCTGGGTGATAAATTAGTGATTTATTTTAAAATAAAATTTCATTTTAAAAGAACATCTTTTAATTTTGGGGCTTATCATATATAAAAACATTATTATTCACATTATTATCATCATTGTGACACCTTTCTTATAGGAGATCAAGATAATAAATATAGGTTGTCCCCTTATTCTGTCCTGACACTACAAACCTGTAACAAAGATTAAGCTGAGAAAATTGTTGGTTCAAAGAGCATGGAGTGAACTTAATGGTTAGATGGGGACTTGAAGTTGGCTCTCCCAATCACACGATAATTTTAATAAAAGTTTTCTGTTCAAGTATGGTGAACGGGTATCCTTTTTTTATGGCTTCATTTAGTTTACTTAAACTTATCTTACTATTGGAAGAAGTTAGCCCACCATGTTAATTAAAAGTTGCATTGACTTTTGAAATGCATCTATTTTTTTTGTTTTCAGGTGAATCTTTCTGAACTGAAAGCTTTCCCTAATCCACCAGATGCAGTGACCAATGTCACAGCTGCAGTCATGGTCCTTTTGGCAAACAAAGGAAAAGTACCAAAAGATCGAACTTGGAAGGCTGCTAAACTTTTCATGGGAAAGGTATTTGCAACAGTGGGATTTACTAAAATATATTCTTCATACTTTTTCAGGACATGGAACTTGTTCGTTAAAAACAAAAATTCCCAGAGCCTCTGATGAAAAGAGGCTTTTGAAAGGCAGTTTAAAAGCCTTATCCTTTACACTAGCAAAAATTGCTATCAACATCCTGAAGAACAATATTGATGTGTGAATAGAGGACTAAGTGCCTTTGAGTTTTCCAACCCACCACCATCCCTTTAGTCCATTGTGAGAGTCTTTTTCCCTTTAGTCACGGAAGGTTGCTTGAAAAACTCTGAACTAATTATTTGATATTTTTAAATAAAATATTTAATAATTTAAATGATACCCTATATATCATTTCTTACTTAAATATGCTGTGATTCTAAGTCATCTTTTATAGCAGGCCTGCATGGCAAAGGGCCACCTTGATCAATTAAAAATCATTGCAGACTACAGAAGAATTGCAAGCCCAGCTCTTGGCGCTAGCGGGTGGTAGAGCCAATGGCAGCTGTGAGGCTTGCAGGTGTTTAGCAATGTTTCTTTTGGAACAGCAAATTTATTTACTATTTTAAAAATGTAGAAAATTTGCACACAGGTTATGCATGCTTGTTCTCTATGTGTCTTTTGACAGTATTTGGTTTAATGACAAGTAACAATAGTAAGATGATCTTCGTCAGCAATTAGCATTGGTAATTTTCCAAAGCAGATCAGGAGTATTTTTAAAAAGTGTTTTTGTACTAATTTAAGATTATTTATAGAGATTATATATGTATCTATATAGAGATTGTGTGTGTGTGTGTGCGTGTGTGTATGTAGGTCTTTGATTATTCGGGTTTTCTCCCACGTAAAATTGGAAGTGTCTTGGCGACGTTTCAATGAAGTCTCATTCGTCATCTTCAGGCTTCAGCTTCATGCTTCTGGGAGCAATGTGTGATTGCAGCTGTTTCTTCCTTTTTAACTGCTAGTGGGGGTTTGAACTGATTGGGTGGGAGCTTGGCTGTGCTCTGATTGTCTGCAACATTAGCCATTTCAAACCCCTCCAACCCATACATGCAGCAGACAGACACCCACTATGAAGATGTAGCATGACCACAAACACGAAGCCAAACAACAGCAATGCAGCTCACCAGCTCAAATCCCCCTGGAACTCAGACTAATCTGAGCACAACCAAGCCCCCACCCAAACAGGACACACCCCCAGCCAATCAGAGCACAAAAAAAACCCCATCCAATCAGAGCACAGCCAAGCTCCCACCCAATCAGTTCAAACCCCCACTAGCAGTTAAAAAGGAAGAAACAGCTGCAATCACACATTGCTCCCAGAAGCACGAAGCTGAAGCCTGAAGACGACGAATGAGACTTCGTCGAAACGTCGCCAAGACACTTCCAATTTTACGCGGGAGAAAACCCGAATAACCAAAGACCTACATACAAATACCCGCGAAAACCTCAGAAAACAAATATATATATATACAAATATATATGTATATATATGTATATATATGTATATATATGTATATATGTATATATATATATGTAGGTCTTTGGCTATTCGGGTCTTCTCCCACGTAAAATTGGAAGTGTCTTGGCGACGTTTCAACGAAGTCTCATTCGTCATCTTCAGGCTTCAGCTTCGTGCTTCTGGGAGCAATGTGTGATTGCAGCTGTTTCTTCCTTTTTAACTGCTAGTGGGGGTTTGAACTGATTGGGTGGGAGCTTGGCTGTGCTCTGACTGGATGGGGTTTTTTTTGTGCTCTGATTGGCTGGGGGTGTGTCCTGTGTTGGTGGGGGCTTGGTTGCGCTCAGATTAGTCTGAGTTGCAGGGGGATTTGTGCTGGTGAGCTGAATTGCTGTTGTTTGGCTTCGTGTTTGTGGTCATGCTACATCTTCATAGTGGGTGTCTGTCTGCTGTATGTATGGATTGGAGGGGTTTGAAATGGCTACTGTTGTAGCTGCGGTCTGGCTTCTGGTCCTTGGTCATGCTTCATGATCAGTGTGGGTTTGGGTCTGCTTTCTGGGTGGATGTGTGGTGGTGACATCCTGTGTGGACCTCGTGAGTGTGGGTCTGGTGTCATTCCTCGTGTTAGGGACTCGTTTGTCAATAAGGGCGGGTTTCCAAATGGCTGGTAGGCAGGAGGTATCATCTCGTTTGTTCATGCTGTGTGGGCATTTTTCTATCTCGATGGCTTCTCTGATTATTCTGTTGTTAAAGTATTCAGTTTTGGCGATAGTTCTGGTCTTTTTAAAGTCAATATCGTGTCCTGTGGCTTTAAGGTGTTGGACCAGGGAAGAAGTTGGTTCCTCTTTTTTGACTGAGTTCTTGTGTTCTTCAATGCGTGCACTTATTCTTCTATTGGTTTGTCCGATGTATGTGGTGGGGCAGGCGGTGCATGGGATTTCATATACTTCTTGATTTTCTAACTCAATTTTGTCTTTGGGGTTTCTTAGGATGGTGGATATTTTTTGGTTTGTGCAGAATGCTGTCTTGATGTTATGTTTGTGGAGGATCTTGCTGATTCTGTCTGTGGTGCCTTTTATATATGGGAGGAGGGCTGTGCCGTTTTCTTGTTCTCTGTCTTGGATTTTAGTGGGAGGTTCTTTTTGGATTAGTTTGGTAATCTTATTTCTCTGGAATCCATTGTATGTTAGTACGTTTGTGACACACAGGACACACCCCCAGCCAATCAGAGCACAAAAAAAACCCCCATCCAATCAGAGCACAGCCAAGCTCCCACCCAATCAGTTCAAACCCCCACTAGCAGTTAAAAAGGAAGAAACAGCTGCAATCACACATTTCTCCCAGAAGCACGAAGCTGAAGCCTGAAGATGACGAATGAGACTTCGTCGAAACGTCACCAAGACACTTCCAATTTTACGCGGGAGAAGACCTGAATAGCCAAAGACCTACATACAAACACCCGCGAAAACCTCAGAAAACAAATATATATATATATGTATGTATGTATGTATGTATGTATGTATGTATGTATGTATGTATGTATGTATATGTATATGTATCTATATATGATAGCAATTTCTGCTTTGTTTTTAAAAAAATACCTAAAAATCTTTCCACAAAAGAAAGATGAATAAAAAAATATTGGTATTGGTATTGGGAGAAAGGTTTAATTCAGTTAATGTCTTCCATAATTAGGAACTACTTCTAGATTGTAGATGGATAAGCTTCAAATGCACTATATAAGTCAACGTTTTATATATATTTATTTTGTTATTTTCTAGGGTCTCTTCATTATTTGTTTGGATTTTTAATTTTTTTAAATTGTGGAATCGAGCTTGTGAAGTTGCAATGTTGTTTAATGATAACAAGTTAGGTGCCTTAATTGCTACCTTCTAGGTTGATGAATTCTTGCAAGCCTTAATTAACTACGATAAAGAACATATCCCAGAGAATTGTTTGAAAGTGTTGAAGGAACATTATTTGAAAGACTCAGAATTCAGTCCAAATCTCGTTCGTAACAAATCATTTGCAGCGGCTGGTCTTTGTGCCTGGGTTATCAACATAGTAAAATTTTATGAGGTATATCTTTTGATTTAGCTGGTCTTACAGTATATTATTTAAATATGCTATAATAGAAGTATTGCCAGCAGAGATAAAACAATATATTATATACACATTATTAAAGATGCATACTGAATTTATTGTTATTAATCGCTATTGTTATAACATAGATACCTTATTTTCCTGAAAATTACATACTTCTAAATTAAAATGTAGATCATGCATAGAAAAAGTTATAAAAGTAGACAGAAAACAAATTTAAAAATAGATAACGCAGTGACAAATGTTTTCCATTTTATTAACCTTATGTTGACCCATGAATAAATATTTGTGTGTGATATATTTGTGTGTGATGTATATTTGTATATGTGAATATCTGGATGTATTCACATGCAGACAGTACAAACAGATATGTACAAACAGATATATATACAAAAACCACATTCATCAATTCCACCAAGCAAGGGATTAATCTTCAAAAGCATCTGACATTTCAAGTTTTTTCCCCATTCTTGGTTTTTTTAGGGACAGAGTGAGTATGTTTGAATATCAGATAAGGATGGTATCCATTTTAAATTACAATGTAGTAGAAGCATCCTAAACTGTATAGCTTCAGATCTTTTGATTTAAAGCCACATCATCCTAAGGCTATTGAACTGAGTAAAGTAGTGGTCTTCTTCCATTAATGGATACTTCTTTCCCACAAAACTAAAATGATTATTCCTTCCCTCCCATGCAACATCCTGTTCTTCCTCCAAAGTGGGTCTAAATTATTTCCTAATTATTGCCACAAATCCATACAGGATGAAAATAATTGCTACCTTTCACTTTGATGATGGAAAAATATGATCTAGCCCAGGGGTGTCAAACTCACATCATCACGGCGGATCTAGCCTCAGCTAGAATGGCCATCCTAAAATGGTTAGGATGGCATCACTTGAGAAACCATAAAAGCTCAATATCTTTTGGATCAGTTTCCCAGGAAGATTTGTAGTTGTATTTTAAGCAATGGCTGGAAGATCTGCAGGGGATTTTTATGGGAGGGGGCCACATAGAAGGATGGTAGAGTGAAGGATAGCCAAAAGGACTGAGCTGGAGAAGATGAAGGGAGCTGAAATACATACTGCTGTCATAAATGCAAGCAAGCTGTCCAGCACCTGAATTTGTAAACAGAAAAATATAATTTAATTCTTTAGCCTGGGTGCAGGTATCAGACCTTAGGGTTATCTGTGTTAGTCTTAGAGACTCTTGACTAAAAGCAGTGTTTCAAGCCCCTATATATTCTCTGGGGGCATTTGAAGTCTCTGGGGTTGGTATCTGAGCTTCCTGCATACAAATGATTTGTTCTGAATTTTAACCATGGAGAGGTGCTGCAGTGGTCATAACCTTAAAGACCAGACACAAATATAATTTCTTCCATGCTGTTGTAATATCAAACAGTCACTAAATTAATGGTCATTAAGCAAAGACTAGCTGTACTTTCTAAGCCTGAAGTAAAACATGCTTCTCTCTCATTATTGCTATTAATAAAACATGATTACTGATTTTACATGTGTAGATGTTGTTGTCTGCACTCATTGTTCATACTTGTAATTTATGGGTAAATTGTTTCCAGTTACACTGAAATTTACTATTTAATAGTAAATATTAGTGAATTTTTAATCTTAAATACACAAATAATAACAGTACCTGTGTTTGACTACCTATGCTCCAGAAAAAAATTATATTATGCTACTAGTTTAGAAACCAGTTCTAACACATTATTGGAAAACACAAGAAGTTAAAAAACATTATTGTAATTCACTGAACTTGATCACCTTCCAGTGAATTACAAAACTTTAAAGAACAACTTAAAAGCTTTACAAATAACACACACACACAAATGTGATACCAAAAATTACTTGGAAAGTATTAGATTATCTACCATATTGTTGCATCTTATTTTCTGAATTTATTTATTTTTTTGAATATATATTTTATACTATTTTTCTGTATATATACCTGTAACCAAGATTTGTCTTTTCTGAGAGTTCTTTCTTATGACTGAAGGGCAGCCAGAAATCTTGAAAATCTTGAAAAGAAGCAATCCATTCCATATCAAATATTGTCTAATGAACTATGTAAATATTGTTATTTCTTAAAACAGTAATGTATTTCTGTTTTATAAATTATTTTGTAGAAGTGTTGTGGACTGCTTGTTTTTCTAGGTATACTGTGATGTGGAGCCCAAACGTCGAGCTTTGACCCAAGCAAATGCTGAACTTGCAGCAGCTACTGAAAAGCTGGAAGCCATCAGAAAAAAACTTACTGTGAGTATAATTCCAGCCCCAACATCATTCCATTCCTAAGCAAACACAATATTTTTTACCTCTTCTTGTAATAAAGATAAGTGATATGTGTAAAATAGAAAATACCTTATTGCCTTATATTTTTAGAATATCAATTGTTATTTTGATGTCAAAGACAAGAAGTGGCTGAATTTGGCATTAGGCCTTTTCCCATGGACCAGCTACATATGAGCCATCCCTTTTATAAAATAAATGCAAGCTATTTTGATTAGTTCCTATGTAAAATTAAAACTATCAGTTATTCTGAAATGTTTTGATATAAAGTTAAGGTTTCCCCTGTCCAGCCATTTCCAAATCTAGGGGGTAGTGCTCATTTCTATTTCTTAGCTGAGGAAGCCAGAATTGTCCGAAGACATTTCTATGGTCATCTAGCCAGCATGACTATACACCGAATCTCATGGAATGCTGTTACCTTCCCACCAAAGTGGTACTTATTTATCCACTTGCATTTGCATGCTTTTGAATGGCTAGGTGGGCAGAGACAAATAATGGGAGCTCACCCCAGCATCAGCTGGAAAATTGACAAGCTCAGCGTCTTTAAACACTGAGTCATCACACCCCCAGGTATTAATATAACCTTGGTTTAAATTACTAAGAACCCCTTCTTTCTTACCACCTATCTGATTAGTGCCCATGGTATGGCACACACTATCAAAAGCTTGGTTTTTCTTAACAGCAACCGTAATATTCATAACCTCACAAATGACTATGTTGAAAACACTGATAACCTTATGCAGTTATTTTGCCTTTGGACAGCACATTTATCCATGCTTTGATCCTTTTGCTCACTGGGTTTGTTGTCAGTGTGTCTACATTGTGCACATATTCTAGATCTTGAATTTCTTTTTTTAAAAAAATTATTGATAGCTACCCTGTCTCATGGATTTCCAATGGAATGTTTTCCTGTAACCCAGTCCTTTCCTTAGGGAAAATGTGGTACTAATTTTTCATGCAGAAGTTTTTTTTCTGGCTGGTAATTTTCTGTAATGATTAATAAATGTTGCAGCTATTACTTGGCAATCAATAATACATCATCAGTTTCGAGATACTGTGCTAACAACCCATCATTTTTAATGCCCACTAAAATACACTTCAGAATGACTAATTTAATCCTTGTCAGTACAAAATGAACATTATAGTAACCATTTTAAAATACTTTTCCTAAGTTTATCCATAAAAAGATTTTGCATTGTTTAAAACATGGGAAATATTTCAATTTTAAATCTCTACTTTTTAATATATAAACAAGATTTCTCTTGATGTAATCAAAAGAAATGCATTTGCTTAAAAAAAGGCAGATAAACTGCATTTCCTAAATGGTAGCTGAGGAGAACTTCCCTTGCAACAGCCTTTTGACATGATTCATGTTCTGATTTATAAAAAACAAGATTTTGCTATTAAAAGTATGTTTGATAATTCAGGAGTAAATCTTACTTTCTAGTCTTGAATATATTTATTATAATAGTCTTAAAATAATACCCTTAAAATTCATAATTCCTCTACTTTTATAATTCTATTTCATTATGATAAAATGGGGTAAAAAATATTATTGTATTTCTAATCATCAAGTTAATGCTGATGTCTCAGCCATTTATGTTCAAGAAGTTTAAGCCAAGGTATGTAATTGCTTTGAAGCAATGGAAAAACTGTGAGCTTACATTCCAAATTCCATGAACAATTTTTGTAAAATTAATGTTTTGTGTAAACAACCATTTGCATAAAATTATCCACAAATATTTTCCCTCATTGATTGAACTTTATGAATTTCAAGAATGAAAGAATGAGATTATGGTGTTAGGCCAGAAAGTGAGCAAGGAAAAGAAACAAGGAACCAATAAAAAAATCCAGATATTTGATGGCAATTGTGATGTGTAGTAATGGTGAGTCTACAAATTATAATATAAGAAAACCTGAAATAAACTACAATTAATCTATTCCCAATTTTAAAGGAACTGGACCACAATCTGTGCAAGCTCACATCATCATTTGAAAAAGCAACAGCAGAAAAAGTCAGATGCCAAGAAGAAGTTAGCCAAACCAATAAGACTATAGAGCTAGCAAACAGGCTTGTTAAAGGACTTCAGGCAAGTCAATGTTTCATTCCTTCTCTGATGTATATGTGTATGTGCATTGGAATCTACCTTATTTAATCATGCTTATCTGCTTGACACCCCTGTTCTAAAGGTATAGTGGTGTTTCTATTGACAGTTTACTAAGAATTTCTAAGCATTTTGAAAGGGTTAAATATACTGATAACATGCACAGCTTATCATTTTTTGTGCTTTATTTGCCTAAGACATAACATTATTCTCTACACAGTCCAGTGATGGGTTTCAAAAATTTTTTACTACCAGTTCTGTGAGCGTGGCTTGATAGGTGTGGCATTGCTTGGTGAGTGTGGCAGGGGAAAGATACTGTAAAATCCCCATTCCCACCCCACTCCAGAGGAAGGTTACTGCAAGATCCGCATTTCCTCCCAATCAGTTGGGATTTGGGAGGCAGAGAATAGATGGGGGTGGGGCCAGTTAGAATTTTTACTAACGGTTCTCCAAACTATTCAAAATTTCCGCTACCGGTTCTCAAGAACTGGTCAGAACCTGCTGAAACTCACCTCTGACATAGTCACCTATGAACATGTATCTAAACCAATCTTTAAAGTTCTGATACATCTGCAGGAGAAAACCTTATTCAGTGCTAATCTATTAATCTAATTAGCTTCATTACTTTTAATGCCAGTGGTTTGGAAACCTAGCAGTCATCAGCTGTAATTATTTTGGAGTGGCCATTGGTTCTATCATTTGCAAAGTAACCTGCCACCAATGCTGGGAAATTCTGTTGTCATATGCAGTTAAAAAACAATGTTCTTTAGAACCAAGCCTTACCCAATGTTTGACTACTTTTACTCTACAGTCAATGTTAGCGGTGTGGCTCAGGCTGTAAGATAGCCTGTTATTAAAACACAGCTGCCTGCAATTACTGCAGGTTCTAGTCCCACCAGGTCCAAGGTTGACTCAGCCTTCCATACTTTATAAGGTAGGTAAAATGAGGACCCAGATTGTTGGGGGGGCAATAAGTTGACTTTGTAAATATACAAATAGAATGAGACTATTGCCTTACACACTGAGTCTTCGGAGAAGGGCGGGATATAAATGTAAAATTTTTTTTAAAAAAAATAGCAATCAGTGCAGTCTGAAATACAGAAGAGCAATTCAATTCCATGGCCTTAATTATACGTGGAGAATATTTCCCGTTTCACATTCATCTCTCTCTATAGAAGATCAGAAGCCTTTTCTATGTCAGAAGATAGTCATATTCACAATAACTGTTTTGCTATGCAGAAGTTTGCGGTTAGATATAAAGCATATGTGGGTAATTCCAAATTTTCAATTCATTTATAATTAATTATGTTTGCCTGCTTGCCAAAACAGTTTTTCAAATAGCTATAATACTTGGAAGTTCCAAGTATGTTCTGCTTGTTTACATTAAAAAGATAAGGAAAAACATCCAGGATTTGAAAGGAAAATTATATCTATTTATTGAATTAATTGATCGTGGATGCTGTCCTGATAAAACAAAATATATTCACACTGTTCTGTGTGATATGTAATGCATATAGGTCAGTCTAATGACTTTGCATCATATTTTTTTAATGTAGGCTGAATTTAAACTCTTACTTATTCACCAGATCTGTATTTAAACCTGAACATTTTCTGATAGCATAGTCAGTCTCCGGGTAATAAACACTGAGGCTAAATGAGCCTCAGTTCAGAACTATTCACATACAATATACTTAATCTTTGGATTTGCATAAAAGCTATTAATTTTCTATTAAGAACAGAATGGGTGTCTAACAAAAATATTGATATGATATTTAGTGTTTTAATTACTTCTGTTGGAGAAAAGCAATATTATATCAAATAGATGATTGTTTAATATCCAATTTCAAGGCAACGGACACATAGTGTATATTAAATAAACACAAATCCATTTAAAAACTGAAGTTTCTTTTTTGTATATAATATATATTCACAATAACATCATGAAAACTGAAAAGTGGTTTGTGGTTGGGCATGACAGTTGGTCCATGTATTTCGCTGGACTCCAGTCAGTGGTTATCTTTTATTATATATTGATTCAGAGAGAATGAATAGTAATATTGCATGCAATAATACAATATTGGTGAAGGATGGGTGTGTAATTGATATAGCTTTTGTTTACAATGGTAAGAAAGTTATCTTTACAAAAGTTCTATTTTTATTTTATTTTTGTACAAAATTAGTTAACATTGGAAAACACAGGAAGTGTTGAAACAAATTTAGCTAGAAAAGCCAGTATGGGCTTAAATTAAAAATACGTTTGTGATGACCTGTTAATTACAAATCATATCCTCTAGATAATGTATTTAAATGACAAAATAGTAAAATTTATCATTAGCCTGTGTTTGAAAGGTTCTAGCCAAATAAAAGCTAGTTTAATACCTTTCATCAGGTCCTGCAATGTCTTAAGGCATCTTAGAGACTACTTTTTGAGCCTCAGCTATTTATTTCAGCTGATAAAAACATTTATTGCACAATAATGGGATTTGTTTTCTCAGTAGAGTACTGTTTAGTAAGCAAATAAAAGGGGAAATTAATTGAGAGCACCAACTCCCTTCCTTGGAGAATTTTTTTTTTTACTTAAACAGGAGATAGTTAACTTCTAACAAGCATCAAGACTGATGATTTTGTCTATATAGAATTGACCTGGAAGCTCAACCATTCAGCCTAATAAATCAGGCAATTTATATTTAATCATTAACTAACTCCCGAGCTGAACAGCTGTTCAAAATTAGAAATGGGTCACCCCGGCCAGGATGATATTACAGGCAATCTATAATGCATTATAATAAAATTATAGTGATTTTTAACTGTCTGGAAATTTATTACACTGCATGTTCCAACTCTTAAACTCTTGTTAGCCAATGTCACTTGTGATTTATGATAGTGGAATAGAACTGTAAAATTACTGAAGATTTTAATAGACAATCATTCTATGTTTAGTAAATCTTCAAATTTCAAAGCTAGTTTGAGAATGAGGTAGAGGGCATTTTATTGTTTATGTATTACCAACCAATGACAACCAGGGGAGAGATGGATAAATCAAAAGTTCCTTGCAAATTAATGTATTTGTTGCTTGTTTTGGTTCAGTTGATGATTTAAGGAAGAACCTGTTGTATTTTACAGAATAAGAATGCTCCAAAATTAAACATAAAATTTCAAAAAGTAATCTATTTGTTTTTTAACTTTTGCATATACCTAGTACACAATAATTCTATTTAGATGCTGAATTTTAGTCATTTGTTCAGAAAAGCATTGAATAAATAGTTGCTATATCATTCAATTGAATACTATTATCAATTTCTGCATTCAAATTCCTAATCATTGATGCTCTTGAAAATATCACTTTTGGCCTATCTGTCTCATATGCAAAAACAAAATTAAGAAATTGTGATCATGCTTTTCTTTTTTATTACATTTTTTTCTCCAAGAAGCTTAAAATATGCCTGTTGAAGAAGTTTAAGGTATGCAGGTTGTACTATTCACTGTAAAGTAGGCTGAGAAGAATTGACTAGGATTATGATCCTGTTTCTTTCTGATCCATCATATGAACTACAATTTCATATAGGTAATTTTAGGACAGATTAACTATTCTATAAAATATATCAAAATATCACCAAAGCAATGAAATAATATTTGAGCAGATAGAAAAAATTCAGATAAACTTTTATTGCTGTATCTTTTGTTGTTATACTATGCTTATTCATAGCATAAATGTCAACATTTATAACCATTGAAAATCCTGCTTTACTGTCCACTATTGTTCAGAAATCAGACTTTTCCATCCTTAAAGTACCATAAGTATCTAGTACTCAATAGAACATAGAATGATAGAACGATTGGCATTCCTCACCCGGAACTTGTCCCAGGAGAAGAAACAACTATCACCTTATTGGAGCCAATAGTCCACTCATTTGAGGATGCTACAGGATGTTTTCTTGGGGGGGTGGATTAGATATGCACCTCATTTGTATATTCCCCCATAGAAGGTGACTCCCTCCTATTGCTTGTCTTTTAGTCTGAAAATATTCGTTGGAGCCACTCAATTAAATCCTTTGAAGAACAAGAAATAACTGCATGTGGTGATGTTTTGTTAACAGCTGCTTTTGTTTCTTACATTGGTCCCTTTACTAAACTTTATCGTCAAGAGCTAGTAGAACATATGTGGCTTCCATTTCTGAAATTGCAAAAAGTAAGTCTTTCCAATTTTTGTACTTCCATATCTTTCTGGCATGTTTTTAATAAAAATAGATACAAATAATACATAGATATATTACTGCCAGCTGTTTTATTTCATGTGTTCTTGTGGCTTTAGTAAACATTATGCAACAGATTGTGAAAAATTTGAGAAAGAAACAAGATCTTTAAAGAAAAATAACAGATGGAAGAGCTTGTTATTGAACAGCAGTTCAATCTGCGCAGAAAGCTCAGCTCAGGAAAAAAAGTTTTAAAACTTGAAATAGATTCCATATTAATAAACTTACTCATAAATTAGGACTGAAACTTCCAGATTGCAGAATTCTGTGTCTTGTATTTAATTCTCAAAAATTGTTTACTGAAATTTTTGTATTCTTACTTCCTTGCTTATGGTTTATTGTACGAGGATTGACATTGTAGAAAAATATTTTTTTATTCAAGATTCCTATTCCAACAAGTACCGAGTTAGATCTGGTTGCCATGTTGACTGATGATGCAAAGATAGCAACATGGAATAATGAAGGATTACCAAGTGATAAGATGTCAATAGAAAATGCTGCTATTCTAACGAACTGTGATCGCTGGCCACTTCTCATAGATCCTCAGCTACAAGCAATTAAATGGATAAAGAACAAATATGGAACTGATCTTAAAATCATGACTCTAGGAGAGAAGGGGTAAGTACAGATTGTACAACAGCATGACATATTTCCTTCCCACCCAAAGACTAAAGTCATTTAGTACATGTAAAATAAAGTACATGTTGGGTGGGTGTTTCAGAAGAGATTAATCTAAACTTAACAAATATGCCACTATTTTAATTATTTTCCAATGTGTGGGGCGTTATTTTATACTGTTATACTGGATATCTAACTTGAGCATGATTTTAGAAGAAGTTTTTTGTTTTGTTTTCTGAGTTGACAGTAAAATTTGATCCAGTTCTTATTCCAAGTTGAAGAAAGATGCCAGAGAAATGAATTGGAGGCAGGGTGCAGTTGGAAAGGAGTCCCCAGCATGTTTCTGGGGTGGCTGACAAATTGGGATTGAGAATAGATGGGCTTTTATACAATTTGAAGGGAGCGGGCTTTGTGATTGAGGTATCTATTCTTGTGTAAGAATATGTCCTTTAATATTTTAATGGCTGTTGCCAGATTCCTATGGGGTTAGATAGGGGTCATAACTGTCTCTACAGGCAAAAGGGGAAATGCAAATCCTAGGTGTTTTGTTTATCTGAGCTAATCTTATGAATAGAGTAGTCTGGCTTTATGACTGGATATAAAATATTTATTCGTAAAGCCTAGCCCCTGCAGACTTCTGCTTGAGGCTGTTTTCCTATAGCAGAAAGACTGGGGCTGCTTTCTGCTCTTGTAAAGGAGAATCTTCTCCTTTAGAAGAAATATTATATTCTGTCTCTTTTAATATTCCTTAGAATATTTTATTCTGTGAAGTGGGGAGCTTCCTACATCTGTTTTCAACAACTCAATAAGAATTTTCTAAATTTGCTATAAGGATTTTCTTTAACTTAACTTTGCAGTTGTTGAAAGTGCCCCAGGTATGTTTCATATAAAGGTATATGGTCTGATTTCAATATTGTATTCATCTTGAGGAACAATATATAGAAAAATTAAGCCAGATAATTTGGCTTCCTAACAGACTTGACAGGTGAGACCATGGCAAATGAAAGCATCATGCAATTAATGTCACTTGCATTGATAATGGACATATAGAGTGGAAAATTTATCTGTTATTGAGTAACAAATTGCTCAATTTATTTCATCTTGAATCACTCAAGATATCTGGTGAGAAGCAGATTAACAATGCTTGAATTTTTGCTAGTATTGTTTTTAGAAGTCCTATGGAGAGAATAAATAATTAACATAACATAATAACAGAGTTGGAAGGGACCTTGGAGGTCTTCTAATCCAATCCCCTGCCCAGGCAGGAAACCCTACACCATCTCAGTCAGATGGTTATCCAACATTTTCTTAAAAATTTCCAGTGTTGGAGCATTCACAACTTCTGCAGGCAAGTTGTTCCACTTATTGATTGTTGTAACTGTTAGGAAATTTCTCCTTAGTTCTAAGTTGCTTCTCTCCTTGATTAATTTCCACCCATTGCTTCTTGTTCTACCCTCAGATGCTTTGGAGAATAGTTTGACTCCCTCTTCTTTGTGGCAATCCCTGAGATATTGGAACACTGCTATCATGTCTCCCCTAGTCCTTCTTTTCATTAAACTAGACATTCCGAGTTCCTGCAACCATTTTTCATATGTTTTAGCCTCCAGTCCCCTAATCATCTTTGTTGCTCTTCTCTGCACTCTGCACTCTCAACATCTTTTTTACATTGTGGCGACTAAAACTGAATGCAATATTCCAAGTGTGGCCTCACCAAGGCATTATAAAGTGGTATTAACACTTCACGTGATAATTGTGTTCAGTTATGTTTGTTGTAGATTGTTTTGGACAAATTGCTTTTTAATATTTTATTTAAGGTTTTTGAAAACTATTGAAAGAACTTTGGCTTGTGGAGATGTTGTCCTGATTGAAAACTTGGATGAGAAAATAGACCCTGTGCTTGATCCTTTGCTTGGAAGAAACACCATTAAAAAGGGAAAGTAAGTACTTTTTGAAGAATAGAAAAGTATAGAAGTGGTAACTATGATTGTCTTTTTTTTGTCAGTAGTGTTTTAAGAACAATGTTATTTTTCTCTCATTACATTTGTTTTTTATTCTAGGTTAAGGTGTCATTATAAGATATTTATATTAAAGAAAGTATATGGTTAAACGAAAACATTGAAAAATATCTAGGAATAGTCCAGGAAGAGGAGGCAATTGTGCTATGAAAGAAGTGACAAATTAGGGTGTTATATATAAGGCAGACCTGACCATTTTATGGCCCCAGGCCATATGGCAGTCTTGTCTGACCTGTGTGTGGTCAACTGGAAATTAGAAATCAAATATAAATAAGGGTACACCATACATGCAATACAAGTGTATGCTTTTTTTTTAAGGTGACTGCAATTTTTTTCAATTTACATATGTGTGCATGTGCCTATGAACCTTTACAGTAATGCATTGGAGAATAGATATTTACAAGAGATGCTGAGCTATCTGTCAGCCCTAAAAAATGTCAACTCACATTAAAAATAGAAAAATTGATACAGAATGTAGAGCATTTCAAGACATGGACTTAATTATTTTTTATTTACTGAAGTGAGAGGTAAAGTCACATACTTAGTTTGTGGAGTATAGGTTTTCGTGTAAGGATTACAATTTGGATTACCACTATGTGATTAAATATGCATAGAAATGGTACAGATGCATGAGCATCTGATGCTTGCTAGATTAGCTGCAAAACCAACAAGGACTTTTTACCAAGCTTCACATATCTAGATATGGAGCAGTCAAAACAAGTTTTGTGATATCTTGCAAAATTGAAAAAAAACAATAAGCCTTTTTTTTGATGGAGAATTTATCAAAGAGAATTTGGCGGACTCTGCAGTGCTAATATGCCTTGGGGAAAAAGTGGGATTTGAGACAAACCATAATGAGAAAGATTGAAGACATCACAGGAAATCTGAAACTTCAGTTGCAAAAGAAGCTGAATTTTTATTGTTTCTCCTTGGCTTTGGACGAGAGCTGCAATATCTCTGACACAGCAGTTACTCATCTTTTTACATGGGATAATGAAAGACTTTGAGATTATGGAGGAATCTTAAATGCCATCAATGAAAGGGATGATAACAGGAAGTGATTTGTTCATAGACATAAATACATGTCTATTGGACAAACTTGGACAAACTGGGACTGAAATGGGACAAGCTGGCAGTTGGCAGTGTTTACTACGGATGATGGTCCAAATCTGATGAGAAAAAATGTCAGACTTTTGAAGCAGATGTAGACTGCAATGACTGCAATGAATCCTGAATGGAAATTGGTGTTTTAAATTGTATTGTACATCAAGAGATGTTGTATAAGGCAGTGCTAAAAAATTAACCATGTTACTGAAGTTGTAACTAAAATAGTTAACTTTATCGGGGCAAGAACATAGAATCAAAAAGTTTGTTGCACTTCTGGAGGAGCATGAGACTGGTTCAGCCTGGGCAAATGCTTAAAAGATTACGGGATGTGAGAGTAGAGATTCAAACATTCTGTGAGAAGAAAGGGAATGATATCCCAGAGCTCTTAGATGAAGACTGGGCGGCAGATTTTGGATTTACTGTTGATGTGATTGTACTAATGAATGAACTAAATAACAAACTGCAATGCAAGGATCTTTCTGTACATGAAATGTACAGCTTGGTGAAGGCTTCCATCTGACGGTTGTAGTTTCTTTCAAACCAAATGGAGGACAGCATTCTCATCCATTTACCAATACTAAAGGAAGCCATACCATCACGAATCACTTCTGCAGGTACTTATCCATGTTGGGTGCATTGCATGGAGAGTTTTCAAGGCAATTTCAAGACTTTAAAACAGTTGAGAATGAAATTCACATGATTTTTGTTCTCCCTTTTTTTTACTGCCCTCTAAAGAGGAGAACTTTCCACACATGAAGCATGCTCAAATGATGTTAGTTCTTTTTGGATCTACTTACATAAGTGAACAAACATTCTCAGTGGTGAAGTTCAACAAACCCACCTTTAGATCCTCTCTCTCTCTCTAATGATCACCTATTAGCTGCCCTTCATGTATTCACCTCAGACATTCAACCAAATTTCACTGCACTTGTTCAAAGATAGACTGGCTTTTTTTCACTGACCAAGAATTGAAAAACATGCACGCATGCACAAAAGCGCTTATTGCTTTTTGTATAAAGTTAATTAATTGCTGATCTTTAACATATTGCAAAATATACACATTTTCAGTATTATTTTTCTGAAAGTTAAAAGTATTTATATTAAATTAAAATGAAATAGTGATATAACGATTGGTGTTTTTACTATTTTTTACTGCTGTGTTTGATCTAGTCCACATTTTCATAGCTTTACCAAATATACATTTTTATAAGTAGCCACTAATCAAAGCAATATAAATTTACTGCTTTTTAAAAGCATCAGGTCTGGGCTTAAGAACTAGTTAACCTTGCCAAGAATCAAGAATTCTTCCAGCATCTTCAGATGCTGAAACATGGAATTCTTTGCGCATAAGGCATATTGAGTGTCATTGAGATATGACCCCACCATCATCTAGTACTACTGCTATTATCAATTTCAAATAATAAATTATAGTGCACTACTACCATATTGCACCATCCTAGGATGTGTTATTAAATTAATTATGCTTATGGCTAATGTTAAATTAGAGTTTTCTAAATGTATTGACTGTACCTTGATAGCTTAATGGAAATTATTTTGTATACTTTGTCAGACAGTAGTTGGTATAACTTTTAAAGATGTTATTATGATACTATTTAATTAAGCAATTTATTAGTTATTCTAAGGAGCTCAAACTTTCTTCAATATATCTTCCTGAGATCATTAAGAATTAAGATTCATGAGTAGTGATGTAACTTAGTAAATTTAATAACCGAGCAGGATTTTTTATTGTACTCATTCATCTCTGAGTCTTCAGTTGGGAACATAAACCCTATTCAAAGAAAATAAAAATAAAAGTTGCAGTTTCCAACAAAATAATATATAATGCGTACAAAGCATATGCATGTCCATTAAGTTGCATATTCAAAGATTGGGTGACATTAAAACTAGCAGATATACTATATTTGCTTTTCTTAAGTAGGATCAATTATTTAATGTTTATGTAATGTACTCTCAGTCTGGATGTGATGGACAGATACACTCCTACATTTTATACAGGTATAGAAAGTGATAAATTATCATACCAAAAAGGTATTAAATTGTTAGAAATAGTTGTTAAAAATGAGAATTTGTATGAAAAGCTCAAACATGTACAAAGTAAATATAATTATATTTACAGTGCAGTCCAAGCCCATGAAATACAAAAAATATAATTTATTATCATTTCATGCAATCTTAAGTGTAGATAAGATAATAATTATTTACCACAGTCCTAGTTGACAATAAATGAGTTATGTTTCAAACAAAATAGTATCTGTATGTGTGTGGATTGTCTTTTGCAAGCTTAGTCACAAAAAGACTATATTTCATTAATCTGAAGCAAGTATCACAATAAACACAAACATCTCTTAAGTGCTATTTTGCTGCAACAACCTAGGCTTATTCTGTCTGTGGAACCAAACCGGTCTTGGATTGTTCTACACTGAAGCTCTTTCCATCTGTTCTTTTCAATCTAGTCCATGATTAGTTCATCAGTTGGTGAATTCACCCTAAGTTCTGAGGCTACAGAGAGCAAAAACATGCAAACTATATTTACAGCATTTTAAGCAGGTTGTACTTTTTGTTTATTTCTGTAATTTTGTTAGTATTTCTTCTACTCACACTCACACTCTCCAATCCCCTTGTAATAAAGAAAGATGCTTATGATAGATTTGATGCAGATCAACAGTTTGAAGTTCATTAATAATTGGAATGTTGCACAGTATGAAGTAATGAATACTAATTATTCCTTTCATGTCTGACAGCACCCTATGGACCAATACATCAGCTCAGACTTTAATTTGGTTCTAGTAATGGTTTTATCAATAGTACATTAATCCTATGTTTGAAAAGATATACAGATGAACCTGACCTACTACTGCTACTGCTGTCATAAAAGGGCCACATACTGACAACAACTAGGTAATTACAAATAATTAGATCTACTGAGCTTCAGACAATCCTAATTTTAAATAAAATATATCTTGTGATATCAATCGACAGAAAGTATTACTGGAAAGATTTATCAGCATATGCACCTTCTAAAGCAAATTTACTGGCTTTGCATATTAGCAAACCTCATGATCTGTGAAGCAACTTCTTAAAATTACATCCTGCCTTTACTTTTTGGAAGTTGTAACATAAAAAATTATGAAGGAAAATCTTGAAATACCAGATTACAGTGTTTTCAGCATCCAGATTTCTATTAGTACTAATTAAAGTCTGAAAACATGGAAGCATCTCCAGATACCTTGACTCAAAAGTGTAGAACCATTATGTTTATTTATGGATAATATGCATCCTTTGGCATAGAGGTTTGTGGCCAGGCTGCTGCTGTTGTGCTGTTGTGGTTCAGCAGAAAGAAAGAAAAAAGTGGGGAGGACAAGCTCAAATGTGACCTTGGAATGCAGCTGTGCTCTTACAAGGGCAGATAAACAGCCCTGAATGCCAGCCAGGACTATTGTGGGAGGATGGGACAACATTTTGATTGGCATACAGCATAAATCTTGGGATTTAAAGCCCAGAGGAGGGGGCACAACCTAAGCTGTTGGGGCTCATGCTCCATTTTGAGTTGTAATGGGAATGGGAAAGAGGAAGAGAGAAAAGATATGTACATTGTTACATTTGAGTCTGTACACTTTGAAGCATCAAGGCAGAAAACGCCTTTGGAAAAACTGTTCAAGAAGTTGGTGGCTGGAGAGAGATAGCATGACATATGCGGTTTCCACTTTGTCATTCAAGAGGGAGAAGAGGATAGAGATGTCAGCTGGAGCCTTTTCTCCAAAAGAGAAGTAAAAATCCAGCTAGAGATATGCATCACCCCAAAATTAAGGCAGACGGGGACAGAAGGAACAAAATCAACCAATCTTGTTTTTTTGTTTAATCAATTGCTTGATCAATCAAATCAATTGTTTTTTATTAATTGTTTGATCATTCAAACACGATCAAGATCAATCAAGAGAAACAAAATCAAGGAGAGAAGCAACATAGATTTAAGCAGAAGAAGAGTGGCAGAAGAGTGGAAGTTCCATAGTTGACTTTTCCCATTGACCTAGCCTTTAAAAGCTGTCTGGGAAGATCACAAGTGAGAACAATTAATCAGTGGAACATCTTTCCTAAAGAAGTTGTGGGTGCTTCATCACTGGTGGCTTTTACGAAGAAACTGGACAAGGAGTGGTCTCATTTTTTAAAAAAAAATATTTATTTATTTATTTTGTCACAACAGTATATATAAGCATAAGTATGAAAATAACTATAATATATAAGTAAATATATATAAGCATGAGTATGTAATAACTATTAATTGGATATAATGAAAGGAAACAATAGGACAGGAATGGTAGGCACGTTTGTGCTCTTATGCACGCCCCTTACAGACCTCTTAGGAATGGGGTGAGGTCAATAGTAGACAGTTTTTGGTTGAAGCTTTGGGGATTTTGAGAAGAGACCACAGAGTCAGGTAATCCAAGCATTAACAACTCTGTTACAGAAGTCATATTTTCTGCAATCAAGATTGAAGCGGTTAACATTGAGTTTAAATCTATTGGTTGCTCTTGTATTGTTGTGATTGAAGCTGAAGTAGTCTTCAACAGGAAGGACATTGCAATAGATTATTCTATGAGTTAAGCTCAGGTCCTGTCAAAGGCGGCGGAGTTCTAAGTTTTCTAAACCCAAGATTTCAAGTCTGGTGGCATAAGGTATTTTTTTATTCAGAGGAGTGGAGAACTCTTCTTGTAAAATATTTCTGGACACATTCAATTGTATTGATGTCAGAAATGTGGTATGGGTTCCAGACAGGTGAGCTGTATTCAAGAATTGGTCTAGCAAATGTTTTATATGCTCTGGTTAGTAGTGTAGTGTTTCTGGAGAAGAAGCTACGTAAGATTAGGTTTACAACTCTTAAAGCCTTTTTTGCGATGTAGTTGCAGTGGGCTTTGGCACTTAGATCATTGGATATGAAAACTCCAAGGTCTTTGACAGGGCAGGGGTCATCTGTAAGATAATGTCCATCGAGTTGTATTTAGTGTTTAGATTCTTTTTTCTAATGTGTAAGACATTTTGAACAAGAGGTTGCACTAGAAGACCTCCAAGGTCCCTTCCAGCTCTATTCTATATCACTTATTGAGACATCTGCAAACTCCAGACTAGGAAGGACTAGACACAAGACCCAGTTAGATGCATTACACAAAATCTATGCAGAAGGACAGTATACAAAGTCTGAAAAAACAGGATGAAAGCTTTAAGCACAGCCCAAAGGGACTCAGTCAATTCCTTCCCTATCTCTCTTTCTTAGGGAAACATGAGAGGGGTGGAGGAAGAGAAAGGGGGGAATTGGTAGCTAAGCAACAGAGCTGGTTATTGCCAGAAAATAGCCCTGGGAGAGAGTTAGACAAAGTTAGACTAAGAAAGTTTGGGCAATGTTATAAATAGTGGGGTTTTTTTCCACTATTCCTCTAAATCGGCTTACATGTAATCAAAGAAACAAAAGAGGCTCTACTGTCTCTGTGAAGCAATTGTCATCCTTAAATACACTAGCATAACTCTAAAAGAACCTCAGTCATGCTGTGGCAACACCAAATTGCCAGATAGAAAAATGCATTCTTACTCTCAAGACTGCTTTATCTGTGTTCTTGCTAAAGCTTTAGTGACAAATACATTAGGAGTCTTTTTAAACCATCATGTAAATCCTCCAGATATCAGATATGTTGTCATACGATGGAGCCAACCAGAATATATTATAATATGAATTACATCAAACATAGAGCCTGCCCATCTCTTTACAACATGCCTATAAATTATAAAGTGCCCAAAATGTAATTTTTAGGAACCTTAAGCCAATTGCATTTGCAATATATACAAATATTTCTTGCTTGAGTATTAAAAGTAAGTTTGAACTTTCTACACATGCTTTTGTGAAAGAAATCATTACATATAGTGATTAGGAGGACTCTTCAAACCAAATTGGTGTGCAGATTGCCATACTAAACATGCCTTATATTCCAAATGAACAATATTGAAAACTGGTTTTGTTCTGATTGTCACTAAACACCAGTTTTTTTCTAGCTGAGATAATTTTTTCTTTGGGGTCACTTCATTGCTCTACATAAAATGTTAGTGTTTACCTTGAACCTGATGCAAATGTGTTCATCTTTTAGTTTTTTTAGCTTTTATCTTTCTCCATTGGTTTAATAAACTTATAGATTCTGTCTGCTATGATTGTAAGTAACAAATTCTCCCTATGCCTGATCCATTACAATTCACTCTCTGCATTATCAGAGGTCATATATTTGATGGACTTTGTTTAGTATGTTTTCTGCTTTTTCATATTTCAGCAAGTCTTTTGATTTTCATAAGTATTCTTTAATAATATCCTTTTGTTGTACTAAGTGGAGAAGCTCAGTTCATTAGGATACAATGATTTCTGAAATAATTGTTTGTTCTTTATATTCATGTATGTATTAAAGAGCAAAGACCAAGAAATCTATTAGTTCATACAATTCAGCTTTGTATTTCTCTTCCTGCACATGAATATCCGTGTATTTAAAAGGTTACAATGGAAGATACAATGTGTAAGTAGGTATAGTTGGAGAGAGATAGTCTTCCATTGTGTTACAAACATCCTAGAATGGCCAATATATATTTCAGTATGTGAAGGTGAAGGATCTGCTCTATCAGAGCTTCTCTAAGGATTCCATTCACATCAGCTGTGTTGGATACTGGGGGGGGGGAACAATAATTATCATACCTTGAATTCCAGAGTTAACCTCTACATAAATGTCTTTTATTGAATTGGATGAATTAATTCTGTCATCCTTTTCCCCTCTACTTCTTTGGCTGCTATCGTAGCTGAACCATAAGAGAGCAATAGCACAAACATTTATTTTCCCCAAATCTGCAATTAAATAAAAATCCCAACATAGCTATAGTGATAAAACTCACTGAATCATTGTGCAGTGCTTGCCTTTCATAGCTGATAACCATAAAAATTGGTAATAATTTATCACTTCTGAGGATTGAGCACATATAAAGTACAATTTTAGTACAAGGCTCCAGATCTCATTTTAAAATGAGCCATTTTAGCATCGCAATAGCATGAAATTGTTCCCCAGGTAAGTTTCTCTGTAAATAAAGGAAAACAGTGAGTTACAAAATTGCCCTCTTTGTTCTATTGCCAATTTCTGAAATCATTCTTCCATTTTTCCCTTGCAGTGGAGTGCTTATTGAAGTTCAGCATATGTTCTGTAAATAGACATTTTATGACATATTCAAACTGTAAAACAATTTTTAAATCATTATTTTAAAAAAGTCTGTCCACACAAAGAGAACAATATTTCAAAATATAGTTTAGTACCGTATTTTAGGATTGGCTTTAGCATATTACTTTCTATTTATGAAACCACTTTTCTTAGGTTCTGTCTGATCAGATGGGCATGCTCTGAGGGGCCAAAGGTTAAACAGTGCCATCTAGTGTGATCCTGCAGTTATGTCTTCTTCATAGTTACACCCACCTACTAGATTACCATCCTTGACAAACTTGCTAGGCCTCAAATATGCTGTCTTTTGAAGCTGTCCTTCAAAACAGATCTAAAAACCTAGCTTTTTAAATTGGCTGAAAACAAGAATGATTGGTGAATGACGGGTGGCTAGAATTTTATTTGTATTTTTCCCTAATGCATTATATTTGTGTATTTGCTTTCCCTTCTCCTGAACTTTAATAAGCCATGTACTTACAAGTTTTTTATACAGGGAATGCATAAATTCCCATGTGAATTTAATTTTTCTAACTGGTAAAAAAAATCTTATGGAAAGCTGCATGTTGAAAACTAAAGCTCAGCATCAGCTTTATTTATAACAATGTGAGTCATGCTTAGCCTCCTTTGACATGTTTTTTGCATTTTTTGAGTACTTAATATTGCAAAGATTTTCATTTTAATCAATCTCAGGTATATCAAAATTGAAGACAGAGAATGTGAATTCAACAAGAATTTCCGTCTCATTCTTCACACTAAGCTGGCCAACCCGCACTACAAACCAGAGCTGCAGGCTCAGACCACTTTAATTAATTTCACAGTCACAAAGGATGGATTGGAAGACCAGTTGTTGGCTGAGGTTGTTAGTATTGAACGACCAGAATTGGAGACAGTCAAGGTAAACCAATGTGATGCTATGGTATCATGCAGTCGTTGTGATTCAGTTATTTATTTATTTATTTATTTATTTATTTATTTACTTATTTATTTATTTATTTATTTATTTAAACCATGTAAACCATATAATCATATAAAAAGATAAAGATACAAACTCAAATTAATGATAAAATAGATGTTAAAATAATATACTAATTAAATAGCTGGCAGAAGAGTGGAAGTTCCATAGTTGACTTTTCCCATTGACCTAGCCTTTAAAAGCTGTCTGGGAAGATCACAAATCATGATCACATGACTCTGAGACACTAAAACTGTTGTAAATATATGTCCATTGCCATGTATTCAAATGTTGATCATGTAACTGCAGAATTCTGCAATAGTCATAGATGCAAGGACTGGTCATAATTTAATTTTTTCAGCCCTATCATAATCTGAACACTTGTTAAACAAAAGATTGTAGGCTGAGGATTATCTGTACATCTTGAATGGAGCCTTTACGTATGATACCAATATACTCATCATTCATTATCAAACATCATTTATCATGTTCCAGGCAAGGTAGGCTGCTTGTTACTGTTCAATTGCAATTCCTGTCAGTTCAATATAGACATCATCTTCATTGTCATGATCATCATCATCATCATCAACAACAACAACAATAATTCTTTATTTGCTCCCAGACTAGCATGTAGAATACAGAAATCACAGTTAATTAGAATAAAATACAAAAGAGAAGTGATTATATATGTAACTAAAATATCTACCATGTTTCCCTGAAAATAAGACCCTGTCTTATATTTTTTTGAGCCCTGAAATAAACTCTTGGCATTATTGCCATGCGCTCAAAAGCCCGATTGGGCTTATTATCAGGGGATATCCTCCTTATTTTGGAGGAACAGGGTAAGAGAGGTTAGAATCAATCCTGCAGCGTAAAGTGTAGATTACTAAGCAGTACTTGGCTGCGGACAGAAAGATGGAGGCAGATTGATCTGATAATAATTCCTATTTTCCAAACTTTTCATTATGTTTCCTAGTCTCTTCTGACAAAACAACAGAATGATTTTAAAATTCAGTTGAAGGCCTTAGAAGATGATCTACTTTTTCACCTTTCTGCTGCTGAAGGCAGCTTCTTGGGAGATACTGAACTTGTGGAGAAACTTGAAACCACAAAATTAATGGCGGCAGAGATAGAATTCAAGGTACTGCAGCTTTAGGCTTTGATTTTGTTAACTGCAAGTACATTTTTTATGAGAAGACAAATCTAGATATACTACGTGGATCTCCTTCCTTCCTGTGACATAAATGTTAGCAGTTTGATCTCCCCAATATAGGAAATAATGACTTCTGGCTTCTTGGAACACAATGGGCTCACTATAGTGGCTAATGACAAAGCATATTCCCATTTTTAAATGCTCAGTACTTATTATCATGATATTAAAATCACTTGGCCCATAATATTTAAAAGTTGATTAATGGTGAAGAGTGGAATCACAACGTCATAAGCATTTTAGGGATCAGTTTATGGCAGTGGTGGAATTCATTATTTTTTTTTACTACCGGTTCTGTGGGCATGGCTTGGTGGGCGTGGCTTGGTGGACATGGCAAGGGAAGGATTATACCTGCTGAACTTCACCCTTTGTTTATGGTCCTTGAATGAGTGGCAGACAATTGTGCTTGCGTGTGAAGCTCCACTCACATGAATGGAGCTTCACGTGCGTGTGTGTGCTTGCCTACCGCTCATGCAAATGGAGCTTCACATGCATTCATTTGCCCATTTTTCCTAGTTTCAAACAAGCCACAACTTGGTAGTGAGCCGTGGCTGGGGTATTGGGGACCCCGGGTACAATGTCAACATACCGACCTCTACAATCTGGCTCCTCATTTTATTAACCTTGGAAGGATGAAAGCAGAGTCAACCTTGAGCCTCATTGAGATTGAACTCCAGGCTGTGGGCAGAGTTTGCCTGTAACACTGCATTCGAACCACTGTGCCACCAGGGTGTAATTGTATTGTATTTGTATTGTATTATTTATTATAGTATAGTATTAATTATATTTATTATATTATCATATTAAGATGAAAAAAGCATGAATTTAACTTTCATCATTTCAGACTGCTTTTTCTGTGTAAGCAATATTATTTGAGAAACTGACCTGTATAGTCCTGCAGCTGATTATTTACAGTTTTCATTTAATCATTCTTATCTTCCTTGAAATAACTGTATAGTTTCTTATAGATGGAAAGTTATCACTTTGACCTTTGTATCGTTCGTAAGTAATATTATTATCAAAACAATCTATCGACAGTCCGGAACACTGAAATGGATTCATTATAGATGCTAGTATTTTAGTTCCCATTTTAAAGCATCCTTAAAAAAAAAAAAAGATTTAGCAGCTCTACAGTTAACCACTGTAAATTATATGCTACTACTTCTCTACAGTTCTCGTTCTTAACTCAATGGGGATTTTGCCTAAGTAATTTTGTCTAAGATTGCAGCTTAAACATTACTATGAATTTGCTCTAACAATAATTATGATACCTTCTTTGTTGTTGTCTCACAGGCTGCAGAAGCCAGAGAAAATGAAGTTAATATTAATGAAGCCAGAGAGCACTATAGACCAGCAGCTGCAAGAGCTTCTCTTCTTTATTTTGTCATTCAGGATTTAAGCAAAATCAATCCCATCTATCAGTTTTCACTGAAGGTACTTTTACTTTTTCTTGCTTTATTTCTGAAAGTAAAAAATAAATGCAGAGCTGCAAACAGCTTGATTACCAGCAATTGTATCCCCAGAAAGTAGGAAAGTGATAAGATAATTTTTAAATAACTTAAAGTTACTTATTATGCCCTTCTTTTAATATGGTCAAATCATAATAGTTTATATTATATTGAAAACTTACAGACAAAATATGATTGTATAGCACCCACAGAAAATGAGATATCTTCTTAGAATATACTGCTATTGGCAGAAATATTAATGAAATGTTAAACAGAATAGTAGCAACTTAGAACAGCAGAGAATCGCAAGAGAATGTTAGAATTATTCAGAGCCGCTGCAAGCAACATTGTCTAGACCCTCCCACTTTATTTTTCCAGGCTTCAGCCCATTATGGTATCTTCCAGTACTTCATCCATGCCACTTTCTCCCCACTTATTCCTTTTATTTTCCGTTTGTTGATAAAAACACTCAACGTTTGAGGATTATTTCATGTTAAACTTGATTATTTCCCCTCCCTTCCTCAGAGTTTGCAAATGGGTTTGAGTAAATTAAAAATTTCTGGTACTTTATGAACATAACATAGTATATTTATTTATTTATTTATTTATTTATTTATTTATTTATTAAACTTCTATACTGCACTATCTCCCGCAGGACTCAAGGCGGTTCACAGCCATGTTTAAAATACAACAATATAATAAATAACAATATAAAAACAATTAAAACCAAATATTTGATGGCCAAATCACTAAAACAGTAAAAACCCATTTAAAACCCATTTAAAATTTCACTAAAATATTTCTTAGGCTAGTCTAGCTCGCTGGAATAATAAGGTCTTCAGTTCACGTTTGAAGGCCCGGAGGTTGGGAAGTTGTCGTAACCCCGGAGGAAGCTCGTTCCACAGGGCTGGTGCTGCCACAGAGAAGGCCCTCCCCCTGGGGGTCGCCAACCTACATTGTTTGGTCGACGGCACCCTGAGGAGGCCCGCTCTGTGGGAGCGCACAGGTCGTTGGGAAGCAATCAGCGGCAGAAGGCGGTCTAGTAGATATCCCGGTCCTAAGCCATGGAGCGCTTTAAAGGTGGTAACCAAAACCTTGAATTGAACCTGGAAGGCCACCGGCAGCCAGTGTAGGCCGCGCAGGATAGGTATTATGTGGGAGCAACACGGTGCTCCCTCTATCACCTGCGCAGCTGCATTCTGGACTAGCTGGAGCCTCCTGGTGCTCTTCAAGGGGAGCCCCATATAGAGAGCATTGCAATAGTCTAGGCGGGAAGTGACGAGGGCTGAGTGACCATGCGTAAGGCGTCCCGGTCAAGGAAGGGGCGCAACTGGCGGATCAGTGAACCTGATAAAATGCTCCCCTGCGACGGCTGTCAAATGTTCCTCTAAGGACAGCCGATCGTCCAGGAGAACGCCTAAGTTGCGCACTCCTCCCCTGGGGGTCAGTACTTCCCCCCCCAACAGTCAGCGATGGTGTAAGCTGACTGTACCGGGACGCCGGAACCCAAAGCCATTCTGTCTTGGAAGGGTTGAGCCGGAGCCTGTTCCTCCCGATCCAGACCCACACAGTCTCAAGACACTGGCCCATCACCTCAGCGGCTTCGTTGGGGTGGTTCGGGGTGGAAATGTACAGCTGAGTATCATCAGCGTACAGATGATAATCCATCCCGAAACCACAGATAACCTCACCCAGTGGCTTCATATAGATGTTGAACAGGAGAGGCGAGAGAACAGACCCTTGAGGCACCCCACAAGTGAGGTGCCTTGGGGTTGATCTCTGCCCTCCTGCCAACACCGTCTGCAAACGGTCAGAGAGATAGGAGGAGAACCACCGATAAATGGTGCCTCCCACCCCCAATCCCTCCAACCGCCGCAGCAGGATACCATGGTCGATGGTATCAAAAGCCACTGAGAGATCTAACAGAACCAGGATAGAGGAACATCCCCTGTCCTGGGCCCTCCAGAGGTCATCCACCAACGCGACCAAAGCCATCTCGGTGCTGTATCCGGGTCTGAAACCGGACTGGAACGGGTCCAGATAGACAATTTCCTCCCGGTATTGAGGAAGCTGATATGCCACCACATTCTCAACAACCTTCGCCAAAAAGCGAAGGTTGGCGACTGGACAATAGTTCGCTAATACAGCTGGGTTCAGGGAGGGCTTCTTGAGGAGGGGCCTCACCACTGCCTCTTTCAAGGAGGCGGGGAAAATGCCCCCAACAAAGAAGCGTTGGTAACTCCCAGGAGCCAGCCTTGTGTAACCTCCCATGTGGCCAGTACCATCCAGGAGGGACACGGGTCCAATAAACATGTGGTGGGATTCAACCTACCCAAAAACCTGTCCATGTCATTGGGAGTCACAGGATCAAACTCAGCCCAGATAACACTCTCAAGACTTGTCCCCGCCATCCCACCCGGATCTATCCAATCAGTGTCCAGTCCGTCCCGAATCTGAGCGATTTTATCAGACAGATACTGTACAAAATCCTCAGCACGCCCCTGTAAGGGGTCCTCCCGAGCCTCCTGTGTAAGCAGGGAGGGGGTCACCCTAAACAGGGTGGCTGGGCGATTATCTGCTGATGCGATGAGTGTGGAAAAATAATTATGTTTCGCTGCCCTGATCGCCACTAGGTAGGTCTGAATATATGACCTCACTAGTGTTCTGTCAGGTTCGGAGCGGCTGGACCTCCAAGCGCTCTCTAGGCGTCTAGTTCCTCTCGGTTCTTCAAAGACAGTAAGTATTTTAGTATTTTAAGGCATTTGCCTCTGAATGACTCTTTCTTCCATATACATAGTTCAAGAATCAATGGATTTTGTCTCCTTGCTAAAGGAAAATCTGTTTTAATTTATTCTTTTTCTAACCCTTCATTCTTGTTTAAGGTAACCCACTGTCTTGCAAACTCTCTCTCTCTCTCTCTCTCTCTCTCTCTCTCTCTCTCTCTCTCTCTGTGTGTGTGTGTGTGTGTGTGTGTGTGTGTGTGTGTGTGTGATCAATCGCTGTCTGTCTGTCTATCTTTACATATATATCACAACTCCATTTTTCCTCTAACACAAAACTCATTCCAGTATATTGCTTCATAGAGAATCCATTTCTAAAATCTAGACACTTAGTATTTTTACAGCCAGGATCTGAAAAACAAGTTTACAACTAAGGTTGATAAAAAGCCACAAATGGTGCTTCTCTTTCTCAAATCAGAACTTTTCTGCCACCAGAGAAATCAAATTGCCCAAATAGTTTCTTCCATCCCTGGCAACAGAAATGCAATAAGCAAATTAAAGAATCAACTTCTTTTACATGCCTGAAGCTCCACTTCCTTCTTCCTAATAATTGAACCATTCAGATTCATAAAATACTTCAAGTTAAATATGTTTATTTCTTCAGAACAATATTGAGTATTGTAAAACTTATCCCTTTATAACAAAATCATCACATATCATATCCAGATCATCACATTGCCATTTATATACTTCCTATGTTCTTGGTCAGCTAAAAAAGCTGGATATTCTGGAACTTAGAAGATATATTTCTAAGGAGTTTTATATTTCATTCACAAAAAGTGTATTGCTATAATTACTATTATTACTATAATATCCTTAATTTATGCTATAATATCCTTAATGTTTATGCCTATAATAACAGAGCTTATTAAGTTGCCACATACTCTACCAAAAGAAATTTTTAGAGAATGTTTTCTTGTTTTGTTTTGTTAGGCTTTCAGCAATGTATTTCATAAAGCCATTAAGCAAGCTGAGGCATCAGATGATATCCAGGAACGCATCTCCAACTTGACAGAAGCCATAACATATTTCACCTTCATTCATATCAGCCAAGGACTTTTTGAGAGGGACAAACTCATTTTTCTTGGCCAGGCAATATTTCAGGTTAGAAAAGTTTAATTGTTCTTATTATTAGCATTGGCATTTTAAAGTTGAGGATGCATTTATTGATGTATATCAGCAGTTTGCAAATTTTTACTATTTGAGTTGAGATTAATAATACATATAAAGTTGCAGAACAGATTTGGCAACCAAATGATCAATTGCTATTCAGTTAAATATACAAAATGGAGCAACATGAACTTGGAACAGTTGCACTCAGAATATGTCATTGGTTGTTTCAAGTTGTTTGTATTCTGATAGAATAAAACTTGTAATGGTTTGACTGTTCAAGATTTCGGTGAAAAAAAAAATTGAAAAGTTTCTACCATTTTTGTCATAGGAAATAATATGGATTTAGGATTAAACCTGAATTAGGCTATGGTCATTTTAATGTTCTGTACTAAATATTTTGTCTATTATTCTTCCTGGCTAAGTTATATCCCATTACCATACGTGCATGTAGAGAAAAGCCATAATGGGAAAAATAAGCCTAAACCAATCCAAATACGTCTATCCATTAGTCCTGCTTATAAGAATGACAGTAGACACACATTAAGGAACTTGATAAATATATCTTAAGAATTTAGACCAAAAAGACTTAACTATTGAAAAACTAGAATAAATAGCTATTGAAGCACAAGCAAACTGGGCAATTTACCCAGCATCAGTAGCATTCTGGGTACATGAACATATTTTTGCTTTATCTATCTATAAAATAAAGCATAGAACAAAACATGGACTGCATAACATGTCTATCAATCTAACTTCTCTGTAACAAAAGGTTTTCTTTTTCTTTTAATTTCTCTACCTTACTCTCTTATATATTCTCTCTGAGTAAGTGGTAAATTCTATCTTTCTCTTAGTTTTTTGTTCCCACTTCTTCTTATCCAGTCTAACCAATAGCATTAAAGTCCCATTGCTAAATTAATTAAGCTGAGAGATCTTGAGGAAAAGGTTGTCCAATGACAAGTTGCTAAGCAAAAAGAAATCATAGGGCCTAGAAGATACTCAGAAATAGAACAACTAAATTTTGTTTATTTATTTATTTTCATTTCTGAAGAAAAAAATTGGGTTCCTTGTTCCATCTTGAAGAAAATTTAATCTTACCTAATTATTTTATAGTTAGACCATTCAGAATGGTCATTTTGTGGTTAAAATATTTCAAGGTATTTTAACACTTTATCACTAAATTTCTTCTAAGCCCAGCTCTACATATATGGAACAAAAGATCATTCAGTTCATTTAATTACTAACTAAAGCTAAATGGACAAATTTATTTACAGATATCACTAAGTTCAAAATAATAAAGGGTATTGGCACTACAAAACAAGCGCAAGAGTGACAAAGTTGGAAGAAAAACTTGGAGGTCTTCTAGTCCAATCCCTTGCTCAAGTAAGAGATCCTAGATCAGTGTTGGTGAACCTTTTCAGCACCAAGTGCCAAAAAAGGAGCACTTTATGCACATGCTCATCAGGATCACAACCAGGAAAAGCAGCTGCCCAGGGACATGCGCATGCCAGATAAAGTATTTTTGGTTTCCAGAGTGCACATGCACACCAACAAGCAAGTCTCCCAGTTACTGCCGTGCATGCGCATGCACCGATCAACTGCCCAGCAAGCATGCTCATGCTGGAAAAAGGAACACCAGCTCTTCCAGTTTCTGGCAGTGCCACACGCACAAAGGCCAGCTGATCATTGCATGTGCATGCGTGCCAGAAACCCAGAAGAGGAACGAGTGATGTTGCTCATGCCAGGCAACATGGCTCCCTGTGCCACTTCAGGCACGTGTGCTATAGGTTCGCCATCACGGTCCTAGATTATTCGAGACAAATGAGTTGAGGCAGTCATTTTACGAAGAAGTAGGTAGAGAGTACGGCAGGCAAAGGATGGAGAAACATTTTACTTTGATGCTCTATTCTTATATTAGAGCAGAAATAAATATCTGTCTAAGGAGTCATATATATACAAAAGTTAAATGTGTTATAATAAAAATGGTAGTTTTACCTGTACCTATTTTACCTGTAATAGAAAGAAATGTTTCTTAGATACCCACAGTTATAACAGATTAATCTATAAATTTCATAAAATAAATAAATGGATAAATAATATTATTAACAGACCAAATCTAAAATTTAGTTTTATATTTTTGTTCACTCTCTACTTCCTAGATTTTGTTGAGGAATAATGAGATAGAACCTACCATGCTGAATTTCTTGCTACGATTTAAAGTTGAGCATACCTATAAAAGTCCAGTTGACTTTTTAACAACTCAACCATGGAGTGCTATTAAGGTAAGTATAGAAATACTTTTTGTAAAATATTCTTTTTAAATCTTTGGATATTATAAAAATGCACTACCTCCTATGGCTGAGTGAGTTTTAACTTAATTATGTGCATTTTTATTTCATAGTCCTAATTTTCCAACATTTAAATGCAGTATATAAATAAATACAGTTTTCAATTTATATACTACATTTTATATGTTACTTTTCTATCTTGGCTTTAAATAATTACTGTTTTAAAAATCTTAAATAAGAAGCCTATTGAAACATGACTTAGTATTTTCTCTACTCATTGGGGTCTTTAGATGTGGGAGCATTTACCTACTATTAGCTTATAGGCTGAAAAATCATACATCATATAGTAACTCTGCAGTAAGATTTTTGTTCCTAATAATCTGAAAGCCAACAATTCATGCATTCCATTAATGCATTACAGGCCATTGCCTTAATGGATGAATTCCGAGGATTAGATAAAGACATTGAAGGTTCTGCAAAGAGATGGAAAAAATGGGTGGATTCAGAATGTCCAGAAAAAGAAAAACTACCCCAGGAATGGAAAAATAAAACTTCTTTTGAGAGACTTATTATACTACGAGCATTGCGCCCAGATCGGATGACTTATGCTCTGAGGTATAATGTCTGATTTGGGGAAGAGGAGCAAAATTTCTATGGTATTTGCATATGTTCTCTACATGTTCTCTACAATAGCATCCTCATCATATGCTATTTAGCATTCCAAGTGATCTACAGTAGCAGCCCTCAATCTTTCTGGCTCCACGGACCACCAGCAGCAGGTGGCGGTGGCAACAGGAGAGAGGAGATTATTTTGCCAGCATAACCTAATTCCATAGATGCGCAAATGGAGCTTCACCTGCTTGCCCCTTATTTGCATGGCCTGGTTTCCAGTGGCCCTTGGACTGGTGGTCGTCCACAGACCAGGGGTTGGGGACCCTGGTCTAAAGTGAAAATAAAGCTTCAGTTGTAATGAATCTGATTTAGAAATTTTTATATAAGGTAAACATACATCCAGATAGCACTACTTTAAAACCATATTTGAAAATTGTTGATCTGTTCATATCTAGGTACTTATCTTGCTGATCTGTCTGTTCCATCTCATTTTTTTTCAGGCTTGCTTATTATGATAGAATATGGAGTGTTATATAAATTCATTATGGATTTAAAATTTCAATTCAGCCAGCTCTTCGTGGTTGTAAATTAGGAGCTAGGTTAATAGTTTCTAATTCTGATTTTTATGTATGTATGTATTACTGTAGAGATTTTGTAGAAGAAAAGCTAGGTTCAAAGTATGTGAATGGCACAAGAATAGACTTGGCCAAGTCCTATGAAGAAAGCAGTCCAGCTACTCCTGTGTTTTTCATTCTTTCTCCTGGAGTGGATCCTCTGAAAGACATGGAAACACTTGGTGAGCCTTATTTTATTGTATGAATATTGTTTTAGTTTAAAATTATACACATTTGGAAATTCAGCAATGTAATTTTTCCTTTTACTCAATTTCAAAAAGTTAACAGAATGCAAATACATGTAAGTTGAAATACATGAAGTTCATTTATTTGCTAAAGTATACACCTTTCTTACATTTCCTTCTTTGAATAGGAGATTAAATTTTTGTTGCCATAATTATTGGACAACTATCATGAACATGTGAATATTATCAGCTAAAAACTATTTGATTTAGATTGGGGGAATAAGGAAAATGTATGCTAAAAAGAGTCAGAAAAAAGAAATTTATTTTAATGGGAAGCGTGCAACATGTGTTGAAGTAATTTTCCACAGCTTCACTTATAGAGAAATATATCTAAAATATTTTTAGTATTTAAAATATCAGAAAGATCAATACTTTGAATTTCAAGACACAAAGTTCATATGTCAAAATATAATCCTAATATTTATTTATGTGTTCAAGTAATCAAGTAATCCTATTTATTCAAGTCCATTGACTTAAATAGGCAAAAATCAATAGGGATTTGGGGAACAAGACATGAAGAAGCATTTTGGCCCAGTATCTCAGAATCTTAGACCATGATTTTGCCATTCTGCATTTTCCTATGGCTGGTAACAAAACATTTCTCCAATTGTTGGATTGCAAACTCCACAGAATTTTCCTTAATTTATGATTTGTAACAATGGCAGCTCTTAGTCTAACTTAGAACAGCAGTTAATCTTTAATTAATACATGTTAAGCTCACCACCACCCAAAAAAATCCCACAAACAAGCATTATCCCGATATAAAGCAGATTTAAACTTGCAATTGTTTCCTTCAACAAGAGTTAAGTTTTTAAAGACTTCCTCCTCTCTGCCTTAAACCACCATTCACCATGGAAAAGTGGATAAAAAGTGTGCAGCTATTAACGCTGCAGTACGAAGAAATTTTTAGATTGAACATTCCTCTGCTTGGCATAATGCAGGGTCTTTTGTGCTGTTTCTTACCTTTTGACTAGATGAGGGCCAGAGGGCAATTTTCTCTATGCTCGTGTAATCTTGCGCCCCCTGTGACTAAATAATGGTCATTATACAAACTATATTCATTGTGTAAGAAACTGTCGCATTGTACTTAGGATTACTATTCCCCACTGACTCTGCTGAGAATACCAGGTTAATACAGCTGTGACCTGACTGTGCTCAATTTAGACCCTGGCCTCACAAGGTGAGAAACTAACACATTTTCCTCCTGAACCAATCAGTTAAAAAACTGATGTGATAGCTACCACATGTTGCTCCCTTTTTTTATAAGGGAAATGACTTGCACCCCCTGTATAACTTTATAAAGCTTGGTAACAATACCTAGCATCTATCAAAATGTCAAAAGGTTCATTATCTTAAAACCAAGGGAGCAGATTTCTGCAGCTTTCCTTCTCTAATATTAGCCATAAGGCTGCTCTTGAGAGCTCACAATTTTGCTTGTTGAAATGGGGCTGACTGAAGTACTTCACAAAAAAGCCCATATATGCATTGTTCCAGTGATAGAGAAATTATTGGTGCATTATCCTCTTTTCTCCTCCAACCCTCTCTCTTTTTCTACTTTTATTTATTTCCCCACTCCCACCCCTCTCGTCCCACGTGCAGGCAAGAAACTTGGCTTTACAATTGACTGTGGGAAACTTCATAATATCTCTTTAGGACAAGGGCAAGAGATTGTGGCAGAGAAGGCAATAGAAAAAGCTGCCAAACATGGACACTGGGTTATTCTCCAGGTAAGTGTGAAACAATACAATTGATGTACCTTCTCTGCTTCATTTCATAGCAATAATGGAAGTGATAAAAAGGGGAATGGCTTTCTGATAAGTTCTGAGAGAGAGCAATTTTTCCCTGTGTTAAACAGATTCTTTTTTCAGCCTTAATTATTGCAGAATAAAATGGAATCTTTCTTGGGAATTTTTTGTTTTGTTTTGTCTCTGCCTTATAGCCAAAATAAGCTCTTAGCCATGGCAAACTGCTGATTAGAACAGGAAGCATGAGGGAAAATTATTGTATGTCCTAAAATTGGATAAAGTGGTTTAGTACAACTTCTTGTATTTTTGTTCTTGTCCTCTATCATTTGAGTGGACAATCTTAGTAAAAATTTACATTAGGAAAAATACATGTCAAAAAATCCCAACCTGGAATCTTAAGTCCAGGACTTAGGCTGTACTTTTCAAAGGTTTAGTCAAAAAATAAGTTAATTAGTATATAATATAAATCAAATGCACTGCATAACGTAACAATTACAGCTTGGGAAAGGTCAAGATAGGCAATTTGCAATCACTACCTAATTCCTCAATCTATTTAGCAATGATGAACATATATTAAAGGAGTTCAAGAAGAACATCAGACAATACAAACTGCCTCCTGCAAATGACATCTGTTGATGCCAAAGTAGTCTTTCTATTAAAAAATGGATGCAATTTTTCTGTGATTATTCCAGGGCAAATCCATCATTATATCAGGCATCTAAGGCCATACCCAATTAACAACCCAAATGTGTTCAAATTTACTTCATGGATTCTTAAGATAGTATAGAATTGAAAATAAATATACTCTACAATGCTAGGATTCAAGATGAGATTGTTGAATTGCTGAAAAAAAGAGAGGGGAGGAGAGGAGAAGGGGAGGGAGGTTTCCAATATTCTCTGCCAGCTTCCCCATGGAAAATCAATGCTGCCATTCCTGTTGCTTTGTTGCCCATTGGGGTCATTTTGTTTTTTTGTTTAAATAAGGAAAATTCTCTGAAACAATGGCCCAATGGACCATTGATTTAGTAAAATATAAAACAACTGTGCCAATCATTTTCTATTTTTATTCTATTTTCTATTTCTAATTCTATTTTCCTTTAATTCTATAATTCAATGCTGGCTGAATTTGAAAATAGAGGTTGTAAAAACATACAGATAGTCCTTGGCTTATGACTACAGTGAGACAGGTAGTTCCTTCACTAAGTGAGGCACTTGTTAAGTATATCATGCCCAATTTTATAACTTTTTTTGCTTTGGCTGTTAAGTGAATCACTACAGTCATTAAAGTGGATCATGTAGTTGTTAAGTAAATCTGGCTTCTCCTATTGATTTTACTTGTCAGAAGTTGTTTGGAAAATTGCAAGTGATCGTATGATCTAAAGACACTGCAACCCACTGTAAATACATGCCGGTTGCCAAGTACCTAAATTTTGATTAGATGCTCATGGGGAATGATGCAGTGGACATAAGTTTAAAGACCAGTCCTAAGTCACCTTTTTTCAATGCCATTGTAACTTAGAATAGTCGTTCAATGAATGATCAATGAAATTGAAGACTACTTGTCTTTTATAGAAATGCAGTGTTTCATTTTCCAAAGTACATAAGTATATTGGGGAACAAATATATGCAAAATAAAATGCCTTTTAATAAATATTTATTACTGAATATGTTAAATCTTTAGGGGGAAAATAAATAGAAATAAGATAAAATGCCGATAATGGAATTATCACAGAATTACTCTCTTCGCCCCCAGTTTAATATGTTTTGTTTGTGCAATAGAAACATGAGAGGGCAGAGCTATTTATGTAGTGCCATTTTGCCTGGCAAAATCCCAGTTAAAATGACCTATTATTATCATCTTAGTTGTCACTGCAAATGGAATGCACTTATGATTGTGATTCTGCAATCTTGGTTGTCAAAGAATCTGCGAATGTTTTATACCATTTTGTGTCCAATCTTGGCAAAATGATTTCCATAGTTGAGTTAAAAGGAAAGATGTCCAAGTATTTGGGACATTATGGTAAATGCAGAATGGATCCAAGCCCTACACAGAACAGATGCATTACCTATGTTGGCAAACTGTCTTGCTTTACAAGCAAAGGCTATAAAATTCATTCTCAGGATTTCAGGTTCAACAGCAAGGCATGGTTCCAAAATCTCTTTAGTCCCCACCTCTGGTTTCTCACCCATTGTGCCTCAGATATTCCTTGATCTCACATTAATGATATATAACAGTTGGCACAAGAAGATACTGTTATTTGTAATAGCCATAGTCTCTTGAAATTCTTTTGACTGCCTTCTCAGAACTTTGTAGAGAGGCATCATTCTCTTTTCCCTTTATCCCTTCCAAAATCTTGGCTTACTGAATATTTGGAGATAATGAAGTTCTTGCTAACATGAAAGATATTAAACTACAGTGTATGGTAGTTTTAAAAAAAACTAACTTCCTTCTATTCATTACATTTATAATTTGAAATTACAGTTGTGAATTTACCAAAGGCAATTTGTTCTGGGTTTTGTTTTGTTTTTGTAATTACTACCTAGCTTTGCCAGGACTTGATAATATTATTAGCTGAGGCCATTTCTAAATGATAACTATGTATTTATAATGAATGTTTTGCATTTTCTTAAACAGAATATACATCTTGTTATCAAATGGCTGAAGACCTTAGAGATACTGGTAGATAAATACAGTAAAGGAAGTCACTGTGACTATCGTCTTTTTATCAGTGCTGAGCCCGCTCCAACTCCTGAAGAGCATATTATACCTCAAGGAATTTTAGAAAATTCTATTAAACTTATTAATGAACCTCCTACAGGAATGTTAGCTAATCTTCATGCTGCTCTCTACAATTTTGACCAGGTAACAATATTGTGTGTGTGTGTGTTTCTCTTAAAAGTCAGCCAATAGTTCTATTTGTACCAAAGAATGATCTATTCTGGAATTAAGGAATTTAAGGAATTATATAAATGAAGGACTTTGTAATTCAAAAGGAAAACAGGCATCTTATTACATAATGTCTTTTACAGTATCAATAATAATATCACTTGGACAGGAAGCATGTAGATTCTTTTTTTCTTCTCAGTTCATGACAAACAGCTGCATCTAGTGTAGTTTTATATGTACATTGTTATATATAATTTGTATATTATGTCTGAGACTTTAATCATTTAGCATGCTACTTACCATATATAGTGCTCTGCTAAATGCTTTTAGTCAGTCCGTTTTTGCAATCAGATAGGCAGCAAACAGAATAAGTTTGTTGGGCCCAATTGGAATAAACGGCCTGTCCATCAAATTATATCTGATCTATAACTAAATTCTTAAATACATGACATGGAGGAATCCAGTGTAAAAGGCTGTCCTCAGCTGCATACAGTTTTGAGTAATGTCTAATCTACCAAATAATAGTGCAGTGAATGGTGCCTATATTAAAATATAGGAATATAGCATTTACATGTTACTAATGCATAGGTTGCTGTGGTAACAATTCTATTGTTGTTTTTTAACACTTTTGCTAAATTGAATATACTTGTATGTTTTTGCTCATAGACTCTGCATAGTTTGTGCCATTTTGTGAAAAATATAATTACTGCTTATACAGAAAACACAGTTGTAAACTCTAAAGCCTTTTGTTGATATTTGATTTGATACAAACACTCTGTTTTCATATTTTTTTATCAGGATACTCTTGAATTGTGTACACGAGAACAGGAGTTTAAAAGTATTTTCTTTTCTCTGTGCTATTTTCATACCTGTGTTGCTGGGAGACTCAAATTTGGACCTCAAGGATGGAATCGAAGATACCCTTTTAATATGGGAGACCTCACCATCTGTGTTAATGTGCTCTACAATTATTTAGAAGCAAACAGTAAAGTAAGAACTAAGAGATTAAGCAGTTTCTTGACAAAACCGTATCTTTTAATTTGGGAATTTAGAAATGAATAAAGAAGAATGTAATCGTTTTGCCTTTAAAAGCAGTAGATGGAAATTTGCCTATTGTTGATCTGGCAGTTCAAACAATTGTCACAGAGGATGTGTAAACTTACTAACATAGGTTGAAGAGGTTCAATGATACTGGCTTAGCTAAAATAAACAAACAAGCAAATAAATAAATAAATAAATAAATAACATTGTCCTTCATTATATTAGCAAAAACAGTGGTTTATACATGCATATGTGCCAGATTCATTAGGCAGGTAATGAAGCATTTGTACAACTATAATTGCATACAGCAGACCTGACAGTTCATAACACTGCATTAATAATCACTACAATTAATTCTGATCATAGAAACAATTTAGAACACATTATATATATAAATAATGGTGCATTTTTTTCATGTGTCATTATTATGTATTAAGAAGGCCACCTTGTTGTGACTTTCCCGCTGAATTCGGGTTTAAAATTAGATGACTTATGATTGGGTGCCATTTGGAAAAGCCATTCATGTAGATCATGGGTGTCAAACCTGATCGTGTCACATGATGTATCGTGACGTTTCTTGCCTTTGCAGAGCTGGAATGGGCATGGCCTGCACATGACACATCTGGCCCGCGGACTGCTAGTTTGACAGGCCTGATGTAGATGATACAGTCTTCTGAGCTTTTTATACATATGTGTAAGAATATCTGTAGAGATATATGTATAAAGATGACAGCCTTACTGGAACAAATTTTGTGAAACTTGTGGAACAAATTTTGTTGAACATACACTGCACTACTATAATTCTTTATAAATTAATGTCTATATTGGGTAGCTGATAATAAAATAATGACAAATTACAGCCAGTTTTATGTAGTGGTTAAAGCATCAGGCTAGAAACTAGAAGATGGTGAGTTCTAGTTCTGACTTAAGCACCAAGAGGCACTAAGTGACCTTTGGCCAGTCACTTTTGCTTAGCCCTTAGAAGAAGACAAAGGCAAAACACATTTGAAAAACCTTGCTAAGGTTTTTGCCAATCTTTCTAGAACTGTGGTTGACCTCACCACTTTCCTAAGAGGACTCTAAGGGGCGTACATAAGAGCACAAACGTGCCTACCGTTCCTGTCCTACTGTTTCTTCCCCTATGTATATATATGTTTTTAGTACCTCGTTTCTCCTCATATATACGTTCATATATTATATAACCCTTTATGCAACGCTTGTATATATATATTGTTATATTGTTATGACAAATAAATAAATAAAAATAAAATAAATAATAAATAAACTGAGAGAAAGTGACTGGCTCAAGGCTACCTGCTTTCTAATATAGATACCTATTTATAAAGCATTACATTAGTGGAGTGCATTTTCAAATTCCACAAAATTTATTCCAGTAAAACCATTTTCTTTATTCATGTACCTTTACAGGTATTCTTACACATATGTATAAATGGCTTGACAGACTGTATTATTCTGCATGTTTGCCAGAAGTAAAGTCTGTCTTGAAGGCACAACAAGGTGTTAAGATCAAGTTCCTTTCTTGTGCTTCAGGAAGAAGAAATGCATTTATGAGGGGTCCTTGGTGATCTCTGAGCTTGGTTGCTTTCTTGCAAACATTTCATTATCCAAACCAGATAGCATCATTCAGTGCTCTGAACAGTGATTATGTTATCTAGTTTGGATAATGAACATCTGCAAGAAAATATCTAAACTCAGAGAGCACCAGGATCCCTCATGTCAATATTTTAATGTCCTGCTACTCCAGAATTGACTGTTATATATAGTTTATATCAGTGGTGGTATTCAGCCAGTTTGCACCACTTCGGGAGAACCGGTTGTTAACTTTCTGAGCAGTTTGGTGAACTGGTTGTGGAAATAAATAATTAGGGCAAAGAACCAGTTGTTAAATTATTGAAATCCCACCACTGGTTTATATCTATAAATAATAATTATAATTTATAATTATAATATGCAATTTTTTTCTAGCCATCTTTTTATATTACATTTCTAAAAAAGAGGACAATGATTAAATTGATTTTATATTTAAATGTATATTTAATCTAAATTTAAAGTAAAATATATGTGTAAATAAATTTAATTATTAGTCCCAATTTATTTATTTATTTTCCATTACAATAAAAAGTTTAATTTTTGAAGATTTCTGAGAATCATATCCAAGATCTTTGGTGGGCTCATGTAACTTCAATGTAATCTTGCCAATCTTACTATAGAAATCTTAACCCTGGGAGTTGAAATTTACATATTGGTAGGACATTGAAGCTATGGAAGATTGATGTAAGACTACTGTTGTTAAATTGTCTTACATACCATATGAACAAATTTGTCCCTTTTTTTTAGCAAATTGGTGTTGCTGCTTTAAGTATAAATTTATAGACTTGGGCATTAATATAATTAGATTTTTTTAATGTATATTTTTTCATTTCCTTGCTGAAATATTTTGTATTCTAAATTTTGTAGAATTTAGAAATTTATAGGATAGAATATAAATGTGATTCATATCAAAATTCAGGAATTTATTCTTTCTGAAACAAAATACCAGTTAACTGGTTTCTTCTAACTATGTTTTCAAAAGTATTTTTTCTTAAATATAGAAGTCTCATGTTAATAAATCACCCAACTAAATTACTGGAATACCAACATGTCTGGTTTTTGCTGAAACAGCACATTACGTATCATGTTTTGCTCATTATTCTCCAGAAATGAAAACATTTCAATTCATTTTAAGGAAATAATTAAAAAAAAATTATTAGGACATTTGAAAAATTTACAGCTATTTGGTTCATATGCTTTTTCTTCATACTACTAAGTTTTATGTGCTGAGTCGCAATAATAACTGAGGAAGATAATCCATTACTATACAACTTTTTGCTAGAACAGGTTATTCTCATGCTCCAATTATAAATCTAGTTTTGTGAAAACCAAAGTATAGTATAGCATAGTAATTACTGAAATCTTAAAGGCTTAGAATTTTGTTGTGCTGATAAAGTCACCAATTTTGTTGCAACACTATGTTCACAAATAACATTATTTTGTCCTTTAGAAAACAACTTTATTATTGCTGATTTAATTATGTCCATAGGTTCCATGGGAAGATTTGTGTTATCTCTTTGGTGAGATTATGTATGGTGGACACATCACTGATGACTGGGATCGCAGACTGTGTCACACATATTTGGAAGAATTTATGAGCCCTTCACTGGTAATAATTTATAACAATGGGAGATTTTATTGGCTTCATTTTGTTGTCAAGACTTTAACTTTATTGTATACACACTCTTATATATGGAGAGAAAGAAAGAGATACATAGACAGAAATGCATACACATGATTAGCTGTAATCTAATTAGCTGTATATGATGTTTGGCCCATCATCATATATATTTTATTAGTTTGGAGATTTCAAAACGGAACTATTGCTTGTTAAAGGTAAGAGAGACCAGCAACCATTTTGAACCGTTTTGAAAATAATTTTTCCATTTGCATCAAAATGTGCTGCAGCTTCCAAAAAAGCCAATGCAGTCCTAGGCTGTATTAACAGGATGATAGAATCAAGATCATATGAAGTGTTAGTACCACTTCATAATGCCTTGATAAGACCAACTTGGAAATTGCATCCAGTTTTGGTTGCCACAAGTATAAAAAAATATGTTGAGACACTAAAAGAATGCAGAAAAGAGCAACAGATATGATTTTGGAACTGGAGAGTAAAATATATGAAGAAGGGTTGCATGAAGTGGGTATGTCTAGTTTAATAATAAAAAAAAAAAGACTAGGGATTATTGCAGTGTTCCAATATCTCAGGGATTGCCTCAAAGAAGAGGTATTCAACCCATTTTCCAAAGCACTTGATTGGGTTAATTTCACCACCAATTTACCAAAAATGTGAGCGCGCATGCACGCATAGACGGTTTCTACCACACGACAAGGCTCAACCAAACAGCCTTTGGGGGCCTGCTCCCCTCCATCTCTGCTCTCTAGAGCTGCGGCTGCTTCTCTCCACACAGCTGGGAGAGTGTCTTGTGCAATTTAGCAGCTGTGAGTCACTGTTTTCCTCTAAGTCCCATCCAGAAAGCACTGCAGCTGAGGGAAACAGCATTCAACATTGCTGCTGCTTCTCTGTGCAGCAGCGCTTTCCGGACTGGATTTAGAGGAAAGTGGCAGCTCACAGCTGCTAAATTGCACAAGATGCTCTCCCAGCAAGAGCAGCAGTGGAGAGAAGCAGCTGCTTACCTGGAGAGCACATGGAGCATCTCCATGAGCAGCCGAGACTTGGCAAGGGACGGAAGAAGCGGCTACAAGATCTCTGCTGCAGTCCTTTCTGGATAGGACTTCTTACAGGTAAGAAGAACTGTCCAGTCCATTTCCAAAAAGCTTTGCCTCTCCTGTCCCCCTGCCCCCTCTCATGGCCCTTCAGCTTAGCATGGCAGTCCACAGGCCGAAAAAATTGCTTCAGCATGGGGGTGGGTAGTTTGAGGCCAGAGGGGGGTGGCATGCAGGCAGAGCCCTGGGGCCAGGCCAGAGCATGGGAATGGCGCATTCGCCGACCTGGCCGAGGTGAATGGTGAGCGGGTGGAGGCTCTGGGGCAAGATCAGATTGGGGGAATGGCATGTTCCCCAACCAGCTAAGGCGAATGGTGAAGCAAGCCAGGCAAGCTCCAAGGATGGTGGGGCAGTTAGTTAGGCCACAGTGCTGCAAGGAATGCAACTGTGGAGGCGAAGCAAGCCAGGCAAGCTGGAGGCCGGGGACGGGGGGGGCAGCTAGCTAGGCTGTGACTCACAGGCTTACTTACCCAGGCAGGCAGCTTAGGGCCACTCATTTGGGCCATCACAGGCACCACGTAGGAAGGCAGGCAAGCCGCAGAGAGTGTGTGGTCAGTGCAAGCGAGGAGCCACACAGTGTGCTATGCCAGGGAGGTGAGATGAGGAGTGACTGAGCGGGGTGGGGTGGGGTGAGCAGGTGGGTGGGTGAGAGAATGGGTGGGGACAAGCAGCAAGAAGGCAAGCAGGCAGGTGGGGGCAGGGACAGCCAGAGGTAGTTTTTTGCCAGTTCTCTGAATTACTCAAAATTTCTGCTACTGGTTTGGGTGAACCAGTTCAAACTGGCTGAATACCACCTCTGCATCTGAAGACAGAACAATGAGCAATGGATGGAAGCTAATCAAGAATAGAAGCAACCTACAACTAGGGAGAAATTTCCTGACAGTTAGAACAATTGATCAGCAGAACAATTTGCCTTTAGAAGTTGTGGATGCTCCAACACTGAACATTTTTAAGAAGAGATTGGACAATCATTTGTCTAAAATGGTTTAGGCTTTACTGATTGAGTAGGGGTTAGATTAGAAGACTTCCAAGGTCTCTTTCAATTCTGTTATTCTGTTAAAATATTGATAAGTGATTTTGGAGTTGCAACAATAAATTGCAGTAAGAAGTGAACTTCATATTGGGGGTGATTATGAGATGAATTAAAACTAAAATACAAATGTATTAAGTCATTTAATTATCTTGTTTTATGAAGCATTGATTGTTGCAGTTGAGAAAGTGTGTACTGGACAAAATGCATAAAAGGCAACAGATCAAATTTTACCAAGGGGGAACTAGAAGGACTCACTCCTCTACAAAGGAAGGTTACAACATATGAGGACTTCATAGTTTGTGAAAACAAAAAGATTAAGTAGGGATTAGAATTTTTAAAAAGTGGTTGCATAAATTCCTTTCATTTTCATACTTTTAAAATCTAAGTTTATATAAGGTAGACTTCAACTGACAACCACAGTTGAGCCTAATGTTTTTATTGCTAAGTGAGACACTTGTTAAGTGAATTTTGCCCCACTTTATGAACTTTCTTGTCATAATTGTTAAGTGAATCACTGCAGTTCTTAAATTAGTAGCACAGTTATTAAGTAAATATGGCTTTCCCATTGACTTTGTTTGTCAGAAGGTTGCAAAAGGGAATCACGTGTCCCCGGGACCCTGCAGCGGTCATAAATGCAAGTCAGTTGCCTAGTACCGTGTTTCCCCAAAAATAAGACAGGGTCTTATATTAATTTTCGCTCCAAATACGCATTAGGGCTTATTTTCTAGTTAGGTCTTATTTTGGGAGAAATACGGTACTAAACGCACCCATCTTGCTGACAATCTTAACTGGGGCTTATTTTGCGAGAAGGGCTTATATTATGAGCAGCCTGAAAAATCATGCTAGGACTTATTTTCCGGTTGGGTCTTATTTTCAGGGAAACGGGGTATCTGAATTTTGAACATGTGACTATAAGGTTGTTGCAGCAGAAGTAAGTGTAAAAAATGGCTGTGAATCATTTTTTTTAGTGCCATTGTAACTTTGAACGGTCACTAAATGAACTGATGTAAGTCGAGGACTACCTGTAATTGTTTTCAAAATCTAATAATACTGTAATTTATATAATTACAGTAAAGTCAAATAATGGGAAATTTTGGTCCAAAAATGTATTTTACACAGAAACAAAATGCAGATTTGCTATCACAAAATGCTGGTTCTTCACCAGCTCTGGACAGGTTTTAAAGAGTATAAATAAACTAAAGTTGAATAAGATTATTTCAAGATCTATTAGTGATGAAAATAATATGTAATATTCACAAAGTCAGTATATGTCTAAATACCACTTTTTGGAAAAAATTGTTGTGTTCCTTAACCCTTGCCTGCTAAAGAAACATGATACTGAATTAAACTACCTTTGGTCTATCCTAAAAGAGCTCTTACAATTACAGCCTAAGACAGAATCATGTCTAGTGAAACTCCAGAGGTGCTAAGGGGGTAAACAATGCCAAATTGGTATATACTGCAGCCTTAGCACACTGTCTTTTCCTAGTATTAGGCATATAGTTAGAGGTGACAGGGGAGGGCAAGTCTAGCACCAAAAGTTCATCCGTGATATGGAATACAGAGAGCCTTGAGGCCACTCCATCTTCACCATCTCATGTTAGAAGTGTCTCCTGTGATGAAAGCAAAGTGAGTTTGCTTGCATTTATTCGCTCTTTAATGAGTAGGTTTTCATATGTCAGAAAGCCACATTCAGTTTAACACAATTGGAAGTCAATTGGAAAGCCTAGGAGTGAGTTACCATGGAGATGGGGAAAGATAAACACTACTGTACTTCTGACCTCCACTGAAGCTGATTTCTCTACATGACAGCTGAGGTCAAGGGGGCAGCGTGGGAAGCTCATTCCATCGGTACCTCGTCTGTATCTAGCCCAAGGGTAGGAATTGCTCTTTCTAGATGAGGCAGTCCATTAACCTTCACAGCCTGTTCTTTCTTTCAAATAGGTGTCAAATATAGGGATGAACCTGAAAGAAATGATGGAAATTAGATGCCTTTGGTTAACCAAGCTCAAATGTGGGTCTACTTAAATATTCCAAAACAGAATAATATCTTCTGGTTTAATTGGACAATGAGCTCCCCCACGCATAAACCATGAAACAAAAATTCCTTCAATGACAGGCAAACATAAAGATCTAGAACTACAGCATTTCCTATACATTTGTTGTTCTCATGTTAAAGTTTCACCTAATTGAGATGATCAGTAAAATGGGAGGGATATGGTTCTTTACTGTATTTTCACCATGTTCTACCTGCAATATTAGGTATATTTTTGGGGCAAAAGCTTCTCAGCTTTAGTATTATGGGTAAATTATGGCATATGTATATCCACAGAAAATTTATGTACAAACAGTACCCTAAAAAACAAATAAATGCTGAGCATCTAGGCAAAGTCTGAAATGATCTGTGAGGAAAATAATTGGTAGGACTAATCTAAAATTTATATTCTACTTTTCAATTGGGAGCTGAAAGAGGCATACATAGTGGTCCTTGCTTCCAGTTTACCTCATCACAATCATGTATGTTAGGCTAATAAGAGAATGAGTTGCCTAAGGTTCTCTGAGAGAAGGACATCTCTGTTCCTGATCTAAGGAAAGAAACAGAAATATTGGCTTGACTTTTTAATCAATGTTTAAAGCTTTCCTCCTTTCAACAGCTCAAGTTGTTCCATTTTTTATGGTCTTGGATTTCCAAATAGCCTTCCATTAATTAATTAATTAATAATTTGCAGGACTTACATGGATGCCTATCTCATATAATGTTTCTAGGCAGCTCACGACAATATATTTAACCATACAAACATGGTTAAAAACAAAATATATTTCCCTCCAGTCTTGGCCGACAGTCTTGCAGCTCAGTCCCTATCCTGACCCAATGTTTGGGAAAAAGACAGATAGTCCTAGTCACCTGGAAGGCTAAAAAGATAAGATCACTTAGATTTGAGGTAGGAAGACTGTTCCAAAAGGCTAGGGTGGCCAGTGAGAAGGTATGACATTGAGGTTCCATCAAGTGACAACATTTAAGGGAGAGAATCTGCAGCATGCCCATACCATGAATGTTGAAGATGGAAATAAGGAAGGATACCATAACAAAATAAGTTTCCAGTACATGAAGTTGTTATGCCTGTACTGTAAAGCATTCTTCATTGGTGAAGAAAATGGGTCAGTGAGTTACAAAAGAGAAATGAAGTACTACACCAAAATGGAATAGCCTTATCCCCTCATTACAACCACCAGATGACATATCCATTTCGCCAGGAATCTTGTAAACATGAGAACTAAGTTAGAAAAGGTAGCTTTCCCATCTCAGAAATTATTTGATGTATGGGCTTCAATTGTCAAAATTTTCAGCAATATCCATACTGGCTGAATTAATCTAGATATTGGTCAGATGTCTGAAGGAACTCAGACTAGGACTGGCTGGTTTAAAGGAATATTCGAGCTCCTTGCAATTTACAGAAATGCGTGGATAAACAGCTAGAATCATGGGCAATCAGTTGGAAGGGAAGCATGAAAAGGTCTCATTTTGTTCATCTTTGATACTTCAAAAATCTAATATTGTTCAGTGCATATTGAATTTTTTTAAAAAAATGTGACAGTGTAGACAGTGGTTCTCAACCTTTTCTTCATCATGGACCCCCTTTAAATATCTTGTGTGGCCACTGATCACGGCTACACCAAGACTTAAGATTTAAATCATCATATTTCTTCAAGCCTTTGCGGACCCCCTATGATGATATGGCCCCTAGGGATCTGTGAACTACAGGCTGAAATCCACTGGTATTGACTGTTACATATCTAATTAATCCACAAGAATAAGTCATAAATTGTGAAGAAGTAAAGAACCACATGTATGATGATGAGATATTTTTTTAAAGCTTCTGCTTAAGATGTTTCACTGAAAGTTGATACGTAGATTGAGGCAGTTTGTCTTAAAATACAATTTGCAATAGTAAAGCAGGGAATGAACTGTTCTTATGCTTGTAAAAGGATTGGGATTAAAATTTCTTTTTTTTTTACTCTGTAGGGGTAATTAATTAATAGATCAATAAGTATATAGAAGAAAACTGTCATATAACTTTTCTTGTACTGTTTCAAAGTGGGCATTGTTCTGCATTTGTTGCCCAAAGCTAGATAAATGTATATTTTATTATTTTATTAAACACTATTTTAAAATTTTAGGATTAATTTGCATTTAAACAAGGTATATAAACTATATATATAAAATGTGTTCTAAGGCAGCTGTATAAAAATATATATGGTGGTATGATCATAAGTTATGTAAAAGACTGACAAATGTGGAAAAATATCTCATTAAAATCTGTTAATGCATAATGATTTCCCTATGACAGAATAGTATGGTATTTGCTCCTGATGCATTCATGCTTATTATCTTTTCTTTTATGTACGCTGACAGCGTATGCACAAAGACAAATTCCTTGTGTGTTCAATCACATTTGGCCAATAAAGAATTCTATTATTCTATTCTATTCTATTTGTTATCTAGCAGAGTATAAAATTATTCTGGCTTTTACTATTTAAAGGCAACTTCTTTAATCAGATTTCATCCAGAATTATTTCTATTGTACTATCATGGATAAGAGAGATGGCTTCCTACTTGAAAAATCATCTGTTAAAACTACTATAATAAGACCAAAACAATTACATTTTCAGTGGCAGTATCACAAAGTATTGAATAGATTTTGCCTAAAAATGAAAAATGCTCTTTTTCTAATCACAGGTTGAAGGAGATTTTGCTTTGGCTCCTGGTTTCCCATCTCCTCCCAATCTGGATTATATTGGCTACCACAAGTATATTGATGAAATGTTGCCCACTGAAAGTCCTACATTGTATGGTCTCCATCCTAATGCCGAGATAGATTTCTTAACAGTTCTGTCTGATAACCTATTCAAAACTCTGCTGGAAATGCAACCCAGAAATCTGCTTGCTGGAGAAATTATAGGACAGTCATTGGAAGAAAAGGTGAGACTGTTGTGTTCTGCTAATGATTATTCCATAACACCTTTATACAATCGGAGTAATTCATAAATTTAATGGTATCAGAATTAAAACTCTGTTCCTCCTGAACATAAATATTTGACAAATAGGGATGTGAGAATTGCATAAAGTATTCCAAATAGAGAAGAATTAGTTTTAGGATTACATTTATTTCAGTTATTTCCATCTGTATGGAATGAAGCAGAAGCTGGGAGTGGAGGGGGTGGCATGGAAATAGGAAGAAAAAGTCATGGATGGTTCAAAGGAGGTAGAAAAAGGAAGACTTTGAGAGATCAGGTAGACTACACCAGGAACAGCTGAGGGAAGGAAGAACAACAAGGGCAGTTCACACAACTAACCTTCATAGCCCAATAATACTCACTATGATTTTGTTTTATTTGAACAATCAAAATATTTTGTTTTTTCTTTATGCTGAACTGCAGTTAAGTCCATCAGTTTAGCAGAACCTCTGGATTGTAATATTCTGATCTGAGTCTGAAACAAAATGCATTTTCTGTTTCAGGCTTATCCCAAATGACAAGCAATATCTATATCCCTATATTTTTTTGAATGCACTGTTCTGCATGTTCAACACATATTCCAACCAGCGCTTGCTTTATGGAGCATGATTAAATGTAAACAAAATGCATGCCTGGTAATTTTACTTTGCATTTATAAGGTGAAAAATGTACTGGATGAAATTTTGGAAAAGCTGCCGGAAGAATTTAATTTAGCTGAGATAATGCAAAAGTCTGCTATACGAAGCCCATATATTCTTGTGTGTTTTCAAGAATGTGAGAGAATGAATATTCTCATGAGAGAGATACGACGATCAATAAAACAATTAGATCTTGGATTAAAAGTAAGGAATATATTGCATTATTGTTATTAAATGTATTTGCTGCCTACCTTATCATTGGATACTCTATATATACATATACTATGAAGGGGGAAAAATGGATCTTAAACTATAAATCTAAATGTTTCTTTTGGTTGAAATTTCTAGGGTGAGCTAACATTTTCATCTAGTATGGAAACTTTACAATCATCGCTCTTCTATGACCAGGTACCAGATGCGTGGTCCAGTCTGGCTTACCCATCTATTTACAGTCTTGCACAATGGTAAATGCATGTCTTTAAGAAATGGACCTCTTTAGCTATATTATAAATAATAAACTGTATTTTTGAAAGCAAAAAAAAAAAGCATTATTTAAATTTCAAAAATCTTTTTGAATCTTAAAATGAGCATAACTATATTAGTATGATTTTGCATGTCCTATGACATTTTTAAGTCTCAAAATTTAAAAGATGAAGAGTTTCTAAAATTTCTAGATCATGTATTCATCTGTCCTAAATTTAGCATATATTTTCTTGTTTATTAGAAGGTAATATACTTCGTATGCAAAAGGCTACTCCATACAACTTGTATAATCTACTACCAATAACCAATATATATATGTTAGTGGTATAAATTATATAATTTATTCTCCAAATTAATTTCTTATGCACCTGTGTTTACCACTGCTATATTTTTATTCAGGTTTAATGGCCTTCTTTTGCGATGCCGAGAACTTGATACCTGGACACAAGATCTTGTACTTCCTGCAGTAGTGTGGCTTTCAGGCTTCTTTAATCCTCAATCTTTTTTGACTGGTATGTTAATATTGATTCATGATATTTAAATATCAAGCAAAACATGCTGCATAATAGGGCTACAACTTTAAAATAATTTTGAAGAATTGTTTTTAACAGCTAGTTTCATTAAAATGTCACAAAGTTCAAACATGACAAATTATGTCAGTAGGCAGCCATAAGCATCAATTAACTGAGCAAGTGACCAAATGTATGAATGAATGCAACCTATTTAAAAACTTATCAAGAGCTCAAGTGATGGAAATCCAACTGTCAGATGATATAAGACACACTCCCATGCTGAAATTATGCCCACTTTACTTTTTCATGAGTGGAAAAGTGTGATTTCTAATAATGTAGGAAAAGTCACATAGGTACATGTAGGTCATGGATAGACATTTGATGCTAAATCATATTATGTCTTAGGTGTCATACATATTGCATCTATAGAATTGAATTTTTTAGAAGAAAAGGGAAATAGCAAAGTATCAGAAGCTCTTTCAGTATTAAAAATATATTCGTTTGCAATAGTTCCTAAAAAATTACTTTCAATGCCAAGGCAAACATATTTTTTAAATGCCCTAAATTACATGAAATTGACTTTTCGTTAATAAATCTGGATTTAAAGTTGGATTAAGTATTTTTTCCTCAGGAATAATGTTTTGCATTTACCATATTTACATGCCCTTATTAGCTGTTGAAAGCAAATTCGGTGCAGTATTAAGGCAATAGGCTAGAAAGTGGGATTTTCTGAGTTCCAGTCCCACCTTAGGCAGAACGCTAGACACCTTACCTTGAGCCAGTAGCTTTCCCTCAATCTTAGTAAGGAAGCAAAAAGATCACCCTGTTAAAAAAATATATTTGTCTAGGTAGGCTCCAAGAATTGGACACAAAGGGAGGATGAAATATCCATAGTAATAAGTATGCAGCCCATAAAGTTGTACTATTCATCTCTTCTTGAAAGCCATTATGCAAACTACAGCACGGAAAAACAATTGGTCTCTGGATAAGATGTGCTTAACTACTGATGTTACCAAAAAGAGTAGAGAAGATTATGGTCATCCACCAAGAGAAGGTGCATATATTTTTGGACTTTACATGGAAGGTAAGTTTATTAAAATTCTGTATTAGCTATGATCTAGTTAGAGGACCCACCTGTAAAAATTGATCAATATCAGACATGTCAAAAAGAAGTATTGGTATATTTTATTGAATCAGTGAAAAGTGTAACAAGCTTTCTGATTACAAGCAATCCTAGACTTATGATCACAATAGGGACCAGATCGTCCCAATTTAATTAATTAAGCCAACCCAATAATTTATGAATTTGCTTGCTGTATCATTAAGCAACTCACTGTGGTCATTAAGTGAATCACATAGCTGTTAAGCAAATCTGGCTTCCCCCATTAACTATGCTTGTTGGAAGTCCCCCAGGAAGGTTATAAATGATAATGCGTCTCTGGGACAAGGCAACAACTGTAAATACATGTCAGTTTGCCAAGCACTTTAATTTTGATGATGTGACTTGCAGGAAAGTCATAAGTGTGAGGATCATAATGTCACTATTTTCAGCATCACCCTTATTTTGAAATGTATGTTATCTTTTCAACAACAAGCCCCATTTTCTGTAAAAAGAATACAGAATTAAAATCAATAGGATTTCAGGCATACAACAAAGCATACGAATTGTGATTAATATTCTACCTAGCTAACTACACACTTCTGCCCTTCAGAACTTAAAATGTATATTTCTTGGTTGCAGGAGCAAGATGGGACATTCAAGCAGGAGTTGTAGCTGAAGCTCATTTGAAGGACCTGACCCCAATGCTGCCAGTCATCTTTGCCAGAGCAATTCTGGTAGAGAGGCAAGAAACCCTGAACATTTACAAATGTCCAGTTTATAAAACTAAACTTAGGGGTCCCACCTACACATGGACTTTTAACTTAAAAACTAAAGAAAGGCCATCCAAGTGGGTGCTTGCAGGAGTAGCCTTGCTTTTGGAAGTTTAGCAATATACTTGCAGGCACACGTTTTTTTACTTACAACAAGGTATTCACATATTATGTATTTGGAATGACCACAGACAACCTTCAAGATAATGCTTTTATTGAATTTAATACAACATATATATTTACATTACTGCACATAGAAACAGTACATATGTACAAGTGAACATGCAAAGGATTAAGTCACTGAATCATACATGTTACATATGTAATATGCAGATAAACCTTTGGTTCAGCCTTCTTCACCTGAGTGAATAACATTTCAAATTTCCATAAATGGCACATATGGCCCCAACCGAGACAGGCCTTGTATGTACCAATGCAATGTAAAGTCACTTGTATGTTCTGTTTGCACAGCAAAAGCAAAAAGTAAATATATAATATAGCTGTAAACAAAAACTTAAAACATCTTAATTATAGCCAGAGAATAAAATATGTTAACTATGGAAACTACTTTGGAGTTTCCAAACCATTTTTTAAGCAGATTTGACCACTTCTGAGCTTAAAGGTGGTTTTCAGTTGGTAAAAATTAAATTGGGCTGAATTATGCCCTTCTAATTTTAAACAATATTGACCTTTATAGCATTTTTCTGCATTTTTCTGTAAAGTAGAATAATCAGTGATTTGGACTGCTTGTTTTCAGAAGTTTAAAGTCTGATTCAAATTACAAAGTCAATTTACTCTTTTTAAACTTTATAATTTTATTTCTAAATTAAGTCTATAAAGAAAAATATTTTTAAACAATAGATCATTTTATTATATGCAGGAAAATATTGCTGTTCCCAATATTAACAGCCTTTTTTCTTAGAAATATTTAATAAATCAAAAGTAGTTATTCCATATTTCTGAAATTATTTAAACATAATGATTATAAATGAAAGTTCAAGATTTAAATTTTAAAGTAAATATAGTAAATACATAAATCAAAATCAAAATCAAAATTTGCACAGGTGTCTTGAGTATTTTCATTCATTTCCATTAATAAACTGCATTGGCATGCTGCAATAAAGAAAAAACAAAATGTTTAGAGTTTAAGCAAGAGAATGAAACTATTATAAACTCTATTTCAAAGACCTATAATCCCACCAACTGTATTGTTCCAGCTTCCAAATGTAAATAGTAGGTCATGACCTTTATAAGAAAAAAGCAAAATCATTAAATGCATTCACAGAATTATTTTTCAAAATTAAAAGTCTCTTAATTTTTGCAAAAATATTGGACAGGATATTAGAATATTTAGAAGGAACGTTTTATTAAGACTCAGAGACCATGTCTCACTTCCCTTAAGATTCATTGAACTTCTTACTCTTCACTGTTCATAGGCTTTAAAAGTAGCTTAACCTTGAAAATTATTCTTATTAGACAAGTGTATTCTCAGAAAATGTAAGATACCCTGGCATGGAAAGAAAGAAATTCCTTATAGGGGAGGATTGAGGATGGAATTGGATGAATGGGAAAGGAGAAGCTGATTGCAATGTATATTAATCTGACTTCAGACTTCATGAAAAATCTGTATCAACACAAACTCAGACTCACTCTCCGAGCCCAACCTACCCCAAAAGATAGTTTAGCATGGGGGAAAATGTGAGGAGCAGTAGGGGGAAAATGAGAGAAGCAGTAGGTATGCCACTCTGAAGAAAAGATGGAATATAAATCTAAATAAATAAAAATAAAATAAACATAGCAATTTAGACTATTACATACAGTGATTTCTTAGAATTGACAATATTGGAAATACTTCTGATACAAATCACCCTATAAAGGTTTAGGTATAAGCTTACCTTTCGAGATACTCTTTCACATTACTATAACCATAAAGCTTTGCCATGTGGATAAGTGTTCCTGTGGCACAGTAACCATCACGTTGGCGACAAGAGCTGCAGTTACATTGCCCACGGCAAGGAGGACAAAACCACTCCTTAAAAGTGGGAGAAGAGTATTAGTTCACCTTATAAGTAATATGTTATCACCTAAGCATGGAAACCACAAAGTTAGCAGTTGCATAAAGACACAGTGTTGCATGCTTTTGAAGTCATGTATAACAAAAATAAAATGATCAGATCACCAATAATTTCATTGTATCTCCCATTTCATTATCTCACAATTCAAGCAACTAGAGACTTACTGGATTCAGAAGTGCTACTTTCACATCTTCTCCGTAGCGATTACGGAGACATGGTCCACAGAACTGTCCCCGCACACCAACACAGTCTGCATTATGACAAACGGTCTTTGTATCAATTGTCTTTTGGCGGCATTGATGGCATGTGGTTCCCTAATAGTGGGACAAATGATATTATTTTTAGAAAGACACTTCCAATACCTGTGAAGATAAATATGGTGCTTATCATCAACCTATTCCTATTATTCTGATAAAGAATTTAACAAATTACTATTATCCAAAAACACAGATAATTATACATTTTAATTGTTGGAATATTAAGCAGCTTTTTTCACAACTCCCAATACAAATGCATGTTTTAAACAAGGCAAGATGAATTAGCTAATACATTGAACTGGAGTGGAAAACCAATTTATAAAATGGAATTTGAAAAGCCTGCTACTGTATTGGTTCTACAAAGCTGTTGCAATATTTCAGGTTTCAAGTCAGCAATATTAAAACCAGCCCAAACTAAATCTAATGCTCATAGTCATTTTATTCTGGAGAGATAATTATTATGAAAAATTAGCATTATAAGTTAACCCTCCCCAATTTTTTATTTTTTTTTGCTTAAATTCCTGGAAAGTATTTACTTCTTCTTTGAGGGAGGCACTTCTGCTAATACCTTGACAAGATAAATAATTTATTGGTACTTATTATACTATCTGTGTTGTAGGAATTGTCAGTATAATTATAGACTGTAATTAAAATATTAAATACTTCACAGTACACTATGACAGTAGCGAAGATTAACCATGTTCATGGGAAGGTGAAAGAACAAGTAATTCAACCAGTATAAATAATACTGTGGCAGGTGGATCATTATAAAAAGGTAAAGAGATCTCAAGAACATTGTGTACATAAAAAGGGTAAAAAACTGATTTGATCTAAAACATTGCATTCAATTAAATGTATGACAAACTAAGCAAATTTATAAAGAGAACAACATACCCAAGTCTTATGGTATATTTTTTCTTTATTGGTAAATGCAATTTGTTCTAAGTCTTCATTTGTTACAACGACTGATCGAAGTTCTTTGATTCTAGCGATTTTTCTTTTTTTCGGCGATCCTAACATATGCTATAAGAGAAATTCACCATCTCTAAATATTTATATTTTATGTAATGTTTATGTTTGTTTTAAGAGTAAGTCAGTTTTAAAGAATTAATTAGTACAATAAAATATCTATTATATTTAATTATGAGTTGTTTGTCTAACCATAAACTTTAGATTTCATTAATTTATTATACATTTATTCTTTTTATTAGCCTGTCCTTGTTTTCTTCCTTGACCTATTTTTTCTGAAATCTAATTTTCCCCTTCTAATTGACTGAATACTTGTCAATAATTTATATTGTTGGGGGGATTGGGAGTGGGAGGCACCGTGTATCGGTGGTTCTCCTCCTATCTCTCTGACCGGTCGCAGACGGTGTTGACAGGGGGGCAGAGGTCGACCGCGAGGGACCTCACTTGTGGGGTGCTGCAGGGGTCGATTCTCTCGCCCCTTCTGTTCAACATCTATATGAAGCCGTTGGGTGAGATCATCAGTGGCTTTGGGGTGAGATACCAGCTGTACGCGGATGACACCCAGCTGTACTTTTCCACCCCAGGCCACCCCAATGAAGCTGTTGAAGTGCTGTCCCGGTGCATGGAAGCCGTACGGGTCTGGATGGGGAGAAACAGGCTCAAGCTTAATCCCTCCAAGACGGAGTGGCTGTGGATGCCGGCACCCCGATTCAGTCAGCTGCAGCCGCGGCTGACTGTTGGAGGCGAGTTATTGGCCCCAAAGGATAGGGTGCGCAACTTAGGTGTCCTCCTGGATGAACGGCTGTCGTTTGAAGATCATTTGACGGCCGTCTCCAGGGGGGCCTTCCACCAGGTTCGCCTGGTTCGGCAGTTGCGCCCCTTCCTTGATCGGGATGCCTTGTGCACGGTCACTCATGCATTCGTTACCTCTCGCTTGGATTATTGTAATGCTCTCTACATGGGGCTCCCCTTGAAGTGCACTCGGAGGCTTCAGTTAGTTCAGAATGCAGCTGCGCAGGTGATAGAGGGAGCTCCGCGTAGCTCCCATATAACACCGCTCCTGCGCAGACTGCACTGGCTACCTTTCGAGTGCACTTTAAGGTTTTGGTTACTACCTTTAAAGCGCTCCATGGCTTAGGGCCTGGGTACTTACGGGACCGCCTGCTGTTACCATATGCCTCCCACCGACCCGTACGCTCTCACAGAGAGGGACTTCTCAGGGTGCCGTCCGCCAAGCAATGTCGGCTGGTGGCCCCCAGGGGAAGGTCCTTCTCTGTGGGGGCTCCCACACTCTGGAACGAACTTCCCCCGGGTTTACGCCAAATACCTGACCTTCGGACATTCCGTCGCGAACTGAAGACATATCTTTTTATTCGCGCGGGGCTGGCTTAAATTGAATTTTATTAAATTTTAATTTCTTATTAACTAATTTTAAATGGGGGTTTTAGTTCATTGTACTTTTCAGGCCAATTTTAAAATAAATTTTTTAATTGCATTTTAAATTGTATATTGTACTATCTGTTTTATTTTGCCTGTACACCGCCCTGAGTCCTTCGGGAGAAGGCGGTATAAAAATCAAATAAATAAATAAATAAATAAAATAAATAATTGCAGCACAAAGGATGAGAAACTATTGCAAAAATTATTTTTTATTTTATGAAACTTATGGTAAATGAAAAAATTAAGTGCAATTCATTTGTACTTTGTGTTTTTTTATAGTTTGTTCTCCTGCCAAATCTAAAAATTCATTATGTTTATGTTTATACCTCACCCTTTTAAATCCTGACACAGTTAGCACATTATAAGTAGAAAAACTGAAAATAGCATATTCAAATTTCCGGAAGCAATTTAGTAAAATTGCTTCTGGATCAGAATAGATAATGTGTCTTCCTCAATATATTTGGACTATCCTTAACCTTCAAATGGTCACCCAGTTTACCAGTTTAATCCAAAGTCTACTGAATTCAAAAATATTGATTGGAACAGGGTGTAAGTCCAGTAATCAACTGACTATAAACCACAAGACATGCTACTCATTACCAGGACTAGGCTAGAGGTGACAAACTCGTGGCTCACAGGCCAGCTGCATTATGCACTGGCCATGCCCATCCCTGTTTTAGTGAAGGTGGGGGGAATCATGATACATCAGATGTCGATGCAATGACGCAAGTTTGATACTCCTGCACTAGGCTATTCACTTAAACATTTAGCTCATGCTTGATAAGTTCTATCCTTGCTACTTGCTAATTACTCTGTTAAAATAAATCCAAAATTTGATATGTACCTCATTTAGTTTTGTCTTCATAAAGGTGTGATAAGTTTCATTATCAACCCATTGCATAGGTGGGTTTCGTTCCACAGCAAAGTTTTCTGGGGGACGTGCATTTCTGATTGGATTAATTCGACGCTCTATTGGGCCCATTGAAGATCTTTTCCTTGGTGCTTTCTTTCGTTTCTAAAACAAAAGAGGGAGACACATTTGCTTTATGAACATGTAGCCTGAAGCAGTAGTTTATCATGATTACCTTGTTTAATTCTCTTCAAATTCTCTTTTTTAATTGCCTTTTGTGGCATACTGCTAATTCCTACACCATTTGGAAGAGTATGTAACAAGAACAGATACATATTTGGACAAAATTAGTGGAAAGTTTGGAAATAATTCCTACCAACACTGATTTCTTCGTCCTAAGAGAGCAAGTTTCCCAACGAACATAGTACTACCATTTTCTTTGTTTTGCTGTACTTAGATTATTAGGCAACTAGAATATTCTACAACATACTTTTTTACGTATGCTCTGTACAATTTATAGGTTGCAGTATATCCACATCAAAAGAGCACTGGCTAAAAGCTGTAGTGTTAGATAAATAGTTACTGAATTGGTCAAAGACGTGCACAAAACTGTGAAAACCTAATCTTGGTTCCTTCAGTTAGTCTGATATTTTTCATGTCTTCCTAAACATAGTATATGTACATTTTGAAATCTTTTGATAAATATACTAAAAGAAAAATTCTGCAAATGCAAGAGTAGGGAGCTAATCCTTTCTGAGTCAAGTCTGACTGAAAGAAAAAGTCATAATTTTATGACTTTATTGTATTTATACCTGGTTCAAGTAAAAAAAATAAAAAAACCATAGCAAATAATATTGTACCCCTGCAAAAATTAGTGATATATACTCAATCTTAAAAATGCAAAACAAATTTTTGTAAAAGGAAATGTATTCATACTTACAATTGAGGAAACAGCATTCATTTGGCTTGAAGAAGGTGCAGAATCTAGTTCTGCTAGTAACTGTGTAAGCTGAAATGGGAAAATGAAATTCATTTTCTCTATAAATCAAATAGTTCTTAATGGCAATTTTATCTATACACTATTTCATGATGCATTGTTAAAAATATAGATCCTCACATTTTTAGAATAATTTTAGTAATGTATCACATAATTTAAAACTGCACTGATTAGTTTCACTGTTTAGATTACAGTAAAAGTTTGGAGTTAATAATAAACTTATTCATATTTCAAAAGTTATGGAAGCAATTACTTCATATACTTAAGCTATATTAACAGGCTTTGTCCTTCATTTCAAAGGGTAAGATAACAAATTCAAAGCACACTGTGCTTTTTACACTGGTACAATGATTTAAAATTTATTAAGTAGCAATATATGATTATATGCAACTATAAGCACTGACAAACATAACATTTCCAGGCCTTTTTAATCCAGTGAGTGAGGAGGAAAGGCATTATGAAAGCAAGGAGCCCACTAAATCTTGGCATGCAGGTATGAAATTCAAGGGAAATAATGTATAAGCAGAATTTCACTGAAAAACTTTGGGCATCGTTTTGTTTAGTCATATTAAGCTTCCAGCATTCAGACTAGTACTATGTGATATAGTATTAAAATAATAAACCTCAAGTTTTCCTCTTGAGTGAAACCATAAGAACAAATCTATAGTTAATATGAAATTCAAACCTAAACAAAATGGTGACAGTTTGAACTACAGTAATGTATAAGGCTTGTTAAGTTAGGTTTGAAAATAATTTGTTCCTACTAATCCAGTAATAGGTGGCCCATCTTTGGATCCTTCACTAAAATCCAATTAATTTGCCTTTGTTTGATAAAAATATGTTTGATAAAACAAAAGAGATAATTAGAATTACATGTCTCATTTCTTTGTTTTCTTGACTATTAATGCCATCTAAGAATGCTGAATTAGTTCTCACCACAGCTTTATTTTCTTTTATATTCTGATTTCTCTTCAAAAGTGCATTTGAGTTTTCATCCGATGTCTCATCAGTCTCAGATTCGGAAGAAGTATCTGGATCTGCATTTCTCCCATTTGTATCTTTTCTTCGTTTAAGAAAAGACTTTTTAGCGGATTTGTTAGGAAGCTGTACTACCCCCCGAGTTTTGAATTTTTTTTTCCTAGGAGATGATTCAGTTTCCATTCTTTCTTCATTTGCTTGTTCCTTAATTAAAGATGGGTTATTGGCTCGGTCTAATTCCATTGCCTAAAAAAGAATGAATAAAAAATCTATGTTACATACAATTGCACTTCCATTATGAAAAAACTAATATTTTATGTCCCTTATGTACCTACACCAATCATATTAAAAGGTATCTTTTATAAATATCTTGATTTTTACTTAAATAGATTTACAATTATCTGGTTTGTAATCAGTAATTTCAGATGAATTGTTCAGGTTGGCTTGGTACACAGAAAAAGAGCAAAAGACAGATGACCAGGATGTGCATTAGACAACTGAAAACATCATAGTAAAATATTTTCAAATATAGATCCAAACAAGAGCCAGTTTACTGTGACATCTAACTAATCAATTAATCCAAACATTCATTTATCTGAAATACTGTAACAAAAAATGCACTGCAGAAATTACAACGGTTATACAGAGAATAGCTTTAAGTCCATAATCATACACAGCACTATTAAACATTATTAGTAAAAAGTATTGGATGCAACTGCATATACATTGGAATAACACTCCGTAACAAAATAAAAATAGAACCTACGTCTACAAAAGAAGATAAATTTACTCTACTTCAGGTTTTTCATTTGATTCTACTGTATTTTAGAAAGCAATTATATAAGAAAAATAAATCAAGTTGCAGTTTATACCATGAACTTAAAAAAAAAAATTATTTACTGGATGGAAATTCTGCATAATTTGGAACAAATTGTTCCCCTACCATTCTCGATGTTCCAGGCAAGTTCTCATCCCTATCTTCCAATGTCAATGTTTTCATGGGATGTTCAAGTTCAAAACCAAGAAAATCATCTTCATCACTTGGGGTAGCAAATATTTCAGCCAATTCCAGCATCTATCCAATTCATAAACATATAAAATAGTCAGCTTGGAAAAATAATCATTTTGTAGTATGAATATTACCATGATGTTACTTTTCTACTCAGTTCTATTCCTTAAGTAACACCCAGAAAAACTAATAAACCAATGGAGAGAAGATGCTAGGCAGGTTGCAAATCAGTAGATTAGTAATAAAGAAACAAAATTCAGATTTAGAAACTCTGCAGATATAAGCAACAAATAGTTTATTTACCTAAAATTTGTTTGTTTATTTATTTAATTTACCTAAAGCTATGGCAGTAAATATAAAAAACAAATGGGAGCCAAGTGTAATCTAGCATATGGAGCACAAGTGTAAAACTCGCAGCATCACATTGCCATCATGTGTTTTTTCCCTTCACGGAGCTGGGCTGGGCGTGGCCTGTGCATGTCACATCTGGCCCCCAGACCGCCAGTTTGACACCCCTGATATAGAGTATTCTTACATTTAAGACCATCATACATTATTAATGTAAGTCCAAATCCACCCAAAAATGGACAATCCCTTCCGCCAAAATAGAACTTATTAAAGGACAATTAAAGAGCAACACATTTTAGTGAAATAAATTGTTGCACAGAGCTGTAAGTACAAGTTGACAAGCATGATTGGACTCAGCAACAATTTAGTGGCATTTCAGTCCAGGTCATTGTATATCTGCTGTGACAGCAATTTCATTTTCTCCAGGGCTAATAGGTACATAGCCAAAACAATGGACATAATTACCAAAATGTAAGAACATTATCCAGAAAGTTTGACGATCTGAGAGAGAAAAATAGCATTAAATATATAATTCAAAAAAAAAAAACCCCACAGAGTTCAGCATGCTCAGTGACAAAAATGCTATTTGGTGGAATGCACTGAACAAAAGCATGCCATGGAAAAGATGGAAGAAACTTCATTTGACAGACTCAATGTGATGGTCATCTGAACTTAATATTGTCTGGTCACAACTCTGGAATTTCAGATCACAAACTTTCTCTAACTAAAAATACCAGGAATTGAATCATGTGCTGTAAGAGCTTTTCCCTAACATATAAGCCAAGATAGTTCTATACTCAAGGCCCAAGGACAGATCCAGCCCGCAGGGTGCTTAGATCTGGCCCACAGGGCTGCCCTGGAAACAGCGAAGGACCCTGGCCTGCAGTGCCTCTGCCAGTGAAAACAGATATTTCCCTCAGGCGGGCAGCCCTCCTGAGCTCTGTTTTCACTGGCAGAAGGTTGCAGGAGGCCATTGCAGCCGAAAATGGAGCTTGGGAACACGTTTTCACTGGCAGAGCACTCAGGCCACCCCAGGCACCCCCAACACAAGTGATGTTGAGCTGGCCACACCCATCCAGGCCCCCCAAAGTCAAACACAACCCTGATGCGGCTCTCAATGAAATTGAGTTTGACACCCCTGTTCTATACTATTCTCAGTTCTCTTCCAATCCTGTTAGAAGTTTTTCTCTATTATAACATGAAACTTTATAGGTTTTAACAATTTAACAGAAAATTTAGATGAAGAGCTATGTAATCTAGTTGCAATGAATAATTGGCTTCCAAGAAAAAAGCTTCTTAATTCTTACCTTACTGTATAGTTGAGCTAGCAACTGCTGTGATCGTTATATGCTGAACTAATTTTGTCTTTGCATTTGCACTAGAAAACTCATTACAGAGTTGAAATTAATTATTAAAGAAAGGTGCGTTCTCCAGTGAAGTACATTTTCAATTTCTGTGTAATGGATAGTGGTGGTGAGAGTGAAATTCAAAAACATATTGCAGTCCATCCTCCTTACTTTGTTCTGATTTTAAGAATCATATTCAGGAGTTTCAGTACAGCAAAATAGCTTTATTTAAATGTGAACTATTCAATACATAACAGGTGTACAGTTATCAACTTTTATAGAGAACATAATAGTGGTGCATTATGTTCTCCATAAAAGAAAGAGTCCTTGCTACAAGCACTCTTTTCTTCCATCTGCTCAAGTTTTATTTTTTCCATTCCATTTTAGCAGGTTGGGCACAATGGCTAATTGACTGACTATAGGCTTTTAAACAAACAGTTGAACCCCCCCTCCCTTCTTCTCAGGAGTGTTTTAGGGTAAACTATAGTTTAAGATAAGAATTTATCCATTTGACACACTCGTCCAAGTCACTGTCTTTCAATTATTAGGTTGGACATCTGTCTTAATTCAGGGCATGAGACCAGTGGCATCACAGAGCTCTAAGGTCTATTCACCACCCTTCTCTGCCTACTTCCATTGTGTAGAAAATCCTTGCAAGGCCATGTGAAATGCCCATTTGTATCATACAATCAATCCATGAAGGTCTAGTTTAGAAACCCCTAATGACACGGTGGCAATAATACTCTTCTAACTGTTTTCTAGCAATCAGATTAAGTAGCATTCAACTATCAAGAACCCAAAAGAAATCCCAATTATTTCTAGATAAAGTAGGGAAATGAATGAAATTACCCTTTTCATCACTTTGGCTAAGAGCGAAAAGCAATCCCACGTTTTTCTTTTCAGGAGGAGGAAAAGCTGGATCCTAAGCAGACAAAAAAAAAAAAAAAGAGGGCAGGGGAGGGGAGGGGAGAAACAGCAAGACTTCAGTTAGCACAGCTGAGTTGCCCAAACTTGCAAATACCTCTAATATTTTTCTTCAAATACTCAGAATTTCCTTAATAACCCAGAAGATATTTAATAATCTTTATTATTCAGCCACTAATAGGCAACCTGATATCCTCTTGATAGGTTTCATTAATAGTTCTCTCAATCCCCGCTAATGCTTATGGTAATGTTTCTCAACCAACGTGCTTTCTAATTTTCAGCTCCTACAAATTTCAATGATAGTTTAACTTTAGCTGGGTACCTGGGAGAATTCAAACACCTGAAGACTTACCCCCAATTAGAAATGATTGGGTTAAGGAGAAGCATATCTAGGAGCGCAATTCGCATCATCAAGATACTGTTTCTTTAAGCTAAAAGGATGGAGTCACAGCTTCTTCTGGCCACCTTTGCAGTTACAGTATCTGTAATGCGAAAATATTTTATAGGCACCAGGTTGCCTACCCCAGTTTTACAGCTGTATTTGATATCTAGCCAGTATGTGACCTCTGTTTTCCTACCAGAAAGTCTCCTATGAAACGCAGCTTATTCCGTGGACGCGAATTTGCGATCCTGAACAAACTTTCTCTAAAGTATTATTTCTTTTCGGAACACGACCCAAGAAGGTATGACGGGTGCGCAACCACTCCCCTACCCTTGAGAAAACTGAAACGGGCTAACTTTTCTGGGTGCAGATAGAAGCTTCGCGAGAGCTAGGCGCTCCAATCGCGGCCGATTGAAAAGCGCGCTCTGTGGTGCGTTCTCCTCCCACTCTAACTGAGGGAGTTTGGAAAAGAACCGGGAGAAAAACTAGTTCTTGGCCACCGTCGCCTCCAGCATCCCTTCCCCCAAATAAAGCTGCAATATCGATCTACCTACCGCAGGGCGCAAGGCAGGCGGGCAAGCCTGAAGTGAAGACGGTGGATAAAGGGGCGGTGCCCAGTGGAGTGGGCTGCTGAGAGCGCCTGGTTCCACCGGTCGCGAGCACACGTGATGGGCCTCAAGGCGGAGATTGCCGGGCGGCTTAAGCCACGGCTGTGGGATGGGAGGAATACCTGGTGAGAGGTCCTCTCCCAAAAAAAGCGATACCTCCCCAGGGCTACAACTTTTAAGTCCAGCCGGTCTACCATTGACTTAGAACTTAAATAATGTGTCTTCCTTTTTGATCAACACCAGATTGTTTCGGGGCATCTGACAGGGGCGCCGTTAAAAATATTTTTTTAAGTTAAACCAAGTCCCAGAAAGGATTTACTTTGCTTCGTGGCGGACCAAGAAGATGCTGTAGGTTGCAAATACAAATGCAGGCACTTGTTGGAAAGAGATGCTAGTAATTAAACAGAAATCTCTAAAATTCAGTGAAGAGAACCAAACCTCAAATACCAAACTAGAACTAAGAATTATAGCATATAATATAATTATAAGACATTATACACTGCCTAGAATTGCTTTTAGCTGGCTATATTTTCTTACTCTGTATTAATTCATCTATACTTCATTGACTTACCTGGACTGCTGTTGTAAAGAGTGTTGGAATATTTTATTCCTTACTTAGTTGTTCTAAGCTAAGAAAGAAAGAAAAACAGCTGCAGGAAATTAAGAATTACTGTAAGTTCTTTACAATTTATCCTAACCTTTCACTGCCCTATTGAAGCACACAGATCTCACTGGTCTCCCTTGCTGTTAGGGTTCTCTGGTCATCAGCAACAAGGCTAGCAGAGGCCTGAGGGCGGCTGAAACCAGTAGACACACAGCTTTGGTCAATAGGTAGGTTTTATCAAAGGTTTTATCAAACACACACTCACAGTCACTGGGCATAAAAAGAAGAGAAAAAAATCAGATACTTACCAACGATGAGATGACTTAGTTTGGGCAACTACTTCAAGACTTTAAATTCCCTTTACTATCTTCCAGATTATCAGAAAGACACCCTTTGAGTAAATGACAGGATGTGACTATCCTGGAAGTCAGCCCTCCAGCTGAGCTTATGGCTAGCTAACCCACCAATAATGTTGGAATAATTTTTTACTTACCCAGATTGTCTTCAACCAGGTTGAGTTTTTTAAGGGGAAAAAAGGCAAGCAGCTATCTGAAGAAGTTCTTGATCTTCCTCCAAGAGCAACTGCAAAGACTTCGTCCTACCAGCACAGCTTATGTATGTTGTAATTAATCCCTCCTTCTCAACACCACTCTCTTACCCATTCGCCCAAGTCCATCACCACATATCCCATATAAGGAAGTTTGCTCCTCCTATAATGGGGTCTCTTAAGTTTTTAAAGAATACATTTATCTAAGAAAAGCAGTCCTTGGAAAGTACATGTTATCTGAATTGCCTGGGTCAACTACTTTCAAGGTCTGTGAACAGTGAAGAGAGTGAAGGCCAACAATTCTTAAAAGAAACAAAACAAGGCATGGTTTCTGAGCCTTAATAAGAATCTAAATGCTCAAATGAAATATTCTTTCCAAATTCCAAAAGTGTTTTTTAAAGGGACAACTGGATTTTCCAAGAAGCTTCTTGGATGAAAAGTGAAATCTCTTTAAAGAAAAACCAGAAAATCCAGATACCTCTTGAAAGAACACATTTGGAACAACCATGACCTGGATGACTGAGAATCTCCATAGACATTCTTTCCTTCTCATTCTTTCCTTCTTTCCTTCAATATTCTCTTGCATGATTGAGGAGAAGAAAGACAATAGATAAAATCCATACACATGTCCAGAGAGATGGCCACCTGGATATGGCCTCCACTGGCCCTTTGGAAGCCACCCTTGGCTTCACCAGGTCTACATGTGACCTTCCCAGCCTCCTTACCTCTCATGGCACTCCTGCATGATTTACCTGGTACTGCCCCTCTTCCTACTTAATGATCTGTGCATCATGGTGTTATGACCCAGCAATTAGGAGTTTGGGGATTATCATTGATAATAAGCAATATGTGGCCCGGTGGTGATGTATTTTGTGCCTGCATCACTTAGTGGCAGCAATCCTGATCCCAATTACCATTGTAATTGTGTAGAATTATTTCTACACAAACCTGCCCATCACATAATGATCATAATTCACAAATTCTATAATTCACAAATTGTATACTTCCTACTTACAGTAGGAAGCAGAATATTGGCAGGAAGGTCTTTAACATGTAATCAATGCCTTCTGCCATTTGTGTCATGTAGGAAAATGAATGCTATTGAAATTAAGAAATTAGATTTCTACACACTCAGTAAATTTGGCATGGGTGAATTTCTGTTCTTCCTTAAAAGTCAATAGTGAATCCATCTCAAGAATTGTTAACTTTCCTTTTAAGAATTACATATAATCCCCAAGGCTATTTTATCCTACACTTTTCACCACTATTTTCTTCTAGTTTAAAATGTGCAGTTTCATGGTTTTCGTAACATAACTTTCATCCCTCAGTATTTCCTTTTATCATGTTTCATGGTTAAAATGCTTCTTTTTTCAAATTTCATAAACAAGGCCCTTTGGAATTCATTTGGTTTGAACCAAATTCATTTGGTTCCCATCCACTGTATCCCATCTACAGCTGTTCTAACTCTACAGCGATAGATTTTCTAGCCATGCTTAAGTTCTCCCTGCCCCACTTAAAAAAATCCCTTTAGATTACTTCAGAATTTCCACTTTAAGACTTTTGTGTTATTAGTTTTTCTAAAGATTAATTTGCATCTTTGCTTGGGTACTCTGTTCTTCATCTGCCACATAATATATCATATTCAATACATTTCAAAACTGTTGAGTCTGAAGTAGCCTTTGACTTTGCTCATCACCCTATCAGAGTATTTCTGATGATTGCTCAGATAAGCCCTTTGAATTTAAATCATGCTATGAAATTCATAACCATAATTCTACTTGAGGCTTATGATACACCCTATAATTGGGCTGAGGCACTTTTGAACTGCTGCTTTCTAAGCAGAATAAATGTCTCCATGAAGATATTATTATCTCCTCTAAAAACATATCAAAATCTGATCATTTCTACAGGTTCCTCCTTCTTGTACTATTATAGTGACATGAAATATAATTACACAATAAGGGCATTATCTCCACGTCATGCCCTTACAAATGGAATAAGTGTGCTCTTAATTGACTAAATACAATATTCAAATGTTTTTATTGGCTACATTCTCAAAATAGATCAGTAACATTAAACTAAAACCCAGGTCCCTTTTTTTGACATTTCTGCTTTCAATTGTTGTTAATCTGAGTTCCCATTCTAGTAATGGCTAAGAACTCAACTTCCTTCCACATTTCTTCTAGACCTGTCAAGCCCCCATTTTCCCACAGTTCTCAATGAATACTGACATACCTAAGTTAAAAGGATTACTTGATGCTTTGCACACTATAATCCTATTTCCCCTACCCCTGAAAATCAGCTAGTAAGCAGAAAAGAATGGCTGGGACCTGCTCTGCAATTCAAGGTAATCCTTGAATCTAAGATATAGTTGCATTCTTAAGATTGTCCTGGAGCCACACAGTCGCTGTTTCTTTTGTTTTCTCTGCTTTTTATTATTTCTTTATAGAATCACAAAATATGTTAAATGTTACCTCTTAGGGTTTTTTTCTTATTCTTTAGGGTTGTTTATAAACAGCCCCCTTTTCATGTTATTTTCCCTGAAACCATGGTAGTTTATTTTCCAGGTATTCACAGGAATATTAAAATGAAAATGTCTCTGATTCGATGGAAAAACACTTTCTACCTTATATTTTATTTAATCATAAAATGGTCCTTGGACTGTAGTCAATAAATAAATGCATTGTTGCTTCACAAAATTATATGGTCTGCATCAGTGGTGGGATTCAAGTAATTTAACAACCGGTTCTCTGCCAGTTATTTCTTCCAAACCAGTTTGCCAAACTGCTCAGAAAGTTAACAACCGGTTCTCCCGAAGGGGTGCGAACTGGCTGAATCCCACCACTGCTTTGCCTATTTAAATTAAGACATGGATATTGTTTCATAAACCATAGTTGGCTGGATTAAGACAATGTAACTAAACCATGAACTATGATTTATAACTTGAACTATATAGGTTCCACAAAATATTCAGAACCAAATCACCCTGTAACCAGGTACACTATAGACAAACCACATTTTAAACAATCATTCATGCACATAAAACTTTCTTAGAAGTATATGATTTTGTTATTTTGTCTGATTCAGCAAATTTTACATTACTAAAGTTAATCAAAATTCTAGCCAACTATTAATGTTAACTTTTTTATATTGAGGTCCATCCAAGAGTATGTGATTGTATGCCATAAATCTAGAGTCAAGAATGCTGTCAAAAGTTAGGTTTGCGTCAGTTTTCTGGGATTTAGAAGTAGAATCATATAATGATATTTCTGCATCAGGGAATCCAGAAGCAATGTTGGGAAAAAGGCTAAGACAGTAGGCTCCTATTTTCTATTGATCATGCTAGCATAAAAGCTAGTTTACTACTAGCATGCAAGCTAGCTGCATACTAGCTAGCAGACAAGCTAGCTTACTGATTTCATCCTTGAATTAACTATTAGTGAGGATATAGATTACACAACACATTTAGTTATTATGAAAAGTTTTGTATTTAAAGATACCATATCATTTTGTTGCTAATATATTTTTGATATTAATGTATGGCTGCTTGCAAAACATTGTAAATTTGATGAATTTCTGAAAGAGAAGTACTGCAATCCAGTTTCCTTTTTTGTTGTTTTTGACACATTTGATTATACTCTTGCATGATTCTGATTTTGGAGAAGGATCCATATGCTGTTAGGCCAACCAAGAGATACAGAAGCATCAGTTAAGCAAGGCAAGACAGGAAAATAGTAGAAAAACAGAGACTGGCATCCCCATGACTCCCTGGGATGTAGAGAGAGGGAAAAGAAACAAGTAAACTTGCAAGATTCTTTTACCATGGTTTGTCTCAATAAACTCAATTCTCATCATCCCTCGAAACAGTTTTCTAGAATGTCTACCTTGTAGAGCTGAAGATTAGTCTTTTCACTAACTCTGCTTGAAAGATTCATGTCTATCTGTGTAAAATGTATTAAGGAACAGGTTGATATTTCATTTCCAAGTTCAGAGACATTTTATTTCATATTTATTCTATTTATTCCTATGCACGGTCACCCATGCCCTTGTCACCTCCTGTCTGGACTACTGTAACACTCTCTACATGGGGCTCCCCTTGAAAAGCACCCGGAGGCTTCAGCTGGTCCAGAATGCAGCCGCGCGGGTGATAGAGGGAGCAAATCGAGGCTCCCATATAACACCACTCCTGCATAGGCTGCACTGGCTTCCGGTGATCTTCCGGGTGCAATTCAAGATACTGGTTACCACCTTTAAAGTGCTTCATGGCATGGGACCAGGGGTGGCAGTGGAGACCCCCAGACTTTTAGTCATGGGGGACTTTAACTTGCCATCTGCCGGCTCGTCATCGACGGTAGCTCGGGAGTTCTTGGCCTCCATGACGGCCTTGGATCTGACTCAAGTAGTGGATGGCCCCACTCACATCGGGGGAGGCACACTGGACCTGATTTTTGTCTCTGGTCAGTGGTTGAGAGATCTGGACTTAAAGGAAATAGTCATTGAACCTTTGTCATGGTCAGATCACTCTCTCCTTCGCCTGGACTTTCTGACCGCTACCCAACACTGCAGGGAGATGGAACCATTACGTTGGTACCGTCCCAGGCGCCTGATGGACCCAGAGAGGTTTCAGACGGAGCTTGGGCCACTTCCTGAGGGTCTGGCTCACGGCACGGCAGAGGAACTAGCTGCAGCCTGGGAACGGGCTGCGGCTGGGGCTTTAGACCGTGTCGTGCCTTTGCGGCCTCTGACCCGGCGCAGACCCCAACCGGCTCCTTGGTTCTCCGAGGAGCGGAGGGGGATGAAACGCCGGAGAAGACGCCTAGAGAGTTCCTGGAGGTCCAGCCGTTCAGAGGCTGATCGGACACTAGTTAGATCCTATACTAGGACCTACCTAGTGGCACTGAGGGAAGCGGCGTTGCTCGCCTCCTCCCTCATTGCGTCAGCAGATAACCGCCCAGCTGCCCTGTTTGGTGACCCGCTCCTCCTTCACCAGGGGAGCGGATGACCCGATGCAGGGGCGTGCTGAGGAGTTTAACGGTTATCTATCGATAAAATCGTTCAGCTTAGGGACGGTCTGGACCAAAATTGTGGCGATTCAGACGGGGTATCTGAGGCGGTCTTGGTGATGTTGTTTGGGATGAGTTTGACCCTGTGACTCCGAGGACATGGACAGGTTGCTGGGTAGATTGAATGCCACCACGTGTTTACTGGACCCGTGCCCTCCTGGCTGGTGCTGGCCACTCAGGAGGTGACACGAGGCTGGCTCAGGGATTACGAGTGCTTCCTTGTTGGAGGAGTCTTTCCGGCCGCCTTGAAAGAGGCGGTGGTGAGGCCCTCCTCAAGAAGCCTTCCTGGACCCGGCTGTTTTAGGTAATTATCGTCAGTCTCCAACCTTCGCGGCGAAGGTTGTAGAAATATGGTGGCATATCAGTTTCCCCTGCACCTGGAGGAAACTGTCTATCTGGACCCGTTCAGTCCGGCTTCCGACCGGTTACAGCACTGAGGCGGCTTTGGTCGCGTTGGTGGATGATCTCTGGAGGGCCAGGGATAGGGGTTATTCCTCTGCCCTGGTCCTATTAGACCTCTCAGCGGCTTTTGATACCATCGACCATGGTATCCTGCTGCGCCGGTTGGAGGGATTGGGAGTGGGAGGCACCGTTTATCGGTGGTTCTCCTCCTATCTCTCCGACCGGTCGCAGACGGTGTTGACGGGGGGGCAGAGGTCGACCCCGCGGCGCCTCACTTGTGGGTGCCGCAGGGGTCGATTCTCTCGCCCCTTCTGTTCAACATCTATATGAAGCCGCTGGGTGAGATCATCAGTGGCTTCGGTGTGAGGTACCAGCTGTACGCTGATGACACCCAGCTGTACTTTTCCACACCGGGCCACCCCAATGAAGCTATCGAAGTGCTGTCCCGGTGTTTGGAAGCCGTACGGGTCTGGATGGGGAGAAACAGGCTCAAGCTCAATCCCTCCAAGACGGAGTGGCTGTGGATGCGGCATCCCAGTACAGTCAGCTGAGTCCGCGGCTGACTGTCGGGAGCGAGTCATTGGCCCCGATGGAGAGGGTGCGCAATTTGGGCGTTCTCCTGGATGCACGGCTGTCTTTTGAAGACCATTTGACGGCCGTCTCCAGGAGAGCTTTCCACCAGGTTCGCCTGGTGCGCCAGTTGCGCCCCTTTCTAGACCGGGATGCCTTGTGCACAGTCACTCACGCCCTTGTGACGTCTCGCCTGACTACTGCAATGCTCTCTACATGGGGCTCCCTTGAAGGGCATCCGGAGGCTGCAGTTAGTCCAGAATGCAGCTGCGGGTGATAGAGGAGCCCTCGTGGCTCCCAGTGACACCTATCCTGCGCAGGCTGCACTGGCTACCTGTGGCCTTCCGGGTGCGCTTCAAGGTGTTGGTGAACGTCTTTAAAGCGCTCCATGGCATAGGGCCGGGTTACTTACGGGACCGCCTGCTGCTACCGAATACCTCTCACCGACCCGTGCGCTCTCACAGAGAGGGACTCCTCAGGGTGCCGTCGGCGCGACAGTGTCGTCTGGCGACACCCAGGGGAAGGGCCTTCTCTGTGGGGGCTCCCGCCCTCTGGAACGAACTCCCCCCAGGACTTCGTCAACTTCCGGACCTCCGAACCTTTCGCCACGAGCTTAAAACTTACTTATTTATCTGCGCTGGACTGGGTTAGTTTTTTAAGTTATGGGTTTTTAATGGGTTTTATCTCCAAATTTTAATTGTGGCCAATTTAATAAGTTTTTTAATTGTATTTTAATTGTATTTATAGTGTATTGTGTATTTTTACTTGGCTGTGAACCGCCCTGAGTCCTTCGGGAGAAGGGCGGTATACAAATTTAAATAATAAATAAATAAATAAATAAATATTTACGGGACCGCCTACTGCGACTGACGGCCTCCCAGCAACCAGTGCGCTCCCACAGAGTGGGCCTCCTCGGGGTGCCATCGGCTAGACAATTTCGGCTGGCGACCCCCAGGGGGAGGGCCTTCTCTCTGGGAGCCCCAACCCTCTGGAACGAATTACCACCTGGTATTCGCCAACTCCCTGATCTCCGGACTTTCCGACGCGAGATGAAAACATGGCTGTTTTATCGTGCAGGACTGGCCTGATAGTTTTAATTGGGAATTTTAAATGGGTTTTAAGGAATTAGCCTAAATTTAAATATTTCATTTTAAATCATTTTAGTGTTTGTAAAAATTGTTTTAATATGGCTGTAAACCGCCCTGATTCCTTCGGGAGAAGGGTGGTATAGAAATATAAACAAATAAATAAATAAATAAAATAATTCTTTTCTTGCTATTTTTCTCAGTTATTTTCTTTCTACTGATTTTGTATTGTTATTTAAAATGGGCTCTGGGTAAACTGGGTGTGGGGAGGTCAAATTAGAACAGAGTACTCCATGTGAAAGAGAAAAGTAACAAATCGAGATGGTGAAATTTTGTAAAAGATATAGTGTGTGTGTGTGTGCGTTTGTGTGTGTGAAGGGAAAAATATAAATATTTTCTTTTATCTCTTGGAATTAAATATTTTTTTATTGGTATTTGGAGAGTGAAATAAATTTGTCATAGACAAATTGCAGTCAAATAGAGAGTCATAAACCAGAGACCAGAACAAATAAACACACTCAGTAAATATCCAACTAAAAATTCTAGAATAAAAAATAAATAACAAATAAAATATTTGATGAAATCCAGTCTATCGATTACACATGGTCTAACTACACTAAAATAACAATCCATAAACTGTGAGGCTCATAGTCAGTACAAGTAATTGTTACAAGTTATGACTACAATTGATCTCAAAATTTATGTTGCTAAGTGAGAAATTTGCTAAGTGAGTTTCACCCCATTGTATAGCTTTTCTCAACCACCTTTATTAAGTGAAGCACCATGGTTTTTAAATTAATAACGCTGTTGTTAAATGAATCTGGTTTCTCCATTGACTTTGTTTATCAGAAGGTCTCAAAAGATGATCACTTGATCCTGGGACATTGCAATCATCATAAATGTGAGTCAGTTGTGAAGCATCTGAATGTAGATCATGTGACTATGGATATACTGCAATGGTCATAAGTGTGAAAAATGGTTATAAATCATTTTTAATGCCTTTGTAACTTTGAACAGTCACTAAATGAACTGTTGTAAGTCGAGGACTACCTATATATTAAAGTTCTTGAAATGTCACATCAAAGGTAAAAGTGTTAGCTTAAAGGATTGATTTAAAGTATTATTCTTTATGTTTTCTGAACTGAACCATAAACCTTTTTTTCTTATGTATAAAGAGCTTAAGTCTTAATAAGGGTTGCTTATAGGATCATGCTATAAATCCCTAAGAACTGTGATTATTTATTGATAGTAGATTCTGAGAATTTATTTATTTATTTATTTATTTATTCGTATTTGTATACCGCCCTATCTCCCGAAGGACTCAGGGCGGTTCACAGGCAAGTAAAAACATATATGTACAAATTAAGATAACCCTTTAAAAACTTATTCTAAAAGCCAAATTATTAAAATAGTATAAATATTAAAACCAATTAAAACCACTGTAAATTTAAAATCTAGTCCAGTCCTGCGCAGATGAATAAATATGTTTTAAGCTCGCGACGGAAGGTTCGGAGGTCCAGAACTTGACGGAGTCCTGGGGGGAGTTCGTTCCAGAGGGTGGGAGCCCCCACAGAGAAGGCCCTTCCCCTGGGCGTCGCCAGACGACACTGCCTAGCTGACGGCACCCTGAGGAGTCCCTCTCTGTGAGAGCGCACGGGTCGGTGAGAGGTATTCGGTAGCAGTAGGCGGTCCCGTAAGTAACCCGGCCCTATGCCATGGAGCGCTTTAAAGGTGGTTACCAAAACCTTGAAGCGCACCCGGAAGGCCACAGCCAGTGCAGTCTGCGCAGGATAGGTGTCATACAGGAGCCATGAGGGGCTCCCTCTATAACCCGCGCAGCCGCATTCTGAACTAACTGCAGTCTCCGGATGCCCTTCAAGGGGAGCCCCATGTAGAGAGCATTGCAGTAATCCAGGCGAGACGTCACGAGGGCGTGAGTGACCGTGCATAGGGCATCCCAGTCTAGAAAGGGGCGCAACTGGCGCACCAGGCGAACCTGGTAAAAAGCTCTCCTGGAGACGGCTGTCAAATGATCTTCAAAAGACAGCCGTTCATCCAGGAGGACGCCCAAGTTGCGCACCCTCTCCATCGGGGCCAATGACTCGCCCCCAACAGTCAGCCGTGGACTCAGCTGACTGTACCGGGATGCCAGCATCCACAGCCACTCTGTCTTGGAGGGATTGAGCTTGAGCCTGTTTCTCCCCATCCAGACCCGTACGGCTTCCAAACACCGGGACAGCACTTCGATAGCTTCATTGGGGTAGAATAAACTAGATTAAATGCATCCTGCAGCCTAGAAATGTTCTTTAATGAAATCAAGGTGGTTTTTGGGGACAGAACAAAATCTTCCTAGGAAGCATTTAAAAAAAACCACAATTACTAGATCAGTGATGGTGAACTTTTTAGACACCGAGTGCCCAAACTGCACATGTGCGCATGCCCAAATGAACATGCACATGTGCTGGCATACGCACATGCATGTGTGAATGCGTGGACACACGAACACATGCACGAACATGCACACATGCACAGCAGAGACCTGAAGACCAGCTGGCCGGTGGGAGATGGGGCATCCCAACACCAGCAGCGTGGCAAGAGGTAAGATCTTTTTCTTTTGTGAGCTTCTGTTTCGTCATTTGTAGGGAAACAGAAGTTCATGAAAGAAACGCCATGGAGATCTGACCTGGGGCCACAGCTCGCATGCCAGAGGACCCTGTGTGCTGGCTCTGGCATGCATAACATAGATTCGCCATCACGGTACTAGATTCTTGGGTTCCTTTTTCTCTTTGCCAAGAAACTATACAAGGTTGCACAAATTCTTGTGCATCCTATAAGGGGTAAAACAGTTCAACAACCCCTGAACAACTCAGCACCATCTACCGTTAAGACCAATTTAATTACTTGGAGACTTTCTTCCTCTCCATGAATTTGTTCTAGTCCTCTAAACAAATGGTGGGTTTCAAAAAATTTTACTACCAGTTCTATGGGTGTGACTTGTGGATGTGGCATGGCTTGGTGGGCATGATTTGATGGGCATGGCTGGGGAAGGATACTGTAAAATCTCCATTCCCTCCCCACTCCAAGGAAAGCATATTGTAAAATCCCATGCCCTTCTGATCAGCTGATCAGGAGGCAGAGAATAGATGGGGACGGGGCCAGTCAGAGGTGGTATTTACCGGTTCTCTGAACTACCCAAAATTTCCGCTGTGAGTTCTCCAGAGCTGGTCAGAACCTGCTGAAACCCACCTCTGCTCTAGACATAAGCTACTTTCCCTCCTATCATTTTGCTCCTTCTGTTTTCTAAATATCTTGTGTGAATAAAGATCTTGGAAATTTAAAAGCTTACAATGATTATAAAAATTTTCTGTCTAGGTAGATATGAATTTTATAAATAAATTGATAAATGTCTCGTTGGGTGGTCATTACTGTTTAATTCATGCTGCATAAACAGGCGAATTATATTTTTATTGGATGTTTTATTTAAAGTTGATCATTTATTTATGTATTTGTAAACCATGCCTTAAGAAATGGTTTGTAATAAATAAATATATGGATGCAATGTGTTAAATTTCAATTAATTTAAAAAACAATTAGCCCCTCTTGTCAGCCCCTGGAATGCTTATCTTGTTTAGTGAATTGTCAATATTATCCCCCCAATTATGTTACTGAAAATGAATATCAAAAATGCAATCACTTTTAAAAGCAGATATTTATATTTTTACACTGTGTTTCTCTCTATTTTGATTATTTAAATTTGCAGCTGTCCTTTTCTACTGCCATTTTTATATCCTCCTACTTAATTTAAGCATTTCTTTGAGATCATTTTCTCTTTTCTTTATATGTGAGCGTTATTCAATTTTACAAGAAATAAAGCTTAGTTTTATGCTCAGAACTTTTTTCACAAACAAATCTGAAGAGCAGCCCAAACAACAGATTTTTTAAAAAATTATTTTGCAAATCTGATAACAAATAGAACCAAGCAACCATCAAAATGAAGCAAGAGAGAGATCAACTATATATAAACTGATGGTATAAAAATCATTATAAAAACCATAATGTTACTTCTGAGTTGGAAATTGCATAATCGTACTATTTAAGGCTGGATCTGTACAGGCACATGCTTGAAGGAGAGAAAAAAAAGGGAAAGAAGCACTGGATGGCCTTGAAATTCTACATAAAAATTCCTGAATGAATCTGAAGGACTGGAACAATTGCTGAACCAGAGTTCATATGTCTACTTACATGAACTCTCCCAAAATCAAGAGCAATTTAATCTTATTTTATGAAGTATCTATTTTAGCCCAAAGCCCCCTGAAACCAGTATGCAGCTTATACATCCACACGAAATGGAAGAAGCTGGATTATTTACAAGAAGTCCAACAAAAATAACAGTTTGCCCATGTTGTTATAAGAAATGTTATGTGGGTGGGTGGGTAATAAAGGGCTACAAATAAGACAGTTGACAGAAGACTTCAGAAAGTGAGAAAATGTTGCCTGCTGCTTCATTGGTTCTGACACACAAAAGACGTTCCAGGAATACCATGAATTGCTTAAACTTTCTACTGGCTCATCTTTACTTTTGGATTCATTCAGCTTAGTATATAAACCAAGATGCAGTTCCAGAATGTTCTGAGTGCATGTTTATGGATTCAGAGAACAATGGATGGCTACACAGACCCGAGTTCCTTAGGAGCATCAGTGCTAAATGAACCTATAACCAGAAAGGACCCTGAATGGTATTAAGAAATAAACTAGTGCCAGTCCAGTCCAGGTCACCTTTGTTACTGGGCTTTAAATAAATAGTGAGGGAATAAATCTCTTTCTTTCATACATACACACAGAGAGAGAATGAGAGAGAGAGAGAGAGAGAGCGTATGTTTTTAAAAAGCTCAAGCACAGCATTTTGATTTGATAATTGTTTTTCTAAACAGGAATAAGCTTATCTTCTCAGAAAAAACTGTTGATAAGAGAAAGGCTCCAGAAATTTGTCAGGCTGCCCCAGAAACAAAATAATGACCAAGAAAAATTCAAAACATGGTGCCAAGAAATTTAAACATCATTAAAATCCAGTTCATAGGGCAATGGGTTGTCAGGCTTTGCTCTTATTTTATGATTATGTTAGACCTTTAAAAATCTAGTTCTTTTAATGGGCATTAACTGGCACTTAGCCTGAAATGGTACAAAGATTCTCCCGACCAACTAGTTTTTTTAACTGAACACTAGATTAGTCCTTTCAAGATCAAACCTCATTTTAGAAAATAACTTTATTTTCTGTTCATAGTAATTTTATTAAAGATTACAAATATAACAGGAAAAGCTAACATAAGCTAAAGAATAGAAATTCTTTAGAAAAAGTATATATAGTAAGGAAAAAGAAAAGAAATATGTAGTTACTTCCCCCTTCATGGCAAAAAGTGTAAGCTATTTTAGTAACATCATTTTCTCTTGTAACAAAAGATCTCTTCTTCTTATATCCCATCTTTACCCATCAGGGGTGTCAAATTGGCGGCCCGTGGACCAGATGCATTACATGCAGGCCACACCAAAGACGGGGAAAAAGTTGCAAAACATCAAGTGATGGCAATGTGACACAACGAATTTGACACCAGAACTATAAACAAATCCATAAAGCTTTGTTATTTTAGCCCTGATGTCAGTAAAAGTTTACTAGAAGAATTTTTACCTTGATCGAGTAAGCCTTCCTTTTACTGCTAATACCTGTTAGACCCATCAAATAATGTTATAAAACTTGATTTATTTTCATTTTTTTCATTGTCATTTGTTGCTGCATTCTGAACTAACCAAATGCTCTTCAAAGGCAGCCCTATTAGAGCACATTGCAATAGCCCAAGTAGGAGGTCATGAGGCATAGGTGACTATGAGATGGGCACATTGGTTCAGGAATGGGTGTAGCTGGCACTCAACCTGAAGTTGTGTAAAGATTCCCCTGGCCACAATTGCACCTGCTCCTTGAGCAGGAGTCATGAATCTAGGAGGACCCCCAGATTGCGCACAGGGTCAGTCTGGGTCATTGCAGGTCCATCCATGACCAAGTATGGTAATTTGAAGGGTTTGTGAAGGGCAAACATTTTGTTGTTCATCATGTATGCATTTTGGAATGCGGGTAGCGCTCTTATCTTGGATGGCAAACCTCATTTAAGCAGCGTTCCCAGCATATACAAGAATACAGGATGGAACAAAGTTGTAGCCCTGAAACACTGTTGCATTTGCTTTCTAGCATGAACACGTATTCTCACGAAAAGCCAATGATGTAATTACTAACCAATTATTGTGCCTTGGAGACCAATTAACCAATAATGAAGTAACACATATGTTAGGTGAGACATGAGAAACTGAGAAACTATATAAACTTTGTCTGATGCTCAATAAAGTGCTGTTGATTCTAGACTTTCTATGCTGTTGATTCTGGACATTGTTTGCTGTAAAGTCTTCTCAATCATCTTCAGCCTCCTGGCCCATGCAACAGTAATTCTCCCAGAGCAAAAGACACCCCCCCCAAACTCAGACCCACTTTGTTTTTCCAGGGTCCAGCTTTATTTGCTCTTTGTTGCTGTCTTCCCAATTCTGTCCTTGTATTAGTGGTGGGATTTAGCCATTTCACACTGGTTCACCAGAATCTGTAGCTAACTTCTTGTGCAGTTCTGTGAACCAACTGAATAGTGTGCCTTCCCCTTTCCCAGGGGAGCAGAGACAATAGGGATTTGAGCTTCTCCTTCTCCAGCACCTCCAAAACTGCAGTTCTCTCCCCGTCACTCTGGCTTGGATTTCGCTGCAAGGAAGGCAGCAGAAACCAATGCAAAATGTCTTCCCACCCATCTTACATGCCAATCCCCAAGTCTCTTTGGGAAAGATTTTGGAGCACCTGCTGTACTCAGCTAAAACTCAGTGGGGACTTTCTTTCCACCATGACATGGAGTGGCACAAGCTGCGGCCGGGCAAGGAAAGTGGCTGGAAGCTGCTTGGTCTCTGTGCACTCGGGCTTTCCCCAACTCCAGCCTCCTGACCGTCTGCCTGAACCTATGGAGGCAAGAGAAGTGGAGAGGCCTGGCTTTTTGCCTAGGTTTGTCCAGCTGTTGGGAGGGAAACAGATGGTGGCCTGGGGAGGAGGCTGTTTTCCACCTGACAGCCAGACAAACCTAGGCAAAAATCCAAGCCTCACCAATGCCCAGCTTCACCAACAGGGGACTTGCAAAGGGCAATCATAGGCTGTTGCCTTTGACAAACTAGGCTGAAGAGGGAGAGTGCAAGCAAGCAATCACTGAGCAGATGACAGGAAGAGAGAAGCTGTTGTGTTCAGGAAGTCTCTGCTCTGGTTCACTTCCTAGAGGGCACTATGCTCTAACATGATTGGCTGCCACATCTGACAGCTCAGTATAAAAGGGCTGTCAGAGGGACTTGTTCTTGTTGCCATCAGCTGAGCAGGCTTTGTGTTAACAGCCCCATTTGGCAACCCTTGTTAGAATAAAGTGTTAGTGTTTACTTGCAACCTCGCCTCCATTCTTAATCACCCGCACGCAGTACAAAACACTGGCGATGGTGGGATTCTGATGAGGCAGTAGAAGAGTGAGTCACTATTTTAGAGCTGAAGACACTAAGAGCTGCCACTAATTCTTCAAATTAATACATTGATGACAAGAAGTCATTCAGAGTCCAAGGTTCCTCAGACGGACCTGTCAAACCCAAACAGGATGACAGGAAAATGGCTGCACTGAACATATTCACGGCATTTAATTCAGCCACAGAAACATGGGACTTGTATTTAGCGTGGTTTGAATGTTTTTTAATAGCCAACTATTATGGAGATCTCTCCAGTGATCAGAAAAAGGCATACTTTTTAAGTTTCTGTGGTAATGACATATTTGAAATGGCATGGGCTCTCACGGCATCTCAGCCAGTGACATTGGTACCTTGGGACATGCTTTTAAATAAACTTAAGGGCCAATATGCCCCAGTGCCATCCATAATTGCCTGTAACCATTGTTTCACCACAGAAACAATTAGAGGGTGAGACTATTAATCAATATGTAGCTGCCATACGAACAGCAGTGCTCTACTGTAAATTTAGGGACCTAGATGATGTGCTTTTGGATAGATTAATATGCAGAGTGCGAGACCTCAGCATACAACACTGCCTCCTGGCTAAACCTGACCTGACACTTCAAGACTCTGGATGAGGCCCATGCCACAGAAATGTCAGACCTGTCAACAGCAGAAATTCAGAGAACTTTCAGCCCTATAGCAGCCAGAAAATCCTTCACAGTCCATTGGAAAGAGCTAAACTCTGGCAAAATCATAGATGAAGAAGATTATATTCACCACCTCAAGACTGTGCAGAGGAGGAGTCAGCCCAATGGGAAAAAAAACACTCAGGCAATTTGCATTGGTTACAGTGGAAATCAACCACGGCCAACCTGCAAATTTAGGAATACGACCTGTTTGCCTTGTGGTAGGATGGATCCCCTTGCCAGAGTCTGCAGGGTGCCCCAACCAATAGCTGTTCCAATGGCAGAGCAAGTATTTGGTCAGAAACAATCTCAGAGTCATCCAAGGCAAACCAAAAACTGTTTTGCAATTTTAAGAGACCCAGACAAAACAGTCATAGGGCAGGCAAGCTTGAATCCTAGGAAAAAAATCTCCCTGATTGTCAAATTGGAAGGTGCTGCCTGCCGCATGGAAATAGACTCTGGGTCTGCTTTTTTCCTGGCATTCTGGAGCACCATTAAGCGATTAGTGCCCAGGATCGCAAAGAAGGGATTGTATCCCTGTGAGCTAAAGCTTAAGGACTACCAAGGGAAAAGTATTCCAGTACTTGACTCAAGTACAAGCTCAGGGTGTAATTTAAGGGACATACCAAGTGACTGAGTTTAATTATTGTTGAGGGAATCTTACCTAGCCTTTTGGGTCTCAATTTGTTCGAGCTCCTAGGGCTAGGTAAATCAGCTCAGAGTTAGACATGTTATCTAGAGAATTCACCAGTGTTTTTGAGGAGGGACTTGGTAAATACGTTGACACTCCAATTTTATTTAATTTGGACCCCCATATGCCTTAAGCCTAGAAGGGGACTATTCGCACTATGGGACGAGGTTGACACTGAGTTAGACAAGCTCATAGCGCAGGGCATTCCTTAACCAGTGGAACATGCCAAGTGGGAAATGCCTACCATTACCCCCCTCAACGCAGACAGCTCAATCTGCATTTGTGCACACTGAACTGAGCTCCAACAAAGCGTCTGCTGTACTCACTGGGAGAAGGGAAAGTTTTTGCCAAGCTGGACAACAACTCTCCGTGGATGATGCCATGGTGGAAGCCCAAACAATAATAACCCACAGTGGAGCTTTTAGATGCCGCCATCTCCAATTTGGAGTTAGCATGGCACCTGGCATTTTTCAAAGCCTTCAAGGAATACCTTACTTTGATGATGTCCTTGTGTCAGGAGCTAATTACACTGACCTCCTGCAGCACCTAAAAATGAAATTACTCTGTTTCAAAGAAGTAGGTCTCCGAGTAAAGAATGCCAATTTGCAGTGCCAAAAGTAGAATTTCTAGGTTACTTAGTCGATGATGCCGGACTACATTCGACTGCTGAAAAAATAAAAGCAATACAGAAGACGCCAACCCCCATGCACAAAACGGAACTGCAAGCCTTCTTAGGATCTTTGAATTTTTGCAGCATGTTCCTGCCCCACAAGGCATCAGTAGCAGAACTCCTACATCAACTTCTGGACAGTAAAACTCCCTGGTCAGGGGGTTGAAAGGAAGCACAAGCTTTCAAAGCTGTCAAGAGCCTGTTGACATCACACAGTGTGCTAATACAGTCTAATGAACACTTGCCATTGATACTAGCCTGCAACACCTCTCCCTATGGGGTCAGAGCCATATTCAACCACTGCCTACACAATGGGTCCAAAGTACAAATAGCATTTTTTTCAAGGACCCTCTCTTCAGCAGATGCAATTACAGCCAGCTCGATAAAGAGGCTTTGGCAATCGTAACTGGAATCAAACATTTCCACGAGTATCTCTATGGCTGCCATTTCTGCCTGGTGACAAATCACAGGCCCCTTCTGGGACTACTAGCAGGAAACCAACAGATGCCACAGGTGCTGTCACCATGAATGACCCACCGGACTGTCTTCCTGGCAGCCTACAATTACTCTCTCTCTTACCACCCAGGGAAGCACCTGATCCACACAGATGCCCTGAGCCGCTGCCTACTTGTTGTGTCTCGTCCGATCTTACCACAGCCGGGGCCTTCTTATCTGCTTCCGAACACGGAGGAATGTCCTAGTATGCCTCCCAGCCCCAGCCCTGGCTCCATGCCCAGACAGGCTGAAGAGGAGGAAGTATCTCCAGCCCCCAGCTCTGGCTCCATGCCCAGGCAAACGGAGCAACTAGACCCCTCCCCCTCCTCCACAGCATGTGAGCCTGAGGGAAGTCAATTGCCAACAGCTGCAGACTGGAGTGACCCTCGCGTCAGAAGACTTGATAGACAGAGGCAACAGAAGGAAGGGAGGGGCAGGCCTGGATAAGTGCTGAGTCATGGAGCCACACCCCATGGCCTATATAAAGGACCTGCTTTCTGGCATTCTCTGAGTCAGGCAAAGTCTAAACATACCTTGCTGAAGTCACTTTCTGGTCTCCTGCCTGCCCTGAGGACTTTGCTAGGACTTTGGCAGAGCTGCAGAGGCACGCCTGATTCGGATTTCCCTGACCCGGCCGTCAGCGGAGGAGTGGGACACGACACTACTTCAGACCACTGTCGTTGACCCAGCCCCTGCTAGTTTGGTGATGTTAATGATCTCCATCTCCTTGTGACAGCTGCAGACATCATATCTCACTCTTCTAAGGACAAGTTACTGGCCCAAGTCCTGGACTGGGTGAGAAGGGGATGGCCCCATGGAACAGTTGATCCAGAGTTCAGGCCTTTTGAAGTAAGGAAGCACAAGCTCTATGTCCAGCAAGGTTGCCTGTTGTGGGGCAGCAGAGTAGTCATTCTGGTTTCCCTGCAGTTTTTGGTCCTAGCTAAGATGCATAAGGGACACCCAGGAATAGTCAGAATGAAGGGTTTGGGCCGTAGCTATGTGTGGTCAACCAACATGGATCAAGCTGTCACTGAATGGGTATCTGGGTGTAAGCAATGCCAAGAGGCTAGGACAGCACCACTAAGGCCCAACCAGGGAGTGAAAGACCCCCAAGGGCCCTGGTCCTGGCTACACGTTGACTTGGCAGGGCCATTCCAAGGTCAAAATTTCCTTGTAGCCATAGATGCTTATTCGAAGTGGGTGGAGGTCTGCCTTTTGATATCAACATCCTCAGAGGCAATGATGTGGGCCCTAGGGAAACTGTTTATGACCCATGGGTTGCTCAATTTATTGGTTTCAGATAATGGGCCCCAGTTTATTTCAGCTCCATTTGAGGGGTTCCTAGACGGGCAGGGAATCCACCATGCTTTAACCACTCTATTCCACCCTTTGAGCAATGGATTAGTGGAACAAATAGTGCACTCGGCTAAGGAGGCGCTGGAAAAAATGAGCATCAGGGAATGGCACTCTAAGGTAGCACAGTACTTACTGGTACAGCATGCCACTCCTTGCCCTGTAATGAATAGCAGCCCATCAGAACTCTTAATGGACCAGTGAATAAGAACTACCCTGGATAGACTTAACCCTAATTATGCCCCAGAAAAATCCCTGGACTCAACCGGGAGAAGTCGAAGTTTTAGCGTAGGAGCCAGGGTCTATGCCAGGAATTACTCAGGCAGTCCATTATGGCTGCTGGGGAAAATCATAGTGATAACTGGCCCATACTCTTCCTGGGTAGAACTGGAGGACAGGAGACAATGGAGACCTCACATCCATCAGCTACAGGGGCAGGGGAGTGCCACGCTAAACCAACAAATAGACCAGGCTGAACAAAATCATCCTGGACAATCCTCACCTATGGAGGCCACAAACGCCACCCCAACCCACAGGATGGAAACCAGCAACAACAGTCGAGATGGAGCCTTACTGGGCCAGTCCCCATCATTTCTGCCGAGGCAGCAACAGGGACGCAGTTGCCGAATGAGCAAAAGAGAAACACCCCTCCCCCCCACCGCTCCAACAACTGGCATCAAACTAAGAAGTTCCAGTTGACTCAGGTGCCAGCCTGGCTATTTGGAGGACTACGCATGCACTTCTAGGTGGGAAGGAGTGTTGTCTTCGGGAAGTCTCCACTCCGGTTGGCTTCGTAGAGGGCACTATGCTCTAACGTTATTGGCTGCCACACCTGACAGTTCAAAAAGGAGTGTCAGACAGAGTTGTATTTGTTGCTATCAGCTGAGTGGGCTTTGTGTTAACAGCCCCATTTGGTAACCCTTGTTATAATAATGTTTACTTTCTACCTCGCCTCCATTCTTAACCACTCACACACAGTACAAAACAGAAGCCAGGTAAAGGGGCAAGTAAGGGGCGTCTGCCGAATGCCATAGCACATGCACTTTCCCTCAGCCCCCTTCTTCTAGAGGGCTACTATTCGCTTGGCTCCCCTCCTCCTTCTCTGCCTCTCTCCCTATTAGCCAGCCTACCAGCAAGAAGTGAGTGGGTGGGCTTTATTGCATTCTAGGCATTTCCTACCCAAATGGCATGCTGTTGTGTCTTGTCCGCTCTCACCGCAGCCGGGGTCTGCTTATCTGCTCCCGAACATGGAGGAATGTATGCCTCCCGGCCCCAGTCCTGGCTCCATGCCCAGACAAGCTGCAGAGGAGGGGGCACCTCCCGGTCCCAGCCCTGGCTCCATGCCCAAGCAGGCTGCAGAGGAGGGAGCATCCCCCGGCCCCAGCCCTGGCCCCATGCCCAGGCAAACGGAGCAGCTAGACCCCTCCCCCTCCTCCACAGCATGTGAGCCTGAGGAAAGTTTACTTCCAACAGCTGATTGGAGTGACCCTCGCATCAGAAGATTGGATAGGCGGAGGCAACAGAAGGAAGGGAGGGGCAGGCCTTAATGAGTGCTGAGTCATGGAGCCACACCCCATGGCCTATATAAAGGATCTGCTTTCTGGCAGTCTCTGAGTCAGGCAAAGTCGAACTTACCTTGCTGAAGTCACTTACTGGTCTCCTGCCTGCTCTGAGGACTTTGCTAGGACTTTGGGCAGAGCTGCAGAGGCAAGCCTGATTCGGATTTCCCTGACCCGGCCGTCAGCGGAGGAGTGGGACACGACACATGCCATGTTTGCATGGGGGAGAGGTGTTTGGGGAAAGTGGTGGAATAGGGTGTGTGGGTAGCAGAGGAGCCGCTTTCAAGCCATTGGTTTTGGCGGAGCAGAGAGTCTCCCCTTAGTTACGTAGGCAGAGGCACACTTCCCATTTCAATAGCCCCCTGTATGGAAAATTTTAAAAAAACCCATGGCTTGGGCTGGGTTGCTGGGCTAGCGGCAGAACTTCCATGCCCAGGATGTACCCACCATGCTACCCATACATGCATATCTGCTGACAGTGTGTCCAAGATGAGAGACTTTGCCTGCCCTGTGCAGTAAAGCTCCATCTCTCATTAGTGCCGGAGAGGTGAGGAGAAGATGTTGCGTGCTTACCAAAAAGTCTTTCTGACAGCCTTATCTGTAGCAGAGATGAGAATATCAACTGTTTTTAGCCCCTAATTCTCCTTAAGCATTGCCAAGCGAGGAACAGCACTGGCAGACTTTCTAAGCCTACCTAAAGCAGGTGAAGCTTTACCCGCAGGATGAAGAAGAGATATTAATAGGGTTTTGTCTGAAGGAGGAGGAGCTGGGAGAAAAAAGAGGGAAAGCAGTGAGAAGTGCACTGCCTGCCAGGTACTAAAGCGCCGACACTGCCACTACAGTGGGACAGAGAGCGCGAGAGATCCAACCTCTATGTGTCTGTGTATGAGAGAGAAGGAGAGAGAGGGGGAGAGAGTGATCCAATCCAACTTCTGAGAGTTATATCAGGGCTGGTGGCAGTGTGTCCTCTCTCACACACGCACACAAAAAGAGGTTGGATCGGATCCCCGTCCCCCTCTCTGCCTGCAGTGGCAGCGCTTCAGTGCCTGGCCGGCGGGTGTTTTCCCTCTTTCTTTCTTTTCTCCCCCCTCCTCCCCTCCAGAGACCCCTGGATTCCTCCCCAACCCCACCTGGGCCACAAAAGCACCACCCATGTGAGTGATGTTGAGTTGGTCACACCCACTCAGTCACATGACCACCCAACCACACCTACCCGGCCAGTCATTAGGGCAGAAAACTGGATGTTAAATTATTTGAATTCCACCACTGCCTTGTATGCATTATTATTGGCAACATATACTAACTTATAGTTCTTGGTGTTTGCTGACCTTGTTATGATACTAAATATCAGCCTTGCAAAGATTTTAATCCCTTCCAAGTATTCAAGGAATTATTAAAATCAGACCTACCTTACTTAATGCTGCATCTGTTCAATGAAAGTTTCTCTATCTATATATAATGAAACAATGGTGCCATCTGCTGGCCAGAATATCTATCTTATTATTCATAAAGATAAGGAAATAGAGTTGAAATCTCTTCATATAGTCAAATAAGATTGTTAAGTTAGCCATCTTCTCATCTCCAGGCACATAAATATTTGTTTATACAGAATCATAGTAACCAGTTTTGTTTGAGGTATAAGATTGCACAAAGGTATAATGTCCTATAAGCAGTTAATTTAATCAAGAAAAATCCATTCTTCTACCTCCTGTTTAAAAAAACGTGATTCATACTTTAATGAACGGAAGGTGTGCCTGGATAAGCCATAACAAATACTGAATGGAAGCAATTTTGATGACCATATTCATGATCATGTCACATACCACTATGAGAGAAGTAGCACTGATCTTGCATTGCTAGCAGAACTGTCCTCTTTTATGGCTTGTTTGCATGAGGTTTGTTTGCTCTTCCAAAAAATATAAATTCTTCTTGTATGGAACTGTAATTGCTGACGTTTTCAAATTCAACTATGAAAGCCTTGGCATGGAACAATTGCTTGAATTATAGGGACCACTGCAACCATTGACCAAATTCCTTTAGCATTATCTTTCTCAACGTTGGCAGCTTGAAGATGTATGAACTTCAACTTCCAAAATTCCCCTGCTTTGGAATTCTGAGCTTGAAGTTCACATTTCTTCAAGCAGCCAAGTTTGAGAAACATCGCCTTAGTAATTGTTTATGGATAATTATGCAGGGGAAAAGGCATTAAGGAGTCCAGTTTAGATATTTAATTCTTGGCATCTTCCCTGTATTTTTTTTCTATAACTGAACACAGAATTGTACTCTTTCAGAAAATATTGAACAGTCTTAAGAGGAGCATGCCAGAGTTATAGTAAGAACTTTTCAGTTACAAAGATGAAAGTGGTCTTTTATTTGCAGTCATTAAGAGAAGCATATGTAGCAATATCAGGGGCACTTATAGCTATGAAGTTGCACTTATGTTTTTTATTATTATTATTATTATTTATTGGATTTCTAGACCGCCCTTCTCCCGAAGGACTCAGGGCGGTCGGTGTACAGCCAGAATAAAACATAAATAATGTACAATTAAAAACTAAATTAAGAAACTTATTATACAATTGGCCGAAAAATTAAAATATTTAAAATCTAAAAACCCCAATTTAAAACGTAAATAGAATTTAGAATTTAAAAAATTTAAGCAGTTTAAGTTAAGCAGTTTAAGCAGTTAAGCAGTTTAAGAAAAACCTAAGCCAGCCCCGCGCGAATAAACAAATGTGTTTTCAATTCGCAGCGAAAGGTCCAAAGGTCAGGTATTTGGCGTAAACCAGGGGGAAGTTCATTCCAGAGAGTAGGAGCCCACACAGAGAAGGATCTTCCCCTGAGGGCCACCAGCCGACATTGTTTGGCGGACGGCACCCTGAGAAGTCCCTCTCTGTGTGAGCGTACGGGTCGGTGGGAGGCATGAGGTAACAGCAGGCGGTCCCGTAAGTACCCAGGCCCCAAGCCATGGAGCGCTTTGAAGGTGGTAACCAAAACCTTGAAATGCACCCGAAAGGCAACAGGTAGCCAGTTCAGTCTGCGCAGGAGAGGTGTTACATGGGAGCTACGTGGAACTCCCTCTATCACCCGCGTAGCCGCATTCTGGACCAACTGAAGTCTCCGAATGCACCTCAAGGGTTTTGCTTGAAAAATATTCTGTTCAATCACAAGTTTCTCCAGACAAAATTGGAAGACATTCCCTGAAAGCTTAGAAAACACCACCCACCAGGGCTGGTAAAGCTGAACTAGATGTGTCAATAGTCTGAGTCAGAATAAGGGTATTGTATATTGTGTGAGAGAATAGCTAAATTGATAAATACAATTGGCAAGCTTTCATAATAATGGTTGTTCAGTTTGAATAGCTTCATTTGTACCTTATACGAAAGCCATTAAAGTCCTCAAATTGGACTTTCCAGAGATGATTGATTGATATATATTTTTTTACATTTATATCCCGCCCTTCTCCGAAGACTCAGGGCGGCTTACAGTGTATAAGGCAATAGTCTCATTCTATTTGTATATTTTTACAAAGTCAACTTATTGCCCCCCCAACAATCTGGGTCCTCATTTTACCTACCTTATAAAGGATGGAAGGCTGAGTCAACCTTGGGCCGGGCTTGAACCTGCAGTAATTGCAGGCTACTGTGTTCTAATAACAGGCTCTAACAGCCTGAGCTATTCCGGTTATAGAGATTGACTCTATAACATGTCCAACATTTCAGCCTGGTCGTTTGTCCCATGAGTAAGAATTCTAGATTGATGCACTCTATAATCCATTTGTTTGTTTTCTTTGCTGTCCATGGTATGCTCAAAAATCTCCAATACCAAAATTCAAAAGATATCAATGGTCTTTCTGTCCTATCAAAAAAACCAACTTTCATTTCCATATTGTGTTACAGGAAAAAATATTGCCTGCATAATTCTGATTTTTTAAAATACAGACAAATTACAGCATTTTAATATCTTTATCCAAGGCTTTTATTGTTGTTCTACAAACTGCTAGTCTGTGTGTGTTTCTTGATTTCTGATTCTTTTACTGCTGGTAGTCAGCCCTAAAAAAGAAGAAACTATAACTTCAATACAACTTCATTGTCACTTCTAAAATTGGTTGTGGTACCTCTTGATATTATTTGGGATTCTTTATATTTAATATTGGGCCTATTTTTTCCACTGACTTTCATAACTAGAGAAATCAATTTAGTTGCATTTTCAGCTATCATCAGTATCATTAGCATGATATCAGAAGAGTATTATCAGCATAGCAATGGTTTTTGATATTTCTTCTTCCAATTTTAAAATCAGTCATCTTCTTTCAATCCAGCTTCCCTCAGTATATAGGTTGAATAAATAAATAAATGATACACAGATTTGTTTCATCTCAGTCTTTACAAATCTGGAGCCAGTCATCTTGTTGCATCAAATCTGTGGCTTCCTATTCCATATGATATGAAGGCAATGTTATGTTAGTCAGTTTACTTCACTGTAATTCTTTCATTGCTGCTTCAGATTTTATTTTCATACCCACCAAACATCAGCAACTAGATATCCCAAAGGCTTCAATCTAGCTGGGTGTTAAACACCACTTGTACTCTGAAATAACCTCAGCAATTTCCCAATAGCATGTTTAGTGCCATCTGACCTGTGAAAACCTTTTTCTGCCACTATATCATCAATCAATTTATCTTTACTAGTTTTCATTGCCTTATTCCATGGATCATGATGTGATGCCTTTGCCATTGTTACAATAAAGGGATCATCAGCTTCCAGTGGCTTCCTCTATTCCTGCTGTCCAGCATAGGTATTTCTTTACTTAGTTGGATAGATGGAGGAATCTTCATACCTTGGGTAACATTCTTGGAATATACATTCTTGGACTAACATTTTTCACTCACCTTTCCCAGGATTGGCTCCATTGTTCTGAAAGTTTATAGTACTAATTTCATCTACTTCCATGTGTTCTTATCCAAGCCTTTTCCATTTCTAAAACACAAGATATAAATACATTGGCAAATAAATAAATATAGAAATCTCCCATTCAAATACATCCCAAATTCTTGCAACCCTTCAGATTCTAGAGTCAGTCAGAGCATTGCAAGACAGAAGCAGGTGAGCCTAATTTTTACAAATTCTACCCATCATAAGATTACACTTTTAATTTACAAGACAGAGGCTATCTAGCAATCTGTGTGCTTCCACATTAGATAATCAGATAGACTTGTTACAGTTTCTTATTAAATGATGTTATACCTAAACATATTTGCAAGTATCTCTAAAATCCAGCAGAAAGCAACAAATAAAATGTATTTGTATTTGTGCCGAGCTACTTACGGGACCGTCTACTGCCACCGATTGCCTCCCACCAACCCGTGCGCTCTCACAGGGAGGGACTCCTTAGGGTGCCGTCCGCCAGGCAGTGCCGACTGGCGACACCCAGGGGAAGGGCCTTCTCTGTGGGGGCTCCCACCCTCTGGAATGAACTTCCCCCAGGACTCCGCCAACTTCCTGACCTTCGAACCTTCCGCCGCGAGCTTAAAACACATCTATTTATCTGTGCAGGACTGGACTAGAATTTTAATTTTAAATTTAATTTTAATGGGGTTTTTACCATTTTAATTGTAATTTTAAATTTTGGCCTATTTAAATAAGTTTTTTAATTTAGTGTTTTATCTTGTATTATATCTGTATTTTTATCGGGCTGTAAACCGCCCTGAGTCCTTCGGGAGATAGGGCGGTATAAAAATTTGATTAAATAAATAAATAAATAAATATAAAAACCTTGGTTCATACAAACTGAATGCAGTACTGATTGGTTAATGACACTAAAGTCATTGTAAATTATGCCATCCTCTTAATTTTGATAAGAAACATAAGTTTAATATCTGTCCTGGAAAAGATAAAATAGATAAAATATTGGGCCAATATGTTTTTAGCTTCAATGCAGCCACTTCGTGAATGCTTAACCTTAAAACTTTCATCACCTGCAAAGTTTTAACAGGTGTAGAAATCCTTAACTTTTAATTGTAAATTTCCTTCTCCCAATTTCTTCAAAATTAATAATATTTCAATCTAGAAAATTTATCAGATTTTTTTTTCTTTTGTACTTCCCTTTCATCAGGTTTTTTTTACCTTACCTTAATCAGGTAAGTACTTTTTGGTCCATGTTTTTCACAATTAGTTATGACTTTCACTTTATCTCATTCTGGTATTGCCGTGAACTGATATGAGGCCTAGAGAAGTTTGTGACAAAGTGATCTAACTAAATGTTCCATTTTTCTCCAAAATACATTTTACATTTTAAAAAGACAATAGCTGCTTATCCATCAAGGACATTACATCTAATCAGTCACACAATATCCACTTCAGTTTGCACCCTTACTCAATATTAATTCCATATCTCTTTCCATTTGAATAACCTTTTCAATCAATAATCCAGAAATTAAAATTATCATAGGAAGACAAAATCTAGAGATTTAGAAATACTCCAAATCAAGATCACAGATCCATTAATCTGTGCAAATTCCAACTATCTAGTTGTAATTAAAATCAATATAATTTCTCAGCAATGCTTCTCTTCTTATAGTTTAACGTCAGTTCACTTAATTCAACATTGTCATTTTATTTATGATTTGCACACTTCTAAGGGAAATAAAGAAACATTCATTTCTGATCATATGCCATCCTTTCATCTATAGAATGAATGCAAAAATATTCCTACTTTCTGAGTCTTTTCTATATGCTGACAATATATTCTTGCTATTCCCTATTCAGCACATCTACTGAATGGTTACAATGGAGAATATAAAATAAAATTTCAAAGATCTACTTGTAATTAATTTCTTACTTAATCTTACAAATGTTCCTTATAAATAAGATAAAATGCTATCTTATTATTTTATTTTATGCACAAAGCATCAATTCATTTAAAGACTGTTTCATACTATCATTTTCCATTTCTTTTCAAGTACTACAATTCTAAAATATACTTTCCAGAATAATTTCAGTGTTTTACAGTACAATTCTTTATTTCACAATTTCTATCCATGTGCATTTTTTAAATATACATTTTTTAAAAATTTGCATTTATATCCCACCCTTCTCCGAAGACTCAGGGCGGCTTACATTATGTTAGCAATAGTCTTCAACCATTTGTATATTATATACAAAGTCAACTTATTGCCCCCAACAATCTGGGTCCTCATTTTACCTACCTTATAAAGGATGGAAGGCTGAGTCAACCTTGGGCCTGGTGGGACTTGAACCTGCAGTAATTGCAAGCAGCTGTGTTAATAACAGACTGTCTTAGCAGTCTGAGCCACCAGAGGCCCTAGATACATTAATATATATCTCAATTTCTGCATCTTCTTAGGACTTCTGGTGTTCTGAATATGTTTAAAAATAAAATTCTTATTTAAATCTATTAGAAGGTATTTAAGAAATTTGATTATTCTCCATTAAATCTGTAGTTTTTAATGCTTTATTGTGGGACCTTATGTTTTAAGATTGCTAGCCAGCAAAACACATTCAGGTTTACAATATGACCCAGTTTTGCTGTTGAACAACAAACTGGATGAGAGTGTATGCTGGAAAATATTCATTCATATATTATGAAGTAGTGCTGATTTAACAGAATGGTAAATACTCCTCATGTAAAAGTACTTTAAATATCTTCTTGTGTTGTAAAAATACTTGTAATGAAGTAACTTGATTTTTAAAAAAGAAAGGATGAGCCTTACTCCTGAAACCAAATCCTACAATTTTAGGCTAATGCAAAAATCACTGCAGGGGATATGAAATAGGAGGACACTTATGAAGAATCTTTCTTCCCTTAGTTGACCCCTACCTGAATACTCAATTTCTGTGAGCCTCCAAAGGACATTATTCTTTGTCCAACAGCAACAAGTCTGGAAGACCAGGTAGCTCAATCTGAGCAACTAAGTATCCCAATGCCAGTGGGATCCCAGTGAAGAACGGTTGCAGGAACTGGGTATGTCTAGTTTAATGAAAAGAAGGACCGGGGTGACATGCTATCAGTGTTCCAATATCTCAGGGGCTGTCACAAAGAAGAGGGAGTCAAGCTATTCTCCAAAGCACCTGAAGGCAGGACAAGAAGCAATGGGTGGACACTAATCAAGGAGAGAAACAACTTAGAACTAAGGAGAAATTTCCTGACAGTTAGAACAATCAATAAGTGGAACAACTTGCCTGCAGAAGTTGTGAATGCTCCAACACCAGAAGTTTTTAAGAAGATGTTGGATAACCATTTGTCTGAAGTGGTGTAGGGTTTCTTGCCTGGGCAGGGAGTTGGACTAGAAGACCTCCAAGGTCCCTTCCAACTCTGTTATTCTATTTCTATTTTTAAATTTGAAATAATCCTGTTCCAGAAGTGCCATGGACTCAGGAAGCTACAGAGACTGCTGACTGCTGGGCTGACCCAGCAAAAAGCACCAGCAATCGGTTATACATTGATAGCTCTAGTTTCATTCCTCACTTTCCATGAAATATTGGAAACTATGCCAACAATCTTTGAGAACCAGGGCTGGGCAATGAAAGGATAAACAAGAGTGTCTTCTTTCTTCCATCCCTGATTCATCCATTAGCTGTCTTTTCACAGAATTATTAGGACTTTTTTTCTTTTCTTTCCTTCCTTGTCCTTTCTCTTCATTCTCCTTCCTCCATCTGATTTTCAGCTCCTTTTTCATTCCCTCTCCTTCAGCTGAACTTCAACTTCCAAAAGCTAGAGGGTATATAAGAGAATCTTCCCTTTCTTTCAAAGGCAAAAAAAACAAACAAACCCCAAACTCCTGCTCGTATAGAGCATGTTTTGAATTTGTTCTCTTTCCCCAAATCTCTTTCCCCAAATCTGAACTGGATATATTGTCCCATCACTGACATCACAAAATGTTCATTCCTCAATATGGCTTAAGTGCTTTCTTCCCTTCATTGCCATTTTCATGGTCTGTTACATCCCATCTTAAATGCTTTGTGAATGTTCTTTATACTTTCATTGCCATTTCCTACACAGTATTGTTTTAAAGACTATTTCCCTATTGAATGTTAATTCTCCACTGATTGCTACTTTCTCTTTCATTGCCATTTCCCACTGATATACTTTTATTGTCTTGTTCCTTAATAAAATCCCAATTCAAGGACATGTATGGTCATATTTCTGAGGTCTAGGATGCTAGGTTTGTTATTTGTTTTTTAATAATCTTTAGTTAAAAGATCTCAGTTGTATTCTGACCCCTGCTGGACAGTCCCTGCGTAATACAAGATTTTATCCATGGACACAGTATTATGGAAGGTTTTCTTTGATTTTTTGTTAATTTTTCTTATTATTTGAGAGGATTATTATCCTAAATTTTAGCCAGCTGCCCTGCTGAAATTCCCTTATCTAACTAAATTCTCCTTTCATTTCTTTGTTTCTTTCAGTCAAATTCCTCTCATTACAGCTAATCCTTCATTGCATTTTAATAGTCTTGGCTGAAGAACCTATTTTGCCATTACTACCTGTTGATTACAATTTCTCTTTATGTAATGTAGGTGGTACTAATTGTTCACTAATGAAAACCTTATTAGAATAAAGGCCTTTAACTGATGAAGGGAAAAAACGGATTACTTTCAACACAAAATTTTAGATTACTTCATTGTTTTAATATCAGAACTTAAGTTGCAAAGGGCACATGTTTAAGTGGTATGGGATTGCTCCTAAATACTGAAAAGTAAGAATGAAGTTACAAGCAGTACTCAAATTGTGTTAAATTTTAGATCATAGAGATTACATTAACTTTGTCACAGCTTCCTCCTTCAGAACATATTATGACTGAAGACTGAGTATTGCCATTAAATCAGTGTCAGCTCTTAACAACCACATAAATAGATTTTCTCATGACAGTCTGTACCTAAACTATTCATTTAGGTCTTCCAGCATACTATACCAGTATGTAACAATTAATACTTAAAATGGCTATTGTCCTTCTTCAGTTTCTTTTTTGAAATTATTAAATAGCTTATAATTCAAAGGACAGAAGAAAATCAAGACTTGTTCTCTCTTAAAAACAAGGAATACAAGTCAATTATTATATTATCTTAACCAATGAAAAAGCTAGAGTTATTTAAAGTTCCTGTACCATCAGCAGATTTAAATGCTAGTTATTTTCACCCATTATTTATTGCTGTTTTAAACTGGGATAAAAAAAAAAACATTACAGAATCATTTTTCTGCCCTCTGAGGAGATTTTGTGCAGTTACTTCATAGTGAGACAATGTTATTTATTAGGAAAAAGCAACTACTTCAGTTTCATTTTGCTAAATGAGATACAATAGTTTTGTAATTTTTTTGCTTCTTTGCAAAGAACTACTGCAATTAGGCTGCAAGTGAAACATTGTCCATTCTCATGCTATGATAGCACATATCATAGAAAGTAAGCATGTATCTCAATCCATAATGTTGTGGATTAAGTGATGGAATTATGATGTTGCCACTTTATATAGGGATCTGATATATAAGTCCAGGTCAAAATGTCTGTCTTTTTAGTTGCTGTTGCTAAATATGCATGTAGATACATAGATAACTAGATAGACATCTGAAAGACTTTAACTGGAAGATACCAGTGACAAAGTATTGTTCTATTGTTTTGTTTTTTCTCTGTCTTCCTATAATAGGTTATTCCTCAAGATCAGGGTTGTCAAACTCAATTTCATTGAGGGCTGCATCAGGGATGTGTTTGGCCTCAGAGGGCCAAGGTGGGCGTTGCCAGCATGGGCATGGCCAGCTTGACGTCACTCATGTCGGGGGCACCTGTGGTGACCCAAATGCTTTGCCAGCGAAAACGGGCTTCTGAGCTCCGTTTTTGGCTGTGACAGCCTCCTGCGACCCTCTGCCAGAGAAAACAGAGCTTGGAAGGGTCGCATGCGCCCCCTCCCAGCTCCATTTTTGCTGGCAGAGGCACCGCAGGCCGGTCCTTCATTGTTTCCAGGATGGCCCGGTGAGTCAGATCTAAGCACCCCACAAGCCAGATTCGGCCTCCAGCCCTTGAGTTTGACACCCCTGTTCAAGATGGTTTGTTCTCTACAGATCTGCTACTATTTTTCATACTACAGTTGTTGGGTTTTGTAATTATAAAAATGACTGATTATTTAAATCCTTAAAAAGTGAATCACTATTCAAAAAATACATGCCAGGTTAAAATTTGTTAGCACATTATTTTCTAAGTGCTGTTGAAATCTGCATTTTATTCACTGGATCCAATTCTTAATCTGCATATACCTAATGAAAATGTGCCAGATTTTAAATGCACAAACAAGTGCTAGTTTGTGATATGTCTATAAAGCAGTAATAGGACTGCAATGCCAAGTCTATTAATATTTTAGACTCATGCCCAGTGCTCTGCATTGTATTATAAAAATAAAGCCTGAACATTTTTCTTTTGCTCCAGACTCTTTTCAGGAATATTTACAACTATGTCACATTAAAATCAAATGGCAAATTGGAGCATGATGGGAGTTATAAAACTACCTAAGAGGTAAGAGATTATGTTGTAAGCCACCCAGAGTCGTGTGACAACAAGATGGGCAGTATACACTTTTAATTAATTAATTAAACAAATAAATAATAAGAGATTGACATGTGTGTTTATTGAAACAATAGCACCTTCACAAAGAAACCTGTAGCATGATAAATCTTACTGAATTAAAGATTTCCCATCACCATATTTAGAAATATTGCTTTTCTGTGTAGTAAGAGATGCAACCTCCAAGAACCTGTGTGGTTCAAAAATGATGCCCCAGAGATTCTTGAAGCTGCATATTCCTCTTCTAAAGGGGGGAAGGTGAGTTTTACTTGTTCTCAGGCGGAGATATGGATTTATAACTCTTGATATGGTTGGACTCTAATCAGTCCACATAATATATCATAGTGTTATATTTATTTATTTATTTACTCTACATTGGTTATTTAGTGTATATTGGAGGTGGTGACCCTTCCAAAGCTGTATGCAATGAAATTTAATTTTAATGTACGCTGATTAGTGTTCATTCAAAGTAACAATAAAGTTATTCTGTTCTGTTCTATTCTGTTCTATTCTATTCTATTCTTTATTTATTTTTATTCATTTTTATTTTGTCACACAGTATATATAAGCATAAACATGAAATAACTATGCAATATATGAGCATATATATAAGCATGAGTATGTAATAACTATATTAATTGGATATAACGAAAGGAAACAATAGGACAGGAACGGTAGGCATGCTTGTGCTCTTATGCACGTCCCTTACAGACCTCTTAGGAATGGAGTGAGGTCAATAGTAGACAGTTTTTGGTTGAAGCTTTAGGGATTTTGGGAAGAGACCACAGAATCAGGTAGTATATTCCAAGTATTAACAACTCTGTTACTGAAGTCATATTTTCTGCAATCAAGATTGGAGCGGTTAACATTAAGCTTAAATCTATTGTTTGCTTGTGTATTGTTGCAACTGAAGCTGAAGTAGTCTTCGACAGGAAGGACATTGTAATAGATGATTCTATGAGTTAAACTCAGGTCATGTTGAAGGCATGACTATTCTATATAACATATAATAGAATAGAATAAAATACATTCTATTCTATTCTATTCTATTCTATTCTATTCTATTCTATTCTATTCTATTCTATTCTATTCTATTCTATTCTATTCCTGACTGACACATACCCAATGCTATTTGGTGAACTGTGCTTCAGCAATCCCTTGAAGTTCATGCTTTCTCTACACTTTTTGGAAGAACCGATTCATAAAATTCTAGTGTTTCTCTGTGTATTTTTTCAAGAGGTCTGTCTCCAAACCATCCTGTTCGAAGTTGCCTCCTAAAGATTTGTAGAAGGTGCTGGTGGGGCACCAATTGCATGAGGTAAGGTTGGGACAGAGCCCACTTATGTCCCTCTCATTGACAGACTTCCAGAAGACCTTCAAGGAATGATTATTCACCATTGGTGATTTTTTTATTACATAATTACAGCTGTCAGTCATTGTTTTTTATTTTTGTTATGAATGTTTTTTTGCATTATGTTGTTTGGGCGTTCAGTTAGTTTTATTATAGACATTTTATTATTTACATGCTGGTGATTGCAGTTGAGTCTGAAAGGATTCATCAGCAGACATATTAAAATAACAACAGTAAGAGTAATAACACATCCAGTAACTATTGGCTGAATACTACATTAAATACATATTAGTTTATGTCTGTTCAAAATATCCCTACAGCAAAACCCTGGCAATATCACAAAAGTAACATAGGAAAAATGTATTCTGTGAGTTTGGGTTTATGCCAGACACAGCAATAAATCCCAGTTTCCTGAAAACTTCACCCTCTCTTCAGGAATTTACTTGCAGCAGAAGTTTCATAGACACAACATGATTAGATAAATTGTTTCATTCACGCAAGATAGAAGCCTTACTTGGTCAGAAAATGTGCTTACCACAGGACAGAAAAAACAAAGCCAGGAAACATATCTACAGGTAGTCCTTGACTTATGGTCACAACTGAGCCCAAAATTTCTGTTGCTAAGCAAGACAAGTTGTTAAATCAGTTTTGTCCCTTTTTATGACTTGTCTTCTACAGTTGTGAAGTGAATCACTGCAGTTGTTAAATTACTAACACAACTATTAAGTGAATCTGGTTTCCCCATAGACTTTGTTTGTCAGAAGGTTGCAAATGGTGACCCTGGGACTCTGCAACCTTCATAGATGTGAGTCGGTTGCCACTCTCCCAAATTTTGATCATATGACTGTGGGGAAGCTGCAATGGTCATAAGTGTGAAAATGGCCATAAGTCATTTTTTCAGTGCTCTTGTAACTTTAAACAGTCAATAAATGATGGGCTGTAAGTCGAAGGCTACCTGTATATATCCATATATATCTACAGTATATTTTGTCTTCTCCAAAAGTCTAAAGCTTTTTCTCCCACCTTTTTGAATCAATAGACATCTGGATATTCTTCTTATGGCTTTGGATTGGGATAGATCTGTTATGTTGATGTAATCTAGCCTAAGAATCACTAGTTTCCATTTTGCTAGAGTTGGTCTTTACATTGGACAGCTCCAATGTAGATAGAATGTGTGATATGCTATGTATTCGATTAAGCATTTCCAGGATACCTTGAGTTTAAATTTGGATTCGAGCATTTGTAAACATCAACCAACATTCTGAAATTACTGAAAAAGTTACTCCTGAAGAAGTTATCAAAACATTGTTCCCATTTTTTTTCAAATTCTTCATAGAATGGATGAAACCATTACAGAATTAATTCAATGTCAAGAGTTAACGTCTTCAACACTTTCTTACAGCTATGAATCCATCATCATTTTGTAGCTTTATATACTTAACATTTTTACTTTTCTAGTCAGATTAATTTCAAGTATATCTATGACTAGCTGCTCCGCTATGAAACTATGTGATTGGGCTTGATAAATCGACACTTACAGCTTGAAAATTAATGACTAGTTACAATTGGCCTATCCTCTCCCCTTCTCTCCCTCAGCCTTGCCCCATAGAAGCCTCTCCTATTCTATCCTCTGTTTGCTGCTGTGAAAGTAAAACTGAAAGTGACACTCCTCTCCCCTGCTTGTGTTTTGCACTTGGAAAAGATTTCTTTTCAGGTGGGAGGGGGAGTAGTATGCCCTAGCATCAAAGGGCTGTTTGGAAAGTGAAACAGATTTGCTGTGTGACAAGAAGGAGACAGGAAGGAGCTGGGCCTGGCTTAGCTCAAGTCTTGTGTATTAAAGCTGCTTCCTGCTGTGAAACTGAAACTGAAACTGAAACTCCTCTCCTCTGCTTATGTTTTGCATTTGGAACATATTTCTTTTCAGGTGGGGAGGGGGAGTAGAACTCATTAGCATCAGAACCTGTTAATAATAATATAGAAAATACTAATACTCTGATGGTCATTTCAAAAAATCCTTTCTTAGTGAGCATCTAGAAGCCAAGAGGAACATACCTGGCAAATTTCAAGTTTGTAGGCTTTATGGTTCTGGAGAGTTCATGATTACATTGTGACAGGTTTTTGCTTTATAGATAGATAGATAGATAGATAGATAGATAGATAGATAGATAGATAGATAGATAGATAGATAGATAGATAGATAGATAGATAGATAGATATAAAGCAGGGAGTTCTCAGCTTATGACCAATTTTGAGTCCAAAATTTCTGTTTCTAAGTGAGATGTTGTTAAGTGAATGTTACGATCTTTCTTGCTACAGTGGTTGAGTGAATTACTGCAGTTGTTAAGTTAATAATATGAAGTGAATCTGGCTTCCCCATTGACTTTGTCAAAAAAAAAAAGTTTTTTATTTCTATTTTCCAACATTATATTTATGTACAATGTTATCCATCATTAATCATTAATTTTTATTTATTACTGATTCGGGCCTGCCCGATTGCCACTTCCTTTCTTCACCACCTCCCTCTACCTTCTACTATTTTCCCCTTCCTTCATCTCCTTCACTTTACTACTTCCTCTCCTCCTTCTCCACTCCTCCCTTCTTCCACCCTTTCTAACCTTCTTATTCCCCTCCTTCTCACCTCTTTCCTACCTACTTTCTTCCCTCCTTCTACTCCTCTCTCCCTTTCCTTCTGAAATGGCAGTCAAGCAGCCCCAATTTCATTTCAGATTTTAATTTCATATCTTCAATCATTACTGTACATTGATAACCAATCCATGTATCATTTTCCACTCCTCTCTGTAAAAATTTCTTGCTTTCATAACTGTAGTAAGAAAATACTTTCTACCTTTAAAATTCACTGACAAACCCATTGGAACTTCCCATCTAAAATATATCTGATGTTTCTTAAACTCATCCACTAAAAAAGCAAATTCTTCTTTCTTTCTTAACATTTTAGGAGGAATTTCCTTCATCATTTTTATATCTTGTCTCAATATTTGAAATTTATTTTTATAAAAAGCTTGCAAGATTTCGTACCTAACCTTTTTAGTTGTAAAATAAATAACCACATCTCTCGGTAATCTATTCTGTCTTGCCCACCAAGAATTAACACAATAAATTCTTTCAATATTAATCTCAAAGTCTTCTGGTTCCACACCCTTTATCTGAGCAAAAGCTTGCGTAAAAATCTGTTTAAATTTTCCTTCCTACCTTCCTTCAACCCCCTCACCCTTATAGCATATTCCATTAATCTATATTGTAATATTACTCTTTCTTCATCTGCTCTATCTACCTTAGCCTGTATATCTTGTAGCTTATTATCTAAGTTCCAGTTATTTTGATTCTTTTGAATTTTCTCTATTTTCCTTTGCAACTCTAAATTAACTTTATTAAGTTTTTCAAAACTATCCTCCATCTGAATACAAGACCTTAATATTTGCGAAATTGCATCCTTTACCATTTTCATTTCCCTCTTCTGCTCTTCCACTACTTCCTTAAAATCCAACATCTCTTTCTCTATTTCATCAAATTTTTGATCTATTTCTAAAAGATGAGCCTCCAGAAACTCCTGTAAAAAATTCCTTAATTCCTCTTTAATATCTTCTTTTAATTTTCGTATCTGAACTGAAGAAATTTCAAAGTTTTTAGTGGCTTTTGGTACTATTTGCTTAAAAGCCATTTTTAAAATATATAACCTACCCAGTAACAAAAAACAAAAAAACAAAAAAGGGATAAAAAGGGGTTAAAAAGAAGAGATTCAAAAGGCTTTTCTTCTAAATCACTATAATCCCAAAGAAGAAGAAGAAATATAAATCATAAAATTCTCATTTCTTCCATTTAGTCAGTATCTTCTTGTATACCTCCTGATTCCACATTGGCTGTTAATAAGCATTTCCTTAACTTTCATTTCCAATACACAAATCGCCATTGCTTGCATTCCACAAAACGTCATTTGCTTCTCTCCTATCTTCGCAACAAATGTATCCTCTATTAGGGGCTTACAGTCTTCTTGCAAACAAGTGTTAGAACTCCAGTTTCTGCTCTATCCGCGTTACAATCCATCACAAATCTATTTCTGCCACGGAGATTTGATGCTACTTTTTTTCTGCCAAAAGGCAGATGCCCTCTGGATCTGGAGCTTCTTTCAGGCATTAGAAGGAGTGTTCCCCTCAAGCCTCCAGAAACTTTTCTGGGGCTTCTCTGGGGGGCTCAACTTCAGCCTGAATGCTCATCTCTCCCTCTTCACCCGAGGGAGAGATTTTCAAGCCGCCGGAGAGCTGATTTACGCTGTCCTGGTGGCTCCACAGACTCACGGGGTTAGCAGTCTAAAAAAGAAGCGGAGCCAACGGGAAGTCCGCTCCCCCATTGACTTTGCTTATCTGAAAGTGATTATGTGACCCTGGAATACTGCAATTGTCATAAATATGAATCAGTTGCCAAGCACCTGAATTTTGATCATGTGGGGATGCTGCAATGAACAAGTGTGAAGAATGGTCATAAATCATTTTTTCAGTGCTGTTGTAACTTTGAATGGTCAATAAATGAACTATTCTAAATCAAGAACTTTCTCTTCTTCAACTGATATATCTGTACATAATCACTTTAAAGTAAGGCCACATCCACACAGCCATCTCACTGTGCCCCTATTCTGTTCTGGAGCTAGCCAAAAATCACCCCTCTAAATAGTTTTGCCTCCACAATAAGGACTTCTTGAGGATGAACCTGCATTGCATCAGATTGCATTGCTTTCAGTACAGCTCACAAGCAATGTTCTATGATTGATAGCCCCCTTTAATGAAATTCCAGCCATGTCTGATTTTATCCATCATGTAAAAAGCATTCTCCAATTATTCTTCCCTGCAGTTTACTCTATACATATTACTCCATACACACAAGAAACATTTATTTCTTTCCTTTCTTTCCTATTAAAATCTCAACAATTCATTTAAAAAAAAAAATCTTATAACTCTGGGTCAGACAGTTGCTTTGCTGCCTTTTGGCAGTCATCTAAACAATGCAGCTACGAATCAGAGGCTGAATCTGCTGTAAAAGAGCTGAAGTTTGAAAAATGGATTTGGCTGTGCAGGATTGGTGTGGAGACATTATTAAGAAACAATATGTAAAAAGAAAAAGTGGAAGCAGTGGCCACAGGTAGAAGAATTTTACAAATACAAGATATTGTTCCTTTTGCTTACAGTACACTTTCAAAAACATGTGATAAGCTGATAGGCTAGACCAGGGGTGTCATTTTCCAAGATGCTTTTCCTTATGTTCTTCTGTCCATATTAATGTAGAGATTCAGTGCAAGGTTACTGATTGAGTTTATTTTATGAGCTTTATAATGTATGTTTTAATTTCCCAATACACTATTTGCTACCTTGAATATTTTTAGAAAAAATAAAGCTAGAAATGTTGGTACATAATCAAAAATGATAAAAATTAAACAGAATTTAGTAAATAGAAAAAAGAGTACAACCAATTTCTTTCTATACTAAATTTTCAAAAGACTACTCCTGTATTAAAAACACTGATCTATCAAATTAGAGAAAGCTACTTCTAAATTAAGGTTCCTGACATTATGATTATAAATGATGATCTGCAGACAGAAATGTGGGGAAGGTAGTGATGTAGAAAATACAATCTGGTTAATTTTGAAAATGTAATCACATATCTGCATTTCGTACATTAAAGTGTCAAAGTAGAGGGTTTCCATTTTAGACAACAGTAATATTGTTGCTATTAAATCTTCTTTTTCTCACTTTCTGTTCAGTTTTAAATGAGTGTTGGGAGAAACATGTCTGGCTTTGTGAATTTGAGTACTTAGACCAGATGCCTGCTAAATAGAATGCCAAATAAATGGGCTGGCATCTCCTATGTTTTGGAAGGATGCTTAGATGAAGATGATTCCATAGCAACCTGCTCTGCAGGAACTTGGAAAGTAATGTTACAATCAACAGCATACTCTGCCCGTACTCGCCCCCCTCCATATTCCTATGAATTCAATACTGTATAGCTAAAGCAGTATCACTTTCCCATATGTAGCAGCAGCAGCCATACCATCACCCAAAGTTGCTTCCAAAAACTTAAATTCTGACTACTTTTAAATCCATGCAAATACACACACAAGCTGTAACTGTATTTCTTTCACAAACATACACTTCGTAATGACTTTAGATTACTTTACACTATTTCTTGGCATGGGGACATGGAAGTATTCCACATTGTATTCCACATTCTAGAAACTTCTTAGCAGTCCATCTAATAAACGTTATCAAACTGAAGTCTTGAAGTGAACATAGCTTTGTACCACAAAATTAAACAAAAAGAAATGAATGGATTTCTTTTATTGAAATCAAGAAACAATATCATAAATTTATTCTTATAATGGCTTTTTTGCCATTCTTTTGATACAAAATCTGATGTATGTTTTCTCAAAATAACTCTAGCTTTATTTAATGGGATTTACTACTATATAAAAATAAAATATTGCATTACTTTATTAACACATAATATGGAATAAGCTTTCATGGACTAAATTTAGTCTGTTACAGACATATTCTTGCCAACATTGAAAAAGACCTAAAAGCTATGAGATCAGATAAAAATGAAGCGGGGGGAAAATGCAATACTACAACTGCGTTAGAGATTGAGATGCATGCAGAGTAAATTAAATGTTAGTGCAATTGATACAGACTATAACACTACTAGCATCTGGATTTTTTTTTTATTTGCATTTATATCCCGCCCTTCTCCGAAGACTCAGGGCAGCTTACACTGTGTTAAGCAATAGTCTTCATCCATTTGTATATTATATACAAAATCAACTTATTGCCCCCAACAGTCTGGGTCCTCATTTTATCTACCTTATAAAGGATGGAAGGCTGAGTCAACCTTGGGCCTGGTGGGACTTGAACTTGCAGTAATTGCAAGCAGCTGTGTTAATAACAGACTGTCTTAGTCTGTTAAGCCACCAAAGGCACTTTTAATTTAATTGCAAATAACATTTATCATTGCATGCAAAATAAAATAATTCTGTTAGGTTGGTTATTTTTTGTGAGTAAAGTCTCTGAATTAATTTCTTGATAATATTATGTGCTTATTTCTCCCATTCCCATTCCTGAAAATGCCTAAACATAGCTAGCTGAACTACATAGAGGTAGCATTCCATGCTAGAAAGCAACCATATGCAGTAAACAATGCAATGGCATTGATGGGAAAGGAGATTTTGCCTATGGAAATAATAACTTTGCATCTTGCCATGCATTCACTTTTTAAGAAAGACTGGCCTGGTTAGCACTAACTGTAAGATTGTGCTACTTCCACAATATTGAAACACTTCTAATCCTTGTGGGTGTTTATATATTCATATGCAGAGTAAGGAAAATTTCTTGTTTATCAAGGTCAGAGTGTGGAACTATAATATTCCAGACATTGTGCTCCCACACGATTTAACATTTGGTAATGCAGCTGAAGTACTTAAGAACTGTAGTTCAGCAAGATCTGAAAATCCAGAAATTTCTCAGTCCTAATCGAAGTTTGCATTTGAGTCAAGCAGGTGGTGCCTTTTAGATTTCTGGGCCTTTAGCTTCCAAAAACCTGGGACAGGAACAATTATAGGAGTCGTAGTCCAAACAGGTTCCAGTTGCTTATCCCTGCCTTACAGGGTGAAACAAGGCTGACTGGCAAGGCTGACGTTCATTTAGTCACGGAGGGATTAAATTACATTCTTTACTTCAGTTTAATGCATTTTAATGTTTATTTCTATATATGCAAGACTCCTTAATTTAGCATAATTATTGAGATGAACTTCAGCTAACATTACAAGAAAATTGTAACTTGTCATAAAACAAGAGTCCCATATTGTAGTTGAGCTGTTAACACATTGAGATACCCTGTTAGAATATCTTAATAATGCAAATAAGTCCTCTTCCTCCCCACTATGATACTCCTTTGGTGACTTGATTAATTATTATGAAGCCAAATGGCTAACAAAAGAGGATATAAATAAAAATATCTTCTCATGTCCAATAAAAGAGTGTAAAATTTTAACTATGGTGCATGACAGCAAGTGTAAGCAAGAATTAAACACAATGCAACTGACTGAATGAGTTAATATGCTTAGGGCCTTTGTTGCTAGAAATAGTTGGCTCTGTATTATAATCATCTATTGTAGTTATACTCAGCTGTGATTTCAGTTTTTCCTTTCAGTACATATTCAATGACATTTCTAACAGTATAGGCTTCCAATTCTAGCAAGTTCTGACACCACAGGATTCTGGTGCACCTAAATTCTTGGAGCAGAACACTCTGGATCAAATCCAGTGTCAGTTAAAGGGTCTCAGGACCTAGGAAGACAGACTTCCTATTTGAAATAATGTCACGGTGTTCAAATATTTAAGGAATTTACATTAATGGGGATCATACAACAATTATACCATATTCTAAACTGGTTTATGGCTCCGTATATGTGGGTACTATACCTAATCAGTTCTTTTTTATTCAACCATTAAGGCTAACAGAAAAGTGTAATGTGTGAACCATGGTACTGTCACACAATGATTCAGTTAATAGCTTAATAAACATGGGGGGGTCGGGAATCCATCTTTTTCTTTGTTTAGGTAGCCTGTCATTTTCTGATAACACATTGGATGGGGAAATTTTCTTTGAAGGCTGCTCAGAAAATGCAAGAATTTTAAAATACTTGTTTGATCATTACTGGATATGAACTACAGGAAGATATTTTGCCATTAAAATAGTTTCACTGCATACTGATTTATTTTCGTTCAGAAGTATTAAAAATGCTGCTCTATTTTGAAGACTGGCATATAATTGCAAAACACTTACAACAAAAAAGTGAATAGATATGCTTATTCCACACTCTTGCCTGATTCTTAAGCCTTTTAATTTCTTATTAAACTCTGTCCCAATTTATATTATGGGAGGATATTAACTTATAACAGAGTTTAACTCAATAATCTGAGTTAAAAATCTTTATGCCCAACAATCATACCCAATTTTAAGGGTATACTATGCACGTATATCTACTAACCAAGATTTTTGCTTTTCAAAATATTCTTTATTTTTATTATTATGTATAGCATAACATAACACATAATATTACAGGTTAGTATACATATGATAAATAGAAAGACAGACAGACAGACAGATAGATTCAAGTTCCATGAGAACATTCCCAATTAGAAATTGGTTGAAAAATATGGAAAATTGGAAGAACAAAATCAAGAAATATATCATCTTCCTGATGATATATTTTACAAAACTCTGATTCTGCCTTCCCTACTCACTTTCCTCTGCATTTCCCCTGCACTTCCCCTGCAATGCATTTCCCCTGCACTTTCCAGGGGAAATGCATTGCAACACTCATTTATTGTTGAGTGTTTTATGATCCCATTCACAAAACTTAGCAATGACATCTGCATTTTATCCACTTTTAGATAGCCAGTGTCAGCATAAAGATGGAGATTAAAATAAATAATCATGTGTTTTTTTTCAAAAAAACAATGCACATACAGGATGTTATTATATAGAAAATTGACATGGGCAGATACGGTCCAGTCTATGCAATCCAATTTCCTTCCCAGTGAAGTCCTTTGTTTTGACTGCACATAGATGCAGATAAGCTCTATAACTGGACATAAATGATAAGTTCTAATGAAATGGTCAACCTCCTATTTTTCACAGAAGAGCTATTACACATATTTTGAAATGCTCATTATAAACTCTAGGATCATTATATTTGGTTTCACAGAATGTATCTTCTTGTTTTTAAATCTTTTGAGAACAATGGCTTTGAACAAAAGACCACTAACAAGAAGGGGATCTCTTACTGAGATATCTCTGAATATCATTTTTAGTAAATTGCAAAGTCACTCTAAGGCTTTGTGTAATGTTTCTGTTATAAAAAAGGGCAAAGTACTCATGGCAAGTAGAACAAACAATTGAATATAGGAAAGCTTCCCCATTTGTATTCTGCAAAATATGAAAAGTATATATAGGAATATTTTCCCAAACTTTCACTGATTCAATCAAACAATATATAAACTAATATATATAAACTAATAGCTGATGAGAAAGCATTCTTATCTTAGAATTAGTCTTTTCATAGGCAACAGATTCCTTTCAGAATAAAAACTTATATATTCAGAAAAGCAACATACAAAAATATGCATTAAAACATGGATATGTAAGAATAATAAAAAAACACCATCATATGGCAAACCCAATGGTGCAATCAAAACTCTGCCTATACATACATACATACATACCTACATATATACATACATACATAAATGGAGCTTTGATCACAATGTCATGGCTGCTACCTTAACTCTTTACCATATCTTGTGGACACCACTGAAAGTTGGACTTGATCTAACTGGAGTATAATTAATCCTCAATTTATGATCAGTTGTTTAAAAGCAAAACATGCCCATTTGGGAGAGTAGAGTTAGACTTACAGCCATGAGATTTGCTTAACAACTGGTTGAAGAATCAGGTCCATTCATGTGGTGCCTTGACTTACAACTGCAATGATTCATGATAGAAATTGTGGTCATAAGTTGAGGACTACCTGTTCGTTCTTAGAACATCCAGATCATCGGTCTGTTTGCTTACTCTTGTTGATACTGGACAATGTAGAAAAAGTGTCTTATGATAAAACTAGATTTGCAGAGAATGGTTGCAGCTTTAAAAAGAAGCCTTGCAAAGGAGCTTAGAATAACAAGTTCTGCTTAATGAAAAACAGTTGAAAATATATAATACCCACTTAGTCAGCCATTTCTTGCTGAGGTTCATTCTCCTGCCAGAATGACTTATTAAAACATAAATCCACAGTAGGGAAACTCTAACTTGGGGTCAAATACAATGGATCATGCAATTTTGTCAAACAATTTGCTCTGCTGGAAAATCCTTCTCTCCCTACAAGCATTTTTTCATTGAGACAATTTTATTTTTCTTTGCCACAGCTGGAGCAAGAAATTTCCTCTCACTTTACATCAAAGCAACCTTCCTACTACAAGCAAGACACAAGCATTTCTCCTTCCCTTTGGGAGGAAAAGGATGTCTTCACTCATAAGACTCCTAAAAAATATATACATGAATGTTTTTCTTTCTTTATGTTGTTTAGAAGGCCACAAAAGACAAATCAGGAAGACACTGGGTTGCGGGGAGGGGGGTGGGGGGTAAAAGGAAGGAAAGGAAAATTAAGCAGCACAGAGATTATAAGAAGCTGCTTTCATTCATTCCTGTAGGTTTTTGTTCCCAACTGGTTGATTTAGTTACTTTCCCTGTTACCTCAGAATTTCGCAAATCAATACATTTTGAAATATCACTGAAAACCAGAAATTAACATGATGCACAAGCAGTTTTTTATATGGCCATATAGCCCTTGGACCATGACACCTTGGTATATTTCTGGTTTCTGTCGGTTCTGCTGAAAACACTCTCCTACCCATATCCACTTCATTCGTATTTCCATGCAACAGAACAATCTCCTGGATGCTTGTTAGGGTTGTGCAACTTGGAAAAAGATTTGGAAGAAGTTATTCACATCTGCAGGGCTGCAACACAGATGTTATGTTCATTAAATAATTGGGTACGTTCTGAGCCTGAGAAAAGCTCTTTAATAAATAGTAAAGCTGCACTTGTGCAAATCTGAAGCATTTTTTTCAAATGGTTTTCAAAATATGATTGGCCCTCTCACTTACCAGAGAAAGTAATATTCATAAGCACTTAGATCAGGCCATGTGATCAGTATATAAGCCACTTACCTCCTGCCTGCCTTGTTCATGTATCAGAAATGAAATATTTTATTTATTTATTTTGTCAAATACATATTAAATAATATATATAAGTATAAGCATGAATTGAATACATAAAATGACTACAACTAAAGAGAACATTAGGACAGGGATGGTAGGTACACTGGTACTCTTATGCTCTTATGCTGACAATATCCTTATCAGCACTTGTCAGATCTAATTATACATATGATCCATGCAAACAAAAAGGAGTTCATCAAAAATCAGAAGAGATCTATCTTGTGGCATTTAAAATATACACATAATTGTGGGTCGCTTTAGCATTTAAAAATTGAAATTAGTCTATGATATTGTTTCCTGGCTCTAGATTAGAATATTTTATAATGCTTAACTTATATGTACTGCACATTATATATTAATATATTTTCATAATATTTATTGTTGCATACAGTATCAGACAAGTGGTCCATCACACACAGTGTATAAACATTTTGAATAAATAAATGCACCTTGATTTTTCTTCCTTGAATTTTGATGAAATCAAACTACTTGTTTTCTTGATAATGGAGACTTTAACAATAACAGATTAGCAAAACCCCAACCATAGTGGATGGTTGAATGAATAAGAATCCATGTGTCACGCTTGTCTATTTTTTCTTTTATTTCTTCATTGTTTCTCCTCTTTCTTTATTGTTTTTACAAATCAAAGTTCTGCTCTTCATCCATAGATTAAATCAGCATTTCTCAGCCTTAGCAACTTTAAAGTTTGTGGACTTCCACTCCTAGAATGTCTAGTTGCAAAATGCTGAGAGTTGAAATCCAAGAATTGCTTATGTTTTCAAGTTAACAATGATTGTCTTAAAGGAATAAATTCTTTTATTCCTTTACTGGACAATCATACTTGAAAAAAATTGGACAATCATACTTGACTGCAGAGTGTTCTTTTGTCCCAAGGTCTCATTTCACACTATAAAATGCATGCATATTTATAATATTTGTTTTATACTTGCTCAAGTATATGTATGTTTAAAAAAGTCTAATCCTATTCTAAGAATTGAAATGTTCCCATTTTCTTCAATAGGAGAATTAATAGTTTTATGTATGCTTGCTTATATCAATCAAAAGGAGAATTGGAATTGTCTTAATCCTAAACTACATTTGAGTGGCAGAAATTGAAGTTTTTCCCTTAAGCAATGTATTATGGAAAATGGAATTTTCAAATGTTGTATTTCACAACACATAATAATGTTGGAAGATTTGAATTCTATTACTAATTCAAGGCCCAAACAGCTCTGTTAGAGTGGGGAACCTCTGGCACCAAATATTATAAAACTATAATTCCCAGTATATGTCATTTTGGATTATGGTCCCGGAGATTCATAAATTCCATATGTTCTTCAACTGGGGAGCCAGAGATGTCCCAATCCTGATATATAAAAAAGTAAGGCATGATTGACCCAAGTTACATCATACTACTTTTTTACACCTCTGTCACTTCTGTAAAATTTAAAAAGCATGACATTCTGATAAAAGATCATTTGCTCTTGAAATTTCAGTGGAATTCTCATGGGAAGAAGTGATAGTTTTGCATTTATTATGAATGGCCAAAGGATGCTTATTAGTGTCTTTTTCTTTCACTGTTCAGCATACCCCAACAATATGTAGCTTTTCTAACTTTCCATATTTTAGTTAAATACAAAGACATCAGAATGACATTCCTCTCCCTTGGCTTGTTTTGGAAGCAGAAAATATGGGAAAGCAAAGATGCTTCAGGGTACTAGAACAGAAAACAGCTGGACCAGCAGTAGTAGTTTCTGACAACTCTAACAATAAAGTAGCTCAAAAATATCACACACACAAAATTGAAAGAGAAGCATCTGTGAAAAACAAAGCATCAAAGAAAAACAAAAAATGGTCTGCAAATCTGCAAATCAGGCTTTGGAACAACAATTTGTCAAATCCTACTTATAAATTCTACACTGATAATTATGGATAGCTGCCATCAACTCAATGCTGACTCTTAGTAACTACATAGGTGTTCTTGATGATGTTCTGTCCCTGATCTGGTCCTTCAAGCCTTCTGGTTGTCTTCTTCTCTTTCCTTCCATCTTTCAACTGTATAGACTTCTTCAGAGAGCTAACTCTTCATATAATGTGATAATTTGAGGCTGGTCATTTATGCCTCAGTGAGAATTCTGGGTTTATTTGTTTGATGATCCACTTGTTTGTTTTCATAGCTGTCCACAATACTCTCAGGAGTTTTCTCCAATACCAAAGTTCAAAAGTATCACAATACATTTCCTATCCTAATAAAAATTAAATTCATGTGTAGGGCACCAGTTTAAGAAGGCTATTAATTAAATAAGGTCAGCTAAATATTGTGCTAATAAATAATTTGAATTAGCTGCTACAGCAATTAAGAGTGCTTAAGCATACTAGAATCAAGAATCGCTTTCGTTTAAAAATATTTTTTAAATTAATAAGGCAGTTAATCAATTCAGAAAACCACATAATCTAAAAATAACTTGTAAAGTTAAACAGTGACAGAAATTTTTCACCTGAAGAAAAAGAAATCAAAACATTCATCTGCTCAGCTAATCTCAAATGGAATTCAGAACATCAAGCTTTGATATGGTGAAACAAAAATGCAATATTCTCTTTGGAATCTGCAGCTTAAGATATGCATTTGCACAACAGGGGTCTAGTGAGAAGAAGACTTCTATAAGGTCCTCTAGTTGGATAATAATACTTCATTCCAGAGTCAAAAACCATCCATCCAACAGGTGAGTGAAAAACCTGATATGATCATTTTGACTCAATTTATTGAACACACTAAACCAACCAAATATTAGCCTAAAACATGCATGGATTCTAACATAATAGAAGGAACCTAATGAGTATCAATTTCCATCAGCTGTCATTGCAAAACTGACAGAGGAGCTCCAGTTTAGCAAACTTCATAAGGCTTACATTAGAGCTGCTTGTATAAATGCTGTTGATTTGGGTACAAGGGCCAACCAGATGGCTGTGCTGACAGATCTACTATCCATTAATTTGCTGAATTACCTTTTCAAACCATTAAAACTAGTGACCATCACAGCATCACATAAAACTAGGCTGTATAAAATTTTAGCTGGCAGACTGTTGCTGATTGCTGACATTTACAGCAATGTGACCATCTTTTCCAAGTTTTCTTCTTCCTATCAAATAAATCCCCATCCAACATTTTGCTGCCCTTTTAGAGAATTTGTAGAAACCAAAGGGCAGAAACAGATATAACTTCAGATTCGAATTTGAATTTCAAGTACCAAGTTGTTTTGATTTGGAAGAGAATTCTAGCTATCTTGTCAAAATGTATTACTTAATACAAGGTACACTTCTGACTTGCGGCATTTGACCAAAGGAATCTGCAAGCTCTAATCTAGCCTGTGACTCGTTTTAGAAGAGGGGGTTTGCTTGTGCAGGCATGAATAAAAATGAATTATGAATCTGAACATAGTCAATTATGTGTATCACAAAATACAGAGCACAATGATCAACCACAATCCAGATTTTCAGCTTAAATAGCTTTACATTCATGCAAGCAAATTAACCATAAAATGGGGGAGGGGGAGTGAGTTGAAGGAGAGAAAAACAAAATATCCCAAGAAAGAATAAACTGCAGATAATAAGCACCAATCTGGTGTTGAATGCTGCCCAAGATACCAATTGTTTTAAGTCACGACAAAGACAGCTGAATGCTCATCTTGTGGATATAGAGCATGGATGATTGCTTGCCATGAGTATCTTCTCTCACAAATAACAGTTTTTTCGCTCTTAATTTTCTGCTAAATTGGAAGCTAACTGCTTCCCACATTGTCATTGGAACACCTGCAGCTGTGCTGGATTTCTGCGCACCATTTCTTTTAGGTAAAACAGCACTCCGCTTTCCTTCAGCTCCACATTATGCTTATGTCTTCCTTTCATTGCGCTACAGTACTAATGATTCAGGCAGGCTGGTCAGTCATTAAGTGACAAGCAAATGATACTGTAGGCAACGTGTGACTAATCGGTCTGAACAAATGAAATCACAGACTTGCTTCTCTCATCATTCATTTCCCAAACAGTAGCAATGTGTCGCACAGCAGGTAGTTCAGTTAAAACCAGCCTTGTAAAACAAATTTCCTGCCACAGTTTTAAGTGTGCGCCACTGTGATGGGTTTGAGATGCTGCAGTTGGGAGACCCAAAGGAATGAAGAAAGGTTGGGGGAGGAGGAAAAGAGAGAAGGGATGCAGAGAAGGAGGAGGAGGAAACTTTAGTACATACATTACTGTAATTAAGGGTTTTGTATCTTATTGATGTGGTTTCTGTTTGGATGATTCTCAAAAGTGACTGTTGCATTAGCAAACCCCAAACATGTCACACTTAACATGGAAATGATGAAAAATAAAACATAAAGCAGGCATTTGTTTTAACCAAAATTTTAAAGATGCTTTGTTAGTATTGTTTAGAGATGGAACTGAAATCCTGAAAGTATTCCCTGCATGCTAAACCATGACATCTTTAAAAAAAATAGTGCAGAATTGAGGGGTTGAATTTAGCCTTATATTTCCTGTGGTTGGCTTATTTTTTTCCCCCTCTTATATTGATTTTATTATGATTGTACCTTTCAGTTGCCTCACTTGTCAGTGCTTGTGCAAATTTATTCAGAATAAGCAGAGCATACAGACTATGATCAGACTGAGATTAGAACAGCAATAAACAACAGAGTCAGGGACATCCGTAGTCAAAATGATGAAAGAAGCATTGCAATAAGTGGGACAACTTTTATGCCTTTCACACATGTATGTGCTTCCTCTACAAAAGGGATAGAGCCTGTGATTACTGTACAGAGCGCTGTACATCTGTGAGATAATACATAACATCATTTAGCACCATGTCAATCACCTGCTCCCAAAATATACAAACTGCATGCTACTTCCAAGTTGTTAGGTTGAATGCTCTTCATTTCAGTGGCATTTTGGAATTGCTGTGGTGACTGAGAATTTTAATGTCTCCTTCCTCATTCTTTGTTGTTGTTGTTAGTTGCGAAGTCGTGTCTGACCCATCGCGACCCCATGGACAACATTCCTCCAGGTCTTCCTGTCCTCTACCATCCTCTGGAGTCCATTTAACCTCATGCCTACTGTTTCAGTGACTCCATCCAGCCACCTCTTTCTCTGTCGTCCCTTTCTTCTTTTGCCCTCAATCTTTCCCAGCATTAGGCTCTTCTCCAGTGAATCCTCCTTTCTCATTAGGTGGCCAAAGTATTTCAGTTTCATCTTCAGGATCTGGCCTTCTAAAGAGCAGTCAGGGTTGATCTCCTCTAGAACTGACTTGTTTGTTTGCCTAGCAGTCCAAGGGACTCGCAGGAGTCTTCTCCAGCACCAGAGTTCAAAGGCCTCAATTCTGGCGCTCAGCCTTTCTTATGGTCCAATCTTCACAACCATACATTGCAACTGGGAAAACCATAGCCTTGACTATACGCACTTTTGTTGGCAGGGTGATGTCTCTGCTTTTTAGTACGCTGTCTAGATTTGTCATAGCTTTCCTCCCCAGAGCAAGCGTCTTTTAATTTCTTGGCTGCAGTCCCCATCTGCAGTGATCTTGGAGCCCAGGAAAATAAAATCTGTCAATACCTCCATTTCTTCACCATCTAGCTGCCAGGAATAGAAAGGGACAGATGCCATGATTTTAGTTTTCTTAATGTTGAGTTTCAAGCTAACTTTTGCACTCTCCTCCTTCACCCGTATCAAGACTCTTTAGTTCCTCTTTGCTTTCTGCCATTAGAGTGGTATCATCTGCATATCTGAGGTTGTTGATATTTCTTCCGGCAATCTTAATTCCAATTTTTGATTCATCTAGCCCCGCCTTTCTCATGATGTGTTCTGCATATAAGTTAAATAGGCATGGTGATAGTATACAGCCTTGCCGGACTCCTTTCTCAATTTTGAACCAATCAGTGGTTCCGTGTCCAGTTCTCACTGTGGCTTCTTGACAGGTTTCAATACAGGTTTCTCAAGAGACAAATAAGAGACAAATAAGATGGTCTGGTACTCCCATCTCTTTAAGAACTTGCCACAATTTGTTGTGATCCACACAATCAAAGGCTTTAGCATAGTCAATGAAGCAGAAGGAGATGTTTTTCTGGAACTCCTTAGCTTTCTCCATGATCCAGCATATGTTGGCAATTTGATCTCTAGTTCCTCTGCCTCTATGAAATCCTGCCTGTACTTCTGGTAGTTCTCGATCCACATATTGCTGGAGCCTAGCTTGTAGGATTTTAAGCATAACCTTACTAGCATGTGAAATGAGTCAATGGTGCGATAGTTTGAACATTCTTTGGCATTGCCTTTCTTTGGAATTGCAATGTAAACTGACCTTTTCCAATCCTGTGGCCATTGTTGAGTTTTCCAAATTTGCTGGCAAATTGGGTGTAGCACTTTTACTATGTCGTCTTTTAAGATTTTGAAAAGCTCAGCTGGAATACTGTCTCCTCCACTAGCTTTGTTGTTGCTCAGATTTCTTAAAGCCCATTTGACTTCACATTCTAGGATGTCTAGCTCAAGGTTAGTGACCACCCCATCGTGGTTATCAGAGATGTTAAGCTCATTCTTGTATAGTTCTTCTGTGTAATTTTGCCACCTCTTCTTAATCTATTCTGCCTCTGTTAGGTCCCTGCCATTTTGGTCCTTTATCATGGCCATCTTTGCATGAAACGTTCCCTTCATATCTCCAATTTTCTTGAATAGATCTCTGGTCCTTCCTATTCTATTGTTTTCTTCTATTTCTTTGCACTGTTCATTTAAGAATGCATTCTTATCTCTTCTAGCTATTCTCTGGAATTCTGCATTCAACTGGGTGTATCTTTCTCTTTCTCCCTTGCCTTTCACTTCCCTTCTTTCCTCAGCTATTTGCAGAGCTTCCTCAGACAGCCATTTTGCTTTCTTGTATTTCTTTTTCTTTGGAATGGTTTTAGTTGCTATCTCTTGTACAATGTTGCGAACCTCCGTCCATAGTTCATCAGGCACTCTGTCTATCATATCTAATTCTTTAAAACTATTTGTCACCTCTATTGTATATTCATCAGGGATATGATTTAGTTCATTCCTGAATGGCCTGGTGCTTTTCCCTACTTCCTTTACTTTAAGCCTAAATTTTGCAAGAAGAAGCTCATGATCTGAGCCACAGTCAGCTCCTGGTCTTGTTTTTACTGGCTGTGTAGAGCTTCTCCATCTTTGGCTGCAGAGCACATAGTCAATCTGATTTCTGTGTTGACCATCTGGTGATGTCCATGTGTAGAGTCGTCTCTTAGGTTGTTGGAAAAGATTGTTTGCTATGACCATCGTATTGTCTTGACAGAATTCTATCAGCCTGTGCCCTGCTTTATTTTGTACTCCAAGGCCATACTTGCCTGTTATTCCGGTTATCTTTTGGCTTCCTACTTCAGCATTCCAATCTCCCATGATGATAAGGACATCATTTTTTGGTTTTAATTGTATCAGGTGCTGTAGGGCTTCATAGAACTGGTCAATTTCATCTTCTTCAGCACCAGTGGTTGAGGCATAGACTTGAACTACTGTGATATTGAATGGTTTGCCTTGGATTCGGACTGAGATCATTCTGTCATTTTGGGGATTGTATCCCAGTATTGCTTTTCCTACTTTTTTATTGATAATGAAGGCCACTCCATTTCTTCTGAGGGATTCTTGCCCACAGTAGTATACCTGATAGTCATCTGAATTAAATTTGCCCATTCCTGTCCACTTTAGTTCGCTGATTCCTAAGATGTCGATGTTCAGTCTTGTCATCTCTTGTTTGACCACATCCAGCTTGCCTTGATTCATGGATCTTACATTCCAGGTTCCTATGGAGAAAAAATCTTTACAGCATCGGACTTTCCTTTCACCACCAGATACATCCACAGCTGAGCGTCCTTTCGGCTTTGGCCCAGTCGCTTCATTCTTTCTGGTGCTACTAGTACTAGCCCTCCGCTCTTCCCCAGTAGCATATTTGACACCTTCCGACCTGAGGGGCTCATCTTCTGGTGTCATATCTTTTTTCCTTTTTGTACTGTCCATGGGGTTTTCATGGCAAAGATACTGGAGTGGGTTGCCATTTCCTTCTCCAGTGGAATACGTTTTGTCAGAACTCTCTGCTATGACCTGTCTGTCTTCTGTGTCCCTGCACAGCATAACTCATAGTTTCATTGAGCTATGCAAGCGTCTTCGCCACGACAAGGCAGTAATCCATGAAAGGGTTCCTCATTCTAAGCCCTCCTAAAAAAAAAAAAAAAGATCAAGCATACGATAATGATAGGAAAATCAGGTTTAGATAATGCCAAACCAAAGATAAGCAATCTACAGATTTTTCCCTTTAGCTTAATGCATATTAGGATTTTACAGTATGGTTTTTTTACCCCCTATGAGGTTTAGTATTGCTACTTTGCACTTTAATGTCTCTTACTATCACCAGGAAACAAATCCACAAATATTGCCACATTATCACCACACCCTCTGGGAGGCAATGAAAACAATTTGAAATGAATGATGTGGTTCTTGTTTCCTCTTTCTCTAAAGAGAGTTAATCATACAGGGTTCACTAAGAATCATTTCTAGAAATAAACAGATTGTCAGAGTCTGATACTTTGCTTTGTAACAAAGCAACTTGGTGTTGAACTTTTTTTTTTAACTGAAAGAATTTAAAAATTAAATCTTGGGGTTGAAGAAGCAGACAAACCCTGTTCACTTAGTGAACAGAAATACCATGTTAACTGTTATTGATATTGGTCCTCATTTAGTGGCCCAGGAAATGAAACGGTGAACTAGTGGAGATGACAAAGTTGACTGTATTAATTAGGGACAAGAATGTAAATAGTTTTGTGATTATTTGGAAACCACATCCTAACTTTCTGCATGAAAGAGAAAAAAGTGAAAATTTGATTTTAGGTTTTGGTAATTAAGTGGAGTATTGTTATACCAATGACTAGTAATTGGTATTTGGCATAACCAAAAAGTTGATATTATTTATTTATTTATTTATTTATTTATTTATTTATTTATTTATTTATTTATTTATTTATTTTTCATATTTGTATACCGCCCTATCTCCCGAAGGACTCAGGGCGGTTCACAGGCACATAAAACATTTATATACAAATTAAAATAATCATTGAAAAACTTATTCTAATGCCCAATTATTAAAAATAGAAATATAAATATTAAAACCAATTTAAAACCCCTATAAATTTAAAATCTAAGCCAGTCCTGCACAGATGAATAAATGTGTCTTGAGCTCGCGACGGAAGGTTCGGAGGTCCGGAAGTTGACGGAGTCCTGGGGGGAGTTTGTTCCAGAGGGTGGGAGCCCCCACAGAGAAGGCCTTTCTCCTGGGCGTCGCCAGACGACACTGCCTAGCTGACGGCACCCTGAGGAGTCCCTCTCTGTGAGAGCGCACGGGTCGGTGAGAGGTATCCGGTAGCAGTAGGCGGTCCCAGAATAACCCGCCCTATGCCATGGAGCGCTTTGAAGGTGGTTACCAAAACCTTGAAGCGCACCGGAAGGCCACAGGTAGCCAGTGCAGCCTGCGAGGATTGGTGTCATACGGGAGCCACGAGGGCTCCTCTATAACCCGCGCAGCCGCATTCTGAACTAACTGCAGCCTCCGGATGCCCTTCAAGGGGAGCCCCATGTAGAGAGCATTGCAGTAATCCAGGCGAGATGTCACGAGGGCGTGAGTGACCGTGCATAGGGCATCCCGGTCTAGAAAGGGGCGCAACTGGCACACCAGGCGAACCTGGTAAAAAGCTCTCCTGGAGACGGCCGTCAAATGATCTTCAAAAGACAGCCGTTCATCCAGGAGGACGCCCAAGTTGCGCACCCCTTCCATCGGGGCCAATGACTCGCCCCCAACAGTCAGCCGAGGACTCAGCTGACTGTACCGGGATGCCGGCATCCACAGCCACTCCGTCTTGGAGGGATTGAGCTTGAGCCTGTTTCTCCCCATCCAGACCCGTACGGCCTCCAAGCACCGGGACAACACTTGACTGTGTATTTTATTATAACTTGACTGTGTATTTTACTATACCAAAGAAAGTCAGAAGTCACTGCTTTTTGTTCTCCCTTCCCTCACTTATCTTTTCTATTCCTTTCCTTTCCCATTTTCCCATTGTCTTTATTTCTATTTGTATTTTCTAACAAATAAATTAAGTGTGTGTGTGTGTGTGTGTGAGTGAGTGAGTGAGTGAGAGAGAAACTGTAATTGTGTTTACAATCTTATTAAATTTTCCTTTGCTTTATAGACCTGTGAAAGTTGCAAATGTGAGGATTCTTCATAAAGTTAGTTTTTCACCACTAATTTTGCATTTTTTTGATGGGCAGTCATACAAATTTGAATGATCAATAAACAAATAATAAATAAACAAGGCAGGTCCTAAACCAATCCTAAATGAAGCACTACCCATATTATTCAGCCAGCAGCAACTTTTCAAAGACTGAAGTTATTTAACTGCAAATTCACTACCTTAAAGTGAAGGCTGTCTGACTACAAGAAAAAATGTATGCTTTAGAATAGAAACAGAAATAATCCTACTTTTCATTGTAAATATCATAAACATAATTTTATTATAATCATAAGTTTATTCAAACTATAGTCTAGAAATCAAAATTTATAGTTTTCTTTCATACATGTACACACTCACACCTACTCACACCTACTACATACATGTACACACTCACACCTACTCACACCTACTACTGGCAACTGGTTGAGAGGTAAAACCAGAGGGTGAAAGGAGTTGGAAACCACATGGAGCATGTGATGATACCTACCAACCACACAGGAACTACTTTCTTTATAAACTACCACCAATAATATACTCCTGATCCATACAGTGATTTAAAGAAAGGACCCTTTATAAAATCAAGAATGGTACCAGGCAGAAAATCTGCTAGCCTATAGAATGTAAAATGGGTGTGTGTGCGTGTTATTATGTGTTAGAAATCCTATTTCAAGGGGGAAGCTCAATGCAAAATAGTCATAGTCCTTCATTTCATGGGACAAAAACACTACATAACAGTGTTTAAGTAATTAGGTTTCATTACTGTTGCTAATTGCCTTAAGCATCATAATTCAATGAATGTCTACATTCAATAAATAGTAAATAAACAAAACCAAAACATTTATACTATCTCAACACATCCAGCATTTTTTTATATTTGGCATAGTTTTTAGACTTCCTGAAATCTTAAAAATTCTCTCTTCACAAAACTTAATTTCAGAGCCTTGGAAAATTTCAACAGGGAACATATTATACATTAGATTAGAAAAGAGATTTACTCTTTTCAAGTATTTCCCTATTTAGGTATGAAATCAAACACAGCAAGTTTTCCAAGTCTTCCCTTCATTCTTATTCCTAATTCTTCAGACCAATTTCCTTTTGGTAACTATAGTTCCAGAATTTAGATTAAATGCTTTAAAACTGTTTCCAATCACACACATTTAAAGTTTAGCAAAAAACCAAAACAAAACTATTTTCTGCTCTCCCTCAGTGCAAGTAGATTGCATATTAGTGGATAGAGACAGACGTGGGGCCTATGAATAGCAACTTCCCATTTAATGAAGCTGAATGCCACTGATTTTTTTTCCCCACTAATGTTGTCCCTGTATTTAATTAGCAATTCAGCATAAACCTACCAGATGAAGAACTGGTGAATGATTTCTCTGAATTTCATAGAGAACAAAGAAATTTCTTACTGGCTAAACATCTCCATTAGCATTGTGACTGAAAAAGCTCAACAGGAGTCAGTTCCTTCTAGTGTCTTTTGGGAGATGTAAGGTAACTATGAGAAGCCAGAGAAGTTGCAGGCACCAGAAAGACACTTGTATCATGAAAGCCAAAATATTCACTTATACATCATGGTCACTTGATTATTAAATAAGGGCAGCATTGCAGACTGCATGTGAATCAGTGATAGGTTTCTACTGGTTCGCCCTGGTTTGAACGAACTGGTAGTGGCAGTGATGGGAGGCTTCGCCCACCCGCCCGGACATTATCATAGATGCTCTGCATATGTGCAGAAGGTTCTGTGCATGTGCAGAAGCACCACGCACGAGAAAAGCAAGCACGCACAAACACAGTCTCACATTTCGGAACCGGAGTGAAGGTAGGTGGAACCCGCTACTAATATGAATATTTGTTTGGAAATGTTATTATCAGTTTTGACAGAATTCAATTTTACTTTTGTAAAATTGAACAAGAATTGGTAGAAAAAAATGCAGAAGAATTTCTCTGCCTATCTCTAACCCCCATACATATTTTCTATGTATATATTCTATGTGTAGGCAACACCATTTTAATTTCTGTCTGATGTCTTTTTGCTTTTCCATTAAGCTTGTATTCCAGAGAAATTCACCTCAGTAACCTCAGTCTTTTGATGTAAGAATATTGCAAATAAATTATTTTAAAGATGAACTGTAATTCAATTAAATACATGCAATAATTTGATTTGTACAGCTTTAATCAACCTTCAGATGCTTTTACTTATTTTTGTATATTTATTGTTGTATATTCTTTTTGGCAGACAACTTTGCATTCTGAAATTGAACTAAAATTTGTGCGGGTTATATCCTGAAAAGCATTCCATCTTCAAAGAGTGAATATAGAATTATGATGAATTATTTTCATTTAATGGTATTTATCGGTATTGCATATTGCAAATGAAGAAGGCTAGTATAACCAGTCCCAATGAAATTAAAAGAAAAATAAGAACACAAGTTATAAATTCCCCTTTTAAAAATGGCTAAAGACATCTCTTCTATATTTCTACAGAAAATTATGTCCCCTCATCTCTTCCCCAAACCACTTCTGGCTCTTCTGGATTTGACACCCTTTAATTAACACTTTCCCTCCCTCCCTCCCTCCCTCCCTCTCTCTCTCTCTCTCTCTCCTTTCTTTTTGGCTGGCAGTGCAGGCTGTAGGTTGCTTGCGTGACTGGATTCCTACCCCTGCAGTGCGATTAGGCTCCCTGTGGTGCACAAACAAAAAAAAATCTCCCAAGAACCTAACCCAACCATTTTCCTATGAATAGAATGCTGTGTCTTTATCAGGATAGAAAAAAGCTGTGAGTTTGCCTCCGATGCATATTGAGGGGAGGGAAAGGGACGGCAATATGCAGAGAATGAGCATGCACCTGTTTGAAGCAATATTTGCTAATACATCGGATGGTTGGGGGAAGGGAAGGTAACAGCAGTGAACAGCAGTAACGTTTGATAGCCTGTTGGCCTTCAGTCCTCATCATGAAGTGCATTTAAACGATAACATAATTCGTATTCATCTTTTTGGCAGATTCTCGTTATGGTCATGCATCTAAAAATATGGCTCCTATCAAAAACAATTTGGAAACATCACGGAAATAATGCAGTTACCCTCTTCCTGACAGGTTTTCTCTGACCAAAGTCTTCCTGCTGTGTAAAATCATTCAGAATGTCTAACCAATCAAATGTGAACAGTATCAAATACTGTTCTCTGAGCCAAAGTCACAACATGGAAAAACAAGACAGGTTACTTTGATTATTGCTCCCTTTCCCTATATTTCATTTCTCTGTAAAACATCTAAACTACTTTATGTGGCAGTCAATCTAATTTCAAAGGTCTTCCATAAAATATAGTTCAGACATGTCATAAGTACCCTGAGCCTTCCTTATTATTGTCATCTTGGGATGGAAAGTAGCGTGAGAAAGAAAAAGTATGAAGGGAAAACAGAAATAAATTTACAACCACAATTGAGTCCAAGACTGTTGCTAAGTGAAAAACTTGTTAAATGGGTTTTACCCCATCTTATGACTTTTCTTGCCAAATTTGTTAAGTAAATCACTGCAGTTCTTAAATTAATTATACGGTTGTTAAGTGAATTTGGTTTCCCCATTGACTTTGCTTGTCAGAAGTTTGCAGTAGGGGATCATATGACTGCAGGACCAATGGTGGGATTCAAATAATTTAACAACCGGTTCTCTAATGATCAGCTGGGTAAGCATGGCTGGGTGGTCATGTGACTGGGTGGGTGTAGCTAACTCAATGTTGCTCACATCGAGGGGCATTTCACCTCACCCAGCCTCTCAGGACAGTGGGGGTGCTGCAACGGTTGTCGGTCATAAGCGTGAAAAATGGTCATAAGTCACTTTTTTCAGGGCCATTGTAACTTTGGTCACTAAATGAACTGTTGTAAGTCAAGAATTACCTGTACAAAAATACAAAAAGCTTCTTTGCTTGCAAAAAGCTACCCTAAATACCAATCATTAGATTAGAAATGGGGGGGGGAATAGCCATTGAAGATCAGTGACAGTCACAGACATTATGGAAACCTAAACCATCCTGTCAGAATACTTTCCTTTTCATCAGCAATACTTGCAACCTAGAGTTACAAATCAGGCAGGGTGCCAGAGCACCTTGAGGAATTAAAATAGTTAATTTTAATTAACTATCAGGAGCCAACTCTTGCTCATAAAGTGAAACCTTTTAGGAAGAGGTCATTTAAGCTCTCCAGAAAGTGGGTGGGCACACTTAGGCTACAAAATGCCAAGCTAAAGAGACAAATTAATGAAGTATATATGGGATCCAGGTTCAAGTCTCTGCCCTCCCAAGCTTGTCAGGATCACAATAAAATTAGTACATGATACAAATATCTAAATAAACTTCAAGTTGGTGCCATGTTACTAAGCCTTATTATCATAAAAGAAAACTAAAATGAATTAAAGGATCCACACCCCTACCTCCTCTTTTTTTAAAAACTTACTATCAGTTAGCAATCGTGTGCCTTGGCCACTCAGAAGTGATGAAAGAGACTCCTGTCCCAAAAGTGCCTTTTCAAGAGTCAGTTGGACTTTCTGGGAATCAAGAAAGTCCAGTTCCCCCTTGAAAAAAAGCACCTTTGGGACAACCATGACCTGGAGGACTGAAGAATCTCCATAGACAAGAGGCTTCTCTGCTCAGTGAACAGACAAAGCATTCTTTCCCACCCAGGAGAAGCAATACTTAGATCCATTTGCACCACTTAAAGATACCAGCTGGTCTTGCTCATCTCACAAGATATCCTAAGAAAATCATCCAGATTTAAGGAAAGATCACATGCTCTCAGAAAGGCAGTAACAAAATCAGACACAGTGCCAAGCTTGCATCTTGGAAGTACACCCCAAAAGGACAGTGCCAGAAACCACTAAAGCAGTGTAAAAAGCTTTTTTTTAAGCCTCTAATAAAAGTACCAGCAAAGAAAAGAAAAAAACAACTCCAGAGAAGCCAATCAGGCTATAGAAAGTCTGGGCAACCTGCCAAGAACCATTTACTGCTGTTACAATGTAACAAGGCTTAACCTTTAGTGGAAAACACTTAAAGATAAGCAGAATTAGGCTACAAACAAAACAGAGAGGCACACCAGAATGTCTCCTTCCTGCATTCCTGACAGGATTAACGCTATAAAGTGGGAAAAATAAAAGACAGTTGGAAGGAGATTTCTTCCAACAGCCGGTTTGCCGAACTGCTCAGAAAGTTAATAAATGGTACTCTCAAACCAGTGTAAACCGGCTGAATCCCACCACTGTCCCGGAAACTGTAACCTTCATAAATGTTAGTCAGCTGTCAAGCATCCAAATGTAAATCACGTGACCATGGGAATGCTGCAAAAGCCATAAGTGTAAAAAATGGCCATAAGTCACTTTTTTCAGTGCTGTTCTAAGTTTGAATGGTCACTAAATAAACTAATGTAAATCAAGGATTACCTGTAAAAACAAAAGTAGCCCTACTCACTTTTGACTTTAGTCCAGGGGTGAAATGCTACTGGATCGGACCGGATTGGGCTAGTAGGTAGCGGAGATTGGTTCTGGTTCACCGATCTGGTAGCAATTGCTGGCTGGCCACGCCCCCGAACCACTCCACGGCCCGCAGTCCAGCCTTTGCAAGCTGGACACTAGAACACCGGGAAGGCAGCTCGCCATCTGCTCGCCCTTCGGTCAGGGGCCTGGGGAATGGGCCGCCGCCTGCCCCAATCGGGTCAGGGAATGCACCATTCCCTGACTCCGGTCTTTCCCCAGAGCTGCCGCCCACTCTTCCTTTGCCCACTTGCTGCCCACTTGCCGCCTGTTCCCCCTTCGCCTTTGGTCAGGGCCCAGGGATGCCTCATTCCCCTGAGACCCCAGAGCCACCCCCTGCTCGCCGCCTCCCTCAACCGGGTCACCAGCCTTGTCCCGGAGCCACCGCCTGCTCTTCCTTTGCTCTTCCTTCCTTCCTAAGCGTATACTTACTTTCTTCCAGAGGCTGGCTGCCAGGAAAGGCAAGCGTCCAAAAGTTACTGGAGTCCCTCCCCTTGAATATGCTGCAACCATTGCTGCTTGTTCCATGCACCGACTGCACAAGCGCACACCGTTTATTTCATTTATTTATCAGTGGCAGGTTGGGTGTGCACTTGCGCAGCTGGTGCATAGAACAAGGCAGCATATTCAAGGATAGCAACTCTTTGGACGCTTGCCTTTTCTGGCAGCCAGCCGCTGGAGGAAATAAGTATATGCCGCGTGGCAAAGGAAGAGCGGGCAGCGGCTCCAGGACAAGGCTGGTGTCGTGTCCCACTCCTCCGCTGACAGCTGGGTCAGGGAAATCCGAATCAGGCTTGCCTCTGCAGCTCTGCCCAAAGTCCTAGCAAAGTCCTCAGAGCAGGCAGGAGACCAGTAAGTGACTTCAGCAAGATAAGTTTGACTTTTGCCTGACTCAGAGACTGCCAGAAAGTAGATCCTTTATATAGGCCATGGGGTGTGGCTCCATGACTCAGCACTCATTATGGCCTGCCCTCCTTCCTCTGTTGCCTCCGCCTATCCAATCTTCTGATGCGAGGATTACTCCAATCAGCTGTTGGGAATAAACCCTCCTCAGGCTCACATGCTGTGGAGGAGGGGGAGGGGTCTAGCTGCTCCGTTTGCCTGGGCATGGAGTCAGGGCTGGGGCCGGGAGATTCTCCTTCTTCTGCAGTTTGTGTGGGCATGGAGCCAGGACTTGGGCCGGGAGGCATACATTCCTCAGTGTTCGGGAGCAGGTAAGAAGGCCCTGGCTGCTCTGAGGGCGGGCAAGACACAACAGCTGGTGTCGGGGAATGGTGCATTCCCCGACCCGGTTGAGGAGAGGGCGAGCAGGGGACAACTCCGGGGCCTCAGGGAATGGGGTGTCCCTGGGCCCCGGCCCCTGACCAAAGGCGAAGGGCGAGCAGGCAGCGAGCAGGCAGTGAGTGGGCGGCAGCTTCGGAGAAAGGCCGGAGTTGGGGAATGGTGCATTCCCTGACTCGATTGAGGCAGGTGGTGGGTCCGGGGCCTAGGTGAAGGGACAACAGGTGGCGAGGGAAAGGGAAAAGGCAGAATAGAAATTAAAAATTTTTCCCTACTGGGTTCTGTGGGCTTGGCTTGGTGGGGAGGTTGTGACTGAGTAGGCATGGCTGTGAGTGATATTGAGTTGGCCATGCCCACACCCCTGCTTTAGTCCTTTTTTTTTTTTACTGTAGTTTTAATATTTAAATTGGCAAGTGTTTAATTCTGTTTATTTAGAGATAATAGTGATTGTTTTTCTATTGATTTTATAAAATGTTTACGTTTTTAAAAATTAATCTTGAACTTTTTCTAATCATTGGACCAACAGGACTATTGAAACTACTTTCTGAACACAAAGATAGGCATGAACCAATGGAAACTACAATTTCCAAGCACTGATTCTGGCTATGCTGGTTCTGGCTAGTTCATCACAACTATAAGTAACACATTTATTTGAGAAGAGCTGTAGGTATAGCTTTGTTCTCAACACATTGTTGCTTTTGGTTCTCCCCGTGGCTATAAAGCAGTCCTAAGAATGACCAATTGACTCTCTTCTTAGAGAGCCGAAAAAAGTTGAACTGAATAAGGATGAGCAGCTTGTACTTCAGTATACTCTGTCCCATCAGTTGTAGCCAGCATGGTCAGCTTTCCAAGCTGTGATTCAAAATGTCTGAAGGATATCAAGTCCATTGATCTTACATTTCTTTTCCATTTCATAGGTTATCCCCTGCTCTCTGCACTATGTAGATATAGTGGAATCTTATCCTGGAAAACAATTTGATTAAGAGCAATGTCTCAGGCACAATAGGGAATAAAGTGTGTGCTAAATAAAAGATAAGGCTCAACAATTGCTAATTATGCCACAAATCTGTTTTGAAAGGGAATAAATACATTTTAAAAATTAAAAAATGCTAAGTAACTTGAAAGATCTGAATGTTTTGCGTTTTATCCTTGAGACACATCAAATCTTTGAGGAATGGCAACTAGAGATTAAAACTCCCTGGAAGCAGCAATCCCTGGGATTTATTTGAGTAGGTCGACTAAGTTGATAGCTCAGAAAAAACAGTACTGCCATAATACTTTACTGAGAATAGAATCAAGCCTGCGATCAGTTGGCAGCTGAGGTTTACAAAACACTTCACTGCTGTTTAAGTAGCCAGAATAAGGGGGAATAATTAAAAACTGCTACTTTAGCCCTCATTGAAAAGTGAAAGATTAAAAGCTGCTTTGGCAGCCAGCAAGTGGTGCTGAAAGACACAGCTGGGCCAGGTGGGTGTTTGGCAGGAGCATCTGGCCAAACCAATGATCAACAGGAGATGGTGGGGGGAGGCTAGGGGGGGCAAGAGAGAAGGAAAAAGCAGTGAGGCATTTCTTCTGCTTTGAATAGATGCTGATATCATGGTCAGCCAGCCTAATGAATAGGGTGTACTGTAGTTACAGATTCTGAAGCTATAGAGTGAAATTCCTTAAGCACTAAGGGTATCTATTTTATCAGCCTGACAAATTTTTAAAGGATGAAGTGAGCCACCTTCAATAAAGATGCAATTTGCTTTGGCCATTTGTGACATTAAAAGTTAAATATGATAGCTTTTTGCAATCAAATGCTTTTCATAGCAAGTAAAAAAAGGTGGTTTTTGGTTGAATACAACTAATTTATGTAACATGCCAATTCATTTTAGAGAGGAGTCTACATCATGAAGATAGATCTGGAGTAGATTTGTAGTAATAAAATAGATGTAGGGAAGATCAAAGTAACATTCCTTGAATATTTGTAGTATGTTTTAATCTGGTAGGAAATAGCTTCTATTGCTAGCTGAAAACATGTACTATTAGATGCACACATATAAACACATACTTTCTGGAAATTTTGGACTTTATGAAAATACTTATCTCTCCCTGTCCTGCAATTAATAAAATAAATTGTATTAATAAAATTAATAAAACAGTGGTTAAAGAAAAAAAATTGATTCCACAGGTACACGTACTCTTTGATTTAAGACCATTTGTTCAGAAAAAGTTCAAAGATATGACAGTGCTGAATGAAGTTATATGCCCAAAGTTATAGCCATTGCCATGATGTCTCACTTTATGACCCCACTGCTTAGTAACCAAAATTCTGTTCCCAACTGTGTCGTACATCAAGGATTTTCAGCACAGAATTCTTGCAAACCCCCTCAAAGGACAGAAGGGGCCGTGATAGCTCAGGCTGTAAGAAGCCTGTTATTAGAACACAGCAGCCTGCAATTACTGCAGGTTCAAGCCCGGCCCAAGATTGACTCAGCCTTCCATCCTTTATAAGGTAGGTAAAATGAGGACCCAGATTGTTGGGGGCAATAAGTTACAATAAGTTGTAAAAATATATACAAATAGAATGAGACTATTGCCTTATACACTGTAAGCCGCTCTGAGTCTTCGGAGAAGGGCGGGATATAAATGTAAACAAAACAAAACAAAAAAGTAGGTTAATCTGTGATATTGACTTGGAGAAGTACGGACTTTATTTAGGCAAATAGGACTTCAGATTAAGCTTTTGTTTTTTTTTATTTTCTGGTTTGCAAGTGAAGAGAATAGGCCTGGAGATTTTTAGGAGATAAACATCAGACCTGACAAAACATATTGCACCAACAGGACAAGATTTAACCTTCAGATTTAAAAGAATTACTGGCCTAGTTTATACAGTAAAACATTTTCTGGTAAATCCAAGGTAAAATAGATCCCAGACATTTTTGGCAGCTACAATATATTAAAAATAGTGTAGATATGGGCTGATAAATCTGGTTTACTTAAATTCCTAATTTTTCTGTTTTGAATTCAGTCTGCTCTAATTTTATATTAATTTGAGATGGTTTTAAAATTTGTTTTCATTAAATCTGCATGCATTTTATCCTAATTTACACATATGTTTGCAATTTTACCTACTGTGCAGAGTTGCGGGAAGCAATTTTTTCCTGTCAGTATACAATGTAATCATCATGGTTTTGAAGGATTGCAATTTATTTTGCAAATTTTCTTCTAATTTGACGGCTTTCTCAATGAAAGCCTGCTTTGCAAAATTTAGAGAAATGTGATTTGATAGCAGTTTGTTAAAAAAAAGTGTTTCAAATATCTTTACATCATGCCATTCACTACTAAATATTGCAATGAAGTGTCATTTTTGCAGTTACTTTGATTGCAGTTTGATGCAATCACAAAGAAAAGTGATCCCATTACCAACACAAAGAATATGATCACTCTTGGTATGTTTTTGACTGATTTTATTCCTTAGATTTGTTTTCTTCACAAGTAAGCAAATGTTCTTAAGTTGCATTAATATAAGAGAATCAAGTCCTCCCTTAACCATGAAAGTAATCCCGGTGATTTTGGAATAGTTACTCTCTCTCAGCCCAGTCAACCTCAGACTATTGTTGTTGTGCAGAAAATAGGAAGAGGGAGGATATGTTCACTGTCTTGAGTTATTTATAAAAATAATAAAAGATTGCATTCAAGCAACAATCTTCCACTCATTAGAACTTTGCTAATGAGATGCAACAGATGTCTTCAAGTTAATCTGTCAGCCAGGCTATATGAATACTTGTTACTAATCTGATCCATCTTGAAGTTACCAGATTAGAAAGGGCCGATTTATAGGATCTTCTGAGGATTCCTCCTCTTCCCCTACTCAGACATTATTCATATTCTGAACCATCACATCTGCATGCCTTCGATATATAAAAATGCACAACAGTTATAAATGGCAACAACAAAATCTAAGCAAGATCAGATTGGACCTCTCCAAAATTTTAAATACATCACTTGACAAAAACTATGTTTATATGGCATTTTATGGGGTGTTTTGTTTTGTTTTTTAGTTTTTCTTCTGCATTGTTTTGCAGCTGTAGTATTGACCACAGTTTAATGAATCCATACTTTCCCTACCATAGTGACACCTGCTGAGATTGTCTGGTACATGAGCTGCATAATAACAAGAATACTGTCCCACTCTCCATGGCTGCAAATGTTTAGCACTTATTACCAATATACTACACCAGCACAGCTGCTGAGTTCACAACAAATACAAATCTTAGACATTGTCATTATAAACTCACCCTTTGGAACCAGATTAAGGCTTCCAAAAGAGAAAGAAGAAGTGTATGGAATATATTAACTGATAAGTGCATGGAATATATAAACTGAAGGGAAAAGTTAAAACTAAGTGTTCCAGCTGCTGTTATTTTCAAGAATAGTTGGTGCACAGGCATTCTTCAGAGAAAAAAACAACCCTAAACTTCACTATAGATGTTTCAGTTGAAATTGTATTAGTAAGAGTATCTGGATCCTGATTATCTATCCAGTTTTTGGAGCAGAAGTTTGAAGTCTATATTCTACTACAGTATTAGAACAAACACAGTCCCAGCACCTAAGTTGTATTTTGGGTGTAGATCTAAAGACATCTGCTGCTGAATTGGAACTTACACAATTCAAGCACTGTCTAAAATAAGAGCATATAACTAGTGGCACAAAATCAGAGTGGAGAATCCAGTTTATGTTTTGACTACTGAAATTTGCTTAATTTCATCCGACTACTGAAATTTGATTAACTAAATGAATTTATTTTTTATACCAATTTCATCTGCATTATCTCTATAATACACAGTTTGGAATTTATATCATATTAAAAATAATCATCTTACATCTTTTATTAGTTTATGCTTCCCACTCTCTGTTGGCTTTTTAAGCCCACACAATAAAGCAGAAAAGCCAATATTATAAAAATACTGATATCATTGCTTGGTTTAATAAAGATAATAAAATACAGTAGATATGTCCCTTGGCATAGAAGAATTGTATGGCAACTGCAAAATGAGAACTGCAGGGTTCACCCATGAATTTGTTAATTCAATCAGTTAATATTGCCACATATTTTAATTTTTAAATTTAATTACAGAAACAATTTTTTAATATTGCGGTTATAAACCTCTTTCCTTTTGAGGTGTCTATATACAATATCTTTTAATTTCCAGAGAATTAATTTGAAGAATTTTATTCAAATTATTTGCATACTCCAAAGTATACACATTTAAACTAAAATCCTTTAAAAACTTAAGTAGTTTTCTAAATACTGGTTAGAGATTTCAACAATATTAAAACTAATAATTAAAATTTATTTGCATTCCCTACTACAACATATGTGTTGTTATAGAAGAGCAATACATAAAAAACTCACTAGATGGTGCTGGAGGATTCTAATTACAGAAAAATATCTGCTATCAACCTCTTAGTCTGAAAGAAAGGGAAGGGCAGCTGGAGAGAAGTCATGGTACATTGTCCTACCTTGGAAGATCCATCTCAGTCATATATTGAAAAGATTCCCCCTCCACACACATGAATCTGGACAATAAAGCTCTTTCTTCCTTTCCTTTTGCTCACAGTCTGTTCTGATTGAAGCGATCTAGAAGCCTTGAAAAATCAAAGTAGTAGAGTTTTAGTTTAAGGTAGATGGTGTTGTCTGGACCCATTGCTTGCAAAATTGGTTGAGGCTGGTAAATCACAGAAGAAAAAGCTTGACAGAAAATAGGCCCCGTTAGAAATGCTTTGCCAATATGCAGTGTAGCACTTTTGAACAGAAAGGCTATAAATTTGGTAAAGTTTACCAAATTTTAATTTTTAAATTTTTATTTTAATAAAATAAGGAAATAGCATGAGAAGATTAAAACTGAGCCATGTGGTGACAGGCAATGAATCCACCCCCCCAAAAAAGAGAGAGGTTAGGGTTGATTATTGCAAGGGGACGAGACCCCTGTTGCCTGGTTGACCAGCCAGCCTTCTGACACCTCTGTTCCTGGCTAAATCATGCCATTGGTCTTTCTCCATTAATAATTGCAGATTTACAAAGATATATTTTCAGAGTCTATAAATCATCAATCTCCAGTTCAAGCCAATGTGCTCTGAATTACCTGGCAATAAGAGAGTTCCATATCTATTTTACTATTTTTCAGGAATGATGTGAACCAAACAAGTCAGGATATTGTGTGTGATGAAACATAAAAAGAAGGGAAAACTGATGAATGGAGAAATCTGGTTCTAGATTACATGCAACATACTCTTGGCAATAGAAAATGTATCCTTATAAAATTCTTTTATAAACAAAAAGATGCAGTTCATGGAGTTAGTATGTTGCAGAATGCAGATATTAATATTCATCCACCTGTTAAGTATCTCATGATACATATGTTTTGTATATTTTAATATGATTTTCACATTTTTATAGTGTTATAAGTTTTATCTTAAACAAAATAAATATCTCTGGGGATTCAGGACAGAACATAAAAGGAATATAATAATAATAATTGGCATTGCAAAGGCAAATTCACCATAAGTCAATTGCAATCATACAACTATACCTGTAACACCATCAAACATCAACATTTGCCTATCCCAGGGAAGCACTCAATAGGTGGATACAAATACCAAATCCAGTCTGGATATCTAGCTGATTGTGCAATGAACCATAATTACAATAATATGCCAGGTTCTTTGGAAGGACTTGAGAGATGGACAAATCTTCTATCCTACTTCTTTTATATGGACAATCTGAAGCTATATGGAAAAACATCATCTGAAAATGTAATCACTTTTCAACATCAAATATACTGTTAAGTTTAGACTGGACAAATGTGCCATCCTTACCATCAAAGAAAGAAACAATAGTGAAAACTAAAGGAATCAAGATGTCCAATGAAAAATAATATTAAAAATTTAGATGAAGAAGAGTCTATTTAAGATTTCTTTTTCACTACTTGGTTTCCAATATAACTGCAGTGCATTTACCACCATTTATTATTACTGAAATAATTATCTGCAACCATAGGTTTTAGGAAAATACATATAAAATTACAAAAATTGTATCAGTTTAATAAAAGATAATGGTTTCCCTCGCACATATGTGCTAGTCGTTCCTGACTCTAGGGGGCGGTGCTCATCTCCGTTTCAAAGCCAAAGAGCCAGTGCTGTCCGAAGATGTCTCCGTGGTCATGTGGCCAGCATGACTAAATGCCAAAGGCGCACAGAACACTGTTACCTTTCTACTTGCATTTTTTACGTGCTTTTGAACTGCTAGGTTGGCAGAAGCTGGGACAAGTAATGGGAGCTCGCCCTGTTACGTGTCCCCCTATATCTAGTTGGCTAGGCCAAATTGGAATTCCTGAAGAATCCAGGTGCATCACCAACATAGAAAAGTCATTCCAATTGATGGTACATTTTTAAATATTTTCCAGCAGTGCATCAAAGCTGAGTCAATCCCACCTGGGTACTTTTTCTCACATTTTCTTGTATTTGAGTTCAAGGGCCTTTGTTACTTTTTTCCAAACTGAAATGTTCCTGAGCAAACTTCTTGGGCTTCTTGTTCTGCTTTGGTTGGGTCTCACGTTCTCATCTTTCAGCCATGCCCATTCATAAAAATATATGACATTCAAATCATTATAACCAGTGGTGGGTTTCAAATTTTTTTATTACTGGTTCTGTGGGTGTGGCTTTGTGGGCGTGGCATGGCTTTGTGGGTGTGGCTAGGGAAGGATACCGTAAAATCTCCATTCCCACCCCATTCCAGGGGAAAGATACTGTAAAATCTCCATTTTCTCCTGATCAGCTGGGACTTGGAAGGCAGAGAATAGATGGGGACGGAGCCAGTCAGAATTTTTACTACAGGTTCTCCGAACTACTCAGATTTTCCACTACCAGTTCTCCAGAACTGATCAGAACCTGCTGAAACCCACCTCTGATTATAGCACAGTATTACACAGTGGTTCCCATTATAAGCTAGTAGCAATGCACTGGCATCCATGATTATCCATGAATCATTAATTAATATGGTCATATGTAACTACTCATTCAGGAAATACTTGAGGTCTAATAATATGGAGGGGCCTTTAAACATTTTATCTTAGAGACAACCATTTATGAATCGGCAATGAAGAATTGCATTTCCACATCAGCCAAGGAAAGGATCCTAGGTATCTAAGTAGAATCGTGTAGTGTTACGTAAAATAGAAAGCAATTATCATCTTGTTCTTTTATGCCTAAATTTTTTTCCCAAGAGCTTATGAGAAGGCAAGGAAAGAGAAATAAGCATAAAAGCAGATAATTGTAAATCTAAGAGGAAAGCTTTAAGAAAACAATTTCCCTTCTCTCTGTAAACAAATACCTGGCTGCCGCTTGGACTCTTTGAAAGAGAAAACAAAGCAGCTGTACAAAACTGTTAACTATGGAAACCAGACACTCCTGTATAAAAAGAGTAAATCTCAACAGATCCTTCTATGTTCACTTTAATTCACATTTTAAGCCTTGATTTTCATCATTGGGTATCAGTAACATAAGAGTATTGTTGGCAGTAAATTATTGGTAAACGGTAGTTCACCTATTAGGAAATTTGATGTGCAGCTGAATTTGGTCAAACTAATCAACAGGTTTATATCCTTCAAGTTTTCATTATATTTTGATTTATTTATTGCCAAGTTCACTTCCATTTCATGAGAAATGTCAGGGTAGAAGAAGTACAAAAACTTTCCATTAGGTACCTGAGTCATCTCTTATTTCATGCTATTAATCTAGTATTTAGTTGTTAAGTTCTTGTAGCCAAAGCATGTATTAAACTAGGATAATTAACTCTTGTGTTTTGCTTTTCTATTCTTTGGGGTAATTCCAGGCCTTAAACGCTTTATGGACAGTTTCCCCTATTCTGGAGCACAACTGAAAATCACTTTTGGTAAGATAAGTGGCTATATAAATTTGATAAATAAATGATTGGGAACATGCCAGATTTCATGGTGAGGGGAGGGCAGGGCTTCGATGTTTGATCTAGTGGAATTTTTTTGTTCACAAAAAAATTGTGACAATGGGTAGAGATAGCAACTCACCAAAAGAGAAAAAGTGAGATTGTTATTCCTAGCCTCCCAGAAAACTCTTTATCCTTGGCTTCCCCTGTACATCAGCCAAAAAAGTATTTTAATTGCAAAAACATTTCAGAAACTAAATTCAAATGGGACATTTGGCAGACAAAAATTATCTGTCGGAACATTGTATTGATATCAGATGACAATATATCAAACTAATGGTTGTAACGCTCACCTTCATATATGGCCTGGAGTAATTATTCACAATGTAGCAAACCTCAGTTGAATGCAAGGCTAACTTTTGTGAGCCATATCAGAATGACAGTGTCTTTTTCCATTAGTTTCTAAACTGCATCAATGTGCGCTACTGTCATCAAGATAGAAAAATATATCTAATGGAAACAGTGCAGGAAAAAAAGCTTAGCTGATTATTCCCATTAGTTCCTGTCTTGTCAGGTATCAGGGCAATGGCCAGGTCACCAGGCAATTAGTTATTTTGGATCCAGCAACAATAATCACCTCAGTAAATAAAGGGATTTTAAGCTTTATTATCAGCTCATCAAACAAGAATTAATAGCATAACATAAAAAGCATACATAGCAAACAAAATGAGACCCAAATCTCTTGTAAGCTTCCAGGAACTGCTTAGTAAGGGCAGCCAATTTCCATAGTACCTAATGCCAAGTTCTGTGCAGAAGCTCCCCATAAACCACAGAACTCTTAAGGTTGTTTATCAAAACCTGACACTATGATTTCATGGCTCTGCTATGGCTGGGAGACTGTAAGACCTGACCTTGACTGGCTAGAAAATGACTCTTGGATGGGAACTGACAGTTTGAGACTTTCACAGCCTTGAAGCAATGTGAAGATAAACCTTTTCCGTTGTTCAGCAAGCAAGAATGGAAAACAAGGCCAGCTCATAATTAGCTCTGAACTTATAAACTTTCCTTAATATAGAATAGAATAGAATAGAATTTTTTATTGGCCAAATGTGTTGGACACACAAGAAATTTGTCTTTGTGCATACGCTCTCAGTGTACATAAAATAAAAGATACGGTCATCAAGAATCGTAAGATACAACACTTAATGATAGTTATAAGGTACAAATAAGCAATCAGGAAACAATATCAATATAAATCGTAAGGATACAAGCAACAAAGTTACAGTCATACAGTCATAAGTGGAAGGAGATGGGTGATGGGAACAATGAGAAGCTTAATAGTAGTGCAGATTCAGTAAATAGTTTGACAGTGTTGAGAGAATTATTTGTTTAGCAGAGTGATGGCGTTCCGGAAAAAACTGTTCTTGTATATAGTTGTTCTGGTGTGCAGTGATCTTTAGCCTCATTTTGAGGGTAGGAGTTGAAACAGTTTATGTACAGGATGTGAGGGGTCTGTAAATACTTTCATAACCCTCTTTTTGACTCGTGCAGTATACAGGACCTCAATGGAAGGCAGGTTGGTAGCAATAGTTTTTTCTGCAGTTCTAATTATCCTCTGAAGTCTGTGTCTGTCTTCTTGGGTTGCAGAACCAAACCAGACAGTTATAGAGGTGCAAATGACAGACTCAATAATTCCTCTATAGAACTGGATCAGCAGCTCCTTGGGCAGTTTGAGCTTTCTGAGTTGGGGCAGAAAGAACATTCTTTGCTGTGTTTTTTTTGATGACATTTTTGATGTTAGCTGTCCATTTTAGATCTTGCAATATGGTAGAACCTAGAAATTTAAAGGTTTCTACTGTTGATACTGTGTTGTCTAATATTGTAAGAGGTGGAAGTATAGAAGGGTTTCTCCTAAAGTCTACCACCATTTCTACAGTTTTGAGTGTGTTCAGTTCCAGATTGTTCAGTTCCAGATATGAAGGAGAAATCAAAATATGTCACTAACTACTCACAATGACAATGGTCTTCCTGCATCGCCACTCACTTCCTTACTCAAACAAGTCAGAACAAGCCCATCTCACTTATTGATGACTACAGAATGTGATTCTTCCTAGAAATTCACATCATTAAAGTAGTCAAGTGAAGATTTTGCTTTCAGACACTAGGTGTCGCTCGTGTCTGTAGTTGTGCAGCACAATAGGAAGGTGTTCAGACAAGAAAAATGGCATTGGAAAATATCTTACTTAGACAAAGGGAACTCTCAGGAGGAAGCTTTGTGGAGAGAGGAGAGTAGTTTCACCTCTGTCTTACTGAGGAAATTTTATATGGGGAACAAATGCCATCATGCCCCATTGTGTTGAATTACTGCATCTTCCCAATTTTTCAGCAAGCAAACACACCTGAAGAAAAGAAAAAAATCTAAGAGGTCTGTAAGGGACGTGCATAAGAGCACAAACGTGCCTACCATTCCTGTCCTATTGTTTCCTTTCATTATAGCCAATTAATATAGTTATTACATACTTTTGCTTATATATATGCTTATATATTATATAGTTATTTTCATGCTTACCTTGATTTGTTGTACCTTGTTGTACCTTGATGAACGTATCTTTTCTTTTTTGTACACTGAGAGCATATGCACCAAGACAAATTCCTTGTGTGTCCAATCACACTTGGCCAATAAAAATTCTATTCTATTCTATTCTATTATGCTTATATATACTGTTGTGACAAAATAAATAAATAAAATAAAAAATAAGAAACAGCTGGAAATCCACCTGGAGGTTACTCTGTGTGAAAACACCCAGGATGCAAAGACTAAGCCTAGTAAAGAAATAAAATTCTTGTCTCATTCTTGTTAAGGTCAGTCTTTTCATCTGTTCTTTAAAGCTTCAAATGTAGGATGGTCAGTTTTCAAAAGTCACTCAAGGGGTAAAAATTCCAGTCTCTATTTTCATTTCTTAATGTCTCTAATATTCCCTTTTCATCCTATTTTCACCACAGCAAGAACCTTGTGAGGTATGTTGGGCTGAGAGAGAATGCCGGCCCTAGCTGGCTTTCATTTTTGTTCTATTGTATTTTACCTGTCTACCGGAACAGATTCCTTTACAAAATCATATGCTGATTAAAATATAGCAAGACACATAAGATAAAAGTAGTCCTCAACTTACACCAGTTCATTTAGTGACCATTAAAAATTACAATGGCACTGTAAAAAGTGACATGACCATTTTTAATACTTATGATCATTGTAGCATCCCCAGGGTCACATGATCAAAATTTAAATGCTTGGCAACTCATATTTATCCTGGTTGCGATGGCCCAGATTATGAGATCACCTTTTGTGAGCTTCTGACAAGTCAATGGAGGAGCCCGGTTCACTTAACAACTGTGTTATTAACTTAATAACTGCAGTGATTCACTTAACAACTTTGCAGGGAAGGTCATAAAATGGAGCAAAGTTCACTTAACAATTGTCTCGCTTAGTGACAATTTTGGATTCAATTGTGGTCGTAAGTCAAAAGTCAAAAGTCCTATATACAATAGGACCCCCACAAGCTTCCTTTTTATTTTCTTTCTTGACATCAAAGAATGCTGGAAAAAAATGATGTTAAATGAGGAAGGACATTTTATTTGAAAGTGTGGAACATGCAACAATGGGGTAGTGGGAGAAACTTGGCTATACTGGAGTGGATGAGGCCTACAAAAGAAAACATTTTTTTTGAAAAGCCCAATGCAGTTCCTCCCTCACTAGAGGCACATATGGGCTGCTCCATTTTATAGTAGGTTCTTTGTCTTCTTCCTCCCAGTCTAGTGATCCAGAATCGAGATATCATTAAGAGTTAGGCAAAATTTCAGAAACCACGTCCTGCATTGTTTTTCCATTTCATTAAAAAGTAAGGGAATGGGCCAATTTAGATTAGACTGTGTGGCCTTGAAGAATGAGTAGTTGCTTCCCTTGTTAATCTCCTGGTTTAAATCACCCTTGCTAAAGCTGCTCTTTTCCAGCTGCTGACACTCCTACACACACATGGTCACAGGACTTTCGGGAAATGCATTGAGTTCACCAAAATTACAAGATAAAAAAATGAAAACCAAACCCAAAATGGAAGGCGGAATACAGTTCAGCCTTTATATTTAAATGTTTATTTTAAAATTATTGCATATCATCTAATTTACCTTGAGTTGTTAGAAACATACAGTTTAACTTAACTAAATCAATCCTGGTGCCCAGGATCTGTATCAAATTCTTGAAAATTAATATATAGGCAAAAATGGTCTAAAATAGTTTCATTTTAGCTACGAAACTGCTGGTAATCATTTCAGTAGCATGATTAACCAGTAATAATTATAAAAAGGCCAGCGTAAATCTACAAATAGTTCAAGTATCTGGCAGACTTCGGCAAAAATAGCTCCTATAATTGTAACCAAGCGACAATTTAAAATCTTCCATGTGTTTTAATATAATTTGTGCTAGTAACTTCCTTCTTTCTTGATATAAGAGTACAGCACAAATGATGTATCAAAAAGAATGAGGCACATTGGAACACATTTGAATATTTTCACATTGATTTACACTAATTTCTTATAAAATAGTTTGTCCTATGACTGTGTGAATCATGACCCATGACCCAATCTGTGAGAGCATTCAGATAAACAAAAATGCCATTCACTCAATGTTCCACTACTTCAGTTTATGTCCCTTTCTCTCTACCGATATCCCCCCTGCCCCCATTCTACATTTGTATAAGCTAGTGTGCTATTTTGATTGAAAGGTTATTATGAGGAGAAAATTCCAAACTTGGGAAACAATATTATTCCATTAAAGGTTAAAAATTTTAATGCGCCAATGTGCCTTATATTTGCAACCAGAAATTTTTCCCTGTATTCCTATTCATAATAATTGGATACTAGTAAGGCAGTTCAAGTGGAGGAAAGGCATTGATTTTTGAAATGATGGTAAGAGTGTAATAGTTGGTAAATGTGGATGACCTGAAATGGCAGAATTAAGTTGCATCATTCATTAAAGTGAAAGTTGCCAATGCAAATGCTAAGAAGGGTCCAACCTATTCAATATTTCGATGGAGCCACAGGAAATAGCAGAACTCTAAATTAAACAGGCAAACTGAGCAAACATTCTAGAAAACAAAGGCAAATCATTGCCAACAAATTAACATGGATAAGCCTACTGATATCATAGTTAACTTGTACTTAAGAAGTACTTGCATGTACTGTACGAACAGGAGAAACCTGCCATGACCCTCCCCCCATGTCAATGCAAGAAATTTTACTTGGACCATAATAAATGACCTGAAATAAAGAAGCCCGTGGCCCATGGCCCAATTGAGTGGCCATGATCTGCCTGGGAATCTGCAAGCAACTCCTGAATCCTGAGCACCTCCAGCTTGCCTACCTTTGCCACCACGGCTGCATCCCATGAGTTAGCCTGTGGCCTAACTGATCAGCCCTGATCAGCCTGGGTAAGCCTGCAATTCATGGCCTAGCTAGCTGCTTCCCACTGTCCCTTGCCACATGGCACAACCAGTTTGCCCTCCTGATGCCTTGTGAGCAACTCCCAAATCCTGAGTGCCTCCAGCTTGCCTGCCTTCCACATGGCCTACCATGTGGCCTATGTGGCCCAGCCCACTTGTTTGCCTTCCCCACAGCCTACTATGTGGTAGCCGCAGCCCAGCCCACTTACCTGCCTTCCCCGCGGCCCAGCTGATCTCTGCATGGGCAACTGGGTGTGTGGCTGACACTCGGCTTCCAGCGCTGAGGGGGTGGGGAAGGGAAGCGGCCAGCCTGTTGTTGCCTTTCATTGGGGTGCATGAAGCGAGATGGAGCTCTTCTTGGTGTCTCTTCCCACCCCGTCAACGGGCATGGCAAGGCTTCCTGCCCCTCACTTAGCCACCTGCCCCCCTTTTGGGATGCAGTTTGGGAGTGTGGCAGGGGAGGAAGGGTATTCCAGACTCCCAGCTGATTGGCTTTTTCCAGGCAGCTCTTGCTCTGCCTTTTGGTGGAAGCCATCAAAGAAGAGGTTTTTGTGGCAGAAGAGCTTGCTTTTCTTTGCCCTACCTGATTTCCAGCTCCGTTGCATTTCTCACTGTCCAATGCAGGGAAATAAAAGTTTGTGGGACTTTTAAAAAAACTTCAATCGATCAATTTCAACTTCTTGCAAAAGAAAAGTTGGAATTGGTCGATTGAAGGAGTTTTTTTTTTTTAGTTCCAGAAACTCGTTTCCCTGCATAAAATGGTGAGAAATGCGATGGAAAAACATGACAGAGGGGAAATCAGGTAGGCAAAGAAATGCTTGGGGGAAGTAAGGGCCTGGGTGGTGGTGGATGGGGCAAGCTCCATGGCCTGGTGCTGCAATGGAGAAAAGTGCAACAGAGCAGCCAGTGTGAGGGAAGGAAGCCACTTTTCTTCGTTCCCTGCTGCTCATCTTTCCCTTCAACCGGCTATTCCCTTTCTCCTTTCTCTATTGAGCATAGTGCCCAGGATCCTCTTCAATAGCGGGGAATTTAAAAACTGGGCTCTCATCTGACGGAGTAAAAAAGCCCTGATCTTTATACAGGAGGAGGATAAGGGAGGGTTTTTTTGTGCAGGAACATTGCTTGGGCATGCCCCTTGCCGCCCATCTCTGTCCGTTCATGACAGAGTAACTTCTCCTTCTCTGGGCTTTAGCCAAGGGGAAGCAGCCGGAGCAGGGAATGGGGGAAGCCTTGTGCAGATGTTGGGGAGGTGAGTTGGAAGAAGGGTGGCCTGGGAGAATCTCTCTCTCTTTCTCATGGCATCCCCAGTTTACTGGGGAGATGGAAGAGGCAAGAAGCAGAGTGGAGCTGTCTCCTCTTCCACAGCTGGAAGCAACTGAAGTCTGCTTCCTCTCCTCTACATCTGCATTCTGCCTGCATTGCAACATCTAGAGGAGCCACGCCCAAGAGAGGTTGGCGGTGTCCCGGAGCGCAAAATTGGTTTTCATTTCTTTGCACAAAAAGGGGGGGGGAGAGTGTCCAGGATGCGGACCTGTTAATGTGCAATCCCCAAAGGGCTGGATTGTGGGGTGGAGCAGCCTCTAAGTCAAAATAGCTGGTTTCCCAACTTTTTTTTAAGCTTAGCCTAGTGAGTGAATTAGCTAGAAAGCTAGATCAGCTGCATATCTGCCTGGCTTTGGTTAGGAACCCAGCCAGGGCTAGTTGTCTATCCCCAATGGGGCACTCTCCAGCTGCGAGGAGAGGCTAGGAGAAGCAAGGATGGGTGAGTTTGAGTTGATCATGCCCACCCAGTCACATAACCAGCCAGCCCTGTCCACCCAGCCGGTCATTAGGGCATAGAACCGGTTGTTAAAACATTTGAATCCCACCACTGCCCCAGCCCCTTTAATTATAAATATCTGGAAATTTGAGGTTTCTATTATTTACCCCCCACAGAAAGTAAATTTCCTTGTCAGTTATTTTGTTCATTAACAAGAATCTGGTTAGACTATAATGTATATTTTCCTGCATATTTGTCAAGAGAACAAATAATTATTTCATTGCTTGTATGATTCAATTCCAATTAATGTTAAGTTCCATATGTGCTCTTGAAAAATAACTTGAAATACAGATGGTTTTAGAAGGCTGTAATTACTATGGATCTGTATTCTTAAGAGCAAAGGGCTTTCTCTATAGGTATAGTGACCAGATTTTAACATTGGTAAAGTGGGACACCATTGACCGGGGGGGGGGGGGGGTGTTCTAAATTTTTTTAGTACCGGTTCTGTGGGCGTGGCTTATTTTGGGGTGTGGCTTGGTGGTCATGTGACTGGGTGGGCATGGCTAGCTGCTCGTGTAACCGGGTGGCCCTGGCTATGGGCATAGAAACTACTCAGAGGGCTAAAAAAAGTAATTTCTGACCGGTCCTCGCACTTATGACCATCCTCACATTTATGCCAATTGCAGCATTTTTAACAACCATGTCACTTATTTCACAACTGCTTCTCTTCATCACGGTTACAAGATAGGGTGCAAAATGTAAAATGTGAGGACAGTTGTAGGTATGAGGACCAGTCAAAAGTGTGAGGACAGGTCAAAAATAACTTTTTCAGTCCTCCAAGTAGTCCCTACGCACAAAATGCTGCAACAGGGATAAATGATGACCGGTCATAAGTGTGAGAACTGGTCAAAAGTGCAAGAACCTATCAGAAATCACTTTTTTCAGCCGTCTGGGTAGTCCCTATGCACATAAGGTCTACCCAGAGGACTGAAAAAAGTAATTTCTGACAGGTTCTCACACTTTTGATCAGTCCTCACATTATGACCGGTCATCATTTATCCCTATTGCAGCATTTTTAATAACCATGTCACTCATGTCACAACTGCGGTGTGTCATGGGACCAAGTGGGCATGTCCAGGTGGTCATGTGACATAGCTTCTTTGCCCTAATGACTGTTTGCTGCAATGTTCTTAAGTGTGAAAAACAGTCATAAGTCACTTTTTCAGTGCCATGCTTGTTAAACCAATTACCAGAACAAATCCATTCTCCCTCCCTCTTTCTCTCCATCTCTTTCTCCCCCTTTCTCTTTCTCTCCTTAATCTCTTTCTCCCTCCCTCTCTTTCTCTCAATCTTTCTCTCCTTAATCTCTCTTTCTCCTTCCTTCTCTTTCTCCCCCCTTTCTCGTCTTCATCTTTCTCCTTCTATCCTTTATCTCTCTCCTTCATTTTTCTCTCCATCTTTCTCTCCTTAATCTCTCTTTCTCCCTCCCTTTCTCTCCTTCATCTTTATCTCCCTTCTATCCTTCATCTCTCTTTCTCTCCTTCATTTTTCTCTCCATCTTTCTCTCCTTCATCTTTCTCCCCCTTTCTCTCCTTCATCTTTCTCCCCTTCTATCCTTCATCTTTCTCTCCTTCATTTTTCTCTCCATCTTTCTCTCCTTAATCTCTTTCTCCCTCCCTTTCTCTCCATCTTTCTCCCCTTTCTCCTTCATCTTTCTCCTCCTTCTATCCTTCATCTCTCTTTCTCTCCTTCATTTTTCTCTCCATCTTTCTCTCCTTAATCTCTTTCTCCCTCCCTCTCTTTCTCTCCTTCATCTTTCTCCCCCCTTTCTCTCCTTCATCTTTCTCCCCCTTCTATCCTTCATCTCTTTCTCTCCTTCATCATTTTCTGCCCCCCTCTTTCTCTCCATCACTCTTTCTCCAGATGGGTTAGGGTAAGCTGGTGCTGCATGGGTGGGAGGCGGCTGCAGGACAGTCCTGCTGAGTGGACAGCAGGCAAGGTGATTGACACACGCTTCGCAGCCCAGTCCAGGCATGGAGACCTTCCTCCTCCTGCGGGAACCGAGCAACACCCCCGGGCCTTCCCACGCACCCACCTTGCTATGAGGGCTCGGCTGCTCCCCGCCGTCAGGACGGGCTTGGCTTGAGGGAACTTTGTCTGCCAGGAGAGTCGAACGGGGCCTGGGCGGAGCAGGAACACGCCTCCATCTCCCTAGCAATGCCCAATTGCCAGCGTGCCCCGTCTGCACAACCAATGGCAAAGCTCTTTTTTTGAAAGGCGGCCAGAGGGAGCCAATCGCAGTGCAGCACGGGAAGCCGTGGCTGGGAATCCTGGGAGTTGAAGTCCACGTGTCTTGAAAGTTGTTGCCTCCGCAGGAAAAAGCAGGGCTTTTTAAAAACGCAACGGGACGCGGGACAAATTTGCCAAAAGCGGGACTGTCCCGCCAAAAGCGGGACGTCTGGTCAGCTTATCTATAGGATCTACACACCCTTGTCATAATTGTTATACTGCAGACCTTAAATCTTTTAGATTGGGGTGTCAAACTGGTGGTCCGCAGACCGGATGTATCAGGCAAAGGCCATGCCCACCCCAGCTCTGCAAATGGGAAAAACATAGCAAAATGTCATGTGACAGCAATGTGATATGCTGAGTTTGTGTGACACCTGTGTTTTAGATTACTTCCGCCATACTGTCTGAAGCTGAGTAGGGTAAAACTGAAGAGCAATGGATAGTTCTTGGATTATTGGATCACCCAGGGACATCATTATTATTTAAATTTGATGTAAGACAGCTCAAGCACACACTGTGAAACATCCGTTTATGATGGACGTTAAGTAAAGACTCACAGAGACGTAATGTGTTAATATCATTTGTATTTTGAAAAGCATATCAAAAAAAGTTTTAAATGTTAAGTGTGACATTTTGCTTTTACAAGTTTTATTTTTATATTGCTTATTATTCTGACATACAAATTATTGCTTGCTAGCTCTCATAAATATGCTAAACAATGATATATACAGAAATCAAAACAATTGAACTTGTAAAGGGCTCATTTGTTAACTGTATTCTTGTTAAACCAGAGTATTTTATATATGCTGATAATGTTAGATAAGTACAAGTATGTCCCTGAGAAGTTAGGCAAATAACCTTAGCTTGGACAATCTTTCTGTTACCTTTAATGCAGATTGAAAAACAATGATCTGGAGAGACTAAAATGGGAAGAATTAAACCAACCATATCAAGGCTGAAAAAATACAAGCAACTGCTAGTAGCAGCCAGCAGTTTTATCTTATAGTGCCATCACAATTATCCAAACCTTTGCAGCAAAGATGTAAATAGCCTTTTCTTTTTATCTCGAGAGTGCCTTTGTTCCTAACAATGTAAAAAGAACATAATAAATAGGCTATGCAAATAAATAGTAATTGCTACAAAGGTTAGTATTTACAACTTGTTTGCTTTTTTACAATCATCCAAATGTTCATTTATAGTGTTCAATACACTCCAAAAGGTCTTACACTATCCTGCAACAGTGCCTTTTTGCTTGTATAGGTATTTCTAGAGTTTATCTCACACACACCCTTTTTTAAAAAAATTGTTATTTGTGCTCCTCTTATGGGGCTTATAGCTCTTACAGCAGTTTGGGGACCAAGAGTTACTCCAATTTATACTGCAATCCTATGCAAGTTTATTGAGGAACATTGTGTTCACTGGAGTTTACTCTAAAGCATAAGAAACAACTGTATAATTTTATTCGAATCTTCTTCTGAAGCCAGCAAGACTTGGAGTGTACACAAAAGACTCAATGCAGGGACTGTTTCTTTGTTATGACAACAGTATATCTTAAAAATCTCAAGGCTAACTCAGTCGTTGTCTTAACGTTGGCCTCCTTTCAGGAGTTAGATGAATGTATCACGGGTAGGATAAGATAGAGATTATACACTGCATATCTGGCTTCTGCTCCAGAGTCCCCACATTGTAGCAAATTGTGTTCTTTTTTTCCCTGAACATAATCTTGGAGAGAAAATTGTTCATTTTTACAATCCACAGTCAGAATGCACTTCCACAGAAATGCAACTATCTAGTTATTTAGCTCTAAAGTAACAATGAAGTTACTGGACTAAAAAACCCCCCACTGCTTAGCAGGTAATATGTTATTGCCCTAAATCAATATATTTGTTTTCCCTTAAATTACCTAAGGTCCAGTTGACTGCTATATAATCTTGCATAGGTAAAATGAGACCCAAGTTATAACCATAGCTTACTTTTAGGGAAATATTTGGCTCATAATTCTGAATTTGGCTAAATAATGACCAAGAGGCCACTGAAATGAAGAACTCAAGTAATGCTGCTTACAACATCTGGCACCAGATAGTCCAGCTCACAAGGTTTGATAAATGTTAGTTTTTGCTTTACTTCACTAAACATTAAGCTTGCTCATTAAAAGCAGTGAACAGGTTTCAGAATGGTAGCAAAACAGAAAAGCCAGATTTGAATTCCTATTAATCTTTTGTAGTCTAAAGATGCAATTATATGAAGCTGTTAACGGATCTATAAAGGCAAGACAATATCTAGAAATAAGAACCAGCCACCACATGTTACACATCATTAGTTTTTTAATCTACTAATCCTTCCCTGCAAACTCACCTTTTCCAGTTACATTTATTCTAGAACTACAAATGCAGAATTTTTATTTTATAGGTTTAAACTCAACCACTTAACAGAGGCTCATCCTAATATATGGATTAAACAAAAGCTCTTAATTCTTCCCTCCAAATATACCCTTTAGTGGTGTTATAAAACAAGACAAATTGTAATGCCTTTTTTCAAAATGTTCAGTTCCATTCCTAAAGGTGTGGTTTGTTTGTGCGCAGAGAAAGCTTATTTACAACAATTGAGACTTCTCCAACCGCAAATGCTATTTTTGTGTGGATAAAAATAAAGCTTATAACATATTTTTACTATAACTCCTACTGCCAAACCAAACAGTTACTCTGCAATTAACAAACATACTGCTTCTTCAGGTAAGTTGCTATAAGAAAAACTTCCTAAAAATTCCTAAATAATTTGTCTATGCGGTTTTTAATTTGTTCAACTACTTTAGAAAATAATGTGATCATTTCTATGAAATAATTCCTAGAAGACATTGGATAATTAGTATAGTAAGTTCAGAAAGGTACATTGTTCTCTTTATATTATACCTGTACAAGGTTTTCAATTTTATGAGAAAGGCCAAATCTAATGGAAAAACTTTCTACTTCATTGCAAACAAACAAAAAGCATTCCTTATAACTTAAAACTGATTTTGTCTGCCAACAACTGCCAATCGTCTATGAAGGATCTCGTGTAGGAAAGTTCTTGAATAAATGTGATCTAAGGCAGTACAACAAAGAAAATAATTCAGATCTTTTCAAAACGGAGGCTAATTTTTAACACAGCCTCTCTTGTCAATCAATATGGTCCTGTGAAACTATAAAAGTCTATTTTGTATAAAGCTGCATATAAATAGATTTTTACAGTGAAATGTATTCCTTTACACACAGTGGATTACATTCTATTTATACTGCATTCTTTAGGCAATTTCTTGAGAATACTTAATAGAAGGATAAAGAAGACATTCTGAAGAGAGGAACAAAATGCAAACATGATTTCAAGAACGTAAGCCTAGTTTTGATATCTCAATGTGAAAACCAAGGCCCAAGAATTATTACACCAAAGCTTTCACTTTTAAGTCACATGTTCAAATTACATTCAAATACATTGCAACAAATATGTGATTGTCTCACATATTTGTCACGCACGTTTTAAATCTTTCTCTTCGGAAAACCTTTTTTTAAAAAAAATCAGATTACCATGATGCATCCAGAATGAATATGCTGATTAAAATAGTTATGCAAGTGTCATACAAGTTGCTAGAAAGTGTTACTCATGAAATCAAGAGCTTAGTTTTCTGTGCTGCATTAGGCTGTGACTTTGACAGCATAACTCATTCTTACAGCAACGTGAATGAAAGTCTGCTGTCAGTATGAAACTCCTATATCTTCACCTTTTCTCTTTTGTAATTGCCCCTTGATGAAAGAATGCTAACAAAAAAATTCCTCAGACAGACTTTGAGAATCATCCATTTCATTTCCAATGAAAGTTCTCTTATGATAGATTCCTCCTCATCTTGTAAATTAGAATTCAACCTCAGCCTTTAACCTTGCAAGGAAAAAAACAACAATATGTCTGTTTCTTAAAGTATAATTCCTCTATGGTCATATTCATGAATTTGGCTTAATATGTTGTATGAACATTTTTCATTTTTGTTTATAAATTATGTTTATGATTGATATATAAGATCAGATTTAATATCAATTATTACCACTTTAAATCTTAATAATGGCAGTAAGTGTGCCATAGTACTTTTACTGTCCTTTTTAAAAAAGTAATTCTGAGGATTCCACTGTAGTGTCCCAAGTTGCAAGCAATAGCCCCAAAGTATGATAGGTTTTTCTTTACCAATTTAGTACTTTTCTGCATTAAACTTTTACCAGTCTGAAGATATGAGTAATTAGTAATAGCTCAGTGAAGTGAACAGAGAAGTAAAACAAAGTATATTCATTTGAAATAAAGCTATAGGCAGGACACTTTTGTGACACTGCTTGCCTCAAATAGAATTACGGTACTAAGGAAAGGACCAAAAAACTGAAGTGGTTCTAAAGTTTAAAAAGAATTACCCATAAGAAGTATTAAAGGCAGAGTGCTCTATATTCTAATCCAGCATGAAAGCACATCATAGATTACCATAATTGATGCTGTGACATGTTGCTTTATTAGGCAGCACATTTTTAAATAACTGTACAAGATGTTAAATCAAGTATTAACTATGCTTGTTTTAAATTTTACATTTTGTTACATTCTACTGGGTATCTATATTCTAATAATTTGTCTTTAGGCGTTAATCTTGAAGTGGATGCCAGCACATATCCTGGGGATGATTCATCAATACCTGCCCTATCACTTTTTTTTGGCACCACAGTCAATACTTTAGGGCAGCTTATGATTAGTGAGGTATATCCCCATGTGCCAAATTATGAATATCTTTTCTCAAAACAGTGCTGCTAGACCCTTATAAGGGTAGAACGTTTTATTTCAATTTAACATTGAGTTGGGGCTGAAAGCTATTTTGAACAACAACAAAAAATAAAGAAAAATAAGCTTTTCAATATGGCGAATCATTTCTTCGCTCTGTAGCTAAGTAGATTTGGCATTTTTCATCTTGTAAGGTTGTTGTGAAGGTCGTTTCCTCTTGCTTTGCATGAGAGGCCAACATGTACTGTGGCACCAATTACTGATAAAACTCAGAAATCATCAATTGCTTAGGAAAACAAGATGCTTGGCACATAAATATTCACTGAACTGAAAGTGCTGGAATTATGTAAGTATGAATTCATATACGAGGTTCTATCCTGTGAGAAAGCTCAAATAACATCTGCTGGTTGTCAATGATATGCAAATGATGGACATAAGACTTCAGCTCCTCATGCTCTTTGGAGGGTATATCGTTTCCTACAGTTTTGACAAGAGAAAAACAATAGATCAGTCACCCTGCAGCATTTTTCTGAAGGCATATTTTGAAGTTTAATCAATAATTTATCTTAAGGAACTCCTGAACTTCATATTTTTTTATTTACAGAAAATAAAGGAAATTTTCTAATCAGTTCTAATTTCATAGTGGCCTACCAATACTCTCTTTGTATAACTTCTACATTAATGAAGAATATAAAGTAGGCATGTTATTACATTATATGTGAAGACTTGTAGCATGAACAAACTTTTCACCATGAACCGAGATAAAACTGCATTTAAAAAATCTATAAAAATTATATTGAAAAAAGCAGTTCTCCCAATGTTTTCATTATATGCTGCTTCATGTACTAGATAAAACACTCAAGATGATGGAAATGATTCTGTGCAAATTAAAAATACTAAGAACTATTTATGTATTTCTTGAAATTTGTTTTATTCCATGATTAGCATGTATTCTGTGTATGTGTGTTGATGTGTAAAAAAGGTGGTAAGCCAGATGTTATGAATTTAATGCCCATCAGCCATATTGGTATTGGGAATATGGTAGTATTGGCTGCTAATGGATATTGGAAATTGAAGTTTAAACTCCAAAATGAGTTATTAATTTATAATATTAATGTGATAGAAATAATTATTAATACATAAGTAGAGATAATCATATTATTTCTTTTTAAGTGTAATTTAAATAAAACCAAAAGTTCTTATAAATCATCTATTAATCTTAAGAGTATAGCCACCAACATATCAATAAAAAAGGATAGTCTTTAGGGCTAAATGAATTTTGTATTCCTGCTGTAGTATGTAATAAAAAAACACAGAGAAGGTAGGCTCTGATTCCCAAATGTTTAAGATAAATGTATGAAGGAGTGGTGGGGAATGTCTCAAAATATCATTCACTTACCAAATTGGTTACGCCTACAATGCCTCAATGATCGGACTGTGTCTGCAATCATGTGCTGTGAAGATAAAATACATAGATTAATAAACCAATAAACATTTAAACTGGGAATGACCAGAATGTAGAAGCTCCAAATTATGAGGTCAGGAGGCATCTGCTATAAAGTGGAAATCTGGATTGTATTTGCTCCACTAATCCCTATATAGATTATTTCAAACATTAACTCACGGTTGCAGATTTTATGACAGGAGCTATAAGATACCATTTGAATTCTGCCTTATAACATTTGTGGGAAGATGTGGCTGAGCGGGAATCCAAATTTGGTTTTTTCCCAAAAAAGGTCTCTAACTTCCAAAAGCAGAGTAGTAATTCATGTGAACATAAAATATTTTAGCCAGCAAAAAGTAGGCAATATGGCATCAAAAATTGAAGAAGCCATGAAATCATTCTACCCAATATATCTAGGAACTGCAGGTCTTGGAGTTAATAGTTTTATTTTTAAAAAATAAAATTTTAATTTAAAATTTAAATTAGTTTAAAAGAATGAGTCCTGTGCCATTTTTTTCCTAGGTAGATCACAAAGATCTATATGTTATCAAAGAGGGGGAAAAAGTATACATGTATGATCACGCTGGTCAATATTTGCATTAATATTCACTGATTTATTCTTGGAGAAAAATATATATTTTTCTATAATTATTATTTAATCGCAGTTAATCAATACAGGCCAAATAATTTAATTTATAGCGCAATGAACTGATAGGCCTACAAATTAGCCATATGGAAGCATATAGAATAAAAAGCACAAAATGCCTAACTTCCTAAAAATAAAACAATAATACTTTTTTACATTAATGTAAACTAACATATTGGTTCCCTTTAATTATGCAGATGTTTTCACTTCTTCAAATGTCTGCCATCTATTTATATATAATGATCTAATAATCCTTGTTATAAACATTTACTCCAACCAATAAAAATATGAATATTTCTGCAAGAGAGGAACAAACCCATGCAAAACAGAGAATTAAAAATAATGGCGATGTCCAGGTATTTTCTTTTGCGTATTAAAGGAAGCATATAATTAGAAATAACACATTGTGATCAATTAATAATGTGTGAAACTTATAATATAAAATGTTAACTAAGCTTGATATCAAGTTAATTATTTTATAGGGGAAATACTCAGTGGAAAGCTGAAGAAAAAGGAATTAAATTCAGTTTTAATTTGAAGAAATAAGAGTAAGAAAAAAGGAGGATAAGCAATAATATAGAAATGGAAGTTTGTCTTTTTATTATGTTGAATTTAGTGGGGAATGATACATACCAATTTTTCAAAATTTACAAGGTTATCCAGAAACGTTTTGTTTCCTTCATGTATAAATGTTACATCTAAAAAAAGACAGATATATTTTTCAACTTAAATTTCCATGTCCACATAATAATAATAAAACACAATGGTAATTGTTACATTTTCATGCATAAGTAAGATTCAGAAAATTTACTTGTGATAAAAAAAATTTAAAAGTACCCCAAACTGTTCAATTTTTGAACTTCTAAGTGAAATATTTGAAATCATCAAATATGCATAAAGTAGTTTTCTAGAAACATATCTAATGTGCATCAGTCTCTAGTTCTTGTTGGTTACTCTTCACATGTAACCTAGTAATTGGCAGCACCAAATCTGTAATCCCCCTTCGTCAGTAGAATTAATACAACCACAACTATCAAATAAACAATGATATTCATTTCTCTTTTACACTACCACCCAGTCCTATTCAAACTGGTGCAGTTTACGCATAACTTTCATTCAGATTTTATTCTCACACCAAAAGCTCAGCACTATTAAGGGGATGACTGTCTGCTTGCTATCCCAAACAAACACCTTCTTCTCTAATCCTTTAAGCTAAAGATCCCAATGTCCAGCTCTCAAATGGAACTGGGGAGGGGGAACAGAATAGCTGGAGGGAATTTACAATGTATCTTGTTGGTTTTTTCAAGACCAAAGAGAAGAAGCTCAATAAAACGCTTAAGTTACGAAGATTAAAACAGCAATCCTCTAAAATATAAATTAGATTAATGTAGCATGAAATGGATTTGTGGCAAATAATACAATGCAACTGCACTTCATAGTTGTTCATTCTAATATTATTGCAATATAGATGTGCTGTTTGAATGGTGGTTACTACTTCAGAAGCATCTGGTGAAGTGGGTAGAAAAAAATATTTCTATTCAAATTTTGATTGAATAGATTTCTGTTCAAATTTTGCACTGACTAAAGACAACCTAAGTAATTTTCTTCTGGCAATCTTAATTTATATGGCTGGGTGGGGGAGGGAGGAAGACTTGTTTGCAACACATCTACCCTTAAAACATGTTTAGTGAGTTGAGGGTTATATGAGAATTTCAAATAGTAGTCTAAAGGCTATATCTCTAAGTATGGCTGAGACAAAAACAATTTTTTAATCTTATGTAATCACATTTCAATATAACCATCCATTTAATTATTTATTATGATGACTTCCTCTTAATAGCTTTCCTCCTCTCAAATGCTATCCATCTGTCCCCTTTTCCACAATGATTGGCATTTTCCTCTCCTGGAACTTATATTACATTGTATTATAATATCCTAATACATATGATATATATCTTTTCATCATCTATTGTGTTACTGTCAATGTTAATAATGAAGGGTTTAACAGTTGTTTTTTTTAAATTGTTCAAATCACGATACAACTAAGCCTTCAAAGACTTAGAGGTTGAATTCAGGAATCTGCATTGCTTACTATATTAAAAGTAGAAAAACATTCTGTGGAGCAGAAAGCTAGAATTGAAAAGCAATTAATGATGATTTTGTTATAGAAATTCAATTTAATTTAAATAATGTACTACAGAACTAATAATCTAAAAAAGTAGTGCAATTTTCCTTTTAATATTATTCGTAAAAAATCAGAAAAACAGGAATACATTTTACTATAAATAAATAAAGCTGATTGAGCAGCTGTGTAAGATTCAAAAGGGGATCCTCCCACAGTTATTCAAGGAGACCAAATCTGAAACTGAATGCATACACCATAGATAAAACCTAAAGATGTACACATTTACTTAGAAATAAAGCCCAATATATTTTCTCAGCTTTACTAGCAAAAACGGAAAGGTTGGGGAATTCCAGGCTAGTAGATCTATGTAAGATTGCAGCCTATACAGATATGTTTTAAAAATTACTTTACTTTTCAATGTCTAAAAATATAATCCTAAGTATTACTGAAATTTATTAAAATCCATTATACTTGACTGAGGCAAGACGGCTAAAGTTTAGGATTGCAAATATGCTTAAATTTACCTTTAAGGAGTAAAGGCATGAAGGGGATCTTTGGGGACTTCATTTTCTTGAATGCATCCCTGTAGGCTTTGTGGTTCAGAGAGGGATCCTGTTAAAATGATTTGACTCTATTAGGAACAACAGTTTATATTGGTGTAAGCTTCAATATAGGTAGATACAAAAGTATTTCCTTCTTGAAAAATAAGGCAGAAACAGTTTCTTAAAGAGAACTAGATAAGGTAATATATATTCTTATCTAAAACATATCACATTTGTGTACAGTTAGATGTTAAGTGCAACACATCCAAAGTTAGATAATAATAGCAATAGTACTTACATAATAATGCTTCCATTTAGTAACAAAAATACATAGATATGGAAATTAATTTTAATTAATTAGGGCCGTGCGTGGCTCAGGCTGTAAGATAGCCTGTTATTAAATACAGCTGCTTGCAATTACTGCAGGCTCGAGTCCCACCAGGCCCAAAGTTGACTCAGCCTTCCATCCTTTATAAGGTAGGTAAAATGAGGACCCAGATTGTTGGGGGGGGGGCAATAAGTTGACTTTGTATATAAATATACAAATAGGATGAGACTATTGCCTTACACAATGTAAGCCACCCTGAGTCTTCAGAGAAGGGCGGGGTATAAATGTAAAAAAAAAAATTAATGACAATTTTATATAACACCAACTTACTGTCAAACTTTCAAGTTCGGCAAAGAGCTTCTTAAACTTTCCAGGCATTCTCTGCAATAAAATATGGCATATTAAAATACTGGAACTGGAATTAAACACTAGATTCTATCAGTGACTCATTTGTGGTATGTTAAAGACATAAACTTTCTCTGGCACTATCTTTCTTAGATAGTGTTTGATGTTTGAGATGTTTGAGAATGACATAAAAATGTGTTCCAACCCACATGTATTATTTAATATTGTTTATAAGCACCTGGATTTCCATTTATTTAATATCTTTAAGATTTACATAGAGGAAGAAGAAGGTCATCATCAACCACTTTATCACTTTTCTTGAAGAAAGAATGCTATGATCATTGATTTTATCACAATAGCCTTACTGGAAAATTAAAGGGAAAAATCACTAATGTTATATTTATATGATGAGATTCATCAAATGCAATTTTTCTCAATACCGCCCCCCCAAATGACTCCACAAATACAAGAAAACTGAAATATACAGAAGAAATGTTTCACTTGGAACTCTACACTTGGAACTCCAGTAGAAATTATGCAAGAAAATTGTCCTCTCCAGCAAACTGAGTTCAATTAAGCTTTTCGAACTTATATTGGTTATACCAAATTTCATCACAGTAGTAGTGTATAAAATTAACTAACAATATCTATATACATAGGTCTGTAAATAAGGTCTTGTCGTATAGCTTTAACATTTGTTAAATGGATAGAATTTTCCATGGTAGTTCCATGCCATGCAACTCATACTAAAAGAAAACAACTTAAAGCCATTATCAGCTTCCAAAACAGTTTATAAATTTTGTTTTGGATTTATTTCCCTAAAATAAGATTTCTTAAATCTGTTTTTTCAATATCAATAACAATGATGAGAAAATCAAGAATACATGTTTGCACTAAAGTACAACTTTTTCTTTTCATATATACCAAACTGCTGAAAAACAATATGATTAAAAATAATTATTTAGAAAAAAAATAAAATAGTAAAATTCTCATATTACCTCCCATGTTTGAGAAAGCCGGCTGATAGAGGCAGTGTTGAGCCCCATGACAATGGCAAAAAATGAATTCAGATTTCGCTGGGCTTTACAGCTATGAAATAATATCAGAAAAGTAATTTACTTATGGTATTCAAAGTCACGTAACACTCTGTTGTTTAAAATAGAATGTTGAATTTATATATATTTTCAGATAAAATTTATGCAAAGTTATTATTTTGAGAGATTTGTTTATTTTTTTAAAGAAAATACTGCTCTATTGTTTGAAAATCACCTCATAATTTTGGTAATTTCAAACAATGTAAATTCAAAATTCAAATGTATGGGGATTCACAATAGAAAGAACAGTCTTTTCCTCTAGACTGCCAGTTGTAAATCTGCAATTTCATCTTAGAGGTATATATAGATTACACACAAACACACACACCTCACACACACAGATCCTGGCAAATTATTCTTTACTGCATAAATTGGATTTAATCTAAATTAAATCTTTATCCACTCTTGCCTGCACAAAGCTTTTCAACGTTAAGAATATTCATGTGTTTTACGATTTTCAATATACAGTATTTTACAGCTTCTTGTTGAAAATTTAATTAATGTGCAACCAATATATTCTGAATTATTATTAGTGAATTATTCTTATTGATTAAAATCACATGATCAGACAAGTACTTTTCTGATAGAGGTAGTCCTCGGCCTAAGACCACAATTGAGCCCAAAATTTCTGTTGCTAAGTGAAACATTTGTTCAGTAAATTTTGCCCCATTTTATAACCTTTCTGCCACAGTTGTTAAGTGAAGCAGCGCAGCGTTAAATTAGTAACATGGTTGTTAAAGGAAGCTGACTTCCCCATTGACTTTGCTTGTCAGAAGGTTGCAAAATGGATCACATAACCCTGCAAAACTGCAACCATTATAAATATAAGTCAATTGCCAAGTGACTAAATTTTGATCACATGACCATGAGGATGCTTCAACCGTTGTGTGAAAAATGGTCATAAGTCACATTTTTCAGTATAATTTTGGACACTCACTAAATGAACTATTGTAAATTGAGGACTACCTGTATATAGATAAGGCTCTATTCAGCAATTTTTGATAATGCTATCTGGTTGAATAATAGAAATAATATCTCTTGTTGGAATATATATTTCTATACATAATCTTTGAATTACTTATGTAAGTCAAGAGGGTATTAAGTGAATATTAAGTGACCAAGCCTCCAACCCTGCTCTCCGTATGCATTTGTTAAAAGAATGTGTGGGTCATTAGGTGGAATATGTGGGTCATCAGAGTTAGCTTGCCTCTGCCCCCAGGCTTCCAAGACCTCCTCCCACCCAGTTACCCTATACTCTGCTTCCCACCACTCGACATCCCTACTATTACTTGGGCCGCCTTCTCATCCCATCCCAAGGCAATAGCATATGCAGCTAAACTTTGGGGGAAAGCAGCAGCTCTTTTTGTAAGCTGAAACTTTTCTCCTTCTTCCAAGGCATCAGCATAGGCAGCTATACCTCCAGAGAAAACCAGTTCAACTTTGGTGAAAAATTGCCAGCGTGATCTAGCACCAGGAGCTTCGCAGTATAAGATTCAAGTATGTTCCTTACCTTAAGGAAGGGAAGGCACTTGCAGCATTTGAGAAAGAGAGAAAAGCACATCTCAATCCAGAAAGAAGGGGTGGAAAATCCAAGGAACATTCTTGTGCGCTCGAAAGTTGAATTTTGCTCAGAGTGCAAACTTCTCCAAACTGGTACATCTTAGCCTATGAAGCCAGCCCGGCTCCTATTGCTAGATGATGCTGGCAATTTTTCGCTACAACTGAGTTGTGGAGAACAGCATACCAAGCCCCTGGTTGTGAATTTTTGAAACACTGCAAGGAGAAAGTCATTCAATTTCACCTGTGTAGGAATGTCACTCCTGAACAGTCTGGCCTCTGCTTTAGAAAAGCTCTTTGTCCAGAAGGAGCACTTTAAATCCGGATTCCCCACCCAGCGAAGGGAAGCAGCTTGGTTCCTCACAAAAGTGAAGTTGATGCTTGCACTGAGAGCAGAAAGAAACACTGCACTCTTTCACTTCAGGCAATGGAGTTTTGGGAAAATGCAGCAAGAGAAGCCACTGAAACTTGGAGTGTCTCCTTTTCCTCCTTCATCCCGACAACAAAAGGCACAAAGTCTAAAGCATGCTGCAACATCTCTGCAGTTGGTCGTAAGGGCGAATGAGTGTTGCAACAGCCGTAACTTTGGGATTGTAATTACTTTTAGGGTTGTTGTAACTTTGAACCATCACTAAGTGACATGTCATAACTCAAGGATTGCTTGAACTAGAAAGATTTGCTCAAAAATTTTAATAAGGAGCTAATATAAGTTTCAGTTACACATGACATAACACTGAATTTTATGTCATCTTACCTTCAAGTTAGCAAAGCAACTAAAATTTTAAACTACTCATTCTTAAATTCTTATTCCAAGTATGCATTAGTATTATCATTGTAATATATTCTGCCATGCATAATATTTCCAGGATATTATGAATACAGCAAGAATGTATTATGTGCAATCCTAATCTATGAAAAATACTTATAGAGCAACAGTAGGCAGTATATTGTTTCAACAGAAGATATTTTTACTGAGTAAAGAAGATAGTATTTTGATATTAGAAATTATAATTATAGCTGCATTAAGTTAGGCTCTTGTTATTTTTAAAAACGAAAATTTTTAAATATCTTAAATGCTTTTTGAATATAATATGGCTTTTCACTTAGATATAATTCATTGAAAATGCATTGTATCTAAGTTAAAATGTTAAGATTTTAACACCTATTTTCTGAATACAATTTACAAGTATATAAAACATGGCCATGGCACATTGGGAACTGGGCTACACAAGTGATAGGCAAGCACACAAAGTTTCATTTGCACATCTGCAGGATCTGGATTGCATGCAAACCATCCCTTCGCTTCCCCTGACAGCGTTGCTAGTTCATGAAGCTAGAAGGGTTGGGAACCATTGATATACAAAAACTACTGAAGTTCAATCCATTATGTTTAGTTTTAAATTTTCTCAGATTTGATAGTAATGCAGACAAACCTTTTAGATTCTTGGCTAATATTTATGTCTGTATGCTGCATATTATAAAATCAGACTTGGAAATATGAAAACTCAAAATCAGCTCCAAATTCAATAATCAAACTTGAGAAATATACAAAATGACTTTGTTTCAGGTCATAATTCATATGACAGTGTCTTCATGTTTGTAAGCACATTGCTGAGAAATTAATTTTGTATAATCGGCAGGATTTAAGTACAGTGTATATAAAGTTTACACTCCCCAGTGTATATAAAGTTTACACTCCCCAGTTAAAATGCCAAGTTTCTGAGATGTAAAAAAAAAATCAAAACAGGATTTCTAACTCTTACACAATCCAATTGAAAAACAAATTAAAATCTTTTAAGGGAAAAATAAGAATAAGAAAATGTACAATAATGTGTTTGTATAAGTGTGCACACATAAATAGAGATGTGGCTGTGTTCAGAATTAACCAATTACATTGAAATTGATGCTAAACTGTAGTCAGTATATTTCTGCTACCATTAAAATGATTGTGATCAAATTAATCTGTTTTATTAGGAATTTTCTGATATTTATTCCGTTGGTTCTTACAGCAAAAAACATGATCTGGAGAGCTTACAAAGAATCAAACGGATCTTATTGATGGAAGATATCAGTCAGGACAAGGTTCAAAAATCATTTCAAGGGATTCCATGGAAGACAATGGAAGACACAATGAAGGCAATCATCAACAAATGGAAAAATATGGCAGAATGGTGACATGAATGATCTTCCATAATTGATAAAAAAACAAGAAGAAAAGCCTCTGGTCCCAGAGGCTGCCAAGGGTCCTACACAGTGGTGAAATTCAAATTTTATTACTACTGGTTCTGTGGGCATCGCTTGTTGGTGTGGTGTGGCTTGGTGAGAGTGGCAGGGGAAGGATACTGCAAAATCTCCATTCCCACCCCACTCCAGGGGAAGGATACTGCAAACTCTCCATTCCTACTCTATTCTGGGGCCAGCCATAGGTAGTATTTGCCGGTTCTCCGAACTATTCAAAATTTCCACTACCAGTTCTCCAAAACCTGCCAGAACTTACTGATTTTCATCTCTGGTCCTACAGCAATATTAAAGGAGTTGCAGGAATTTCTGGCAAGTACTGGTTGTGTGCAATATGTGACAACAATCTTTTATACTGTTCATATGTCTGATCTATGGGATAGGGTGGCAAGATGGAAGCCTTTTTTCTTTTTTTACAAAGAAAATATCAAATTCAGCTACATTTTGCAAGAACCTACATCAAATCTGACGAAAGCATGTGGAAAATGTGTTATGGTCTGATAAGATCAAGGTTGAACTTTTTAACCATAATTCCAAAAAAAGTGTGCTTGGCACACAAAAACAACATGGTACATCCCCAAAAGAACACCATATCCACAGTTAAGAATGGTGGTGGCAGCATTATGCTTTGAGGCTGTTTTTCCTCAGCTGGAACTTTAGTCAAGATGGAGGGAATTAAGAACAGTTCCAAATTTCAGTCAATTTTGGCACAAAAACCTCAGGGCTCTCCTGCTGAAGATGCACTGAAGATGAAGAGGAAATTTTCCTTTCAATATGATAATAATCCAATAACCTAAATAAAAGAATGGCTTCACCAGAAGATCAAAGATTGAAAAGGGCCTAGCAGAGCCCAGACCTGAATCTAATTGAAAATCTGTGAAATGACATATAGGGCTGTGCTCAGGAGATCCCTCACAATCTGACAGATCTGGAAAGCTTTTGTAAGGAAGAGTGGGCAAAGATTCCTAAGGAAAGATATGCCATGCTGATAGGCTCCTACCCCAAAAGACTGGATTTGTCTTAAAAACAAAAGATGCTTCAATAAAGTATTAGGGTGTGCACAATATTGTAAGCTTTTTATTGTTACTTTTTCTCCTAAGAGATTTTGATTTGTTTTTAAATTGAATTGTGTAACTTATATTACACAATTACACAATTACACAATATTACACAATTATTTTGATCTGATTTTGTTACGTTATAAAAACCTGGCATTTTAACAGGGGTATAGAGTTTTTTTTAATATCTACTGTATACAACTGAAATAGGCCATGGAGAAATTAAATGAAACTAATATACTTTTAATAATAGCTGATAGTTCAGTAGGACTTAGCATCATTATGTGTACAAAAATACAGTTCCCAACAGAGAAGCAATTGGAGAAACAAATCATGTATACATAGACAAATGAAACTACAGCGAAGTATAAAGGAATTATCACTATGCAGTAAATTTTGGATACAGCACATAATTTTTTAATCAAGCATAACTTTTTCTATGTATGTTTTAATTGGCAAAGTCAAATATATAGAATATTTTCTTTCATTACCCCTTGTTGAGTGAATTCAACAGGAACCAGCTATCAATATTTATTTAATTTTTAACTTACTGAGCAGCAATTTTAATGAACTTTTTCACTAGTTGTACACGTTTACAGAGCTGGTTGCAGAGTAGTATTTCTGTGGCAACCCAAAGTTGAACTTCATTGCATCTTTGAAGCAGAAGACTAAGATTCACAGTGTTTTTCCCATTGCCTTGTCGGCTGAAGGTGAAATATATCAGTTCTTGCTGGAAGACAGTTTAAAAGAATGTAAAATGCAAATTCAAATTTAATAATCTGAAAAATGTAAGTATTGTTGCTTGGTCAGATAACCCATATTACTAACTTGAACAAATCTATAGCGATTCAGTAAAGTATTTTTTTAATTATTCTTTTAATTAAAACTATTAGAATAGAATAGAATAGAATAGAATAGAATAGAATAGAATAGAATAGAATAGAATAGAATAGAATAGAATTTTTTATTGGCCAAGTGTGACTGGACATACAAGGAATTTGTCTTGGTGCATATGCTCTCAGTGTACATAAAAGAAAAGATACTTTCATCAAGAATCATAAGTACAACATGTAATAATGTAATAAGCAGATTATTTGTGACTTAATATCTATTAATCATTGCTGGTTTCAATTTGAAAAGCTTTTGAGAATGTGATTTTTCTTTTTTGTCAAAGAAGTAACAGAAGAATTCCCAACTCCTGGGCCGTGACCCACTACCGGGCTTTGAGACTTTCAAAACTGGGCCACAGAAGTGGTGAGAAAACTTGTGTGTATCCCCACTCACACAAGCAGCAGGTGAGCGTGTTTTCTGTATTTGCACAAGCAGCAGGTTAATGTGCCCACTCTTTGTACAAATGGAACTGCTTGCAGGTGTGTACTTCCCCACCACACACCAGAACCATCCCCTGTCATCGTCCCCCTCTGCCAGTCCACAAAGGTGAAAACATTGGGGAACTCTGAAGTAAAAGCTGCATTTGGCAATAAGCCTGTGGAATGACCCAAAATAATTACAAAGAAATAATTACATGAGAAAACATGCTGTTATTCATCAAAGCTAAACAAAACACTTATATAGTTAGTGTGCAGATTCATCATCTTAATCTTACTTCATGAACCAAATTGAAAAGATTCCAGTCAAAAACTGTTAATTCTAAAGCAAGGTCCCAGGTGTTAATCCCCAGAATTTTCATTGATCGTTGGTGGATTTCCTCATTTTCAGTGAAAGGGATCTAAATCAAGAAACACATATAAAAAAAAGAATACAAGTCAAAATAGTTGCAAAGAAATGTTTTAAATATTTTTGCATTGAAATCATTATGGCCCCTAATTAATTCTAATATTAAGAGCAGAAGCATTTGTTTTATTATGAACGCCATGAAAATAAATATCTATATTTGCAACTATATAAATGTAAACAAAAAATCGTAATCAACAAGATACATGAGGACCATTTTAAAGCAAACATCTCAAATTTGTCATACCAATAAAATTTTACTACAAGTAAATTGTTTTCCTAAGACCTAAACAAGCATGCTCTACTAATAGTATTCTATTACTATATAATTAATCATGTGCCTTGACTCTGCATCAGAAATATATCCCACTAAATTCAACTGAACGTAATTTACAGTAAATATACACTTACATCAAAATGTCAAGGATGACTCAGAATATTCATTAATATTTCTTTCAATACAGTTATAATAACAATTTTTGCAATGTGGAATTCCAGAATAATAGAGAGCAACCAGTTAATCTGAATTATCATATACCACTATATCATAGGACTTAAAGCAAACATTTCAGTAATATTTAAAAAATACATTTCTTCATATGGACTACCATTTAATATTAATAAAGATTTGATAAATTCATCTTAAACCTTCATAATTTTTCTTATTTTGTAACGTATTTTCTTGATTATAAGTACTTCGGGAAAATAGAGAGTCTGAATTTGTGCAAATATTTTTCTAAAAATAATACAATAAGGAAGAAAGGAAGAAAGGTCCTTCCTCTGGGATCTTTTAAGTTCTGTGGTAACCCATCTCTATAGCTGAATACTGACAGGCAAAGGAGGACTTCTTGCTTCCACTTTAGTCCCCGTCCTTTACATACATCAAATTCTACACAGACTTTTGGGAAATCCTCAACATATCTGGCTAAATACAGTGGGAAAACAACAAGTAAAAGACCTTTGGGGATTCAGAATCTCAGCCAAGTAGAGGTGAATGATAGAGGGCAACTAGTTAATTCCAGGACTGAAATAAAATCAACTTTATTAAGGTTACCAAAAGAACACACACACAATACACAGTTAAAAAAGATAATATACAGAAGAATCCTAATGCAATTCTAAGTATAGCTAAATAACTTTCAACCATGTCTGAGGTCAGCAGCTTCACATTTCCCACCTAAAACCTGACAGAACTCCTTTTCTTCCTTAACTGGAGATTCCTGGCAGTGATTCGCTATGAGCCCCTAAGGCTAGTTAGTAGTTTAAAGGAGCAGCTGTTCCCCACTATATATATAATGTCGCATATGAATAGAGTTATCTAAAACAATCCAAATCCAAACATTTTCACTGTTTAACTGTTAAATCCTCCAGATCTCCAGAATGCAGACCCTGAATTCCCCGCTCAACTTAGTTTATGATAAAATTTAAGTCCATATACCTGGAGGGGTCATAGGGTGGGGAGAAACTGTCTAGTTAATGATTTCCCTTGCCTCTGTTCATACTGAATTTATAAGAGAGGAATGCAGTTAATAGTTTAAAACTTCAAGCCACCTAAAAACAAGAACTGCAAAGACTTACCAAAGTATCTGTCAGATCCTTTCGAAATACAAACATACGAGCAGATAACTCAAGAGATTTGGAGATTGCTAGATCATATGGTCGTAATTCATGTTTTTCTTTAAGAGTAGGGAAAAGAATCATAGTAAGGAATTTTGATTAACTGTATCACATTTATAGCTGTAGCCTTTTCTGAATCCATAAGAGCAATAGCACTTAGATACCACTTTACAGTGCTTTACAGCCCTCTCTAAATGGTTTACAGAATCAGTATATTGCCCCTAACAATCTGGGTCCTCATTTTAACCACCTTGGAAGGATGGAAGGCTGAGTCAAGGCTCACCTTGAGCCTGGTGAGATTTGAACTACCAAATTGCAGGCAGCCAGCAGGCAGCAGAAGTAGCCAGTAGTACTGCACTCTAACCACTGTGCCACTATAATACTGGTCCCATAATATCGGGATCAGGATGATTGATAAATCAAGACTGGTTATTTCTGAGCTATATAATTTATTTCAAAAAGCAAACAATTTGACTTTTTTTTTAAAAAATGGAGCACGTAATTTATTTGTACACATTGATATCTAAAGTCTAAATTAAGCATTTAAAAGTTAAAAAAAATATTGCTAACAATACAGGTAGTCCTCGACTTCCAACAGTTCATTTAGTGGACCATTCAAAGTTGCAACAGCATTGAAAAATGTGACTTATGACTGTTTTTCACACATACGACTATTACAGCATCCCCCATGGTCACATGATCAAAATTCAGATGCTTGGCAATTAACTCACGTTTATGAAAGTTGCAGTCTCCCGGGATCATGTGATCACCGTTTGTGACCTTGTGACAAGTCAAGTCAATGGGCAAGCCAGATTCACTTAATAACTATGTTACCAATTCAAGAACTGCAGTGATTCAACGGTGATAAGAAAGGTCATAAAATGAGCAAAATTCACTTAACAAATGTCTTACTTAGCAACAGAAACTTTAGGCTCAATCGTGGTCATAAAGGACTATCTTTATTTGGAAAACATTCATTTCTAAAAGTAATATTTCCCACAATTTGCCTTCATCTCTAAAAACCACTTGATTACTTCAAAGTGGAAACCATTTTTCAGAGTGCATTTTGTTATATAGGTAGTTTTAAATTGCAAACTTTACAGTTTGCAAATCTTAGTCTACAGTTATCTGTAAGTGCAAACCTTACAACATGTTTCTGAAGAAGTGAAACCCTTTTTGATATAGAAATGAAGCGGAATGTATTATAATGCAGAACTAAAATATTAGCAGTTGTCATGGAAACTACTTTCTGCTGAACAGCTCTTTATTGTAACTTTGGCCATTCAGCTGTGGACCCACTGGAGGAGACCTACATCTGCATTGGAAAATAATTTATAGATAAGATACCAAAAATAGTATTAAAATATTAATAGCTGAAAATCATTTACCATCAGAGAACGAAAGTGCAACTAGAGCCAGATCTTCCTGAGAATGTTGGAGCTTCTCTGCTACAATTTTCAATATCTCTTGAACTGAAGTGGATAATTTAGTTTTTATACTGATGTAAGAATGTTGTGTTATATACACACGGCAGAAAACTGCAAAGAGAGAGGAAAATCGTTCTATCAATAAAAGAAATCCTTATTGAAAGGTGTAAAAACTTAAATGATTGCACTGTTTTAGATGGCTTGCCAGTCATTTTTTAATAAAAAGAAATTACCGTTACTCTAGGATTTGGATTTGGAAAAGTGAAACTCCTTAAAGATCAGAGTAGAGTAGCTGTAGTTCTGTAAAATAAATGATGACCTAGTGTAATAAATATGTCATCATGTTGTTCATCTGAGGTTGTATTTACCTGCTTTTAAGAACTGATTTGAACCAGATGATTTTTATTATCTCCTGATATGTAAAACTATAGAACTTAAAGAGATTGTACTTTTTTTCAAGTGAATGTATTATAAAAGGAATTATTACTTCACCACCCATGTTTTGTGAATGTCATCTAAGATGTCTTAACTTCTCTTATATTTAATTTAGATTTGAAACCATTGGCTTACTTTTATATGCAAGAGAATATTGAGCCTTACTAATAATGGTCAAGGCATTAAATTTCAGAGTATGATACAAATTTCTTAAACTTTCACATTATTTAATTAAGTGAAGCAAGTCCAATACCATACAGTTATAAATGGACCTAACGTAATTTTTGGAATTTTAACAAATTCTTCCTTTCATGAATAAATATGTAGGAATATTCCTAATAAAACATATAGTTGCTGATTTAAATATTTTAGTCTTGTACACAAATTAATAATGATATCAATGGTGAATATTCCTATGGATTTAAAATGAAATATTGTTAAAATGAATACAACTTAAGCACATACACAGTAATAAACATAAATAGGAATCTTATCCCTCATAATTACTTAGTTTTATTGGATGGAACTATCTCATTTGTTATTCTACTTTTTACATGTTAAGGAGGAATGTTAATTTATGGATTTTCAAGTTCTGCATTGGTCTTCTATTTTAAGAATGTTTGTGTATTCATGTGCATATGTGTGAACTACCAGTGGTTTATCTTTTCCAGAAACCATTTGAGTACAACTAAAAATTATCACTTGATTCATCCTCCTTTAAGAAAAATTCACTTATTAAAGACTGAAAGATACATTTGGAAGATTTTAGGATGGAAGCTTAAGTTGGATCCCAGATCACTAATAACATTTATATTTTTGAGATAATTGTAATTTGACAATTTTAGACAAATACACCTGTTACCTCCATTATTCACCCAGAACATAACAACACCTTTAAAAGTACTTGGACAAAAACAGTTAAATACTACAAGGCTGTTATATTCTTAATTCTTTCTTTGAAACTAGAGAAGTATTGCAAGAATTTAGATTGTCTGAAACTGCAAAGTGTTTGTATCAAAATACAAATAAACTGGCAAAGGCCAAATAGAGACAATTGTAGGTTACTGAAAAATTCTCCAAGGCCTTGGTGTAAGCCAAGTCAATTCATAAAGTGCTTGGGGCATACCAATACAACAGGACTATCTTCCCGTAAAAACTATGACACAGCACAGGTGTTAATGTCCTCCACCTACAGACCATATAATTATTCCAAAATGAAAACTTTTATCAAGTGTGTGGCCCTCAATGTTGAGTTTGTGATGCCTTGGGAAAAGCCCATAATTGTCATAGCAGAAATGAACAGATTCTTGAAGAATTGCAATGCCACCCCTTCTCCCATATGTAGTCAAGATTGGTGCACTATCCAAAATTCAAGATTTGAGGCAAAGGCATCCTTTCATCATTATTCAACCCAAACCAGTTTCCAATTACACTGATCACATGGTGAAACAAGGTCACAAGCCTGGCATTTAAGAGACTCAACCTAACTCAACAAGAACATTAGATTGTGGCTGGAAGATGAGGGAGAAAACTTGGAATAGGAATCAGTTACTTTTCCGTCCAAATAGCAGATGCTGTTAATATGATATTTATTTCTTTTTGTCTTTCATTCATACTTACCTTCTTCTGTTTCATTCACAGATTCTCGGGTCTGAAGCCAGTTCTGCTTGAGGCTGTATTGATGTAAAATGGCTTTATGCTATAGAGTTTTTAAAAAAATAATGCCAAAATTATTGGATGTTTTAAAATAGGGGGAAAAAAAGTCTATGTACAGTTTGTCTAAATAAACTAATCACATTCTATTCAGGAGATGTAAAGAAGAATACACATACAACAGGAGATGTAAGGAAGAGAGGGAGAGGGAAGAGGGAGGGGAGAAGACATTTTATGAGAACATTCACTGAAACCCTATCTTTTGCTTCTGATACTTTTATTATTTATTCATTCATTCAATTTCCATAGCTGCCCATCTCAAGCCAATTTCTGCAGGCAAACAGTGTCACAATAATTAAAAACATAAAAGAAAAAAGGGTTACAAATTAAATATATAGGCAACAGAAAATTATCATAGTAATTACATAAAAATTAGCAGTGCAACCAGATAATAAAGCCCCTAATACATTTGGGAACCTAGATTCGGGTGCATAGTCAGATATTTAAAGCCTTACAAAAAACTAACATGGTCAGGACCATCCTAAGCTCCAAAGGACATGGGCTACTGCCAAAAAGATATAACACTTGGTCTCTACTAGCCGACATTCCTTGGCTGATGGGACCTGCCACCAATCCAATCTAAATTGGATGGATAGAAACTATTGGAAGAAGATATTCCAGGAGTGAAATGGTCCTGGATTGGACCAGGTCACGCGATCCAGTAGCGATCATGGCCGGTGGTTCGGTGAGCCGGTAGTCATCCTGGTTTTAACCAGGAAGCAATCTATTTTTTACGTTCTGCGCATGCACAGAAAGTTTTGCGCACATGCAGAAGGTCTGTCTGCGCATGTGACACATGCAGACGGCCTTGCACTTCTGAACTGGTAAGGAAGGTAAGTAGATTTCACCTGAGACATTCCCTTATGTACCCCACTCCAAAGCTATGTACCATTTTAAAGGTGACAACCAGTAATTTGAATTGCATTTGGAAGCATGCCAGCAGCCAATGGAGCGCCCATAGTAGTGATTTTACTCATGCTGCATAACTGGCACCATCAACTACTTGTGCAACCTCAATTTGTACCAGTTGAATATCAAAATACTCATTAAGGGCAGTCCCATGTAGGGAGTGTTGCAGTAATCCAAATAAGAGGTAAGTGGGAGCAAAGCTGTCCTATGTGGCTTGTGATCAGGTTATTTGAAGGACTGTTTTTTTCTCAGTCATATTTACCCAATCTTTCACAGCAAGGAAGCAGGGAATATTACGAGTCCCCTCTTCTAAGGAGATCCATCTAGTAAAATCAAGAAGCCTTCACCCTGATGGCTCCCCCTCCCATGGAATATCGTCCCTGCAGAGATAAGACTGGCCCCCACTTTGGCAGTCTATTACAAAGCACTGAAGATATGGTTTGGCCACTAGGCCAGAAGACCCCAAACTGACAGGGTGTCGTGTCCCAACACAGGGAACTTTATTTATTTGGACCAGGACCGGGTTACTTACGGGACCACTTACTGCCACCTATAGCCTCCCATCGGCCTGTACGCTCCCATAGGGAGGGCCTCCTCAGGGTGCCGTCAGTCAAACAATGTCGACTGGTGGCCCCCAGGGGGAGGGCCTTCTCTGTGGGGGCTCCTGCCCTTTGGAATGAGTTGCCTCCTGGGCTGCGTCAACTCCCCGACCTCCGGTCTTTTAAACGCGAGCTCAAGACCTTTTTATTTCACTGTGCGGCCCTAGCCTAACGAAATTTTTTAGTGGGGGTTTTATGATGGTTTTGTCTTGTTTTAACTTTATTAGGCCATTTTATAATCAGTTTTTTAATATTGTTTTTAATTCTGTTCATGTCTATATTATTTTATTTGGCTGTAAACCGCCCTGAGTCCTCCGAGAGAAGGGTGGTATAAAAATTGAATAAATAAATAAATTAATTAATTAATAAATTTATTTATTTATTTATTTTATTTGTCACAACAATATATATAAGCATCACACAAAAAGATTATAAAGTATATAAACATATATATGAGGGAATATTAGGAGGTATAAGCATATACCTCCAGGGGCCAGGAGCCGGGATAGCTCAGGCAGTAGAGAAGCCTTTTATTAGAACACAGAGCCTGCAATTACTGCAGGTTCGAGCCCGGCCCAAGGTTGACTCAGCCTTCCACCCTTTATAAGGTAGGTAAAATGAGGACCCAGATTGTTGGGGGGGCAATAAGTTGACTTTGTAAAAAATATACAAATAGAATGAGACTATTGCCTTATACATTGTAAGCCGCCCTGAGTCTTCGGAGAAGGGCGGGGTATAAATGTAAAAAATAATAATAATAAATATAACGAAGGAACGGTAGGCACGTTTGTGCTCTTATGCACGCCCCTTATGATCCTCTTAGGAATGGGGTGAGGTAAATAGTAGAAAGTTTTTGGTTAAAGCTTTTGGGATTATGGGAAGAGACCACAGAGTCAGGTAAAGTGTTCCAAGCACTGATGATTCTGTTCAGAAGTCATATTTTCTGCAATCTAGATTAAAGCGGTTAACATTAAGTTTAAATCTATTGGTTACTCTTGTATTATTGCAATTAAAGCTGAAGTAGTCTTTAACAGGAAGGACATTACAATAGATGATTCTATGAGTTAAACTTAGGTCTTGTCGAAGGCGACGGAGTTCTAAGTTTTCTAAGCCTAGGATTTCAAGTCTGGTGGGATAAGGTATTTCATTGTTTTCAGAGGAGTGAAGAACTCTTCTTATAAAATATTTCTGGACATGTTCAATTGTATTGATGTCAGAAATGTGGTAAAGGTTCCAGACAGGCGAGCTGTATTCTAGAATTGGCCTAGCAAATGTTTTATATGCTCTGGTTAGTAGTGTAGTGTTTTTGGAAAAGAAGCTACGCAAGATTAGGTTTACAACTCTTAGAGCCTTTGTAGTTTCAGTGGGTTTTGGCACTTAGATCATTTGATATGAAAACTCCAAGGTCTTTGACGGGGTCATCTACAAGGTAATGTCTATCAAGCTTGTACTTAGTGTTTCGGTTCTTTTTTCCAATATGTAAGACTGAGCATTTGCTGGTTGAGATTTGGAGTTGCCAAGTTTTAGATCAAACAGTTAGATGATCAAGGTCTTTTTGAATGGTAGATGTATTGTCTGTGGTGTTAAATAGTTTGACATCGTCAGCAAAGAGAACACAATTACTTGAGATATGGTCACAAAGATCATTTATGTATAGTATGAAGAGTGTTGGTCCAAGGACACTGCCTTGAGGAACGCCACTCTTGACAGGAACAGGGTTTGATAAAGCATTGCCAATTTTGACCACTTGTTGTCTGTTAGAAGGGGTCCTGAAATGCCATAGGATTTTAGTTTTAGAAGACATTTATCATGTACTACTGAGTCAAAAGCTTTGCAGAAGTCTATCTTAAATCAACTTATCAGGTGATTTATTTGCTTTTGTATTGGGGGTTGTACATGGGGTTTATCTTGCTACCCAGAATCACTGGGAATGAGTTGGGTGGCCATATACATTTTCTACACAAACAAACAAGTTTTTCTGAAAAGAACACACTTAAAACATTCTCTAAATACATTAGGGAAATGGGAATACATTACTTACACAGGTGAAGACATATATATATTCTTTCTTTCTGTCATTACTCCTAACATTTGCATTCAATATCTTTGTTCAGATTTCCTGCCAAAATCCATTATCTACAGGAAATATTACTTGGCTTCCCCACAATGCATACCAACTTTAATTTTGCTAAAGGCATCTTCTTTTTGTTTCTTTTGGAAGCAGAGCCACATCATTAGCAAACAGTTTTAACAATGCCAACAGAAAAGTATAGCTTGCCTATTTATTTATTTTGGCTGTTTATTTTCATTAATTAAAAGAATCTAAGGCAAAGAAAAATGAAGTTAGTAAATTATAATTAAAATAATGTTAGCACTTTTTTATATTACCTTTCTGTGAGGTGAATATTCATCTACTGTGCTGAAAGAAAAATATTTACGTTATTCATTTTTGTAATAAAAATGCTTTCCATATTGGTATAGATCTCTACTAAAAAGGGGCACAGAATCGAATGGTCTGGAAGTTTGATCTTCACACAGTATTGTGGCCCACCAGTGGCCAACAGAGCTGGTAGCAGAGTTGGACAATGAGGAAGTTGGGAGGAATTTGGCCAGTCCTGGGGGTTGGGGGAAGCTCAGATGAGGGCTCTGCATCGGAGGCAGAGTGGAGTTAGACAGCAGTGAGGCAGAGGAACAGCTGGAGCCCATTCCCAGTGTGTGCATGCACAGAGCTGCCAGAAGAAAAGAACAATTAAGAAGGCAGGGTAGACTTGGGAGTAAGGCCACACCTTGGAGATGATTGGCCCCTCTCATAGGACGTAAAAGAGGAGCAAACAAGATGTGGGCTTTTGCAGGAAGCAATTAGTTCATCTTGTTTTAAGATTGGAAAGTTCTGTTCGTGACTCTAATAGACTTGGTGCCAAGTTTGGCCTTGGTCTGCATTTGGAAATTGGTTTTCTGGCAGCGTTCCAAATGAGATAAGGTAGGGGTTGATAAACATTCCTCTGAAAGACTGTTTGCCAAAGCCTTGTTGACTGTGAATGGACAAAATTCACAGTCGTGTTAATAAAAGGTTTTATCGGAATTAAGACTTTGCTTCATGCTTTCTAAGGAAGCCTAAGTCAGAACACACAGTTAATTCAACACTTTTAACAATACACCACATTGACTCTAGCAATGGTACCATCATATATGATTAATTATATCCCTTGTTACTATAAGTTGTCATTAGCTAATCGGTAATTTGTAACAGCAATTGTTGTAACAGTAATCGTTGGTAGGAATAATATTTGTAGCATTTGTTTACACAAAACTCATTGCCTTCATCATTCCAGCCTTAATTAAGGGTGAATAGGATACCTTTTTGTCCTGAATATTTGTCAATATTTAGTGGTGGTAGGAACTCTCTGAATTTCAGACAAGAGCTTTTCTAGCCCTACATAGAGATGCCCTCCAATATTGTGCCATTTATCCAATAAAATAGATAAAAGTTTATACATAATGCAGCATTATTTTCAGCCAGTCATTTCGTATTTAAAACTATTTAATAATATATTATATAATAATTATATTATATAAATGAAAATATAAATTATATTTAAGCAAATATAATTGTGTTCGTATAATAATTATATAAATGAAATGTTTATGTGTAATGGGAGAAAAATGAATATTGACTTTTGTTAAAATGTCAAATCAACATTGTGTTGATTTAAGTCAGTGGACAAATCTCTCAAAAAACAACTTATAAGTCCATCGAAAATATAAAGTTAATAGTTATTGTGCAACCACTGTTACATTGTATTCATTCATAAATCATGCTTCAAAGACACAAGAAACAAGATCTGTGCACAATAGACCACAATAGACTTCAAAACTAATGCAGATATGCAGGTATGCAAGTACGCTTGCAGAAAAAAAATTAAATTTGTGCTGTATATTAAAACTCTGTTCAAACAGCCTTTACCTCTGATGCTGATATTAATTATTTTTAATCCAACAGTTCTGTAACAAACCTTTTTACAATACTAGTAAATATGGACTATTAAGATTGCAATAATAATTTGTGTATCAAGCCTATTATTTCAAGTTATTCCCTTATAAACTATGCAAAATCAATGACTGCCTATACAAATATTAAATACTTGAAACCAGACCACTTGATATTAAAAACAAAACCCATTAAAATTAGCAAAACAACAACAACCCTAATTATAGCTCTTTAAAGGAAGAACTACAAAATAGGACCAAAAAAAAACAACAACTTACTGGCGACGATGCATTCCAAGTAATTTCTGAAATTCTTTCAGGTCTTTTTCCAATATAGGGTATTCATACACATCATCTAACACATTTCTATATATTGTCTAAAGAAAGAGGAAGTTGAGAGAAAAGGGGGAGGAGAAAGAATCAAATAAATATATGCTTCAGCTTTTCAGCAATTCAGTAAAAACAATAGTTCAGAAATATTTCATGTTAAGATTTTCAGATTGCAAAGAGGGCTTTTAAAATGTTTTTTTTAAAGAGCCAGTTTTGTGTCGTGTTTAAGGCAGAGAATGTGGTTCCAAGTCTGATTTAGGCGTGAAGCCAATCACCTTCTCTCAACTCTAAGAAGAAGGTAATGGCAAACCACTTTCAAAAATCCTTGCCAAGGAAACTGATAAAAGTCCAGGCAGTGGCCAGGAGTCAAAAACTGATTTGAAGGCATACCAGTCATTATTAGTTATCTTGAAAGGCAGTCTCTTACTGAATAACTGAAAAGATACCTTTTCAAAGGATTCCTCATTTTGTGTTTCATTCATTATAGAAAGATCTTCAATATTGAGTATATTAAGATATAAAATGTTCTTATAAGTGTGAGAATCCTAGAACATCTCACTCTTCTCATATAAAGCACAATCAGAAAGCGTCATGGTATAAAAGACTGACTGCAGATTGGCAAAGAAGTGGAACACTGCTGCGTAGCTTTATTTATTCATTTATTCAACCTATATACTAAACATATATTGAGGGAAGCTGAATTTGAGAAGGATTAATGTTGCTTTAAAATTGGAGAAAGGAACTCAATAACTGCTATAATGATGACAATTCAGCTCTGAGAGCTGAAAATACAAGTGATCTCAATGCTCCAGTAATAAAAGTCAAAGAGTATGGTGGAAAAAAAGTCTATGATTAAGTATATAGAGGATCAAGTAAGAAACCAGCCTGATAACTGATGATGGAAACACCGAAGTGAGAGACAGCTTCTGCCTTTTAGAATCACCTACTAATACAAAAGGAAGTACACAGGAGACTCTGTGAGGAAGGCTATGATGATTGGAAAGATAAGAGGGAAACAGAAAAAGAGGATGACCAGCAGCAAGATAGATGGACTCAGTTACAGCAGATCTGAGGGGGCAAGTTGGTGACAGATTGTCTTGGAGAAAATCTATATATGTGGTTGCTAAGAGTTGTTATTAATTTAATGGCACATAATTAATCAAATTTTATGACAACTATTTTATCATCTATGGGCTTTCCATAACCGGTCAAGATTTATTACTCCATCTTAATCTTGTTTTTTGTATGTAAGGTTACAATACCCCTTTCCATCTTCCATATAACTGTGAAAAATTAAGAAAAAGTAAAGGATTTCATGACCCCTCCATGGATATAACATAATATGTAATGTGTAAACCCATTATTAGAACACTAAATCCTCTGAACTCTGGAATCTCAGTTAACTATGTACTTTTAGATCATAACAGAAGAGCAATTATTTGCAGGCTAGGTACTCTTCATCTAGAAGCATCCAGTAGAACTTTAGGAGATATTACATCATAAATGCTGATCCTATATTCAATGTGATCTTACCCCAAATATACTATTACAGGTTGCACATATTAAGATACAGTTTTGGATTTTTTTAAAAAATTATAATTACTGCTCTGTATTAGAAAGTATTTAAATAAACATACCTTAAGAAACTGCTTCAAATGCTCATCTTCATGCAACCAGTCTTTGTAGAGTGAAGTCCACTGTGACACCAAATGCAAGACTTTTCTCTTTCTGCAGGGAACATCAACAATTTCACCCTTGTCCTGATGGTTCTTAGCACAATAAGTGGAGGCAAATTAAGGTGAAATCTCAAAAATAACAGATTTTTTTCACCCCGCTGTCTGATACATTTTTTTCAGTTTATGTAAGCAGCTTTGAGAAATCATTGATTCTGATTTAAAATATAATAAAATAAAATACAGAGAGATAACTAAAAGTCAATTATTTGTATGTAAGGTTCATTCAGTAATAATTAAAAATATTTGTTATATAATAAGTAATATGTGAAAGCAATTGCCTCCTGTTGGAAGCTAAAGCTTAAAAAGATAGTAAAAAGATTTCCTATATACATATTTTTTAAAAAGAAACCTAAACTTTTTTCTTATCTTTTATTTACAGTTACTGCATTTATTTTTTTTACATTTCCATTCCATCTTCCCTCTAAGATCAGAATAAGAGTTTCCCATCTTATCTCTGGATAAAGAGAACATTGCAAGAGATTGCAATTTCCCAAACATTACAACATAATTAAGTATTAGTCTACGTTGTCTTTTTTTTCTTAATACAGAAATGATAAAAATAAATAAAACACAAACATTATTTGGCACAGTGAATTCCAGAGGGCCTGGCTCCGCAGTGCTTCCTCGCTCAGTTGAAAACTTCGTTCAGCCTTCCAGAAGAGCCACTGCTACTGCTGCTTCTTTAGTGGGGATGGTCCTGGCTATAACGGGCAGATTCAGTTTTTTTGCCACTGTGATTCCGCCTCTTTCCCCACCCACCACCAGTCAGATGCCCTCGCTTCTCCCAAGCATTGCTTTGCTTACCTGATTTTCAGCTCCATTGCATTTTTTGCTATCATGTGCCGGAAAACAAGTTTCTGGGGCTAATTTCTTTTTCAGTTGATTCCAACTTCTCAAGATGTTTTTCTTTTGCGAGAAGTTGAAATTGATTGATTGCACTTTATTTTTATTCCCACAAAGTTTGGTTTCCCTTCACACAATGGCGAGAAATGCGATGGAGAAATGTGATGGAGTGGGAAATCAGGTAGGCAAAAAAATGCTTGCGGGAAGCGAAGGCATCTGGCAGGTGCCGACAAACTCTTCTGCCCACAAAAACCTCGTCTTTGACCGCTGGCACCAAAAGGCAGCTGCCAGGAAAAAGCCAGTAGGTCCGGGACCCTTGAATACCTTTCCTACACTGTCCCACCTTTCCCTAACTGCCACACTCCCGAATTACAGCAAAAGTGAGGGGCAGGAAGCCCTGTCATGCCTGCCCATGGAGGGGGAGAAGAGGCGTCAAAAGGAGCTCCATCTCACTCCATGTGCTCCAATGAAAGGCAGCGGCAGCCCAGCTGCTTCCCTTCCCTGCCCTCTCTGGCACCAGAAGCTAAGTGTCAGCCACAAATCCATTCACCCATGCAGACAGGCAAGCGGGCTGGGCTGTGTGGAAGGCAGCTAAGGGTGGAAGACTCGCCAGGCAGAGATCAGCTGGCTGTGGGGGCCGCGGTCAAGACAAGCGAGGGAACCAGAGAGCAACAGCAGCTATGCCACGGGTGTGACTGTAGGCATCGTTCATGGTGGGCAGGGCAAGATAAGGAGTGAGGGGTGGGGCCACCAGCCAGCAATTTAACACCCGGTTTGGCCGAAATGGTGCAAACTGGTTGAATCCCACCACTGTATTTTTATTGAGAATGGGAGTAAGTTAATTCTATCAATTTTGGATGAAAGTTGAGATATAAGCAGTGGTACATAGATGTTATATATTGCAATGATTAATAAATTTTCCTTAATAGTGCAAAGAAACTTGTAGATTTGCCTGATATCTAACATATGAAGATCATTAGATACAATGAGGCCTGAATGAATGATTCCCTTTTGTTCTATAGAGAAGGATATTGTTTCAGCAGAGCTTGACACAAGTCATCTGTTGTCATGAAGACTGTATATGTAAGGAGGAAGTCATCCAGAAGAGTTTCTGCAAACAAAGGAGAAGGAAAACAAAACCAAATTTAAAAAATATACAAAATAACCCTAGAGTATTATGTAAGCATATTATGAACAATGTTCATACTATGACAGTAAAAAGTCACAATAAACATAGCAGTAAAGTTTCAGATAAATGTGTAAATCTGAAAATGGATTTGAACTTTAAAAGGATATGTGTCTTCCAAAACAAAATACTTTACTTCTACCTAAAAAGGAATTGCTACAGCACATATAAAATTGATTTCAGCTTTTAAAATACTTTACAAAATGCAATGTACTTCATTGAACAATAATTTACAATGTGGCATTGTGTGTACGTATTCAAAAGCAAACGGCACTAAATTTAACTGGAGTTACATTAGTATAGCAGTGATGATCAGCCTGTATTAAAAAGCCAACCATCAACACATCCCAATCAACAACTAAAAAATCACATATAACAGGCACTATAAATACCATACACTCGGTGCTAGAGACAAGTTCCCTGAAGATGGGTTCTAGCACAAGTCCGAAAGATCAAAAGACAAAACTTCTGGTCCTGGTGACAGACCTAGAATGGATCCTGCATCAACCTGTATTATTTACAATATTCTATTTTGCCAGTGAAATTTATTTTATTTATTATACTTTTATCCTGATTCAGAATGCGGCTGTGCGGGTGATAGAGGGAGCAACTCGAGGCTCCCATATAACACCTCTCCTGCGCAGGCTGCACTGGTTTCCGGTGGTCTTCCAGGTGCAATTGGTTACCATCTTTAAAGTGCTCCATGGCATAGGACCGGGTTATTTACGGGACCACCTGCTGCTACCAGTGGCCTCCCATCGACCAGTGCACTCCCATAGGGAGCGTCTCCTCAGGGTGCCGTCAGTCAGTGTTGGCTGGCAACCCCCAGGGGAGGGCCTTCTCCGTGGGGGCTCCTGTCCTCTGGAACGAGCTGCCTCCAGGGATACGCCAACTCCCTGACCTCCAGACTTTCCGACACGAACTGAAGACATTTTTGTTCCATCGCGCAGGACTGGCCTAATAGTTTTTAATGGTTTTTTTTATTAGAGTTTTAATGTTCTTAGCCAAATTTGAATTAGTTTTTTAAATTCGTTTTTTTAATTTTTGTATCTGTTGTTTTACCTGCTGTAAACCACCCTGAGTCCTTTGGGAGAAGGGCGCTATAGAAATTAAAATAATAAATAAATAAATAAATAAATAAATAAATAAATAAATAAATAAATAAATAAATAAATAAATAAATAAATAAAATCCTGCCTTTATAATTTATAAGTAATTCAAGCTAGCAAACATATCAAACTCAAGGCCCACAGGCCAGATCCGACCTGCAATATATTTAGATCTGGCCCGTCGGGCGGCTTGGAGATGGTGAGGGACTGGCCCCCACAGCCTCGGCCCTGGCCCACCCCAACCCAGCTGGGTGCTCCCCCTGGGCCTGCACCCCATCCCTTCCTCAACAGCCCCCTCCTCCAAATAAGCTTGAAACCCCATTTTCTTTCTCCGACCGCTTATCTGGTGCCTCTCCTGCTGTCACCTCCATTGACAGCCACATTCACCCCGACCACCATCTACCGGCCTGCCTGTTTCTTTACTGTCTCCCTCAGGCTGGGGCAGTAGGGACAGTATGAAAGGTCATTTGGGGCAGTGTGAAAAGGAGGAAGAGTGGCTGGCTAAGGCATCTGAGCCCAGCTCCTGCAGGGCCTTTGCCACTGAAGCTGATGTTGCTGCTGGGCCCCAAAAAGGGGAGTCGGAGAAATGGAGGTTGCCACAATTTTTGCCCCTTCCTGTCTTAGTCGCACACCACCTCCTCCATCTTAGGAACAGTGGCAGCTAGGGATGGTTGCAGCTAGGAAGAATTATGAGCAGTAGCCGGAGAGAGCAGGGAGCGGAGGGGAGGCCGAAAAAGCTGTCGCCCCTTAACCTTTTCCACTCCCCCTCCACAGACTGCTTGCCTCCCTAGGTGACCCTGCTGCAGCATTTAACTACCACAGCGTGCTTGCAGCAGAGGTGTCAATATGGACCATAGGCAGGGCACATGTGCTCTTTCCAGGCCACGTTCCAACTTTCATTCACCAGCTGCCTCCATCTGCCAGCCTATCCCAGGTCGGTCTCCTCCAGATGTGGTCTACTGGGCTATGGATTTCTCTCTGCCCCTGCCCCAAGCAGCAAAGCTGGCTTTTGCATGTAGTTATTCTTTACATGTTTATATTGTAAAATAAAATGGCCTATCCAGGAAGCTGGCTCGGTCCCTTCCTTCCCTTCCTTCCCTCCCTTACTTCTTTCCTTCCTTCTTTTCCTCCTTCCTTCCTTCCTTCCTTCCTTCCTTCCTTCTCCCAATGGCTCCTTTGTTTGGCTGCTGCGGAGGAAGGCCCCACTACTCTCCTCCAGTCTAGGAAGCCCCTCCCCCCCATGCATGCCCATGCACACACATACACACCGTTCCAAGTTTAGATACTTTTATCCACATTGATCTTGCAAACTGCCAATCATACTTGGGATTGGGCAGAAGGTTCTCTCCTTCCTCTGTGGATAAAAGTCCCCAAACTTGGAATGTGATGTGTGTGCATGCACGAACACATGCATTTGACTATTAGCAGTTTGGGGAGGCGAGGAATTTGTGGGGCATTGAATTGTCCCCAAGTCGAGTTAGAGTTAGCCGGTGAGAGTTGTTCTGTCCCAACCCTGCAATCTCAAGTCAGCTGCACCCAGCGAGTGGCCATGCCCACCCAGCTATGCCCACCCAGTTACAGCCACACCTACTCAGGCACGCCCACCTGGCCGCTGTGAATCATCATAAGCTTACATGGCCCTTTGAGGACAACCATAATGCTGATGTGGCCATCAATGAAATTGAGTTTGACACCCTGGATATACAGTATTCCTCACAATAACACTGTGGAGTGGGCTTGGCTGAGAGAGAAAGTGACTGGTCAAAAGATATACCCAGCTGCTTTCATGCCTAAGGAGGGACTAGAATTTACAGTCTCCTGTTTTCAAGACTAGCATCTTAATCACAAGATCAAACTGGCTCTCTTGTGAAAATGAAGTATTTTGATTGCTGAAAATCAGTAGAATTTCTAGCCACTTTGAATGAAAAATACATAGTAATCATAGCATACTCCCTAAAAGAAGCTTAACATCATTTTTTAAAAAAAATCCAATTGTACCCATATTTCTGAAAACATAAAAATATCCTATTCCTTTTCAGCTAAGTTATTCAAAGCACAGAAACGAAGGCAAAATACAAAGCCAAAGAAGTTAAAGATGAGATTAAAAATACAGCTAAATCTATCTTACATTAACATACTTCTGTTACCTTTTACCTTTCCAGAAAATTCTCTTTGCAGCCACCATATCCATATTCCAAATTTGCTCTTAAATATCTTAACTTAACTTAAAGTTATTAACCATAAAGCACATTGTTGTCTTGAGTACATTTATATTCTGTATTCTACTTTGTTTTGACCAAAATGGAAAATACAGGTAGTCCTAGAGCAGAGGTCTCCAACCTTGGCAACTTTAAGCCTGGCGGACTTTGCTGGCTGGGGAATTCTGGGAGTTGAAGTCCGCCAGGCTTAAAGTTGCTAAGGTTGGAGATCTCTGTCCTAGAGTTACAGCCATATGTGCTGGTGGTTATTAAGCGAATCACTGCAGTAAAGTGAATCATGTAGTTGTGAAGCTAATCTGGCTTCCCCCATTGACTTTGCTTGTCAGAAGCCAGATGGAAAAGATTACAAATGATGATCATATGATTTCAGAATGCTGCAATAATCATAAGTGCATGCTGGTTGCCAAGCATCCAAATTCTGATCACATAATCATGGGGATGCTGCAACAATCATTAAGTGCGAGGAATAGTTGTAAGTCATTTTTTAAATGCCATTGTAATTTTGAATGGTCACTAAATGAATTATTGTAAACCAAGGACTACCTGTAGAACTAGAATAGTCATTAAATATAAAACAGTGTGTGCATACCAGTGATGGTCTTTACAATAAACAATTAAACGTTAAAAGCAGGAGCAGATCAAATGAATCAATTCATCAGATCAAAGATTTTCACAGGCTATAACAGCTATTAAGAAGGGAAGGGAAAGGGACCTGATCTGGATTAGGATCTCAGCATTGGAAATTGGAGTTAGAGTTAAATCCTACACTGTATGTTTTATAAAAATATACCTATAAGAATCAATATACTGTAAGAATAAGAACCGTTTTTCAAATAAAATGTCAAAGTTTGTTACTCCTAAGGATCAATATTTTTACTAATAGTTTTATGTTGGCCGCTGTCTGGCCAGCATATATGATATTATTTATCTACCTAATCAAATTGAAACCAACTACTTTTCAATTGTTGATGGTTACAATGTATTTGTATATTTATTTTATTTATTTATTAGAATTTGTCAAACAAAAATGAGAACAAGAATAAAAGAATAAAAATACAATAACAGGGACATAGGCACATTAGTGCACTTATGTATGCCCCCTCTACTGACTACTTAACTATGATGTAAGGTCCACAGGAAGTCAATTCGTGACTGAAACTGTGAAAATTTGTAGCTGAAACAACTGAATCAGGTAGAACATTCCAGACTTTGACAACTCTATTACAAAAATCATATTTTTACAGTCAACTTTAGAATGATTTACATGGACTTTAAAGTTGTTAACACACATATTATTGCGATTAAAACAAAAAAGTCATTTACAGTAATTTATATGTAGTAAAACATTACTACATATAATTTTGTATGCAATACCTAGGTTTGACTGCAAGCGAAGCAGTTCTAAGTGATCCAAACTGAGAATTTCGAGCCTAGTAGCATAGGGAATTCTATTGTGTACAGAAGAGTGCAAGACTTTTCTCATGAAATACTTCTGAACCCATTCAATTGTACTGTACTGATGTTAGATATATGGTAGGGATCAGGGGTGGGTTCTAAATTTTTTTACTACTGGTTCTGTGGGTGTGGCTTATTTTGTGGGTGTGACTTGATGGTCATGTGACAGTGGGCATGGCTTGGTCATGTGACTGGGTAGGTATGGCTTGATGCTCATGTGCAGTGGTGGGATTCAGCCAGTTTGCACCACTTCGGGAGAACCGTTTGTTAACTTTCTGAGCAGTTTGGTAAACTGGTTGTTGGAAGAAATCATTAGGGCAGAGAACCGGTTGTTAAATGACTTGAATCCCACCACTGGTCATGTGATTAGGTGGGCGTAGCTGGTAATCATGTGACTGGGTGGGTGTGGCCAACTTGATGTCACTCACGTCAAAGGTTGATGTCACTCACGTCAATTTCCCTGTCTATTTATTTACTACTACTGAACATCCAAAATATACTATTAAATCCTATGTATATATGCCATATGCATACATACATATTACATAGTATAGCATGTATAGGCACACAAAGAGATACATTATCTACTATATATATATATATACTGTATGTACATACACACACACACCTCTCTTCTAAAACTATACACATTCAACCTCACTTACTACATTTGGAAAAACACACAGAGTCCACTTTCTGCCACACATTTAACTATAAGTTCTGTACATTTAGAACATTACACACAATTCAGATGTTCTTCCCTAACTTGCACATGACTGTTAGAGCCAGGAGAGATCATGGATTGAGTAAAATGTGGTGAAACTCACTTATCAATGCTCTTGCTTAGCAACCAAAATTTTGAGCTCAATTCTGGTCATAAGAAAAGGACTACCTCTGCATTCCTCTGCATGGCAGCCTTGTCCTAGTAAACTCCTTCTCCTTTCTGGCAATTTTCCTCTCCATTAGAGGTACCAAAATAATCCATGCGGCAAGCATGGCAGGGCCGCAGGAAGCAAATAGGCTGCTAGCTGCCTTTCCAATGGCCGGGCCCCCCGACATACTTGCCTGCCTTCCACATGCCCTTCCCGGCGGTCCTGTGGCAGGCCTGTTTTCCTGCCTTCCTCCCTCACCACTGCCTTTTTGTTCGGCTGCTTACCTTCCTTGGTGGCTGTCAGGAAGGGAGGCTGACCGGGAAGGCAAGGAGGGCAAGTTGACTGGAGTTTTCTGCCACTGCTGGAAAGCCGCTTTCTCCGTTATGTTCTTTGCACATGTGCATCCCATTAGACTTGCAAGGCAATGGGATGCACATGCATGAAGAATCTGGTGGCAAAAAACATGGCAGCCGGGGCGAGCGACCGGTGACCGGTTCAGGGGTGTGGCCAGCCATCTATTACTACCGGTTCTGTGAGCGACTAAATTTTTTTACTACCGGTTCTCCCGAATCGGTGCGAACCGGTAGCCACCCACCACTGGTAGGGATACCAAACAGTTGAACAATACTCTAATAGCATGCATTTTATAAGCTCTAATTAGCAAAACAATGTTTCCAGGGATAAAAAACTGTGCAAAATTAACTACACAACTCTTAATGCTTTTTTAGTAATGCTGTTACAGTGAACTTCGGAGCATAGATCGTCAGAGGTGAGTACACATAGGTCCTTGACAAAGTGAGGTTCATCAGCTAGTTCAATGCCACCTAGCTTAATACTTGACATTCTGATTGTGTTTACCAATATGCAAGACAGAGCATTTAATGATCAAAATTTGAAGTTCCCAAATAGATGACCATTCTGTATATTCCATTGGACTATTTCAAACAGCAAATTTAAAATGTGATAATAGGTAAGCAGAAAAAATGTATTAAGCCTTTGTTATTTTCACAGCCTCACCAATCCCACTGATTTCAAAGAGAGCTTTCTAGTTTAAAGAATCAAAAGGCAGTCACTCTTCAGATGGAAAGTACCCTACACTGTAGCCCTGAAACTCCATGGTTCCAATTTCCACATCGTTTTGCACATTCCGGTTTCAACTGAACTCAACATGCAAGCGTGAAATTGGCTGGATAATAAGACCTCAGGAGGTTTAACTTTCAGGATTTCCTAATCAGCATTTTGAAAAAGAAAGTCATGTTTCTCTTCAATAAGTGGGAGTGACTCTCAGAATGAAGAAAGAAAGAAAGAAAGAAAGAAAGAAAGAAAGAAAGAAAGAAAGAAAGAAAGAAAGAAAGAAAGAAAGAAAGAAAGAAAATTTTTTAAAGAAGGTTGCTCTTATATACAATTCAATCTATATTTTCATCCACTGGCACATAGTACTGAAACAAGAATCTTGCTTATTCCTTAAGCAAATATACAAAACCAATACTCAAAGAAGGAAAAAAAAAACCAGGAGCCATTTCCCACAATGTAAGGACTACAACAACCACTACATGGGACAGAAAGGTAGAAGACTGCGGGACTGTACCCATAAACATCAACCGGCAACAGAAAAACATGACAAAAATTCAATTTCTGTAATATATGGACAGTTTCCACAGTTTCAACTAGAAACTTAAAATTTTAGATCAAGTCACATCTAAAACTGCTAAGCAATTTGTGGTAGTTTGGCTTTCAGACAAATCAGCTATCAGTGGACACACAGAAATAAACGCCTATAAATTCCATTTAAAAAACAGAACCAAAAGTCTAGGAAGGGAATAAACAGCCTAGACCAGTGGTCACCAACCAGTGGTCCGTGGACCACTGGTGGTCCGTAAGAAATTTTTGGTGGTCCACAGAAAAATTATTTTCATTTTTATATTGCACTAAATACTATTTATCTTTTTAAAAAATTCGTATTAGTGGTCCACGGGATTTAAAATTATGAATTTCGTGGTCCCTGAGGTCCAAAAGGTTGGGGACCCCTGGCCTAGGCTACACATCCTCCAGAAGCCAATACCCAGAGAGGCAAGAAATAATCAGGGAGAAGTAACCCAATCATGGAAACATCCAGGAGGAAACCATACTTCTACCAAGACTGGAAATAGCTTTTTGACTGATGGCCAACTATGCCCAGAGTAGTGTTTTTCAAGATGGACAACTATACAGGAATTTGGGAAAAGAGAGAAAGGGAGAAAGGGAGGGAGGGAGGGAGGGAGGGAGGGAAGGGAGAGAGAATAAGGCAAGACTCCTTCTGCTTCCTTTCTAGTGTGGCTTTTAAAAAAGAAAGAAAGAAAAGAAAAACCTCTCTTAGCTAAATGTCCTCTGAAGTTTTTCCTCCTTTGCTCTTTAATGTTCTTTCATTCACCATCTTTGTCTGTTTAGCTATCTTCCAACATAATGATTCTCTTCCTATCTAAGCAAATGTTAGAAAAGAAAATAGCAGGGAGAGGGATCTGTTTTAAAGGGTCCTAGTTCTACTTTAGTTTATTTTGTGCTTTAAATAAAAGTATCCAAAATGCAATTATTATCAATGACATGAAATGGTAAGCCACATAAATGCAAATGTATCATAATGGTGCCTATTAATACATAATTGTCAGAGACAACCTTTACAAATATGGAAGTACAATAAAATATTTATTTGTAGATAAGAATACAGTGACAATTTAAATTGCAGGCTTATGTAAAAGCTCATGATGATACTGCACTAGAGGGAATAATAAAATATATATATTTGCTTACTGTATAATGGTAATAATCATAGACATAAGCAAAATAAATTTTAGTAGGAGAAAGACAATTCACAACTGCTAGAGCTGCAATTTCAGAAAGAAAAAGCACTGTATTATTGTGAAAAAAAACCACTATGCACCCTTCATTGTTCCTTTCAGCCATCTGTTCTAGGCAATTGATCAATGCTACACCTTCATGAAAGAGCTCTTTTATTCTTATGTCAATCAAGTTACGTTTCTATCTATATTGCAGTTAGTCATTTATGAACAAGACATGTGTTTATATCATAGCTTGGGGAGTATAAGCATAAATAATAATATATAACCTCTTCTCTCTAGTTTTGCCATATACAGTATCAAGAAGAAATTGTAATTGTAACAAAGTAGATTAGAGCAACGTGCGGATACATAGGATTATCTTTGAAAACTTAAATACAAACCTAGTTCAGAATCACTATTGCTAAACTTTCCACTACAATTAATAAGATAACATCTGCAAGCCTATCCCTTGCTTCCTTTTTGTTTCCAAGGAAAATTCAAAGTGCTTACTTTAATTGATAAAAGTCTAACTTCTTGGAGTTTAGATATATAGTTCCCAAAGAATAGCTTTGTACTTTCAGATTTCATGCGATATCTTATGTAGAATGGTACCTATACAGGACTTCTTGTGAAAGGCACACAATTTTTTAGTAACACTCTGATTGAAGGTTTTAATCATAGGATACTGCTTGGAATTAAATATATAGTCCATTATTTTAATATTATGTAAACATTACTGTACTGTACAATACTGTAAAATTATTTGTAAAACAAGTTGTAAAACAAGTTGTAAAATAGCTAGCTACTATATTTTCCTCCTTTGTCAACCACTTTTAATAAAGACTTTTCAGCCTTTATTGCAGCACATTTAGTTATATTTTGACTAAACTATCTCTAATTTTACAGTTTCAAAGAATATAACAAGATTTCCCTTTCACAAAAGTGTGCCCCTTTACCGGATTAACTATAATTCTGAAAATTAATATGTACTTCCTTTCTCCAATACATATTCCTCAATAGTCTCGTGTATTTAAAAGTATATGGTATTCAGTCCAATGACTAGTTCAGGCTCCCTATCCAAGTGTATGTATTATTCTCAGCAATTACCAGGGTGCTGAATACTTTATGTGCAAGATTCATCCTAGCTTGGCTTTTGCATCTGAAGGGGCCACACAGATCAAACGCAGCAGAAATAAGAATTTGAAGTTTTTAACGTACTTTTAACCAGAACTAGTCTGAAATAATGATGATTGGTTAACAAGAAAAAGTGACAAGAAACCTGGCAAGAAAAAGAATATATAATCTTGTTATATGGTACCAATCATTAAATCAGAAAGAGCAAATTGCAACATTCTTGCAAACGCCTGCTTTTTTTTTTTTTTTTTTTGCAGTCCAGGAATCCTCAAAACTCATGCCAACAAAGCTCGGAAGCAAGCTTCCAAAATACAACAGAACAATTTTACATCCTTTTTTTTAACATTCAAAATAAAATAAGCTTAGATAAATAAGCTTTAAAATAAACTTTGATTCTAAAAGATTAAACAAAAAAGGATTGAAAATCTGCCCACTCTAGAGTCATTTTCGAACAAGATGGGCAGCAAATACATTTAACAAATAAAAAGACAGATGGTAACACAGCCAATATATCACTCCAAATTCTGATGATAATAAGGCTACATAAACCAAGAAAGAAATCATAACTTTATTAAATTATTAAAACTTCAAGCAATTTGAGAGTTTTCTGTTGATGATTTCTCACTTTGAAAAATAAAAACCAGAACATATAGACAATTTGTATAGACAATATAAATGTATAGACAATTTGAGATGGAAGAAATGGCTGGAAACATTGCAAAGGGATGCTTTTTTAACTTTGCCATCTTTCACATGCTTAGGGAGGGAAATGAATATAGTCTTTTATTTTTCACAGAAAACATCAGAAACAAGAAAATCTTTGTACTAAAAACCTTTGAGTACAGAAAACACTGGAAACACTGAAACAAATGTGCACAATGAACACAGTAACGGAGTTGTATTCTCTGCTTAAAAGTAAGGTTTTGTTCTGCTATTTGGTGTATTCATTATTCTTATATCCTGCAGTATTTTTATATATGATGAGTCAAGTAAGCTGGTGTTTTCAAAGCCCAAAAGATTCCTTGCAGCTTTGAAAATTCTCAATCACCAACTATAAATAGCTGAAAGATGAAAAGGGACATGTTCTACAATCTGTTGTATTTATACATGCAACTTGCTCCAACTTGGAATATTGGTTAATATGAACAACAATACATATGGTGAATTTCAGACAAAGGACATGCCTTTTCCAATGATTTTTCTCTTAAAACAATTGATGCAGTATTTTAAGCAGAGGAACATTAAAATTTATGTTTAATAAAATATATTCCTCTACTAAAAAGTAGAGAAGGCAACAAGGGGATCAGCCATACTGAACTTAATTCTCACTAACAGAGATGAAATGATAGAAGGTGTTGAAGCTTCAGGAACCTTGGGGGAAGTGATCACGCAATATTGGAATTCAACATTAAGCAAATACAAGTAGTAGAACAAAGTCAAACTAGAGTCTTGGACTTTAAGAGAGCTAATTTCAATAAACTTAAAGAGAGCTTGAGAAGGATTCCATGGATGAGAATCCTCAAGGGGAAAACAACTCAAGAAGCTTGGGAAATTTTGAAAAGTGAGATTATAAAAGCACATTCTAGCACAATACCAATGAAGAAGAAAAATAATAGATCTCAAAAGAAACCAGCATGTAATATATAATATAATATAATATAATATAATATAATATAATATAATATAATATAATATAATATAATATAATATAATATAATATAATATAATATAATATAATATAATATAATATAATATAATATAATATAATATAATATAATATAATATAATATAATATAATATAAAAAGAACTATCTGACAAATTGAAAGACAAAAAGGACAAGTATAAAAAGTGGAAAGAGGGGCAAATAACTAAGGCAGAATATCAGCAAAAAGCCCAAGCCTATAAAGATGAAGTGAGGAAAGCTAAGGCTCACAACGAACAAAGGCTAGCGACAAAAGTAAAAAATAACAAAAAAAGCTTCTTCCAACATGTTAAAAACAAGAAAAAAGTCAAGGAAACAATGGCCCATTGCTGGGAGAAAGTGGCAAGAAAGTGACAAGCAACAAGGAGAAAGATGATCTACTTAACTCATTTTTTGCATCTGTCTTTACACAAAAGGAAAAACAATCCAACCTATCAAAAACAACATCACAAAAAACAGATTAGGAACACAAGTTAAAATAGGGAAGAAAATGGTAAGTGAACACCTGTCTACCCTAGACGTGTTCAAATCACCAGGACCGGATGGATTACACCCCAAGGTTCTGAAGGAACTGGCAGACGAGATCTCAGAACCACTGAACTATATCTTTCAAAGAGCACAGGGGAGCTGCCAGAGGACTGGAAAAGAGCTAATGTAGTTCCCATCTTCAAAAAAGGGGGAAAAAATAGATCCAGGAAACTACAGATCTATCAGCCTGACCTCAATACCGGGGAAGATTCTGGAAAAGATAATCAAGCAACGAATCACCGAACACCTAGAAGCAAACAAAGTAATAACCAAAAGCCAACATGGGTTTGTCAAAAACAGATCAAGCCAGACTAACCTTATTGATTCTTTGACAAAGTGACAAAATTAGTAGACCAGAGGAATGCTGTCGATATAATTTACTTGGACTTCAGTAAAGCATTTGATAAAGTAGACCATAACCTACTACTAGATAAAGTAGAAAAATGTGGGTTAGACAGCACCACCACCAAATGGATTCGTAACTGCTGACCAACTGCACTCAATGTGTAGTCCTCAATGGAACTACATCCACATGGAGGGAAGTATGCAGTGGAGTACCCCAAGGCTCTGTTTTAGGCCCAATACTCTTCAAAATCTTCATCAATGACTTGGACAAGGGGATAGATGGGGAACTCATCAAATTTGTGGATGACACCAAGCTGGCAGGAATAGCCAACACTCCAGAAGATAGGCTCAAGTTACAGAAGGATCTTGACAGACATGAACATTGGGCGCTATCTAACAAAATGAAATTCAACAATGAAAAAAATAAGGTTCTACATTTAGGCAAAAAAAACCCAAAATGTACAGGTACCATATATGTGGTACCTTGCTCAACAGTAGTACCTGTGAGAGGGATCTTGGAGTCCTAGTGGACAACCATTTAGATATGAGCCAGCAGTGTGCAGCAGCTGCTAAAAAAGCCAATACAGTTCTGGGCTGCATAAACAGAGGGATAGAATCAAAATCACGTGAAGTGTTAGTGCCACTTTATAATGCCTTGGTAAGGCCATACTTGGAATATTGCATTCAGTTTTGGTCGCCGCGATGTAAAAAAGATGCTGAGACTCTAGAAAGAGTGCAGAGAAGAGCAACAAAGATGATTAGGGGACTGGAGGCTAAAACATATGAAGAACGGTTGCAGGAACTGGGTATGTCAAGTTTAATAAAAAGAAGGACTAGGGGAGACATGATAGCAGTGTTCCAATATCTCAGGGGTTGCCACAAAGAAGAGGGAGTCGGGTTGTTCTGCAAAGCACCTGAGGGTAGAACAAGAAGCAATGGGTGAAAACTGATTAAGGAAAGAAGCAACTTAGAACTAAGGAGAAATTTCCTGACAATTAGAACAATTAATAAGTGGAACGACTTGCCTGCAGAAGTTGTGAATGCTCCAACATTGGGAATTTTTAAGAAAATGTTGGATAACCATCTGTCTGAGATGCTGAAGGGTTTCCTGCCTGGACAGGGGGTTGGACTAGAAGGCCTCCAAGGTCCCTTCCAACTCTGTTGTTGTTGTTGTTGTTGTTGTTGTTGTTGGCCTCCAAGATCCCTTCCAACTCTGTTGTTTTTATTGTTGTTGTTATTATTATTATATAAATGAGGGTCACATTTGTTTTAATTAGCAATTGTACAACTAAAACTTTTCAGCCATGTTAATATTCAAGCATCTCTGGTTAATTACAATATCACAGAAAAGTAAAGGGCCAAGGACTATAGGGAATTGCAGTCTTTTAAATGACCACAACAACTTCTCCTTCAAAGGTTTAACTAGGTGCTTTAGAAAGAGGCAATGAAAACTTCAAGGCAATTGACCTGATATGAAAGTTGCAATATTCCAATCATCCTAAATGTCTCAATTAGCTACTTGAATTTTTCAATCACCTCTATTTTGAGGCTCAATCACTCTGAGGACCATTCTAACATTTTCATAATTCAAAGAACCATCATGACATTTAATGGGGATAATATTTACATTTATTTAGCTTACTTCTTTTATTATATTTTCCACTACCCTTGGATATTTCCACAGTGTTTTTAAGAAAATGCAAAGAAAGCAGAACAGAATAATTTTGAAATTCTTAATACAGGTAATCTTACAAAATTTACAACAATTCACTTAGTGACTGTTCAAAGTTACAATAGCACTGAAAAAAGTGACTTATGATCATTTTTCACACTTATGACTATTGCAGCATCCCCATAGTCATTTACATTCAGATGCTTGACAACTGACTCACATTTATGACGGTTGCAGTGTCCCTTAATTATGATAATCTTTTGCAACCTTCTGACAACCAAAGTCAATGGGGAAACCAGATTCACTTAACTGTGTTACTGATTTAACAACTACAGTGATTCACTTAACAAATGTGACAAGAAAAGTCGTAAAATGGGGTAAAATTCACTTAACAAATTTCTCACTTAGTAGCATAAATTTTGGGCTTAGTTGTGGTCGTAAGTTGAAGACTATCTGTATTCAGTTATCCTGCATGTCTATTTGAAATAGTCTTACCTAGTCAAAGTCTGCATTCTAGTTCAACAGACTATTATGAAACCCTTTATATTAATAAGCAACAATGTCTCCCTTCAATATATCTGGATGAAATTATACATTGATAATAGGTAATTAATTTGGATTTTGGCCATTATAGTATCAATAAACCATTCAGACCAATTGTGGATTCTAGATGTGAATGTATGCATCTCTGAAAACAAGAACCAATCTTTATATATAAAATACTGACAGAATGACAACTGGATTTTTCTCTGCATAAGTTTACTAACAATCATTAAATATCATAAGGAATATGAAATTTCATAAATGCCATAAATAAAGCAGCAAACTGAATAGTTTTTTTTATTCACATATGCAGACATTTAGACAGATTCATAATTGTTTTAATATATTTTGGATTAAATTGCAATAAGGTCATATTCATGTCTCAAACCAAGCGAACTCTGTAATCAGTTATTATAATAACTAAATTAAATACATAAGAACACATAGTTTAATTAATAACACTATATAAGACAACATGAAAAGAAAAGAAAGACTTATGTTCTTTATGGAAAAACTTCAAACTCAATATAATCAGAATCCGAAGAAGACTGATGCTATTAAGGTAAATCACATTGCCACATTATTGGCAAAGCCAGAAGCAGAAATAAGGACCAATTTATTAAAACTCTGTTCTAACCTTGAATTTTTACTGATGACACACATGCTTTCTGATAGCACAAGTACAGTCTCATTATCTATAAAATTAGGCAGAGAGCTTCACCTATTATTTGGATAAGTATAGCAAAAACTAGTAAAGGTAAAGGTTCCCTTTGCATATATGTGCTAGCCATTACCAACTCTAGGGGGCAGTGCTCATCTCCATTTCAAAGCCAAAGAGCCAGCACTGTCCGAAGACATCTCCGTGGTCATGTGGCTGGCATGACTAAATGCCAAAGATGCACGGAATGCTGTTATCTTCCCACCAAAGGTGGTCCCTATTTTTCTACTTGCATTTTTTTACGTGCTTTTGAATTGCTAGGTTGGCAGAAGCGGTAACAAGTAATGGGAACTTACCCAAATACACAGCACTAGGGATTCGAACCGCTGAACTTCCAACCTTTCAATGACAAGATCAGTGTCTTAGCCACTGAGCCACCACGTCACTCATAATAAAGATTACGATTGTGTTATTATATTCAATCATCAATACTACATCTCAGCAAACCCTTCAAAACAAATATTTCAGTTCACATGACACTATGTGGGCATGCAGTGTTTGAAATAGCTGTGTGGAAAAGACATGGCTATTTTAAAGAATTTGCACAGCTTTGATAAATTGACACCAAATAGTTCATTCAATGGTATTAATTCATTAAAAAACAAAACTCTACTTCTGCATAGATGCATCAATCTCCTAAAGTCTTCCACATTTTGAATGTATTTTGATTTAAATTTGTATGTACCTATACATCTAATGTACCAATTTAAAATCCCAAAATCTCTGACACAGCAGTTTCTGTACACATTTTGCTTATGTATATAAAATATACATTAGTATATTGGAGTCAAGCTTCAGCTCAGAAATGAAGCGTATTCAAGATGATTAAAAGAACTGAATTGAAATCTATTTAGCATCCAGTTCCTTAAATATCGCAAAAGAAGGCATAATCAGATTGAAACACAGATATCAAGAGTGGAATTTTGTATACGCACTATGATTATGTGACTATAACTTATTATGAATCCCTTTCTGGCAAATGACATCTGCTTGGTTCAGAATTGCTATTTACTCAATGAAATTGAAGTATTTCTCTATTCAGTCAGTGCCAGATCTAATCAACCTACAGTGTGATCCAGTGTGACAATCACAATACATTGAACAGTTCCAACAGAAAAGATAAATATCTGCAGTTCAGAGTTGAATTATGAGCTTTTGGTGCAGTCTGAACTTGAGTGTTTGCTTGCAGCCAATTCATTAACCACCTAAATAACAACTGTCTTATGATGTTGGATAATGAAATGCCTGCAAGCAAACAACCAAACTCAGACAGCACCAAGAACTTCGCATTGAACTGTATAGGTCAGTTCAATGCCCACTCAACGAGCATATAAACATTTTTTTCCTTTCTCCCTTTTTAAATCACCCTGAGTACTTTGAATTATTTGAAGAAATTAAATGGAATGAAAGCAAAAAATAAGAGAGTACCAGTTTGGTTTAGTGATTAAGGCACCAAACTAGAAAGTGGAAGACCATGAATTCAGGTCCCGCCTTAGCCATGAAAGCCAACTGGGGAATGTTGAGCCAGTCCCTCTCTCTCAACACAACTCAACCCATCTCACAGGGGGGAAATTGGAGGAAGGAGGAGTATTAGGTATGTTCCTCACCTTGAGTTAGTTATAAAAATAATAAGGTCGAGATGCAAATAAATAAAAGAAAAAAACAGAAACTTGTGATATATACAGTCACAAATGAAAGGAAATACAAACTCACAAATAAGCAGAAATACCAACATTAAAATATCCATTTTCAATTATTTTTTACCCACACTTTAACTCAGACAGATGAAGAAAGAATAACTGATAAGAAAAATCCTTAATAATATAGGTAGGAGATTGTGATCACATCCAAAGAAAATTATTCTATCCATAGGATGCTACCAACTTCTTTGTTATTATATTATATTTCAACAAGCAATTTTTCACTGATGCAAAATATTTTGTGATTTTTTTTGTGCATAAAATAAATATAGCAGTTAACAACAAAAAATTATTTAATTTCTTATACCTGGCTTCAATTTATATTATTTGTTCAACAAACTAATAGGATTCACTATTTTGATTTCTTTTAAAAAATGAAGCTATAAACTAGTTTGCCTACTATTCCACCACAATCATTTTAAAATATTATTATTTAGAGAACAAACTTTAGTGGATGTATAATACCAATCACAGATCATGGCATTATATGCTTGCTAAAACAGATTGCCAAAGAGTTCTCATATTTTATTTATTTATTTATTTACTCATCAAGTTCAAAGCTGAAATAATTTTCTGAAAGATTTTTAGGAAAATCTGCTCTATCTTACTAGTATCTTATAAGAAACTTACATAGTTTATATGTAACTATATTGGCTTAAACCGCCCTGAGTCCTTCGGGAGAAGGGCGGTATAAAAATCTAATTAATAATAATAATAATAATAATAATAATAATAATAATAATAATAATAATAATAATAATAATAATAATAACAACAACATAGTACTAATTGATTTGAATTATTTATTTATTTATTTATTTTATTAAATTTCTATACCGCCCTTCTCCCGAAGGACTCAGGGCGGTGTACAGCCAAAATAAAACACGGAATATATACAATTAAAAGAATTTAAAAGAACTATTACTATGTGGCCGATTATTAAAACATTTAAAAATTTAAAATATTATTAAAACCCCAATTTAAAACAGCTATTTATGCCAGTCCTGCTTGAATGAATAAATATGTTTTAAGCTCACGACGAAAGGTCCGAAGATCAGGCACTTGACGTAAGCCAGGGGGGAGTTCGTTCCAGAGTGTTGGTGCTCCCACAGAGAAGGCCCTACTCCTGGGGGCCGCCAGCCGACATTGTTTGGCGGACGGCACCCTGAGAAGGCCCTCTCTGTGAGAGCGTACGGGTCGGTGGGAGGCATAAGGTAGCAGCAGGCGGTCTCGTAAGTACCCGGGTCCTAAGCCATGGAGCGCTTTTAAAGATGATGATATACAGTACATTACATATTCTTCTAGTACTATAACTGGTTGTAGCTGATAAAACATAACAAGTTTATAAAAAACCTTTGAACTTCTTTCATCTAAGACTTCAAGCTTTTTCTCTTCCAAATACAATCAATGGTGACAGGTTTTTCATTAGGGCTTTAGATTCAAACACAAAAACGTGCTTTAGAATCCATTTGGTTGAGTGGACGTCTTCAATTCTTTAAGCCAGCTATAAGTTCATGTGGCAGCTAGTTTACATCAATCTCTAATCCTTTTCCTTTTCATTTCTTATAATGAATAAATTTAACTGCATGCGGAAAAGTAGTGTGATCAAGGAATAGTGTAAAAGATCAAGAATCAAAGACTGTTTCCATTTTTTTTTCAAAGCACGAACTTGAAACAGTAGACATTAATAACTTAATGACATTTTATTTATTTGGATTTTCTAATATCTAAAATTTGTAATTAAACCTTGGGCCCCAACAATGAATGACTTTTACACAACGTTTTAAAAAATTACCATCTATCAAAATAGTTAAAATTCAGTTATGTGAATAAATCTTAACTTTTTAATGGACTTTCTATATCTTATTCATAAATTTGCTGGGAAAAACTATAAATTTGCCCGTGCTATTAAAACACGTAAAAAGAGTGCACAGATTTGATCTAGTAAACTTTTTGGAATTATATATTAGTATAAATATTGAGCTAAATATTGTCTAAAAGGTTCCCAAAAGATATACTGGTGGTAGAACTCTGGATTAAGTTTACTATATATTGTATGCACTCATTTGCTATCTTAAGGTAAATCTCAAATGCATAAATCACTGAGAAACAAAAAAGACAAAATGCTTCAAAAACTTTATCAGACTGTCAGGAAATAACCTGATAACATTCTGTGTGATCAGTAGTTAAGTTCTTTCCCAAGAAGGCCATGCAACATAAGCAGAGAATGAATGTAAGAGAAAGCATAAGAGAAATATACCAAAAGGAACAGCAGTGGTTGACCTCTACTGAAGTTAAAAAGCCAAAGGAGCCTGAATAATGCATTCTAATACCTTCTCAGCGGTTGCATTCAGTTCATCATTTAGGAGCTCCTATGGCAGAGTGTTTAAAGTACAGTATTGCAAGCAAACTCTGCCCACAGCCAGGAGTTCGAACCTGATGGAGCTCAAGGTTGACTCAACCTTCCATACTTCTGAGGTCAGTAAAATGAGGACCCAGATTGTTCAGGATGTATGCTTGTAAATTGTAAACTGCCCAGAGAGTGCTGTAAAGCATTATGGGACGGTATATAAGACTAAATGCTATTGCTATCGTTTACGTGTTCAGGTCTGTCATTCAGCTGAAAGCTGCCTAAAGGTTAGTATTTCACTAGCAAATGTTAGAATGTTTAGGAGGACATCCTTTATTGATCAAAGGCCTTAGAATGGATGTATTCCCAGCACTACTGAAGAATACTTTTCGTGTTCTTCCTTTATTTAAAAGTACATGCAGTCCTCAACTTATGACTACAATGAACCCAAAATTTCTGTCGTTAAGTGAATTTTGTCCCCATTTTATGATCTTTCTTGCCACAGTTGTTAAGTGAATCACTGCAGCTCTTAAGTTTCACAGTTAACATGGTTGTTAGGTGAACCTGGCTTCCCCACTGATCTTGCTTCTCAGGTGGTTACAAAAGGGGATAACATGACCCTGAGATCTTGCAACCGTCATAAATATGGGTCAGTTGGCAAGCATCTGAATTTTGATCATGTGACCATAGAGATACTGCAATGGTCGTAAGTGTAAAAAATGGTCATAAGTCACATTTTTCAGTGCTGTTATAATTTCAAACGGTCACTAAATAAATTGTTCTAAATCAGGAACTACTTGTATTAGAATGAAGTATAGCTAATATTGCTACAGTACAACCACCATCAAAATGTGCTGTGTAAGTTTTCACACCTCAGCTGTTATATCTGCACCTACAAATATATTGAGGTCAACTACCGCAGCTATTTAATTATTTTAATACATAAATTTTGTGTTCTTTTACTGTTATTAGGGTTACATTGATCATCAACAAGCCTGCTATTGTCAGCTCTTTTGAGAGGTAGAGATATTTGCAAAAATATTCTGGAAAGTATATCACTAAATATATTTCATTGTAGCCATTTTTTTTTTTATTGGCCAAGTGTGATTAGACACACAAGGAATTTGTCTTGGTGCATATGCTCTCAGTGTACATAAAAGAAAAGATACGTTCATCAAGGTAAAACATTTACAACACAATTGATGGTCAATATATCAATATAAATCATAAGGATTGCCAACAACAAGTTATAGTCATACAGTCATAAGTGGAAAGAGATTGGTGATGAGAACTATGAAATGATTAATAGTAGTGCAGATTCAGTAAATAGTCTGACAGTGTTGAGGGAATTATTTGTTTAGCAGAGTGATGGCCTTCGGGGAAAAACTGTTCTTGTTATACTTGGATAGTTATATATACATATATATATACATACATACATACATACATACATACATACATACATACATACATACATACATATATATATATATATATATATAGTTATTATACTTGGATAGTTATTTTTTGCCTTAATCTGGAAAGATGGAATACAGTATCAATGAGCACTGGAATAAGTGTGAGAAATGGGAAGGGGAACAGGAAAGTAACAAAGAGTTACTGGAGAAATGAACATTAATTTGTACTTTTTTCAGATGTTAAAAACAAGTAACCATAATGCATAATTATTGGGGAACCCAATGTGTTCTATAAGATTTGTGAAAGATTCAAAATAAATATAACAGGAATCTATAGAAGAGATTATTCCATACAAATATTCAAATGTTAAGAACACAGTGGGATTCATGGTGCCTAGCTAAGACAATCCTGACATGGCTCACCACTTTTTATATCACTTATGATTTAGTGCTGGAGAAATTACATACAACATTACTATGATTATGCCTGAGGAAGCACAGCTATTAAACAGCCATGGTTTCCATGCACAAAGTATTAATCCCTATTGACAGAGAAGTAGATCATTGAATAGTACAATAAATCAAGCACCAGTTCTTTCTTTCTACTTATAATTTAGAAAACCTATATAGTAAGCACAAGTATCTTATGCCAAACTATGTCCTACTGATTTACAGCTAGAAAAATCTAACTGAAGAATGCCTAAGAATTTGTCGATGTTATTTATACTTTAATCTTTTTAATTCTTTCAAAAGTGTTTATTTTTTAATAATCACATTTGGGAAACAGCTTTCCTCTGAGAACAATAAAAAATATTGATTCCATTTCCAGCTTCCTGTATTTCACAACCCTTCTTCAACTGTGTAGGGACAGCTAACCATCTGCTTTAATTAAAACTGTAAATAAATTGTAGGTAGTCTTGATAAACTACTGAAAGAGCGTTGGTGACAGCATTACAGCTGAAAAATGACCTGCACGTCAAGCAGTCTGATCAATATAATAATTGCTCCTGGATGAAACAAAAGTACAATCTCTAGCTGAAGGCAGCCAATTACTAAAGGGGGTTATTCTGTTGTACATTATGTGATCTAGGTAAACTATTAATGCTAAAAAATTAAGAAACAGTTGGAACTAAGTAGCTTTGGAGTACTTTAAATAATTGCTGACTTATAAACCCTACAGCTATATAAATCAGCTTGCTATCTTCTGATTGTCTCATTATCACACACCCATTGCTAGATTGTTTTCTTTTATCTATCAAGATATATATAGGTACTGAAAGTTAATGTGACATATTTTTTTAAAAAACACCCTCCTTTTCAAGTTTGATGTTTTTATTGTTAAATATAGATGATGCACTATATTAACAGAATAAGATGTTACTATGAATGCTATGTATTTGAAACAGCACTATCCAAAACATTGTAAAATTATAATAATTTTAAATAAAATGCTGTTAGGAAAAATATCATGTGATACATATTTGCATAGTAGCTGATCAACTGTGTCTGCTAAGAATACAAGGGGATACAGAGAAACTGCTTTTCGTGAGCATGATGTTATTATAATGTACCTGTGTCTTTGTCCTGTACTTCTTCCAGGTGCAAGTCATTCAGGAGATGCTCCAAAATCTTCTCTGGTGTCCCTGACACCACAACATATCTGTCAGAAAGGAGAGAGTCCACAGAGTCATCCTCTGTTGAAGACTGAGAACGGCTGCTCCATTCATCTTCCTCATCTTCTTCATCAATGTATTTAAAATAAGGCACATCAAATGTGTGCAAAGGCAATTCTCTGCCTGGAAACAAAGCAGAATCCTTCTTCTCTATGTGAGGGTCAAAGATCCTCAGTCTCGAACTTCCCATACTGTATGGCAAATGAAAATGACATTCCCTCAATGCTGCCCTCTCACTTTGGTTGCCAGCAACCAAATTCAGCCAGCTGCCGAGAGCTCTGCGTCAGCATGACTCCAGCTGAGTCTGAGCACCCAAGGAAAAACTCTTACCTCCAATCATTCTCGGCACTCCCAGATGTGGGGGTTGGGCTCTGTGATAACACTCTCCTAAGCACCAGCACATCTTGGTTCAGTTCCTTCACTTGAACAGTGGTCACTTCATCATCCGGCTTTAATTTGGAGAGGGAGATAAACAACAAAGAGAAAAATGAATAAAATCTCAAGGGACTGAATGAAAGAAGGGGTGGGGAATAGCTTTGATTAGAGCTGCATTTTCTCTCTATCAGGGCTGCCATCCGCAGCAGGCACTGCTTTTGATTTACATTCAGAAAATTCACAATGCACCAGAATTTGAGCAGTGCCTTCTTTTCCCAGGGGCACTGATAGCGTATAACAAAGCTGTTAATTACAAATTATTAGATTTAACACTTAAATGAAAGGACAACAGTTAGTAATAGAAAGAGAAGTGTTTTTTAGTTTGCTTTTTTCTTGATCAAAGTTACATCCTGCTCTTGCCTATAACTTAAAACTGTTAAGGAAGTTATAACCATTTTATGCCCCTTTACAGCGTTTCAGTGAGTTTAACTGCTATATCAATATAATAGACCATCCTATAAAACTACTCAGGCAATGAATATGTCAAAGAATACAATATTCATTCTTGCATACTGAGCTCACATAATGAAAAATTAACTTCTGAAAACCAAAGCCCGCTAAAAGCATAGAATAAAAAATTCACAAAAGCTTGCCTCTTGAAAAATTAGTATCGTTGTTTGTTGTACTGATTTTTTCCACTCCAGAGCCTTTTAAATGAAGGGATTGTTCATGGACATACAGCCTATTAGAACAACAATCTTAAAAGGGTGACTGTATAGAGCCGTGATGGTGAACCTATAGCATGCGTGCCAAAAGAGGCACGCAGAGCCATCTCTCCGGGTATGCCAGATGGTCTTCACATGCGCAGGAGTGCTGAAAACCGGAAGAGCAGCTCCCTGGCATGTATGTGCGTGCTGGGAAGTTGGTCTTTGTGTGCACATGCGCGCCAGAAACCAGAAACATTCCTGCACGTGTGTGCTGGGGAGCTGCTCTTCCAGTTTCTAGCGCTCCCCCACACGCACGTGCGCTCCCGTTTTGGCACTTGGTGCCAAAAAGGTTCAACAACACCGGTATAGAGGCAGGACTATTGACTAAACAGCCTGCAGGAACTATACTGCTTGATAAAAATTCGCATTTCTTGCAAGAGTCTCCTAGAAAAATCTTGCATAAGACACACTGATATTATTTAAATTAAGTGAGGTAATCTGCACTCCTTCTGGCTATGTTCAAATGCAAATACTTCTCACATCCCATAAGACAATCCAAGATACAGATCCAGACTCAGATGACGGAAGCAAACTAGCTGAATACAAGAGAAAATGTAAAGAATTATAAAGCAATGTTATTTTATGTTTAATCTTCTTTTAGTCATCATTTTTTCATAACATGAAGGAATCTGAAAGCAAATCAGCAACAGAACTATATGATGCCAGAGGAGTCACAAAAATATGAAGTCATGTCTGCACACTTTTAATATTTATATACAGGAGGGAGGGAGGGAGGGAGTGAAAGAAAGAGAGGGGGAGAGAGAGAATAATTATTAATTTTTTGCAGGTTCAGATATGTCGGTACTAAACCAATTAACATAAATCTTTTGTTGAAAAATTCCCTTGGGAGATCAAGACACGATGTTTCAGGAATACCAATGTACAGCTGTAATTTTCTATTTCACGGTATACGCTTTTGTTGCCCACAATATGCAAGACAGACATAAAACAGTAAGCTATGTAAAATCACTAACAATATTCAATTAAAAGAGATTTCTCCATACAGCCTTCTCATTGTATTTTTTTCAAACCATCCTCATAGATGCGTTGAATTCTAATCTATTATAGTTACATTTATATTTCAACTTTCCTCTAAGATCTCAAAACAGCATATTTGGACAAACCCCTCACTATATCACCCACAATAGCTCTGTGAATACTGGTAGCTTGTGTGTATGTGTGTATGTGTCTGGTCAAAATGAGTTTCTCATTCAAGTAAGAACTTGAATTTAACTGTCCAACTCCAATATCTCAAGCAATATATTGCACTAGCTTTCAAAATAATCCTCAACACTATTGCTTTCAGATGTAAAAGCTACTGCAACTTCTAGGAAAAAAATATCACACAAAACGTGGGTCCCTAAACGCAGATCTGTGGCCTGGAATCCGGCTGCACAAATGGTGACAATCTCACAAAGCTAATTTTGTGCATGGGTGGGATTAAGTTGCATGCACAAAAGCATCCCCTTCCCCTCCGCCCACTGCCTGCTACAACTGGTGGTCTGTAGATCCAGAAAAGCTGGAACCGCTGACATGAATAATAGAAACTAACAACCACAGGGGCTATGGCAAAGTGTACATTGCAACACAAATTCCACCCTTTTTATACTTACATACAGAAGTATATAAGAGGGGAACTTGCATTGTGATCTCATAAATTAATATAAAAAATAATTCCCTAATGAAACATATTAATACACCTTTTATATCTCAGTGTAGAAGTATTCTTTATATATATATATATGTTTCTCTGAACCTCTTCATTTAAATACATTAAGGAAAATATTCAGCCAAAATTTCTATTATCTTAAGATACAGGAAAATATATATTTATATTTGATGTTCGCCCATTGTTTTCAAAGAGGCCCTTGATATCCAGCAGTAGTGGATTGTCCATGGTGTGTCTGCAAGTGGCTGGTAAGGCCAATACGGGCACGGAATTTTCTGCCACATTTCGGGCAAACATGTGTGGGCACCACTGCTGCAGCATTTACAGCTCTGATTTTGCAGAGTATGTGGTTCTCTTGTGCTATGATTGTCCTGTCTTCAAATGTCTGTCAGCCGTAGTGAATCAACATGTGCCATGTTGATCAATCTTGTGCCAGGGTTTCCCAGGAGATGGTGTTGATATCCAGGGACATGAGAGAGGCTTTCAGCATGTCTTTGTATTGCTTCCTTTGTCCCCCATGCAATCACTTTCCTAGAGACAGTTTGGGGATGTGATGGTTTGGTATCCTTACCACACGGCCTGCCCAGTGTGCCTGGGCTTTCATCAGCAGGGTATAAACTGATGGCAGGCCTGCTCTGGAGAGGACTTCTGTGTCTGGCACCTTGTCCTGCCATCGGATTCTCAAAAGTCTGCGGAGGCAGGTCATGTGGAAGTGATTCAGTTGCCTAACATGCCTCCTGTATATGCCTCCTGTACATCAGGGAAGTTAACACTACTGGTCAAAACTTTGAGCTTTGTAGCAAAGCTTATTCCATGACAGTCCCATACGTTGGTCAGTAGTCTGCCGAATACAAAGCTTGCCTTGGCGATTCTGCAGTTGACTGCAGTTGACTGAGTTGACTGCGGATAGCTCAGGCTGGTAATAGCCTGTTATTAAGAACACCGAAGCCTGCAATTATTGCAGGTTCGAGCCCGGCCCAAGGTTGACTCAGCCTTCCATCCTTTATAAGGTAGGTAAAATGAGGACCCAGATTGTTGGGGGGGAAATAAGTTGACTTTGTAAAAAATATACAAATAGAATGAGACTATTGCCTTATACACTGTAAGCCGCCCTGAGTCTTCGGAGAAGGGCGGGGTATAAATGTAAAAAAAAAAAAAAAAATGTCCATTGTCACCGCGTGGGAGAGGGTGCTGCCAAAATATATGTTTATATGCTATATAATCTTTTGTATGATTCCTACATATATTGTTGTGACAAAATAAATAAAATAAATAAATAAAAAATATGTAAATTGGTTCAATGCTTGCAGCTTTTGTCCCTTCACTGTGATGGTGTGCTCTTGGTGTTGGGCTTTCAGAGCTGGCTGGTACGTTACTTTGATTTTCTTTGTGTTCATGAGGAGGCCGAAGTTGTCACATGCCGCTGTGAATTTGTCCACATTGGCTTGCATTTCCTGCTCTGATCCAGCATTCAGGGCACAATCGTCAGGAAAAAGGAGGTCTCATAGCACAGTCTCCTTTATCTTGGTAACACCCTGGAGTCTTTACAGGTTAAGCAGTTTCCCATTGGTCCTGTAGCTCAGGCTAACTCCCAAGGAGCTGTTCTGGAAGGCATCTGACAGCATGGCTGGAAACATTATACTGAACAGAGTCAGTGCCAATAAGCAACCTTGCTCGATACCATTTGTGATGGGAAAGGCCTCTGAAGCTTCTTCGTCATCCAGAACACAAGCCGTCATGCCATCATGGAACTGACGTACCATCAAGATGAATCTATCGGGGCACCCGAACTTCAACATGATACACCACAGACCTTCACAACTGAAAGTGTCAAAAGCCTTGGTGAGATCCACAAAGATAGTGTACAATTCGCGATTTTATATTTATTACACTAAAAAGACATAAAATAGTGCTTTACTATGGCTGGATCACATCCAACAGCATCTATATGCTATTTGCCTGCCTGTGCTATGTAGGTTATAGTATCTGGCAGTGCCTTTTGTTGTGTTTTTGTGTGCATGTGTGTTGTGTTTTTGTGTTGTGTTTATATTTACTATGTTGTATATACCACAGATATTCTGCCCACTTCCCTGCAACTTGCCAGATAATTATTTTTCTTTTCAAAGGGTTTTTGTGAAAACCCTTAAATAGACAGTACAGAGAAAATCTCACCCTGCCTATTTAAGAACTAGCAAAACAAAGATGAAAGCATAATTAAAATTACTACTTTAGATAAATATTTTCAAACTACATACATTTTTCCTTAAATTTCTGAATCATTAGTGATTTCAAAATACCAAAAGAGGCTTCCCATGAAGGAGTAGCACAATAATTGTTTAGGAACATAAATTACAATATGAATTCATTAACTTCAGTGAGACATTTAGTGTAAGGCCATGAAGAACAGGAAAATTTATTTCACTGCTGCATTAGCTAAAACTACCACCGATATATCTAGCGATAATCTATTTTTTATCTTCCCACAATGTGATGCTGGTACCTGGGCATGACCTTGAGCTCAAAGCAAAGGGTACATCTGCAGAGCATGCCAACAGCTTCACAAGTTATAGAGGGCCCCTATTGAAAAGCAGCATGTTTAGGAAAACAGAAGATGCTAATAGAGTCTTGTATTTCTCTGAAAGCAATGTGGAATTAAATATCTGTGTCTATAAAATTTGCTCTTTTGACTTGAAAACTTAAAAATATATTTCAACCTGCTTTTTAAAATTACTGTTTTCCTCATTTGTATTCTAAAAACTTACCCTGGAAAATCAAGACCTTGGTTCACATTTGCAATTTTATCATTTTTAGGGAGAAGTAACAAATAATGATTTCTAATTGTGAAACAAGGACTACAAATAGGCTAGCCTCATTATTTTCAATATCAACTACTGACAGTAGTTTCTCTTTGATGAGCGAATTCTCACATTGTTAACAAACATCTCCTCCAATGAAGAAAATGCATAATCTTACAATCTGCAAATCCTCTCATCAACCAGAAACAAGCCAGATTATGCCAATTTGGCATCAAGTCAATGATGGTAGTAATTTTAAACATATATATACAGAGACACATATGCACACCATATGCACGCATGAACACCACCCACACAATTTTATTCATATTTTTTAAATCTAAATCCATAAAGTACTTTAATCAGCTATAAATAAGAATCCTTTTATCTAACGTCTCAAACGTATTTGCAAACATGTTCCAAATCAGAATATCAATAATTATGTGACAGACATATCAGTGATAATAATCATTATTGCCTCTATTGGGACAGATTTTTAAGCATTTTGCTGATGATAGCAATAATACTTAGACTTATATACCGCTTCATAGTACTTTATAGCTCTCTCTAGGTGATTTACAGAGAGCATATTGCCCCTAACTATCTAGGTCCTAATTTTACTGACTTCAGAAGGATGAAAGGCTGAATCAATCTTGAGCCAGTCAGGATCGAACTCCTGGCAGTGAGCAGAGTTAGCATGCAAAATTGCATTTTAATCAGTGCTCCACCACAGTCCCTTATGATGTGTTAGTTATCTTTCCTAAATTATGTTCTTCCCATTTAGGTAACTGGATGTTTCTATCTAATCAAAGAGAATGCCTTGTGCATCTGTGACAAACAGAATTTAATTTGTCTTATTTCCAGTTATCTTCCCACATCCTAGATTTCATAATTCTGAGACAAGAAGCGACTCATATATGAAAATCACAATCATGGACAAACATAAAACTGTAAAAGTGTAATTAGCAAATAGACAGAACAGAGTAAGAATGTTAGGAGAGACCTTGAAGGTTTCCTAGACCAATCCCCAGTTCAAGCAGGAAAACCTATACCCGTGGTGGTGAACCTATGCACATGTGCCAGAGCTGGCATGCAGAACCTTCTCTGCGGGCATGTGCACCGTCACCCCAGCCCAGATTCATTGCATTTCTCTGTCATGTTTCTCGCCATCGTTTGCAGAACTAAAAAAAGTGTGTGAAACAGCATTCTGCCTTCTTGGTGCATTTGCTGTTGCGGCCTCCATGGCCTGCCCCTTGTGCAGCACAGTGAAATTTAGCGTGCTTCATAACGGGGGAGATGAGGTCCTGTCCGCCTCCTGGAGCCCATTATGATGCAGAGCCACAATGCAACCTGAATCCGCATAAGCTCATTCTTGCCTCCTGGTTGCTTTTTCTGCAGAGCTGCCTATATTGCGATGCCCTGCCTCCCCTTGACCAGCTGGACTTCAGCTCTTAGACAATCAGCTGAGTGTGAGCGCGCTGCTCCTTGGCCCATTGGCCTCCAAACATCAGATTCCCACCACCCAGCACCACTTCAGGGGTTCCTTTCCACCACCACCCCCAGGGGAGAGAGGGGGGAAGAGAGGGACGGAGGGAAAGAGAGATCAAAAGAGACGGAGGCAGAAAGAAAGGGAGGGAAAGAGAGAGGGGAAGGGAGGGAAAGAGACAGAGGGAAAGAGAAAAGCAGGGAAAAAGAGAGAGGGAGAAACAGACAGAGAGAGACAGAGAGAAAGAGAAAAAGAGGGAGGGAAAGAGAGAGAGGCAGGGAAAGAGAGGGGGAAGAGAGGAATGGATGGAAAGAGAGTGGGAGGGAGGGAAAGAGAGAGAGAGAGAGAAAAACGGAGAGGGAAAAAGAGAGAGAGAAAAAGAGAGGGGGGAAAGAGAGAGACAGAGAGAGAGAAGGAAGGGATGGAGGAAAGAGATAGGGAGGGAGGGAAAGAGAGAGGCAGGGAAAAGAGCGAGAGCAAGAAAGAAAGAAGTGGGAAAGAGAGAGAGAGACAGAGAGGGGAGGGAAAGGAAAGAGAGAGGGGAAGAGAGGAAAGAGAGAGAGAAAGAGAGGGGAAAGAGAGACAGAGAGAGAGAAGGAAGGGATGGAGGAAAGAGATAGGGAGGAGGGAAAGAGAGAGAGGCAGGGAAAGAGCGAGAGCAAGAAAGAAAGAAGTGGGAAAGAGAGAGAGAGACAGAGAGGGGGAGGGAAAGGAAAAGAGAGGGGGGAAAGAGAGAGACGGAGGGGCGGAGGGAAACCGAGGGAGAGAAAGAAACAGAGGGGAGGTAAAGAGAGAAAGAGAGAGTGAAAGAAAGAGAGAGAGAGAAAGAGGAGGAAGAAAGAGAGGGAAAGGAAGAGAAATGATATTACAAAAGTTTTTCTTTTTTATTGTTGCTAAATGTAATATTTCAAAAGCAGAAAAAAAGAAGGGGCATAAAAGTGTATTTATCACATTTTAGAACAATTAGCTGAACTCTGCGTTATCATTATTTTAGGTAATAAAACCTCATTATTAAGGTTAAATTGCCATGTTGACACTTTGCGATAAATAAGTAAGTTTTGGGTTGCAGTTTGGGCACTCAGTCTCTGAAAGGTTCGCCATCACTTCCCTATACTATTCCAGATAAGTGACTGTCCAGTCTCTTCTTAAAAGCCTCCAGTGAAGGAGCACCTACAACTTCTAAAGGAAAGCCATTCCTCTGGTTAATTGTTCTGTTAGGAAATTTCTCCTTAGTTCTAGGTTGCTTCTCTCTTTGATTAGTTTCCATCCATTGCTTCTTTACATAAAGACATTTTAAATAAAATGAAAGAATTTCAAATAAAGTGGAAGAACATTAACATTAGAACTTAACTTACAATATGAAAAGGGTTGACCGAGTGCCCAAGCAGCTAACCTGGAAAACTAAAATTATACTACAGAAGCATCTTTCTACAAGAACTATAAGGTTATACTAACTAGACAGAATGTGGAATTTCCTTTCTATGAATTTTTCTGGATATTCAGGAATCCATAGATGAAGAATCAGAACGGACAGATTAGAATGGACAGATCAATAGAGAAAAAGCATACAATTTCAACTTTAGAATAGCTAACTTGTGTACTTATGTTTGTTTGTTTATTCATATGTCTGAATAACTGAATCTTTAAGGACTTTAACTATTTCTAAGTTCTGCTTAGGTTACACAATATCCAATAAACATGAAAAAAAACCCATTTTGATGCATTTTTGCCGTAAATATACTATGAAATAATTCCCCTTTGGAACACACAAAACTACAACAATCTGACAGTATAAAACCATGACAAAAATAACATTTCATATTTGTACTGCAAAGTGGGGATACTTTATTATAAGATGATCAAACAATGGCTTTATGACAGATACACAATTAGGTAAAAAGCCTTTAGCCTATCTTAAAACCCACCTATAACGAAAAACTATCCTTCTCTAAAATATCAAAACAAGAAAATCTTGTTTATCTAAAATGAACTGTCATGTGCCATTTTTTAAAAACAGATTAAACAAGATAGTACATGTACCAAAATTACTGATGTTATCATCTTAACGGTTAGAGTTATAATACAATACTATTAAGGTAAGGGTAATGGTTCCCCTCACACATATGTGCTAGTCATTCCTGACTCTAGGAAGCATTGCTCATCTCTGTTTCAAAGCTGAAGAGCCAGCACTGTCTGAAGATGTCTCCATGGTCATGTGGCCAGCATGACTAAATGCCAAAGGCACACAGAACACTGTTACCTTCCCACCAAAGGTGGTCCCTATTTTTCTATTTGCATTTTTACATGCTTTTGAACTGCTAGGTTGGCAGAAGCTGGAGCATGTAACAGGAGCTTACCCTGTTATGTGGCACTAGGGATTCGAACCACCGAACTGCTGACCTTTCGATTGACAAGCTCAGCATCTTGGCCACTGAGCCACCATTTCCCTTTAGGTACTATTAGTACTATTAGTAAAATCCTTTTAACTGGAACAAGGCTAGACAGACACATCCAGTCACTCTAAAATAGTACCACTTAAATACACTAAGCCTCTACCATTGAGAGTTTTATTCGATAAGAGAAATGGAGTGACCTTATTTCTTCTTCATGAACAATTGTTACATTAAGACAGGATAAAGGTGCTTAAATGAGAGGAAAGGCTGAAAAAGAAATCCCTGTGGAAAGGTGGATAAATTACTTGCATCCAATTAGCTTCCATCTGGCCTAATGAACAAAGCACAAAAACAAGAAGACAAAAAAAATTCTGAAAGCACACAATTCAGATTTATTGAGGATATATAGTGGTTACAAGTACAGTGATCCACCACGTACAGTTTGCTTTTTAACTCTCTGCATAATAAACTAACAATGTTTAGCAATAAAAATAACATAATAGTTGGTGGCAGACTTAAGAAAAATTAAAAAGCAAACTGTTTTTAATTGAGTCTTATACAAAAGTCTTACGTTTAAAAAATTGCTATTGTATAAGACTTGTTTGCTCATAGAAACTACCATAATAAAGTTCTAATATTCTGAATTTCAGATGAAACAATGGCCCCATAATCTTTAAAGTGGCTATATTTCAGCAAGATTTAAATCCCTTGGATCAAACCAAAGACTACCTAGTTTAGAATTCTGTTACAGAGGCCACCTAGATATTTATGGGAAGCTCAGAAAAGACAAGAGCACAAAATCACCTTGCCATATACATTTCCTCACCAAGTGATACTTAGAAGTATATGACTTTATCTGTGATATTGTTTGTAATATATTTGAACATTCCAACTAGTTGCCATTAACAGGTCTGTCATCCATAACCCTGATCTTTAAATCATTTAATAAAAAACAAAAGGTAAATTTAATTTACAGTGCATTTCATTACTTACAGGATTTATAATCAGTATAATCTGGATCAACAAGACAAAGTAAGTATCAAAATGGAAGGTGAGCAAGACAATGACAGTATGGGCTAAAAATTTTGTTTATATAATAAAGTTAGATAAATGGCAGAAATTGTGGGATAGGAATTATAAATTAACGATGTAACTGCATATAAAGTAAATCTTTATAAAATGTTTTACAGATGGCATTTTTCACCCACAAGATTGGCAAAGATGTTTAAGGACATGTCTGCTAAATGTTGGAAATGTCATCAGATACCTGGTTCGTATTATCATATGTGGTGGACATGCCCAAGAGCAAAAAAATATTGGACAAAAATACATATATGGTTGGGGAGGGGGGGAAGCAACATATAGATTTAAAAGCAAAAATATTTTTGTTGGGCATTTTACCGGATAAGTATAATAAGGGGAACACATATCTGATTTTGCATGTATTAACTGCAGCAAGAATTGAATTTGCACAACAATGGAAAAGTAAAGAGATCCCTACAGATGAAAATGAGATTTTAAAAAATATTTGAATGTGCAGAAATGGATAAATTAAAACTTACAATTAAGGAAAAGAAAGAAACTGAATACTTTTTGTCATGGGACTTATTTTATCAATGGTTAGCTAATAAAGCAGACGTTAGAAACATGAAAATATAAAAAAAATAATATAAGGAAGATTTGTTAAAACTGATATGCTGCTATTATTATTATTATTATTATTATTATTATTATTATTATTATTATTATTATTATTATTGAACTAATATAAAAAAAATTTAAAAGACATCACAACCAACATTTAACAAATCATTTCTCCAAGTAGCTTTTTTCATTCCCCCTAGTAAAGCCATTCAAGATAGTGAGCACCTTGCAATGAATTTAATGGTTAAACTGTGTTACATGAAGAAGTGTCTTCTTTTATCTCTTCTCAAGTTACCATCATTGGATGATCCAGTGGTTTTAGTTTTATACACACACACACACACACACACACACACACACAATCACAGATCTATTTTTATTTCTAAGATAAAAAACACAGTTGCTGGGAGCTAGGCAACATATAAATTAATTATTATTATTATAGAGGAACTGCTCTTCATTCTTGATCACTATGATTCTGTTTTCTGCATTTTTCCCATTCTATTTAAGGCCTAATATGTGTTCAATATTCCAAACATGGTGATAGATTTACAATGCAGTGTTGTGATAATGGCATTTTAATTGGCAATTTCTTTCTAATGAACAAAGAATTTCAGGAATATGAATAATTTGAGTCTCTCACAGCTAATATCCATTGTGTATTGAGATTTTCATTTAAAGTATTTATTGCTTAGGCAAGGCACATCCATTAGGAATTTTTGTCCTACTGTTTCTAATGTGGAAGTACAGTCTTTGGCTACATTCCAAATATTATTATTCATACTTTTTATTATTTATTATTCATACTTTTATACCGCTCTATCTCCCTAGGGACTCAGGGCGGTTTAAAGCCATATAAAAAACATAAATATATACAGAGTAAAACATTAATTTAAAAAAATTAAAATAAAGGCCGAATATTTAAAATAGAGATATAAATAATAAAACCCCATTTAAAACCAGATTTAAAATTTAAACATTTAAAAATTTAAAATTCTAGTCCAGTCCTGCGCAGATAAATAGATGTGTCTTAAGCTCGCGGCGGAAGGCTCAAAGGTCAGGAAGTTGGCAAAGTCCTGGGGGAAGCTCGTTCCAGAGGGTGGAAGCCCCCACAGAAAAGGCCCTTCCCCTGGGTGTCGCCAGTCGGCACTGCCTGGCCGACGGCACCCTGAGGAGTCCCTCTCTGTGAGACCGCACGGGTCGGTGAGAGGCATTCGGTGGCAGCAGACGGTCCCGTAAGTAGCCCGGCCCTATGCCATGGAGTGCTTTGAAGATCATTACCAAAACCTTGAAGCGCACCCGGAAGGCCACAGGCAGCCAGTGCAGTCTGCGCAGGAGAGGTGTTACATAGGAGCCACGAGGGGCTCCCTCTATCACCCGCGCAGCCGCATTCTGAACTACCTGGAGTCTCCGGTGCTCCTCAAGGGGAGCCCCATGTAGAGAGCATTGCAGTAATCCAGACGAGATGTCACGAGAGCATGAGTGACCATGCATAGGGCATCCCGGTCTAGAAAGGGGCGCAACTTGGCGAACCAGGCGAACCTGGTAAAAAGCTCTCCTGGAGACAGCCGTCAAATGGTCTTCGAAAGACAGCCGTCCATCCAGGAAGATGCCCAAGTTGCGCACCCTCTCCATTGGGGCCAATGACTCGCCCCCAACAGTCAGCCGCGGCTGCAGCTGACTGTACCGGGATGCCGGCATCCACAGCCACTCCGTCTTGGAGGGATTGAGCTTGAGCCTGTTTCTCCCCATCCAGACCCGTACGGCTTCCAGACACCGGGAAAACACCTCGATAGCTTCGTTGGGGTGGTCCGGTGTGGAAAAGTACAGCTGAGTGTCGTCAGCGTACAGCTGGTACCTCACACCGAAGCCACTGATGATCTCACCCAGCGGCTTCATATAGATGTTGAACAAGAGGGGCGAGAGAATCGACCCCTGAGGCACCCCACAAGTGAGGCGTCTCGGGGCTGACCTCTGCCCCCCCGTCAACACCGTCTGCGACCGATCGGAGAGATAGGAGGAGAACCACCAATAAACGGTGCCTCCCACTCCCAATCCCTCCAACCGGTGCAGCAGGATACCATGGTCGATGGTATCAAAAGCCGCTGAGAGGTCTAATAGGACCAAGACAGAGGAACAACCCCTATCCCTGGCCCTCCAGAGATCATCCACCAATGCGACCAAAGCCGTCTCAGTGCTGTAACCGGGCCGAAAACTGGACTGGAATGGGTCTAGATAGACGGTTTCCTCCAGGTACTGGGGTAGCTGACATGCCACCACACTCTCTACAACCTTCGCCACAAAGCGAAGGTTGGAGACCGGACGATAATTACTTAAAACAGCTGGGTCCAGGGAAGGCTTCTTGAGGAGAGGCCTCACCACCGCCTCTTTCAAGGCGGCCGGAAAGACCCCTCCAACAAAGAAGCATTTGTAATCCCCTGGAGCCAGCCTCGTGTCACCTCCTGTGCGGCCAGCACCAACCAGGAGGGACACGGGTCCAGTAAACATGTGGTGGCGTTCAACCTACCCAGCAACCTGTCCATGTCCTCGGGAGCCAAACTCATCCCAAATAGTCTCAACAAGACAGCTCTCTGACATCCCGCCTGGATCTACCCAATTTTGGTCCAGGCCGTCCCGAAGCTGAACGATTTTGTCGTATAGATAACCACTAAACTCCTCAGCACGTCCCTGCAACGGGTCATCTCGCTCTCCCTGTTGAAGGAGAGAGTGAGTTACCCGAAACAGGGCGGCCGGGCGGTTATCTGCCGACGCAATGAGGGAGGAGACGTAGCAACATCTTGCTTCCCTCATTGCCACTAGGTAGGTTCTAGTATAGGACCTAACTAGTGTCCGATCAGCCTCCGAACGACTGGACCTCCAGGAACTCTCTAGGCGTCTTCTCCGGCGTTTCATCCCCCTCAGCTCCTCGGAAAATCAGGGAGCTGGTTGAGACCTACGCCGGGTCAGAGGCCACAAAGGCACGACACAGTTCAAGGCCCCCGCCGCGGCCCGATCCCAAGCCGCAACAAGTTCCTTGGCCGTGCCGTGAGCCAGACCCTCAGGAAACGGCCCAAGCTCCGTCTGGAACCTCTCCGGGTCCATCAGGCGCCTGGGATGGAACCAACGTATTGGTTCCGTCTCCCTGCGGTGTTGAGTGGCGGTCAGAAAGTCCAGGCGAAGGAGAGAGTGATCTGACCATGACAAAGGTTCGATGACTAAATCCCTCAAATCCAGATCCTTCAACCACTGACCAGAGATGAAAATCAAATCCAGTGTGCCACCCCCACCGTGAGTAGGGCCATCAACTACTTGAGTCAGGTCCAAGGCCGTCATGGAAGCCGTGAACTCCCGAGCAACTGAAGATGACATGCTGGTCGATGGCAAGTTAAAGTCCCCCATGACAATAAGTCTGGGGATCTCCACCGCCACTCCAGCAAGCACCTCCAGGAGCTCGGGCAGGGCTGCTGTCATGCCGCAAGGAGCCAGGTACGTGACAAACAAGCCCATCTGACATCTATGACCCCACCTCACAAAGAGGGATTCACACCCGGCAATCTGAGGTACAGTGGTCTCCCTCGGCTCCAGACTCTCCTCACTTTTTCCAACCAATATTTTTTTTCCACCCAAGATTTTAAACACAATGGAAGTCTGCCTTGAAAATATCATGGATACTTAACAGTTAACTTCACTGGGGATAAGTAACAAAACCATCAAAGCAGAACCATTATATATAATTCTGAAATTCTTTCACACTTGGAATCCACACTTGTCTGACTAGTCATAAGATACTACAAAACAACATCAAGAGTGATCTTCACTTTTACTGTGCTTTGTTTTATCAATCTGGGTCTTAAGGGCATTTTCAAAGAAGCTACAACAGATTTGCGGTGTTTTTTTTAGCTTTAGATCAAACAATATGTGTTGAAATATGCAGCAATTAAGACACTGCTTCCCCTCTCCAACATTATTCTCACGAAAATTTCCTTTCCTGCAGCAATCACTGTCTCAGAAATTCATGATGACACCACCTTCATCACCATAATTGGAAAAGATATGCCCCAATACAAGAACACATTTGGAAGTGGACAGCTACAAAGATAGTTTCCCTCATGTGGACTAGTTCCTTACTGATCCAGTCTTGTATATGTATTTGTATGCATATTTCAGAAAGCAAGTGAATTTAGGAAGTAGTGGGGACAGGGGTGAAATGCTCCTGGTTCGGATTGGATCGCACGATCCAGTAGCGATGGGGACAGGTAGTTTGGAGAACCGGTAGCAAAAATCCTTGCCCACCCTCCCGGCCATGCCCATCCAAACGCCTGGTCCCCACTGTCTACTTGCTGCTTCTTTTGGGTTCACTCCTGCCTTGCTTTGCTTCAGCTACTGCAATGAATTGCATCAACTAGCAACTGAATCTGCCTGCCTACAATCCATTTTATCGGTAAGCAACTCAATCTGCCTACCTTGTCCCTTGAATTGGGTAAGTAACTGGGCGGGAGCTTTAAAAATAGTTAATTGGGGTTTTTTTAAGAGTATTTTTTTTTAGACATAGCAATTAACTTTAAATTGCTACAACTAAATTTAAAAGGAAGTTTTAAATTTAACTGCTTTTATCTAACAATATAAATAAAATAATAAAATATTTGTGCAGCTTTCTGAGATTTGGTGTATTTCTGTATTGTTTCATTCTAACTATACAAACACACAAAATCTCACAAAGCTGTATGTGGCATTTTGCATGTGTGTGTGAGTCAGTTTGTTGTGTATGTGTGTAAAGTGTGAAAGTTGGTTTTTGAGCTTTTTGTGGTTGTGTGAGGTTCCTGCTTGTTGCAGGGGCCATTTTGGGTGAAGTGCAGCTGCTTTTACATTGTGTGTGAGTCAGTTGTGTTGTGTTGTGTTGTGTGTGTGTAAAGTGTAAAAGTTGGTTTTTGATATCTCTTATTGTTTTGCATTTTTTTGTATTTTCAGAAGTATAGACAAGATTTCAAAGAGCCAGAGAAACTAGAGATCAAATTGCCAACATACGCTGGATCATGGAGAAAGCTAGGGAATTCCAGAAAAACATCTACTTCTGCTTCACTGACTATGCTAAAGCCTTTGATTGTGTGGATCACAACAAATTGTGGCAAGTTCTTAAAGAGATGGGCGTACCAGACCATCTTATTTGTCTCTTGAGAAACCTGTATACAGGTCAAGAAGCAACAGTGAGAACTGGACACAGAACCACTGTGTTCAAAATTGGGAAAGGAGTCCAGCAAGGCTGTATACTATCGCCCTGCCTATTTAACCTATATGCATCATGAGAAAGGCGGGGCTACAGGAATCAAAATTTGGACTTGAGATTGCCGGCAGAAATATCAACAACCTCAGATATGCAGATGATACCACTCTAATGGCAGAAAGCAAAGAGGAACTAAAAAGCCTATTGATGCGGGTGAAGAAGGAGAGTGCAAAAGGTGGCTTGAAACTCAACATTAAGAAAACTAAGATCATGGCATCCAGCCTTCTCAATTCCTGGTAGATAGATGGGAAAGAAATGGAGGTAGTGACAGATTTTATTTTCCTGGGCTCCAAGATCACCGCAGATAGGGACTACAGCCAAAAAATTAAAAGACGCTTGCTCCTGGGAGGAAACCTATGGCAAATTTAGACAGCATAATAAAAAGCCGAGACATCACCCTGCCAACAAAAGTGTGTATAGTCAAGACCATGGTTTTCCCAGTTGCAATGTATGGCTGTGAAAGTTGGACCATAAGGCAATCTGAGCACCAAAAAATTGAGGCCTTTGAACTCTGGTGCTGGAGAAGACTCCTGCGAGTCCCTTGGACTGCAAGGCAAACAAACAAGTCAGTCCTGACTACTCTTTAGCAGGCCAGATCCTGAAGATGAAACTCAAATATTTTGGCTACCTAATGAGAAGGAAGGACTCACTGGAGAAGAGCCTAATGCTGGGAAAGACTGAGGGCAAAAGAAGGGGATGACAGAGAATGAGGTGGCTGGATGGAGTCACTGAAGCAGTAGGTGTGAGCTTAAATGGACTCCAGAGGACAGTAGAGGACAGGAAGGCCTGGAGGAACATTGTCCATCGGGTTGCAATGGGTCGGACATGACTTCGCAACTAACAACAACAATTGTTTTGTATTAAATCGGTAGCTAGTGGGTACAAATGAGTCACGCACAGAGGTTGTAATTAACACAACCTTTATTTAACTCAACTGTGGATAACAACAAGATAATGTGTATACAGCAACAACCAAAATCCTCCGGTGACAGCCCTTATATACTAGCTGCCTCAGGAGCTTAACCAATGACAGGACTTCCAAACTCCCGCTTTTTTCCTCCAGGCCCGTCTTAGCCAATCAGAGACCGCCTGGCTGTTGTCAAGGCTCAGGCGTGTCGTAGCCCCTAGGACTTTGCCAGACATAACATTTTGTATACTTTGTTTATTATTTTTACTATTTATTGTTATTGGTCACAGCCACCCAGTCATCTGACCACCAAGCCATGCCCACAAATTAAGTCATGTCCAAAATTTTTAGATTTCACCCCTGAGTGGGAAGCTTTTTAATTTTGGGTAGCAAGCCATACTTGCACATAGGCAACCTGAAGAAAATTCTCATAAGCAATAAAAAACACTAGGACGATACCACTATAGGAAATCCTGCAACAAACTGAGATGTTTGTCTTCACATATATAGCAAGAATCTCTTCCAAGTCTCCAATAAGTACATACATACATTGATAATTTCTTCTTCTAGTGTGATCTATACCATCCTATTCAAAAGGGTAACTAATTGAATAATCAAACTTAACACGTCAATCATCACTTTAAGACTTTACTTTTTTCAAGCATAAATTAGGCAGCCATGTAAGCCTTTTAAGACTGAGTTGACAAAATAGATTATACCCACTATACATAGAGAGAGCGATTATCCATATTTTTTTAACATTTTCCATCTTGGTTGAAGGACAGTGGATATTTTAGATCACTATAATAGCTATGCAAAGATAATAGATTGTCTTTATCACATAGCACTTTAGGAGAGATTAGAATAGAGATTTGCATTATTCTTTAAAATACTGTACACCCGCTGTTTTACAGCTAGTGTATCTAGAAATCATTTGTGCAAAATATGGGCCATACAATTATGTATGGTTTAACATAATTATAGAAAATAAATATAATAATCTATTTACAAAAGAAACAATTTTGCCTTTCGAGCTAGCATTTCCTCTTGCCATTGCAAAAGCTTTATATATGACAAACAATAAAATGTATCCAATGAGAATATTATAGGACTCTATAACGTATTCTCCATTTTCCTATGGGATATAGGAATAAATGAGATGATGGACAGATTTCCTGTTTTGCACCGAGGAGGGAATCCCTATTGGTTTTCATTTTCATTTTTATAAAAGCCCAACTCATTTAATATAAGCTTCCCTTACCGAACAAAGTAATGCAGTTGAGGTACATTAGCTACATTGTTTATGAAAAGAAGCAGGGTGAGTACCACATGTACATAGCAAATTGGAAGTGAACTGCTATAAAAGGATTGAAGCTATTGTCATAAAAACTACACTGACAATACCTTTCTGGCTCTGACTTCATTCAATCCAGAAAAAGAAGCCTGATATCAATTCCATTTATTCTACAAGGGGTTATGCTTTCAATGTAGTTTTCAAGAAAAAAACCATTTCCATTTCCATTCTACATACAGTATAACAACAATAGCATTTAGAATTATATACTGCTACACAGTGCTTTACAATCCAGGTCCTCATTTTACCGACTTCAGAAGGATGGAAGGCTGATAGGCTCAACTATCAAACATAATAAATTCTCACAATAAATCATACTTTACGGCTAATCAAGGTTTATTTTATTTTGGGAATACCACAAATATGTTCAATATACAATGAAACTGTAAGCAGTGGCACCTCCACTATATTATGTAATATGCATCCTTTAATAAAAATATTATCTGTTTTCTTGAACAAATAATGCTTGTGATATTAAAATATTTAAGTGTGCAATTCCCAGAAAGCAAATCTGTAGAGAACATCTTCTTATTCATGGTCCAATTATCTATACTTTCACATATCACCATTTGGTAATTATACACTTGATACACTTTTCGTGTATTTCTTTTCACATATACATGTTTTTTTGTATGATGTTCCAAGCAATTCTCCATTTTGCATTGGAACAAAAGTATCGATTCCTCATAATGAGGAGTTGTCATTCCAGAATTCTATGTGACACAGTGATCTCTTAGTGATCCCAGAGCTATCTGCATCTAACTACATATAGTAATCCGGCATGGTAGTTTCTTAAAATTGAGCAGGCATACAACAGAAATTTCATGTTTCTAAGTGATCTAAAGTATTCTTTAAATTCCAATAGAAAAGTGCACAGCAGAAAATGAATGTTTGCACAAAAAGTTATCCTTGCAAAATTGGAAATACCTCCTTATTTAGTGCATAATGTTAAAGCATAAATGAGTCTAATATCCAATGCAAAAAAAAAGTGGAGCTATAAATATGATATCTGGTATGTTAGTTTCACTGGGACGCTCTATTAACACAATTCCTATCTCAACAAATGAAATCCGGATGAATACATCACTAAGTGGACCAATAAACTATGAGAAATTTCTGTAGGTCTATAGGTGTTTGTGATAGGTGGTGTTAAGCATGATTTGCAAGCCAGCAGGTTTGGTTTCACGGCTTCAAGAACACTACAACATCAACAATAACAACTTGGCATAAAGATTTTCTCAGGGGATCATAAATCAGCAGACAGATATCCCTAGGAATTCCAGCAACTGATTGATTCTAAAATTACAGGCCACAGCAAGTTTTAACTGTGGTAATTTTCTGTTCTGTAGGCAGATGTCATATCCTTGCTTCATCAATAACAAAAAGTAGATGTCATCCCATTCCTTTATCAATAACAAGAAAAATGTGCTCATTATAGTTTCAAGGCTACCATGGATAATTTCACTTTTCTGGTGCCAGGAACAATGCAAGAAAGACAGCAAGATTATTGAATAAATCTCCAGAACATTTAAAGTACTTAACAGGTAACAACACTATATACATACATCTTAAAACAGATACTATTATTTAAATCTAAAACTAATAGGTTAGAAACAAAAAAAATTAAGCCTAAAGTCTTTTAATCTATATGAATTAATATTTTAAAATAGCTAATAGAATAAAAATTTAATATTCTTATATGCATTAACAAAAACTCCTGAAATCAGCACAAAACCCATGTATCCTAAAGTGGAATAAGGAAAAGAAAATCCCATTTTTTAAGCTAACCAGGAGGAGAGAATGGGTCACCTGAGCACTCTTCTCTGACTTATCTAAAAAGACAACCCCTAAACACAGACCCCACCATCTACCTAGAAAAAACCACTGGATCCAAAATAAAAGCCTCCCCCATCAGCAAAGAAATCCAGCAAAGAATCATTCCAAGCGAGAAATCATCCAGATGCCCTAAGCTCTATGGTCTCCCCAAGATACACAAAGAAAGAATCCCACTTAGCTGCATGTATGGATTGGAGGGGTTTGAAATGGCTAATATTGCAGCTGCGGTCTAGCTTCTGGTCCTTGGTCGTGCTTCCATACATCCATACATGCAGCAGACTGACACCCACTATGAAGATGTAGCACCACCACAAAGCCAAACAACAGCTATGCAGCTCACCAGCTCAAATCCCCCTGCAACACAGACTAAATTGATTGAGTAAATAAATAGGTACTACTTCAGTGGAAAGGTAGTGGCTATGTGCCTCGGCGTATAGTCATGCTGGCTATGTGACAAGGTCTTCGTCATGCTGGCTCCTTCAACTAAGAGCTGGATACAACTGGACAGAGAATCCTTTATCTTGCTTTAATCTAGTTTGGATCCAACCCACTGTATGATATGGTCAGAGAAAAAAGTTTTATTTTCAAAGAAAAAGAGTATGTTTCCAGTCATGGTAATTTTAGTTTTTGTTACAGAAAGCTGATATTAAATTTAGAATAATTCAAGAATTTATTGAAAATTAATATTTTGTCCAAGAGAAAGGAATATGTTAATGAAGATTATGTTAATGTAATAGGATGTTTTCAGTAAAACGGGATTGCATTTTGTGTACTATTTTATATATCAAATTCTAAAAAAAAAAAAAAAAGTACAAGCACAATTATTCCTAAATGTGTGGGGAAAAGCATAATCTTAATGAAAGTTTTAAAAGTGAAGCTATTTTTCTGTCTGTTCTCTGAAATTAAAAATATTGCCCACAAATAATAAAAATATCTTACCTAAGTCCTTTAAATTGTATGACCTAAACTATTAAGATTACTTTTATACAGAAAATTAAGCCTCTCAATAAATTTTCTTCCCTCTGTATCAACCAAATCAAAAAAATTAAAAATAATTGTCAGTGAATTAATGTTACAAATGAAAAGGCTTGCCTTGAATGGGAAAACAGATTCCAGTGTCCCTCCCCATCTTATCTTTCATACTGAATCTAAACATAAGAACGTGTCCAAAAAAATGAAGTGACAACTATCCTCTTTGAAGCTCGTTCAGGTGTGTGTCCTTGGTTCACAGTATAACAAGTACTCCCCACAGAGTCTGTCAGTCTATGGACAGACTTGCCATGTGTATTTTAATAAAAAGGCACAACAGATGAGTCCAGAAATACTAATTAAAAAATAACAAAGGATTTTACATAGTAATTCAATGTAGTAAATCCCTACTGACATGTAAGGACCAAATCTTCTCTAGCCTTGCACCTGATGTCATAAAACTTTATAGCCATGCAACAAAAATGCAAAGCTAATTAAAATTGCTAATTGCCGCATGTATACTTTATAGACTGAGAACACTATAAATCAAGATGAAATAGTTTTATGACTAAGAATCTACATCATGTCAAACAAAAACTTCTCAAATCAATGATGGTTTACCATGTAGATTCAACAAGGGAATACTTACTACGTACATCAAGAGAAGAGGTTTAATAGGTATAAAATCAATCCATTCTTGCCTTGTAGGAGTATTACATAGACATCTTTAAAAATTCTTGCTTTAAAAAATGAAACCAAATTTTATAGTTAGCAGATTTAACATAAAGGCAGTTGTTCTAAGATATTGTTCCTTGAAGCTTTCTAAGTCTTTTAATTTAAATAATAAAACAAATAAATGATGATTTTTGATCCAGAGTTCATTGAGTAAAAAGAAAGCAATATTATTTCTATTATCCTTCACTTTTTTTACATCCCATGCCTGAAAATTTATTGAGTCATTAATATTAATATAATTCAATTTTGATTTACTGATTGAAACCTGCTAAAAAAACCAGAATCCATAGGGTATCAGAATCAATAGTTGACAAATGTTACTGATCACTTCTAGTGAAAGAGTTTACTGAAAGGGATTTCTTTCAATAATAGGAAGGAAACTTTAAATGCTTTGTTTCAAAACAAAGCAACATTAAAAAGGCACTGAATGTTGCTCTACCTGAAGAAATATTCATTTTAGGATATTACCTTAAAAATTATTTTTAACTAACAGATTAATTAATTTTTATTTATTTTGCATTTACTAGATGCAAGATTAGCATTTAAATATCATTGTATTAAACAAGGGATGAGGTAGAATTCAAAATGAAGAATATAGGTTATCTCTCCAGAATGTGCTCACAGACGGTGCAGGATTACTGGATTCATAGAATGTAGTAAGACATAATTTTGCTTGGTTTCAATTTTAAAAATATACCGAATAACTTTGGGACCATTTCCTCAAACTGAATTACACAATCTGACAATATTTAGTAATGGATATCAACTTGAATGGCTTCCAATAGGGTGACAGATATGGTATCAATGCCTATTTATCATGGCAGTTAACTTTATCATTAATATTTTAAAAATAGAATGCATATAAGGGCTAGTTGCTATAGAGTAATACTCATATTCTGACATCCTATTAGTATTTAACTAGATGATAATTAGACTTTACTATGAAAAAAGGCATCTTCATTAAAAGCTGATATACCTTACCTAGAATCCTTCCAAACCTCAAGCTATAATTTATTTATTTATTTATTTTGTCACACAGTATATATAAGCATAAGCATGAAATAATTATATAATATATAAGCATATATATGAGTATGAGTATGTAATAGCTATATTAATTGGATATAACGAAAGGAAACAATAGGACAGGAACGGTAGGCATGCTTGTGCTCTTATGCACGTCCCTTACAGACCTCTTAGGAATGGAGTGAGGTCAATAGTAGACAGTTTTTGGTTGAAGCTTTGGGGATTTTGTGAAGAGACCACAGAGTCAGGTAGTGTATTCCAAGCATTAACAACTCTGTTACTGAAGTCATATTTTTTGCAATCAAGATTGGAGCGGTTAACATTAAGCTTAAATCTATTGTGTACTCGTGTATTGTTGCAATTGAAGCTGAAGTTGTTTTAATTGTATATTTTTTATATTTTTTACCTTTTGGCTGTACACCGCCCTGAGTCCCTCGGGACAAGGGCGGTATAAAAATTTAATAAATAAATAAATAAAATAAATAAATAAATAAGTAGTCTTCGGCAGGAAGGACATTGTAATAGATGATTCTATGAGTTAAACTCAGGTCATGTTGAAGGCGGCATAGTTCTAAATTTTCTAAACCCAGGATTTCAAGTCTGGTGGCATAAGGTATTTTGTTGTATTCGGAGGAGTGGAGAACACTTCTTGTAATATTTCTGGACACATTCAATTGTATTGATGTCAGAAATGTGTTATGGGTTCCAAACAGTCGAGCTGTATTCAAGAATTGGTCTAGCAAATGTTTTATATGCTCTGGTTAGTAGTGTAGTGTTTTTGGAGAAGAAGCTACACAAGATTAGGTTTACAACTTTTAAGGCCTTTTTTGCGATGTAGCTACAGTGGGTTTTGGCACTTAGATCATTTGATATGAAAAATCCAAGATCTTTAACAGGGAGGGGGTCATCAGTAAGGTAATGTCCATCAAGCTTGTACTTAGTGTTTAGGTTCTTTTTTCCAACATGTAAGACTGAGCATTTGCTGGTTGAGATTTGGAGTTGCCGACTTTTACATTCAGATAAAAAGTCAAGGTCTTTTTGGAGGATAGCTGTATTGTTGGTGGTGTTAAATAGTTTGACATCGTCAGCAAAGAAAACACAATTACTTGTAATATGGCCACAGAGATCATTAATGTATAATATGAAGAGTGTTGGTCCAAGAACGCTGCCTTGGGGAACGCCACTTTTAACAGGAACAGGATTTGATACAGCATTGCCAATTTTGACCACTTGTTGTCTGTTTGATAGAAAAGCTGTTATCCAATTGTGGAGGGGTCCTGAGATGCTGTAGGATTTTAGTTTTAGGAGAAATTTATCATGTACTAATAATGTGACTTCATACTTAATTAATTGCTGAGTACAAAACTCAATCTAGGATTTTATACCTATCTAAAAGTATGTCAATATTCTTACATACCAACATTCTTAATCTCTCTGGGTATTAAATCTAGCAACTGCTTAAGTCCAGTTGATTTCATTTGGTCTCTTCTGACTAAAAGTACATCAAAAACTTAGCTCTAGAAATATGCTTAGATATTAACATTCAGTTGATAAGCTTACAATTTTACAGTTTCTCATAAAAGCTGTAAACAATTAAAAGGTAAAACAATCCTAAACTAGTTTTTTTCTTTAGAATGGCAACTATTTTTTTAATCATACCTAATTCTTAACTGTTTTATATTCTGAATTAGTACTGAAAAGTTTTTCTTTCAGAAAATACTTCCTTATGGCTGCTAGGGAGAATTAGTTTAAGATATTTTTTTAAAGTAAATTGCAATTACAATTGCTAATAAATGTGTGTATATTCAGAACATAAGTTTTCTAGTTTGCAATATATCTTTTAGCATATTGCCTTGTATTTTTCTTAATAGGAATTCAAAGGAAGCAACTCTCATACAAATCAGAAACAACCTAAGTTGTCCCATGCCTGGTACAGTTAGCAGAGCTTCAGAGTTTAAAATTTTGACATCCAGACTGGTAATGAGATTAGAAGCAGTTTGAGAATCTGCCCATTTTCCCACCCTTCCTTTAACATACAAAGAGAGTGATGTCTAAAGTGACAGGTCATTATTATTTGAATGCAGGATTTCCTTTACTCAAGAAATTGAATGCTGCAACACAGCAATGTTATCAGTCTCTCTTCTGCAAGAATAATGGCCAGGCAATTAGCCTCTTACACAAATCAATGACTTCTCATATATTGGGTGGCATTTAGATTTATACTTCTTCCAGATTTCTCTGGAAGAAGCAAGAGAGAGCATGGAATTTCTGCAGGCTTTCTGAAAATGTGTTCCTTGTAGAAGCAGCAATTTTTGATCATTTGCTAAATCACCTTGAAAGCTGTTCCATGTGATGTCCACACTCACATAGCACTTCCAATTGGTTATACACACATTTTCAAAAAGCCTACAAAACATACACACAAAGCTTCAAGGTGTAAATGCTTCAATACTATTTTAGTAAAATCATGCAAGATGTAATAGTCTTAACATGAAAATGCCTATGTGTACTGTATGACAGTGTATATGGGTGAGTGTTCCACAATATTAAAAATTAGCTCTTCGGGAAGGTATCCTGTTCATTTGCCTAAAGAAGCTTGTCTTCTGCTCTGAAATCTTGCAGTAATAAAATCACTGTATGTCATTACTGACTATTGTGACTAACAATGCCTGCGTGATTTTTCCCCTAATCTTCCCGTTTTCTGAAACTCTGAAATTATGAAAGTTTGCCTTTACCAAATACTGTTATAGTATACAAAATTGCTAATATGCATTTTCAACATATGCATTTTGCTTATGTTCAAATCTAATCAGTTGTTTCAGTAATTTATTTTATCGCTTAAATACTGTAAAGAAAAGAAAACATGTAGAAGCAACAATCCAAATAGAGATATCAAGATATAGAGAAATTGTTCATTATGTGACAGATTGAAATGTTAATTCATAGGAAATTTACATAACAAATATTGTCTTCTATAATAGGCACAAACCTGTATTGTTATAAACAGCTGCTTGTTGGATGCAAAACTTTGACTAAAGTAATATTTTGTATCAACTAGCTTTTTTAATGAATTTTATTTAAAGCTATACTATCACATCATCTTGCATTAATTTCTGAATAATTAATATTATACTTTTTATGTTATTTTATGTTATTTTATGTTTTTATGTTATTTTATTATATTATTTCACCAAAAATCTCTTACTTCTTACAGAAGCCTCACATAGCGAAGCAGACTCTGGAAAAATAAAAGCTAAATAATTTCTAGAGCAACATAATGGCCCATTTATAATACAAATGTCTTCATGATGCGCCTACATCATTTATGCAAATCAAACAAAATATATTTTAAAATTAATATTCAAGAATAAGTGTATTGGATAAAGAGTAAACCCTCAGGGGAATTAATTTAAGGGCTACTTCCTCTTGTAGCAAGTTCTGACTAAGCAGAAGAACAAGAGCGAAATCACATAATTACAAGCACACATTAGGCCCGATTCTCTCAACAAAGATTCTAACAAATGTATCATTCAGTAAGCAATGTGTATAGTAAGTTTTATTCAACAGCTGAATAAATGAAAGGAAGATTATAATTTACTGCTCTCCTATATAAATAGCAAATTAATTAAAAAGAATAGCAATACATTCAAAATATAGCGATCTTTATATTCAGAATAGTACTTTCACCTATACCTTAAAAACAAAACTTTATAGGTGCTACTTGCTCAGGGTTTAGACTATAATAGCAAATGAAATCAAACAATACAATTTCAACTATAAATATTTTTTAGTGTATATTCAGTGTCAGATATTAAAATCTGTAACTTGCTCCAAATGAATGTTTTCTCATCATGCAAATGTAATTCTTCTTTATGCATGACACTGAACTCAAGGCTAATATAGTGGTCAAACACCATTGATTTCTGTTCGAAGAAACTCAAATTCTGCAGCCAGACTTAATTATGTAAATTAAGTAGAATTGCTACTTATGCTAATATTGCATAAATTACTTTGCTTTCAAACAACGAAGTATTATTGTTTAATATGTTCCTCACTGAATAATCACCTGGAAGTATGTTATTAAAATGTAGCATCAGATTCATTGGGCAAATTTCTTGACACTTGATTTGGCCAAGCTCTAGATCAGGGGTGTCCAAACTTGGTCCCTTTAAGACTTTTGGACTTCAACTCCCAGAGTCCCCCAGCCAGCAAAGCTGGCTGAGGAACTCTGGGAGTTGAAGTCCAAAAGTCTTAAAGGGACCAAGTTTGGACACCCCTGCTCTAGATCTTGAATGTCTGTGAGGACTTTCAGTCATCCAGGTCATGGTTGTTCCCCAAAGGTGCTTTTCAAAAGCACCTTTGTCTATTTATTTTTTCTTGATAACGTTTCACTTATCATCCAAGAAATTTCTTTAGAACTGGGACATTTCTGTCCAGTTGCCTTTTGAAAAACACTTTTGGGACTCTGGATTTTGAAGACATCTCTAAAATGATGATCGACCTGTAAACATAAAGATAGAATTCCCCCCTTTGTGATTTCTGGCACTGGGCATTTTTCCCCCAGAAACTCTTTGACTGAATTCATTTATCATCCTATACTTCTTTGAGACTTGGCAACTATTGATTATTAATAAATCTTTAAAATCTTTATTTTTATTATTTTTACAAATAACTCAAGGTGGCAAATACATGCAACATACTTTCTTCCCCTGTGTGGTGGGTTGGCTGAGACTGGCTCAAACTGGCTCAAAGTTACCCACTGGTTTTTCATGGCTAAAGAGTGACTTAAACTCAAGGTCTCTGCTTTCTAGCCTCCCTCATGACAAAATCTGAGTCTCAACAATGTTCACGTGTATAGGCAATCCTCAACTTACAACCACAATTAAGCTCAACATTTCTGTTATTCAGTGAGACATTTATTGAGTTTTGCCACATTTTACAATCTTTCTTGCCAATGTTAAGTTAGCCACACAGTCATTCAATGAATCTGGCTTCCCCATTGATTTTTCTAGTCAAATGGTCGCAAAATGGGTTCATGTGAGCTTGGGACACAGCAACGGTCATAAGTATGAACCAGTTGCCAATTGTCTGAATTTTGATCTCATGAGCATGGGGGTGTTACAAAAGTTATAAGTGTGAAAAATGCCATTATAACTTTGAACTGACACTAAATGAACTCTTGTACATTGAGGACTACCTGTAGTTTATCAACATATTGATTGTGCTATAAGCCACCCAAGGTCACTTAGTTGAGTTGAGCAGCTATAGAAATTAATTAATTAGATAATTGAACCCTACTCTGATGATTTGTGTGATGCTACACTTAACAAATGTCCCAGAAGTTGCAACTGCTGAAAATAAATTAAATTAGGCAAATGGAATGGAAATTAATGGAATGTACAGGATGCCTGCAGTAAACGAGAAGACATATACTTTCTGGACTCAATTTAAAGTTTTATGCTAATGCCTACAATCCAGACCTGCTTAGAATCTGATTGTCTTAGTGCATGGGTGTCAAACTTGATCGCGTCACGTGACGTATCATGACTTTTTTGCCTTCGCAGAGTCAGGCTGGGCATGGCCTGCATGTGACACATCTGGCCTCCAGGCTGTCAGTTTGACATGCCTGTCTTAGTGGGTTTATCCATTATGAACCTTTCCAGCCTTAAGATCTGGAGGAGTGAACTTCTGAAGATGTTTCACAGTCTTAGACTTACAGTGGGAGAAAACCTTTCTTCTCCACTTCCTTCAGACTATGAATATATTAATTTGCAAACTGCATTTGGAAACTCTGTAAAAATGTATTTGTTTCACCCAAGGTTCTAATTGTTAGTTTGACTTGTTTTCATTTATTATATTTATTATATTACTAATTTTGATTCTAATTTCCTTTATGGGTTTTTCCCCCCTTCGTTTAGTACTTGAAAGGCAATTCACAAATTTCACAGACAGAAATTAACCAGTTCTTGCCTAACACAGCCTTTTCCAATCTAGTACGGTTACGACTACAATTCTCAAATTTATAATTAATTTAACTGAAAATTTCAGGCATTGTAATACCAAAACATCCATAGAGCACAAGTTTAAAGAAAGATGACACAAACTGTTTAAAAGATACAATACAGTAGATCAGCAAAGGGATAATTTTTCATCCAAAGGCACACAAACAAATGAAGCAATCTTATGCCCTTAAGTGTGATTTCATTTCCTGTGTTTGTATAGTAAAAGCTAAATGCTTTATTTATGGACAGTTATTTCTCCAGTTTGCCACAAAAATTTTATGAGACCAGACTGTGGGTTAAAAAAAGTAGGTGAATATTATGCACGTTCTATGTTTCTAGGATTTTAACAGTTTTGGTTTGGTTTCTGGGAAACATCCTAAATTAGTAGGTAGCATTTGTAAACTAAATTTACAAATATATATTTAAAAAACTGGAAGCAAAAAACACTATCTAAAAATGCAATTGTAAGTTTTAAGTATTTTTGTCAGTGATTTCAAAAGCTACTTCTTCTATAAGCAAGCAAAATAAGGCAACCATTGTTTCCAAATACAGTGTGAGAAATAAATAAATAAAATAAACTGTTCTTCTAATACTGTCTATTAGCTAAAGTCAGCAATTTCATTAATATTTTTCTTTAAAACAAATTTCAATATGTCATACTACATAATTAATACTGAATTTAAAGTCTGTAAAGAATACTGAATTTAAAGTCTCAACAAATTGAATGTGGTTTAATACATCAAATTTATTAATTGATTAAATATTCCTAATCTCATATCTAACCTGCATCTGCATAACTACCCAATTTTCTCCTTCCTTTTCCTCCCTCCCAATTCATCCCAATTTAAATTCTAAGTGAACTGTGGTTCTTGAAAGCTTGTGCTTTTTATTAACATTTATTGTTTTAAAAAGAACTGGTAGATTTTAATATCTAATGAGGTGAAAATTAAAATCTACTAGTTCTTTTTAAAACAATAAATGTTAATAAAAAGCACAAGCTTTCAAGAACCACAGTTCACTTAGAATTTAAATTGGGATGAATTGGGAGGGAGGAAAAGGAAGGAGAAAATTGGGTAGTTATGCAGATGCAGGTTAGATATGAGATTAGGAATATTTAATCAATTAATAAATTTGATGTATTAAACCACATTCAATTTGTTGAGACTTTAAATTTTTTAATATAAATGAGCTGAGAATCATTTATACAATTTTATGGTTTCTTGCAAGCATCTGGAACCTAGCTAAAGGTTCAAAAATTTACCCATAAAGCATCTCACAGCTTGGAACCAATATATATTTATTTATGTTACTTTACGTTAGGGTCTATGACATATTGATGATGCCCTCTCGACACCACAGTCTTGCCACAGCCATGTCATCACAGCCACCTTGGCACAGCCATCTTGGCACAGGACAAAACATCACAGGAAACTTGATGCAGGACAATTCAAATCACTGATAGTTGCCAGACTATCAGATGGCTATCTTTTGCAGTACTGGCCACAGGTTTATTACTATGTGTTACACATTGGTACCAAACTATTTTAGAGTATAGCATGATCCACTTGAGTTAAGCTAAGTAGGTTTTTTAAGCATTTTTTTTTAAAAAATTGTTATATATTTTTTATTTTTATATATACATCAACATCAATACATGAACTGTGTGGCATCTGGGTATCATTTATTTTGATACAAATAACAATACTAATATCAATAATATTTGTTACATTGATTAAGCTTATATACTCCTAGTATCACAGCGTATTTCCTGACTTCCAGTGGGCCCAGAAGGCCTGAAAATCAGCTGGTCGGCACGCACATGCTGAGCATGTGTGCCATAGGTCCACCACCACGGCTCTAAGTATTCCTCCCATCTCTGTCCTCTATCCTCTTATGCTGCCGAGTCTCCAGCCCAAACCTCTATCTCTTTTTCAATGGTATCTTCCCATTCCATTTTTAAATCTCTTAAAATACTTTTCCCCTGATTTGTTTCATTAATCATTATAGTCTTTTATTATTTTCTCTTCTTGTTTTGCTTGTTGATTTATCTGTTCTGTCTTTTCCTCCATTCTTTCCGTTGTCTCCTTTGTCTTCTAGGCATCCTGGTCTTCATTGGTTGTCCCTTGTAGAATATTTTCTATTTTCCCATCTATGCTTTGCATTAAATTGTTTATCTCCTGAAGTTCTTTGTCATAGAGTCCTTAACACTTTTGAACATCAATAAAATTTCTTTTGAACTTCCACTCATTTTCCCCATATTGAGCATCTCGTCTTATTTTAATAAAGTCGACTTTTGCTCAATAGTTCAACAACCATATGTTCAGACCTAATGTTGCTCCTCAAAGATTCCTTTAGTCATAGTTCTTTTATATTCCAGGGTTATTCAATCAGACATTCAGGTAGTCCAGGAAACTCTTCAAATATCTCCTTATGTCCCCTATATTTATTTATTTATTTATTTATTTATTTATTTATTTATTTATTTATTTATTATTGAGATTTTTATACCGCCCTTCTCCCGAAGGACTCAGGGCAGTGTACAGCCAGATTAAAACAATGCAATATACAAATTAAAACAACAGTTAAAATAACATATTATATCATTGGCCAAAAATTAAAACCGTCAAATTTGACCCCAAAAATAAAATACCCCAATTAAAATTATTAAAATTCAAAAAATTTAAAAAGTTAAAAAGTTAAGCCAGTCCCACTTGAATAAACAAGTACGTTTTCAATTCACGGCAAAAGGTCCGAAGGTCAGATAGTTGACGCAGACCAGGGGGAAGTTCGTTCCAGAGGGTAGGTGCTCCTACAGAGAAGGCCCTTCCCCTGGGGGCCACCAGCCGACATTGCTTGGCGGACAGCACCCTGAGAAGACCCTCTCTGTGTGAGCGTACGGGTCGGTGGGAGACATAAGGTAACAGCAGGCGGTCCCGTAAGTACCCAGGCCCTAAGCCATGGAGCGCTTTGAAGCACACCCGAAAGACCACAGGTAGCCAGTGCAGACTGCGCAGGAGCAATGTTACCCGGGAGCAACATGTGGCTCCCTCAATCACCCGCACAGCTGCATTCTGGACTAACTGAAGCCTCCGAGTGCACTTCAGGGGTAGCCCCATGTAGAGAGCATTGCAATAATCCAGACGAGAAGTGACAAGAGCGTGAGTGACTGTGCATAAGGCATCCCGGTCAAGAAAGGGGCGCAACTGGCGAACCAGGCGAACCTGGTAAAAGGCTCTCCTGGAGACGGCTGCCAACTGATCTTCAAATGACAGCCGTCCATCCAGTAGAACGCCCAAGTTGCGCACCCTTTATATAAGTTATATAAGTTTAATCATATATCTTAACATTCAAAAATTACTTTACTTAGGTATCTTCCTTGTTCTCACCATTGGGCCTCCCATAGTCATAAGGTGGAAAAATATAGAACAGTAAATATCACCACAGTTCTCCAAATAAATGTCAATTATTTTTCTAATGAAAAATTTTCCCAGAGTTATAGAATATGGTCTATTTTCACTGGAAATTTTTAAGAAAATGTTGGATAACCATTTGTCTGAAATGGTGTAGGGTTTCCTGCCTGGGCAGGGGGTTGGACTAGAAGACCTCCAAGGTACCTTCCAACACTGTTATTATTATTATAAATTAATTAATTAATAATATGAACAAGCACTGTTCCTGGGGGGGAAAGGGAGAGAAAAAAAGTGAAAAAAACACGCTAAAAGTTGATAAGAGAAATCATGGGCTTGTGGAATACTGTAAACAGAAAGGCATTTTGCTTTGCAGATAGAAAAAGGATTCCACAAATGTTCCTTTCTAGAGATCAAGACAACACAATGTACTCCCAAATATGATTAACTCCTAAGATTTTAAAAAATGTGCAGTCCTTTGCCAGTTTTAAATGTCTGAAAATAGATTCTCCTTGCCATTAGTATTACAACATTTGCAGAAAACATTTATTCCAGTATTACCCAGTAATAAAAGTATGCTGGTCACATGCAATTAATCCTAAAAATATTCTAATAAAAGTATATTCCATTATTTTGAATTACTATCAGCCTACCAACATAGTCGATAATAAGAAATGATTGTGATATAAAAGCCTTCAAAACTTAGTACATTAAATGTATTAACAAGAAGAATTGGATTCAAGCATCATAGGAAAAATGATCTCTTGACTGAGAGAAGAATAGACTGCTTGAATTTAAATGCCTGGGATTCAAAGTTAAGTAACAATATTTTGCAGGAACTGTCAGTATGAAAGAAGACAGAGTCCATCACATATTTCAAGAATGTAAAACTTCTTAAAACATCTAACATTTTGGTTGGATTTCCTAAACACCAAAAAAAAAAAAAATTCCAACCCTACGATATATTGGTAATAAATAATGTAATTACCACACATCTTTAGCTTAAATGCTAAGGAAAATCCATTTGAGTGTCATGTTAGTTGCAAGTAATTTAATTCAGGCTTTTTTAACTTGGACCATATCCCTGAGACTATAATTCTTAAATTCCCAGCCAATATAATCATGCCAACACGTCAAGTAAGTAGCCCTGCAACACTTCAGAAGCATTGTTTTATGTCTATTAGTCTAAACGGCTCAAGAAAACTCTTCCTCATCCTAGCACTTTCCCAATCTGCTGGTAACACATCTGGAAGGTGCCAAGTTGGGAAGTCCGACTGAAAGTTCACTTTCATTTTGAAGGGGAAAAAATTGAAAAAAATTCCAGATGCAAAAAGTAAATTGTACCATTCAAAGATATGAAATGTCATCAATTAGGGTTAAGCTCCCCCTCTCTCTGCCCCTCCCTCCCTCCCTCTCTCCTGTAGGTAAGTATGGATAGATGGATGGATGGATGGATAGGTAGATAGATAGATGGATAGGTAAATAGATAGATAGATAGATAGATAGATAGATAGATAGATAGATAGATAGATAGATAGATAGATAGATAGATAGATAGATAGATAGATAGACAGACAGACAGACAGACAGACAGACAGATTTAAATAGCACTTACTTTTCAGGAAGTATTCATAGAATTTACATTCGAAATTCAATTTCATTGACTCCATTATGAATAATTCCTGGATTGTGTCCAATTACTTTACTATTTAGAAAAAAATGGAAAAATGTCCTACCTGGTCTGTATTCCCTGGTTCTCTTTTGTTTGTCTGTGGAACATGACAATTTTCTTTTGCAAATTTCTGGACAAGTTCAATGTGCCCAGCATCTTCTCGTTCTTGAAGCTTGCACATCACTCCTGCCTTCAGTGTTGGTGGAAAAGGAAAAAGGTATTTTAATCCACAGTCCCAGGACATGACAGTCACAAACTAAATTTCACCAAAAGCTCATCTTCTCCATTTCACCGTCTGAATTGTTCCAGTTTTATGCTGACCAAACCTTTGTTTCTTGCTTAAAAAAACAAACAGGTATCAAACAAGTCACACAATCTCCTCTTTCTATGCGATTCTATCTGCTTAACATAGCTGAGGCAATGCTGAACTAAGTAAGTTGCTATTATGGATGCAGCTGATATGTAGGCTGTGTGTTTGTTCCCATCAACTGGTTTCCTGTTACATAAGAGAACCACAGTAAAAGTTACAAATTCATTGGAAAGTTAGCCAAGAACAGCCCTGGAAAAGGATGGAGAGCAAGAGAGTCATTCCTAAAAATAACAGCACAAGCTTCTATTTCACACACTCCACCCTTCTTTGTATATATAACTCATAACTATTAAAGTATAGTATATAAAGTATATAACTATTAGATAAAAAAGACAAAATATATGTATATGTATATTTATTTATTATTTATTAATTTATTTATAATTTAATTTCTATACCGCCCTTCTTCCGAAGGACTCAGGGCGGTTTACAGCCAGAATAAAACAACATAGACAAAAATTAAAACATTTTAAAAATCTGATTCTAATTTGGCCAAAAATAAGTTAAAAGTGTCATAATACCCTAGTAAAAAACCCCACATTTAAAAATTACATTAAGCCAGACCCACACGATGGAACAAAAAGATCTTAAACTCGCGTTTGAAGGTCCGAAGGTCAGGGAGTTGACGTAACCCCAGAGGTAGCTCATTCCAAAGGGCAGGAGCACCCACAGAGAAGGCCCTCCCCCTGTTATTTTTGTTGTTTCAGACATGACAGTCAATATAAAAATAAATGTTTTGTATGGAGATATTATCAAAATAACTTGCAGCATTTTAATATACAAATGTCTATATGTGCATACAGACACAATTTAAGAATCTAAAAGACATCAGATGTCTCCTCATATTGATAGCATAGTGATAAAGAAATTAGATCATCATCTTATCATCAAGAAACTCCAAATTCAAGTTCTCCCTAGATTACAGAGTTCATTGGGTGACTCTGATCAATTATTCTTAGTCACTCTCACTTCAGAGGGAATGAAGAGAAAACCTCACCTTAAACTTATAAAGAGCTAGAATATAAATGCAACAATAAACAATAAAACTGCTCCAGAAGTTTTGCCCAAATGTAGTAATTTAAATCAGATACGAGAAAATAATAAAATATGGGGAATAATGATACTTAATTGCATTTAATTAAGAAATGCATTTTGTTTCTCTCATGATCCTGCTTACTATTTGAAGTACTAGAGTCTGAAAAACCAACTCAAAAATAAAGTCTACCCTAAAGTGTGTGTTTCATCCTTTTTCGAAATAAAATGCCACAGGTGGATCTAGTAGTAAATCCTAAAATGTCAGGAGGTTTATGTTAAGTAGGATGAGAGGAGAAATAAAAACAACGCAGAATTAGCATGTTACAATTTGGGTGCCAGTTTGCAATTATGACATCCCAGTATCCTGGAGTCATGTGATTGCCACTTGCAACCTTTTCTGCCAATTTCCTACAAGCAAAGTCAATGGAGAAACCAACAGGAGCTCTCAAGCAAGAACTACATGTACATGACTGCATGCCTTTGGGAACTGGCAATGATTCACTTAATGATGGAAACCAGAAGTGCAGTGATTTGTCACTAAGCACTCCAGTCATGGTGTGTTTTATTACCACATCATATAAGCAACAAAACTCGTCCAAATTACCATTGATAAATGAAGATTATCTGTGTGCTCAAAGTGAAAATTTAAATATTTTAATTATAAAGTGAAAAAATGAATATTTTAAACAGGTTTTCCACAAATTCATTCCCTACAAGGTTACGTTTATCCATTATTTATTTATCTTGCTTTTAATCACCAATTATAGCATAATAAAAATTGAATAGATTCTGAGGCTAACTGCATGATCATTTATTTATTTTTTATTTATTTATTTGATTTTTATACCGCCCTTCTCCCGAAGGACTCAGGGCGGTGTACAGGCAAAAATAAGACAGGTAATACAATGTACAATTTAAAATGCAAATTAAAAAACTTATTTAAAAACTTATTTTAAAACTAGCCTGAAAAGTTAAAATATATAAAAACTAAAACCCCATTTAAAATTAATTAATAGAAAAATTTAAAATTGATAAAATTCAATTCAAGCCAGCCCCGCGCGAATGAAAAGATGTGTCTTCAGTTTGCGACGGAATGTCCGAAGGTCAGGTATTTGGCGTAAACCCGGGGGAAGCTCGTTCCAGAGTGTGGGAGCCCACACAGAGAAGGCCCTTCCCCTGGGGGCCGCCAGCCGACATTGTTTGGCGGACGGCACCCTGAGAAGTCCCTCTCTATGAGAGCGTACGGGTCGGTGGGAGGCATGTGGTAACAGCAGGCGGTCCCGTAAGTACCCAGGCCCTAAGCCTAAGACATTAATGTACACTTTAATTATATTCAACAAACTGGATGTCCTAACAATCTGTGACGAACACTTGAAACAGCATAGGTTTCTTTCTGCCTCTCCCAATTTTCTTATCCTATCTTTATTATTCTTATAACTAATGCAAGGTAGTGAACCTTCTACTCCTTTCTCCCTCTATTTTTCCCCATAACAACCACCTTGTGAAACAATTGGGCTGAAGCATTTTCTAGCCCAATGTCACGCAGCTGGTTTCATGTCTAAGATTAGACCAGAGCTCACAGTCTCTTGGTTGGTAGCCTGGAGCTACCATTAGACCAAACTTGCTTGAAAAGAAAAAAAAATACTATAATGATTTTATAGCAGGGGTCCCCAACCTTTTGGACCTCAGGGACCACCAAGTTCATAATTTTAAATCCCGTGGACCATTAATATGAATCCAGCGCGTCGCTTGCTGAAGCGCCTGGACTCCCAGTAATGGGATGGCGTCCTTCAGGCACTCTCCCTCCTCTCTTTTTCTCTCTCACTTTCTCCCCCCACTCTCTCTCTCCTCTCTCTCCCACTCTTTCTCTTACATTCTCTCTCTCTCTCTCTTTCTCTCTTTCTCTCTCCTCCATTCTCTCTCTCTCTCTTTCTGATTCTCTCTCTTTCTCTGATTCTCTTTCATTCTGTCTCTTTCTCATTCTCTGTCTGATTCGCTCTCATTTTCTGTCTCTTTCTCTGTCTCTCATTCTCTCTCATTCCAATTCTCTCTCATTCTCACTCTCTCACTCTCTGATTCTCTCTCTGATTCTCTTTTTTATTCTCTCTCTTTCATTCTGTCTCTTTTTCTCTATTTTCATTTTGCGCAGCATCAGCATTCCGCCTCAGTATATTTGCACCAGCCGGTGGAACAAAGCAGCCCTCGTCTCCTTGGGACGTAAACAGCGGTAAACAGCATCTGGTCAGGGGAGCAGCCGGATTTTGCTCTCCATTGTGGACGCCAGATCGGTCCCCTGCAAGCTCTCATGTCTCAAGGAGCCCGGCCGAAGTTTCCTGCGCCATTTCTGGGCAAGTATACCCAGGCGGAATGTTGATGCTGCGCAAGTGCAAGTAGTGCTTCGTTCCCACAGATTCCAGCCATCGCAATTGCTGCTTCAGCCCACTTGTGCCGCAGCTTCTCCACCAGGGTGCACCGGCAAAAATATGAAGATTTCTCCACTGACCACCAAAATTTTCTCACAGACCACCAGTGGTCCATGGACCACCAGTTGGTGACCACTGTTTTATAGCACACAGCAAAATGTTGTTATCTTAATAGTAAAATCGTCCAGAAAATTATGTCCTTAAAAGCAAAAACATCACTAATAAATAAGCCAAAAGTGATACAAAGTAAATAACCTGAATCTCTTAGAGAAAACTCAGAAAAAAATATCCCTTTAAGCTCAATGTCAAAAGTCTATCTGTTCTCAAAACTATTCTTGCTTTACACTCAGACCTTCAAAACTCCTGCTGACTACAATAAAAATCACAAAACACTAATCTCAGTTTTCTCTTAACCTTGAGATTTGCATTCCATTTATGAATTTGCAGATACTCATTTGTCAGTTTGTAACTATGTATATAAGAAAAGAAATTCTACATAATTGTAAACCATGTACTTATTTCTCTGTGATTTACTAAATAAATCAGAATTGGTTAGCTTGGTGAATCAAACTACAATGGTTTAGCATAAGATACAAATGAACATCATTATTATTAATGTTGTCTATGAATTCAACTATCTCTGTATTGTTCTGCCAGGTAAGACACTCCAAGATATAATGAGAAATTTAGAGAAGCAAGAAAATTGCTAGGATTCTGATTATATATAAAGGGAAAGGTTCCCCTCGCACATATGTGCTAGTTGTTCCCAATTCTAGGAGACGGTGCTTATCTCCGTTTCAAAGCCAAAGAGCCAGCACTGTCTGAAGATGTCTCCATGGTTATGTGGCCAGCATGACTAAATCCCAAAGGTGCATGAAATGCTGTTACCTTCCCACCAAAGGTGCAACCAAAGGTGGTCCCTATTTTTCTACTTGCATTTTTTATGTGCTTTCGAACTGCTAGGTTGGCAAAATATTTGGTTGAGAAAAATAATGGGAGCTCACCCCGTTAGGTGGCACTAGGCATTCAAACCTCTGAACTGCCGACCTTTCGATTGACAAGCTCAGCATCTTAGCCACTGAGCCACCATGTCCCTATGATTTTATATATATGATTATATATACAATTGCTAAATTATTACTTTGTAGGAAAAATGCATTCATTAGTGCTACCAAATAGCCAAATATACAAATTAATACATGGTCCTGTGCTGGCCTTATCTGTTTCATTTCAGTTCAACACCCCCAATAATTTCTAAAAATAAAAAATGGGGTATTAGCTAATATGTATGTTACTAATTTTTGCAAAATGTTCAAAGTAATTTTCAGACCAATTAAATGTCTGGATTCACTGAAACTGAAATACTTTTGTTTTCTGTAATTCACCCACATAATCTTATTTCCATGTTGCTTATTAGAGCAGATAATGAATTCCTTTGTTTTTAAATCTCAAACAACAAAACCTTGAAATGGCATTTATATAAACTCAACATGGACAACAAAAAGAACCAACCTAGGGACGACTTCCGGTGTCCAGCGGCAACGGACGTCTGGAAGGCTTCTCCTGCCTCCAGCGCCCGAATCCGGCCGCCGCCGAGGCCCTCAGGGGCCAGGTGTTCCGAAAAGGACACCTGCCGCACGGACGGCTCGCCAGGGGTCTCCCAGCCGACATACAGGACTGTGGGGACCGATGCTGGCGCGTCCTAGGCTTGGCGGGGTTCGGAGGCCACAGGCCGCGGCCATTATTTTGGTCGTCGCCTGGGCCGCTGTGCCCGTGACACCGGGCATTGGATTTATAACTGCAGCAGCCTGGTGGTGAACAGGAACGGAGAAGAATTGAGGAGGAGAAGGAAGGAATATCGGTGGCGTGGTGGAGTGCTCCGGAGTGCGGGGTTTTCTCCCCTGCGGTTGGAAGGAGCACGAGTTATTCTGGAGAGAGGAGAACTTAAAATAAGAAGATTACGGTTTTGTGGAGCTCTGGAGAGAAGAGGTGATGGAGAAATTTAGGAGGGAAGGTTTGAGGCCCCTCCTTCTGGGGAACAGTGGTGGCGTCCAGCTTCCGCCTTCACTATGAGAATTTTGATGACATCACTTCCCTTGACTTCCTGGTTGACTAACTGTACTCTGGACTCGTTGCTCCTGTGAGTGCCCCTGGTGGATCCGGAGGAAATTACAAGGATACTGTGCCTGCCTGAGGATTTTGTATTTTTTTTCCTTAATGGCAAAAGGTCAGAGACCAACTGCTGGAGAGATGGAGAATTTTGGAAAAGTTATCTAATATGGACAAGAAATTGGATGAAATAAGAGCAGAAATTGTGACTATCCAAAAGGATTTAAAGGATACTCAACAAGTTTCAGCAGAAAACAAGCAGAAAGTGGAAGGTTTGGAGGGTGAGATGCGGGCAGTGCAGAAAAGAGAGGAGACGACAGGCAATGCTGTGCTTGGACTACAGATGGATAAAATGTCTTATTTCCTTAGGTTTCAAAATTTGGAAGAAGTGGACCAAGAAGACTTGAGAGATGTTGTGACTAAATTGTTGGGAGAATTTCTTGGGAGAGGTGTTGATTTCATGAATTGGGATGTGGATCGAGTTTATAGAGTTAATTCGCAATATGCACGCACGCATGCAGTTCCCAGAGAGGTTCATGTCAAATTTGTGAGAAGAGAGACGAGATGAAATTCTTAGAAAACATAGGAGTGGGGCACTGATTTACAGGGGCAGGAGATAGCCATTCTGAGGCAGATTCCCAGACAGGTACGTGAAAAAGAAAAGAAATATTATTTTTGTCAAGCAAATTGTACCAGAAGGAGTGGGCTTCAGATGGCTGATGCCAGAGGATTGATGATTTTCGGGAGGGCATTACGAAAAAATCAGTACAATTATGGAGGCTACGGCCTATGTGGAGGAACACAAAGCCCTCCTGGAATCAGATGACCCAGGAATTGAAGAAGGGAGGTTATAGATCATGGGGCGAGCGGCTGCCGCTGTTGCGGCCCTGGAGTTGGGTCAGGCTGAACCCAGAGTTCTGAGATCCAAAACTAGGAAGTGATAAAGATATTTGGGATTGTGTTGGTTTTCCTTATTCTCTTTTGTACGATATTCTGTTTATTCTTGACTCTTCTTTATTACGTTTTTTAAAATTTGTAAACTTAGCTACTTCGTGTCACCTGCTTGCCATATGGCTGTTGTATGTGTTAAAAAATTTGAGTAAAATTCTTATTTTAGATAAGAAAACTGAAAATTTACCATACCTGATATGTATTTGTATAAACCTTTTTTGACTAATAAAAACTTTTTGAATAAAAAAAAAAAAAAAAAAAAAAAGAACCAACCTAATGGTATGGACATGACGTGCAACCAAATGATAAATACGTCAACTGCTCTGTAGTAAATATTATAAATATAAAGTACTCATTATCTATTAAAATGAATAGCATGCTACCATTATTTACAATTTTCTTAATATTGCAATAGCTATTCCAATTTTGACACCTTCATGGATAAATTGTGGAAGCTCTGGACTAACTCAATTGAAAGTCACCAAATACAAGGATTATGTTAACATTTGGGCAACTAAACAGGATCTTTCAAAAGATCCTGTCTATTTTCCCATATGGAGCAAACAGAAGAAAGGGGTTAAAATTAGAAACATGTACTCATTTATTTATATATTCAATTTATATGACCTCTTAGTTGACCTACAATTTGGAGTACGTACATATTAAACCAACTAATCAAAAAACTTATTCATCTTTAAATTAGAGCACCAAAGATTTAAGTTATCCTCTACCAGTAGTGAGAACTTCACTGGTAGTACTTACCTAAAGTAGAAACAGTCAACACAGTCCATTATGATGGATCCATTATAAAATTTTACTGCAATTACTATCATCAACCTTCTTCAAATAACATGAGCCAACTCCCATAATAGTTAGTTAATGTGGCCTAATCCACCCCATCTGTTCCTCTCAATTCAACATCAAGTTGAAGGCAGCTATCATACATCAAATAATGAAGGAGGCAAATTTGTTTCCTTTTATTGAATTTTAAACAGTCAACAGGGGAAATCATCCATATCCTCAAGGGCTAGGTTGCCAAGTCCTTTAATTCAAAAGCACATCTTAATTAGTGGTGGAGTCAGCCTGCTACATGAAAATTATAGGTTTGAAGAAGGAATTTTTAAAAAAGAAAAGAAATACTGCTGGAACTGACAAATTACAAAACATCACATCAATTATTTTCTTCCCAATTTTTTAAAATAATGTTCTTATTAAGCAGGGAAGGATAAATTCCAGAAAAATAGTTGCGATATAATTTCATGCATGAATGGACAGGTAGCTACCATCTTACAACAGAAATGCACTTGATAGGGATATGTTTTTTCACTTTCTACCCAACATCAGACTTTGCTATAGTTAGTATTGAGATATAGTCTGATGTTGGGTAGACGTTTCCAGACTGGAAAGCACAAGTTTCCAGACAGGTCTAAATTTTACATTTCTTTTCAGGAATTAAACTATAAAGCTTTATGTTTTTACATGTGGTGTTAAGAAGATTTAAGATTTAACCCTAACCTTATAAATCTGCAAATTATATTGTCCAAAAATAATGTATTTAATTCAGTTATATTCATTTTAATGCAAGAAATTAGAATAAGACAATACTACAAATTGATCTAACTAAAAGGATAAATGTAGAAGTATAACCACACACCTGATTTTCAGGAGGTTAGACCCTTAGATAGCAGAAAGTCACAAACAAAATCATGTAGTTTTGTATATTGTATAGCTGGATTGTGGGGTAGTATGTAAGTATTAGCAATAACATTTGTAAAAAGACGATTCCCAATCTCTTATCATGCATGAGTAATTATTTTCTACCTGTGCATCACAGATATCCTTCGGGGTTTTTTGCACTGTTGCTTCTCCACTGCAGATATCATAACTTTGATTCATTGCTAAAGAAAAAAAAAACAAAAGGTACACATAAGAGCTTCTAACAGGACCTATGAAAATTAACATTATACCCATAAACTTGCCAGCAATTTTAAAAGCTAAGAGTGGCTTACTACCAGTTCTGTGGGCATGGTTTGGTGGGTGTAGTGTGACTTGGTGGGTGTGGAAGGGAAGGATACTGCAAAATCTCCATCCCCATCCCACTCCAGGAAAAGGATATTGCAAAATCTCCATTCCCTCCTCACTCTGGGCCAGCCAGAGGTGGTATTCGCCAGTTCTCCAAACTACTCAAAATTTCCGCTACCGGTTCTCTAGAACCTGTCACAACCTGCTGAATTTCACACCTGTTAAAAACAATTTATTACCACATTCAATATGATTCACCATCTTCAAGAAATATTTTGATTAAAGTTTTAGCAAGTACAGTCATATTTTAGTATTGTATGTAGTGTAATTGCGTAGCAATAACCTCCTGATGCTAATCTCCTGATGTCATAGAATTAAGAGAACGTACAAGCAATATTTAATATTTGTTTATTATACTTCTATTCTACTTTCCTTCCACAGAGACCACTGGAATACTGTAGATACATATTTAACTACTAAAATTAGTTAATTTTCATTCTAGTAAAATAATAATGCAAAAACATCCCTCAGTAAAAAAAAAAAAGAAAAAAAAAGTAGAACAGTGAAATTCATTACTGGGCAGTATTAACCATCAGGAAAAAATCTGGGACAATATCTGTTATCGGTCATCAGTGAAGCCTCCCCATGCTATGTGCCTGCATTATTCTAAATCTCCCCTCCTTTTATCTTTTCAGGAACTCCTTCAGAAGGCCTTGTCTGCATCTCATTTCCGAGACATTTCCATCCACAACGACCAAGAAGACAATTTTTGTGACCTGGTCTTCGTCCTTTGGGATATCATTTTCCATGAGATTAGACTTGCTGACCTTTTGCAAATGCATTAAAAACCTGGTTTTGCCATCTAGTCTGGGGTTTTACCAGTACAAATGAATCCATCTTATGACTGATTTGAATGAAGGACTGATTTCAATGTGCTGAATGTTCTCATTAGTCATTCTATGCTATTGACATTGTGGTTTTTAAAAAATGGTTATTTTATCCTGTTTCGATAATAATTGTTAGCCACCAAGAATCAAACATAATATTACATTTAAAAAATGACAGCCAAATACAGGTAGTCCTCAACTTACAAGTACAATTGAGCCCATTTATGTTGTTAATTGAGAAATTTATTAAGTGGGTTTGCCCCATTTTACAACTTTTCTTGCCACATTTGTTAAATGAATCACTGCAGTTGTTAAATTGGTAACATGGCTATTAAGCGAATCTGTTTTCCCCATTGACTTTGCTTGTCAGAATGTTGCAAAAGGTGATCACATGATCATATATGTGAGTCAGTTGCCAAGCATCCAAATGTAAATCACGTAACCACAAGAATGCTACAACAGTTGTGTGAAAAATGGTCATAAATCACTTTTTTCAGTAATGTTAACTTTGAACGGTCACTAAATTAATTGTTGTGAGTCGAAGACTACCTGTACTATCCAATGAGCTTCACAGCTACATCTCTTTCTACAGTAAAAGACAAACTTCCTGGGTCCTAATCTAACACTCTAATCATTACAGAGATTGCTGACTACATAAAGACACATACTTTATGTAGTTAGTCAGCAATAAAAAATGCTAACCATAGCCAAATACAAGCATACTAATATGGTTCACACATTAAATTAAGCTACAAACATTCCTTACAAGCTACAATGACTGTGTCACCCACATTTTGGCATAGTGTGATATTCTAACTCATTCATAAACTGTCCTTTCTTATTCACACTTCCACCATAAACTTTTTAAAATTCTAGATAATTTCTCTGATGACCTATACCAATAATGGCAAAGCTATGGCACATGTGCTGGAAGGAGCATGCAGAGCCATTTCTCCGGCCTCGTCAGCTGTCGGCTGTTGCTCTTCTGGGTTACAGCATGCCAGCTAGTCTTTGCACACACGCAGGAATGCAGGAAACCAAAGGAGCAGCTCCTTGGTGCATATGAGCACCAGCCAGATGGTCTTCGCACATGCATGTGCGCCAGACACCGGAAGACCCTGTGACTTGTGCACATGTGCACACCAGAAACTGGAAGCTCAGCTCTTCTGGTTTCCAGCACTCTTCCGGAACTGCTGTTCTGGTTTCTGCCGCTCCCCTGTATGCATGCCGGGGACCTGCTCTTTCAGTTTCCGGTGTTCCCCTGTTCGCGCACTCCTGTTTTGGCACTTGGTGCCGAAAAGGTTTGCCAACACTGACCTATACCAGTAATATATTTTATTAAAAAATAATGTAAATTCAATCCTTTCAACCACATATTTTCCCACTATTATATTTGTATATTTTAATCACAATTTTTATAATACACTTTCACTTGTTCTTCTGTTCCAAGTTTTAGTACAAATTTACATATTTTAGTAACTAAATATTTGTTATTTGTACATAATTCTATTTGAAACTCAGCCTTACAATGTTCAAAATCACAAGTTCTTTTTACTTTCAATTAGAGAATTTTAGAAATTAATATACAATTGAAACTAGAGATTTTTGGAGGCAAATAGACAAAAAAGTCATGGACTTTTGTTTTTATATATGCTTTTATATAATTTTTATAACTGCACTGAGATTATTATTATTATTGTTTGCAAAAACTACACACAATGAATAAATAATTGTTAAAGATAATAGCATTTACTGAGATAACCAAATTGACTATTTTGATCAGAGAAAAGGTAATAGTTTATTGCTGACTTGAAAACTTTTACAGACTTTTTGAAATAAACATGGGAAATGACTGAATATATAGATATCTATCTCTATTGTAAAATTCCTTTTTCAGTACTATTGTAATGATTGCTGAATCAGTGTTCAATAAGTGATCACTATCTGTACTCCAATCATGTCTTATTTGTATCCTAAGTTGTCATAAAATATGTGAATTTTGGCGATTTGATTCTTTTTCATTCTTTAACTTCAAAATTGAGAATGTGCTTCTATCTTTAAACCACATTCCAAATAACTCACATATAGTATTTCAGACTAATTTCAGTCTAAATTTAATTAATCCAGGTAGGAATAAATATGGGAAGTGTCTGAGCAGCCAAATCTTCTCTTCAGTAGAAGAGAAATGCCCTTCACATTGTTTCAAAATCTTGATTTTCACAAACGTTGAAAATCTGAATATTCTGGAAAACTTTGCCATTAGCAATGCTTGATAATCTTTGGGTTGTAATAAGACTTCCAATAGAAATGACTATAACTTAAAGAATCTGCTCATTCCCTTGTTGAAAGCAAAAGAATGCATTTTTATAATTGGAATACAAAAACTATAGATAAGAGCCATACGTTGGTTCAATAATTCCAAATTACAAAAAATCCAGTCAGTCACATGTATAGAGGAACTTATAGCAAAAAAAAGTAACCTGGAACTGAATGCATGAAAAATGTATACTGAAGTGCAATATTAAGATACACGAGAGATGGTTATCATAAAATGAATGTTAGTGTATTGGGTACTTTCACTCAAAAACAGGATATGTTTCTCTACTTATCTACTTATCTCAGTATTAAAATTCAATCCATAGTAATGCAGATTAGCTGGACTGGAAGTGCACCAGATTGGGAAACACAAGCCTACTATATTGTATAGCAATGAATTTTTAAATTTATAATTTAAATTTATAAACTATATACTTCACAGATAAAATTTTAAACACAGACTAATTACTTGTGCCCTATATATTCTGCAGCCAAACAGAATGGAACAATATAACCAAGGAAAGTGTCAACTTCCTTTCTTTAGGTTTTACAGAGTGAACATTTAATATCAACACTAACTACTTTCTAAAGATCATAATAAAATGCAAGACAAATCAATTGTTGGAAACATTAATTGGAGAAAGTTTCCCTTCACTGACTCACACAGGAAAAGAACTCAAAGTTTTTAAGAAGATAACAGCTTTCGCCAATGTTGTATATTCTGGATGTGTTGGAGTACAAAATTTACAGCTAGCATGGAGACTAACTTATCCAGAAAGCACCAGGTTGTGTAAACTGCACTTTCCAATTATTCTATAGCTCAAATTGCATGTACAATAAAAACATGGGAAAGTACCTCATTTCCCACCAGCCATATCAAATGTTTATCTTATGCATTACGTTCAATATTAAAGCACCAAACAAATATTAACAGTGCTGGCAAAGTGTATTTATCACACTGCTTCCAAAACACCATTAACAATCCAAACAGAAAATGGTTTTGCTTTGAAAATAGTGCACAATCAAATAGAGAAGCAGTAGATAATTAAATAGAAAAGGAAAAGAAGATTGCTGGATTAGCACCATTCGTTAGCTGAATGGTCATTCTTCAAGTTTTTGTATTTTTAACATTAATAGATGTGTACAAAAATATAGATAGTCCTCAATTTATTACTGTTAGTTCAGCAACCATTCAATATCATGATGTCACTGAAAGAAGGGACTTACAACCTGCACAGGAGTTTACACCTGCTGCAATGCCACCATGGTCACATGAACAAAATTCAGGTGCTTGACAACCTGACTACCCTCATGTCTAAAGGCATCATCCTCCCACTTTCCCCCCATCCCACCCTGCTGACCTTGAGCCTGCTTCCTGTCCTGCTGAATCCCACACCTTCTCCTCATTACTGCTTTCTTTATTTACCTTTTTCAAAAATCAGTTTGGGAAGGAGAATCATACAGTAGCCATGTGATGCCATTCCAGAAGCGGGCATCATTGTGGAAGCAGCCACAGAGAGATCAGATCATGAGAACTGCAACCATTCTCAAAGTGAAGCCCACTTATGTAATGGCACCATGCAGCTCCTGGATAGGAAAATTATGGGGCAGATTGGCCAATTGTCTTTCCCAAAGACGATCTTTGGAAAGTGAGGTGTAACTGTGGAACCCAGCATGGAGGGAAGTGAAAGACAGGATGCCTCAGGGGGTGGGAGAAGATTTTTGGAGGCCCAGAACAGACAAGTATGATACAGGGAGGTGCTACAGTGTGGGCCTCTGCCAGCCCTCCCAACACCTCCCCCACTCAAGACAACCTGTGCTCCACTTCACAACTGGAAGAGCAGGGGTTAAGACTCATTAAATGGGCACCGTGCTTAATGAATACCACAACTTAATGAGTAGGACTAATTGTAAATGTTAACTTTAGGGACACTGGAAAAATCTCATGACTTCCAAAATAAAATAACTAGCCAACAAAGAAAGCTTTTGAAATTCAAATTTTAAAGATTGTGATGTGGCCTGTTGGATACCCTATTATAAAGAATGTACATTAAGATCATTTTCTTTACTCAGAATCATTAATCACAGGACAAAGAAGCCATGCCTGCAGAATTTCACTATAATGCTTTGCTTATTTAGAATGAATTTATTCCAACTAGCATGGATAACTAACATTTATGAGTCTGATATGGATCAACTAAAATTAGTCACATTAATTAAACATGGAAGAAATACTATCTTATCTGCAGTGATAATTAATACCCGTTTTCTCAGATATATACCCCCAAATGACTTTAAAGCCTGTTTTTTACCACAATCACAAACTAACATTATTTCTTTTATGATTTTTTAAATATTTAATATTTAAATATTTAATATTTAAATATTTATTTTATTTATTTTTATCAGGAACATATAAATATATAATATTTATATTATATATATATTATAAACGAATATTATAAACAAATTTTTACTGCAATGGCATTTGCTTGGTTTGAAAAATCTCTTTGTTCTCTCATGGGTTTTTGGGCTAATATTTTCTTAATAAATTCTCTGAAACATAATGAATTCTTACTGAAGCTCTCCCTAACCTGTCATCTTCCAGCTATGTTGGGATATAATTCAAACTAGACAGCTCAACTGAAAGGGATTTTAGAAATTACCATCAGAGAATATGTCACATCACTAGCTTTGGAAGTCTACGTTATGGGGCTGTGAGGGCATTTTCTTTTGTGCTTTCAAGGGATACACAAATTTGCTTCTAAATGTAACTGATACATTACATGATAGGCCAAGCTGCTCGTTCTTTTTAGCTTTCACATTATTGTGAAATGGACATTTCTTTTGTGTATCCATTTTAAATTTTTAACAGCTTTTTCTTTGAAAATGTGCTCTATTTTCTATGACTTCATGTGAGATTAGAAGAGATTTTGCTCTTCATAGACAAGAAAAGTTTCTCCCAATAACAAATATCCCAGAGCTCCTACTTTGGCCAATTTCTACAAAATCAGGTAAACATTGACAATTTTGAAAAGTGTGCTTTGGATCCTAGATAAACCATGAACTTAAACAATGAAAATAAACATCACTTTCAAAATTGAAACATATATTTCAAATTAAGACAATGTACTAATTTATAAAATATAAAAATGCAAACAGAATAAATCAATAGGTAGCCCTTGATTTATGACCATTCATTTAGTGAACGTTTAAAATTACACCACTACTGAAAAACATGACCTATGGCCAGTATTCACACTTACGACCATTGCAGCATCTATGGTTACATGATCAAAATTTGAATACTTGGCAACATATTTATGACAGTTGCAGTGTCCGAAATTATGTGACCGCCCTTTTTTTACTTTCTGACAAACTCAATGGGGAAGCCAGATTCACTTAACAGCCGTGTTATTCACTTAACAACTGCAATGATTCCCCTAACTGGGGCAAGAAAGTGGCAAAATGGGGCAAAACTCATTTAACAACTGTCTCACTTAGCCACATAAATTTTGGGCTCAATTCTGGCTGTAAATTGAGGACTACCTATAATACATCAAGCAAATGCATCACGTAAATATTAACTGGCTGAATACAAAATGAAAATATATCAGATATCAAATATCAACAATATTTCTTGTCACATTCAGAGAATTAATTCTAGTTTTTCTTTCTGTGATTATATTAAAAAATGTTGTATATAGACAAAAAGTTGATATATTCACCTGATTTTCTTGCTTTCATAGCCAGAACAGTTGCCAGTTCTCTCTGCATCTAGCACATCAAAAAATGTGTTATAAATATGCTGATGGAATATATATATATAAATTTATTTTAGTATTTATGTTCTTTCCAATGGAACTGCCACATAGTTTGCTGCCTATACAAGGAACAGTAATGTGAACAGACAGAATTTGCTCTTTCCAGCATCCTGAATTTAAGACCAGAATGGAGTTCAGCTTCAAGCCTAATTATATTTATTGAGATGTATACTCCACTGAATGCAACAGAGCTGAACTATAGAATTAATTAAATGCTATAGGTATTAGCTTCATGAAAGAAGTATTTTAACTTCAGCAAGGTTATAGCCAAGCTATAAATCTAAAAAAATAGGGTAAGATATGGGGAAAACATATAATTTTCATCACATTTGGTACACAGTTCCCTCATTTCATCAAACGTCTTCCCAGAAATCACTTATCAACAAACTCAATTAAGCCAGGGTAAATAGAAAAGACTCTCCAATATAAATCTCACAAATAAGCAACTCACATCAGCCCAATTTATGAAGGAATTTGAAAGCCTAGCTCAGGATCGTAATTTTATACACACACACACACACACACATACATATACATATACATATATATATATATATATATATATATATATATATATATATATATATATATATATATATATATACATATATATACCGTTTTAGCAGTTTCCTGACTTCCTAACATCATTCATTGCCTTATGTACAACTTTTACATATTATTTTAACTAACTGAAATAAACTATCTTTGACCAAAAGTGCACCCTTTGCAGTTATTTCCTGCACTTGAACTAACTTGGCATTATTCAACACAGCTGTTCTCATTCAACAGTTCCTCACCCTTCTATTGTTTGGAGAGAACATGCATTTCCTTTATTTACAGGTTTCAGTCTGACTCATCAAGAAATAAGTACTTAGAAAATAGGACTTTTAAATGTACATATCCAAAAGTAGACCCTGAACTGGAGAAAGAAAGAAGTGAAAAGATCAAATTGAAGAGCCACATCATTCCATCACTGGCCCCGATGGAGAGGGTGCGCAATCTGGGCGTTCTCCTGGATGAACGGCTGTCTTTTGAAGACCACCTGACGGCCGTCTCCAGGAGAGCTTTCCACCAGGTTCGCCTGGTGCGCCAGTTGCGCCCCTTTCTAGACCGGGATGCCTTGTGCGCAGTCACTCACGCCCTCGTGACGTCTCGTCTGGATTACTGCAATGCTCTCTACATGGGGCTCCCCTTGAGGGGCATCCGGAGGCTTCAGTTAGTCCAGAATGCGGCTGCGCGGGTGATAGAGGGAGCCCCTCGTGGCTCCCGTATGACACCTATCCTGCGCAGACTGCACTGGCTACCTGTGGCTTTCCGGGTGCGCTTCAAGGTTCTGGTGAACGTCTTCAAAGCGCTCCATGGCATAGGGCCGGGCTATTTACGGGACCGCCTACTGCTACCGAATACCTCTCACCGACCCGTGCGCTCTCACAGAGAGGGACTCCTCAGGGTGCCGTCAGCGAGACAGTGTCGTCTGGCGACACCCAGAGGAAGGGCCTTCTCTGTGGGGGCTCCCGCCCTCTGGAACGAACTCCCCCCAGGACTTCGTCAACTCCCGGACCTCCGAACCTTCCGTCGCGAGCTTAAAACACACTTATTTATCTGCGCAGGACTGGATTAGTTTTTAAATTTGTGGGTTTTTTAATGGGTTTTTTATCATTTATTCTAAATTTTAATTTCGGCCAATTGAATAAGTTTTTTAATTGTATTTTAATAGTATTTATATTGTAATATTATTGTCTATTTTATCTGGCTGTGAACCGCCCTGAGTCCTTCGGGAGAAGGGCGGTATACAAATTTAAATAATAAATAAATAATAAAATTCACACAGGCATATTAGTTATACATAGGACTGGCCTAGTGGGGTTTTAATAAGGGATTTTATTGGTTTTAAGTTCTTCAACCAACTCTAAATTTTCCTTTTAAACTGGTTTTAAAAATTGTACTAATTGTTTTTACTTTGGCTGTAAACCGCCCTGAGTCCTTTGGGAGAAGGGCGGTATAGAAATTGAAACAATAAATAAATAAATAAACCTTTATTTTACTTTATGCAGCTACAATTCAATTAATATTTTATATTTTGATTATTATTGTTAACAGTGCTTAACTTGTGCAAATGACTAAGTGCTTTTGGTAAACCTAGTCTATTGATTCCATATTGTTGTTGTTGATAGTCGCGAAGTCGTGTCTGACCCATCGCAACCCCATGGACAACGTTCCTCCAGGCCTTTCTATCCTCTACCATCCTCTGGAGTCTATTTAAGCTCTTGCCTACTGCTTCAGTGACTCCATATAAGAGTAATCTAAACAAATAAATGAATTTTTTACTTTATTTGTATATTACCCATTCCCTGAAGACTCTGGGCAGCTTCCAATCAAAAATGCCACCAAGTAAAATCCATCCTCAAAGACAATAATAAACTCTCTTATAAAATAAATTAAATACATAATCAAAAGAATACTGTATTCAAAAGAAAGGTGTACAAAAACACAAGTCTGGCAATTTAAATGCTCAAACACAACATGCACTTTGGATAGAATAATAATGTCTTAACTGTTTTTCTGAACTCTGAAAGAGGAGCACCCTAAAAGAAGGGAAGCAGAAGAGTAGGGGGATAGCCATACCCTTTGCAACTTCAAGTTGCTGAGTTTCTCAGTTAATCAAGGATCCATGAGAAGAGAGTTACTGCAATCTGGTCAAACACTTTAGTTGTCCCTTTAACTAATGTTCATGGTCTCAATCAAACTGCCCATCAGAATCTCAGTTCCTAAGCAACTTCAGAAAAACCAATAATTCTTTAAGGATGATTTTATGAGTTATACTCAGGTCATGCCGAAGGCAGCAGAGTTCTAAATTTTCTAAACCCAGGTTTTCAAGTCTGGTGGCATAAGGTATTTTGTTGTGATCAGTGGAGTGGAGAACTTTTCTTGTAAAATATTTCTGGACACGCTCAATTGTATTAATGTCCAAAATGAGATGTGGGTTCCAGACAGGCGATCTGTATTCGAGAATTGGTCTAGCAAATGTTTTGTATGCTCTGGTTAGTAGTGTAATCTTTCTGGAGAAGAAGCTACGCAAGATTAAGTTTACAACTCTTAAAGCCTTTTTGGCGATGTAGTTGCAGTGGGCTTTGGCACTTAGATCATTTGATATGAAAACTCCAAGATCTTTGACGGGGTCATCTACAAAGTAATGTCATCAAGCTTGTATTTAGTGTTCTAATTCTTTTTTCCAATGTGTAAGACAGAGCATTTGCTGGTTGATGTACATTGATGTACAATGATGTACATTGTTGGAAGAAAATAATAAGTATTGGATTTTGAATAGAAATGTTAAGAAAATAAGAGGTGGAAAGTTGTACCAATTGACTGTATGATATAAATGAAATAAGATGAAGACAATGTTAAAGTTTAAAATATAGGAGAGGAGGTTTCAAAAATATATGTAATAAATGAGAGAATTGGGGATGTTTGGACATTAGAGATATTGAAAATAGATACAGTAATGGAGAGAGATAAGAGGAAGGAGAAAGTTGGAAGGGAGAGAGGGGGAGAGAGAAAGAAGGAAGGGAAGAGGAGAGGAGAGGAGGTAAGGCAAGGGAAGTAAGTGTAGGACAAAAGGTTAGACATGGAGGAAGCAGGGTGGAGGAGGAGAAGAGAAAGGGAAGTAGAAAAGGAGGACAAGAAGGAAGGAAGAAAGGAGGTATGAAGAAAGGAGGGAGGGAGAGGAGTACAAGGGAAGAGATTGCTGTGAAAAGGAAATGGAGAAAAGATAACCCCGAAAATATTCCAAGTATAAAAATTGAAATAGTTAAACAAAAAAAAAAGGAATGAAAGGGAATGAATATGAACAAAAATGGAGAAATTAGAAAATGAAGGGCGAAAGTAGATGTGATTCAATAAAATATGCAAAGAAATATTAGGAAAGGAATAAAAAACTATGGGGGGAAAAAGGAACATCTTGGCTAAAATTGTAACTACGAAAAAATTATTTGAATATTTTGAATTGTATAAGATAAGAAAACGTCAATTCTTCATGAATTGTGGTTGTGTGGAAAGGGGGAAATTGAAAAACCAATAAAAACTTGTATAAAAAAAACCAAAAGCCCATTCTGGACTGCATCACCCCCTACAGCCCAAAAAACTCTGCCATCTACCTGGGCCAAATCAGTCAAACTATTTCCAGAATTTGAAGCCCTTCAATCAGCCCTCTAATCCCACTTCCACCTACTCCCCCATGCTATTCTCGTTCAACATTCAAATAACAATGGGAATTCTAATGTCACCCAGGTATAGCCCTCTGACTCCAAACCAAATTCCAATCCTAAAGATAGTCTTTTGAAATTTTTAGTGAGAAGATAAAGCCGACAGAATCCAAAGTCTTTGCTGTCAGTAACTGCACTCTTATGAATTCTGTCATTGTTTATAAGATTCATTCAGCATTCAACTGTTCTGAAACAGCTTTCAGAGCAACCTGAATGTCACAGAGTTTTTCTAGAGTATAGACCAGCTGAAGAAAGCAACCAGTATCTCAGACTTTCTATAATCAAGATAAAGCCTTCTTTGGAGTACCATCTGTTCTGGTGACCATCTATGGATGCACATAAGTCAGGGAGAAAAAAAGAGAGATAAAATGGCAACCACCAGTCCAAAGCCATTAACCTAAGGAAATACTTCATGGCCATAGCATTGCACTTCTTTTCAAACATCATTAATGGCTTCTGCTGATCTGCTCTTTCTTTACATCTCACGATTTATTTCCAATATCTTGCAGTTGGCAAAGACATTGTCTCACAATGTGTCTTAACGATTTAGCTTTTTCCTTCAGTTTCTGTGTGCCTGATGGCTTGGATGTATGATAGGATAGTAAAATCAGCCTGAGAAGTATCAAGTAGCAGCCCATCATGGTTGCCATTTTTATTATTAATTAATTTACTGTTTAATCATCTTGTAAACATTTAGATTTGATTATTCAATGGCAAGGCTTAACTGACTATAAAGATTAACTAGAGACTGCTATGCTTAACATGCCATGAAAGACCCAATATATGGTTCTTCAGATTTTGTTGAGCTTTAATTTAAATCTGCTCTTAAAATAACAATAGCACTTAGACTTATATACCACTTTACAGTGCTTTACAGCCCCCTCTAAGTGGTTTACAGAGTCAGCCTATTGCACCCAACAATCTGGGTTCTCATTTTACCAACCTCGGAAGGATGGAAGGTTGAGTGAACCTTGAGCCTGGTGAGATTTGAACTGCCAAATTGCAGGCAGTCACCAGTTAGCAAAAGTAGCTGGCACTACTCCATTCTAACCACAGCTCTGAATCACAGCAAAATGTGAGGAATTATGGAACTTGAAACCCAATAATACCTGCGGACCACTTTATCAGTTTCTGATTTATAAATTAGTATGCTGTAGAAGCAGTTGGTTTTCTTAACTGGTCAGGGCAGTTGTCAGGGCAGTGTCACCTTCTCTTCCCTAACATTCCTTCTCAGGCTGATATGAAAGCAGTTCCCTAATTTTATTGAATGTACTGTGCATGTAATGGCGTAGTGCAATGATTTTCTACACATTCCTACAAGTCCGAAACCAGGATTCTGACTGAATCCACATATGTCAACCTCAGTTAATTCAATTTTATTTTAAACTATTTATATCTAGCTTTCCCTTTATTTATTTATTTATTTATTTTATTTATTAAATTTTTATACCACCCTTCTCCAGAAGGACTCAGGGCGGTGTACAGCCAGAGATAAAACATGAAATATATACAATTAAAAACATTTAAAACATAGCAAATTACAAAAAGGCTGATATTAAAAATTTAGTTTAAAAATTTTAAAAATATTAATAAAACCCCGAATTAAAATTTAACACTATTATGACAGTCCCGCTTGAATGAATAAGTGTGTTTTTAGCTCACGACGGAAGGTCCGAAGATCAGGCACTTGACGTAAGCCAGGGGGAAGTTCGTTCCAGAGCGTCGATGCCCCCACAGAGAAGGCCCTACTCCTGGGGGCCGCCAGCCGGCACTGTTTGGCGGACGGCAACCTGAGGAGACCCTCTCTGTGAGAGCGTATGGGACGGTGGGAGGCATAGGGTAACAGCAGGCGGTCTCGTAAGTACCCGGGTCCTAAGCCATGGAGCGCTTTAAAGATGGTAACCAAAATCTTGAAGCGCACCTGAAAAACCACAGGAAGCCAGTGCAGGCTACGGAGTAGTGGTGTTACGTGGGAGCCACGAGCGGCTCCCGTTACTACTCGTGCAGCCGCATTCTGGACTAACTGTAGCCTCCGGGTGCACCTCAAGGGCAGCCCCATGTAGAGAGCATTGCAGTAATCCAACCTAGATGTAACCAGAGTGTGAGTGACCGTGCATAAGGCGTCCCGGTCAAGAAAGGGACGCAACTGGCGGACCAAGCGAACTTGGTAAAAGGCCCTCCTGGAGACGGCCGCCAGATGTTCATCAAAGGACAGCCGTCCATCCAGGAGGACGCCCAAGTTGCGAACCACCTCCTTTGGGGCCACTAACTCGCCCCCAACAGTCAGCTGCGGATGCAGGTGACTGTACTGGGGTGCCGGCATCCACAGCCACTCCGTCTTGGAGGGATTGAGCTTGAGTCTGTTTCTCCCCATCCAGACCCGTACAACTTCCAGGCACCAGGACAGCACTTTGACCGCTTCGTTGGGGTGGTCTGGGGTGGAAAAGTACAGCTGAGTATCATCAACGTACAGATGATAACTCACCCCGAAACCACTGATGACCTCGCCCAGCGGCTTCATATAGATGTTGAACAGGGTAGGCGAGAGAATCGACCCCTGAGGCATCCCACAAGTGAGGCGCCTCGAGGACGACCTCTGCCCCCCTGTCAACACCGTCTGCGACCAGTCAGAGAGATAGGAGGAGAACCACCGATAAACGGTGCCCCCCACTCCAAATCCCTCCAACCGGCGCAGCAAGATACCATGGTCGATGGTATCAAAAGCCGCTGAGAGATCTAATAGGACCAAGGCAGAGGAGCAACCCCTTCCCTGGCCCTCCAGAGGTCATCCACCAACGCGACCAAAGCCGTCTCCGTGCTATAACCGGGTCGGAAGCCGGACTGGAACGGGTCTAGATAGACAGTTTCCTCCACGTGCAGGGGGAGCTGCCATGCAACCACACTCTCTACAACCTTTGCCACAAAGCGAAGGTTGGAGACTGGATGATAATTTCCCAAAATAGCTGGGTCCAGGGAAGGCTTCTTGAGGAGGGGTCTCACCACCGCCTCTTTCAAGGCGGCGGGGAAAACCCCTTCCACCAAAGAAGCATTTATAATCCCCTGGAGCCAGCCTCGTGTCACTTCCTGAGCAGCCAGCACTAACCAGGAAGGACACGGGTCCAGTAAACATGTAGTTGCATGCAACCTCCCCAGCAACCTGTCCACGTCCTCGGGAGCCACAGAATCAAACTCATCCCAAATAACCTCAACAAGACGTGTCTCTGTCATCTCGGTTGGATCATCGCAATCTTGGTCCAAACCATCCCGAAGCTGAACGATTTTATCGTATAGATAACCGTTAAACTCCTCAGCTCGTCCCTGTAAGGGGTCATCCCATCCCTCTTGATGAAGGAGGGAACGGGTCACCTGAAACAAGGCGGCCGGGCGGTTATCTGCCGATGCAATGAGGGTGAAAATGTAAGAGCGTTTTGCCTCCCTCATTGCCACTAGGTAGGTCTTAGTAAAAGACCTCACTAGTGTCTGATCAGCCTCGGAATGGCTGGACCTCCAGGTGCTCTCTAGGCGTCTTCTCCGGCATTTCATCTCTCTCAGCTCCTTGGAAAACCAGGGAGCCAATTGAGATCTACGCCGGGTCAGAGGCCGCAAAGGCACGACATGGTCCAAAGCCCCAGCCGCGGCCCATTCCCAGGCCGCAACCAGTTCTTCAGTCGTGCCGTGGGTAAGATTCTCAGGAAATGGCCCAAGCTCTGTCAGGAACCTCTCCGGGTCTATCAGGTGCCTGGGACGGAACCAACGCATTGGTTCCGTCTCCCTGCGGTGGTGAGTGGCGGTTTGAAAGTCTAGACGGAGAAGAAAATGATCTGACCATGACACCGGTTCCTTCACTATATCTCCTAAAACCAGATCATTAACCCACTGACCAGAGATAAAAATCAAGTCTAGCGCGCCTCCCCCGATGTGTGTAGGGCCATCAGTTACTTGAATCAGGTCCAAGGCCGTCATGGAGGCCTAGAACTCCTGAATCACCGTTGATGATAAACCAGCCGATGGCAGGTTGAAATCGCCCAAGACCAGAAGTCTGGGAATCTCAACCGCCACGCCAGCAAGCACCTCTAGTAACTCAGGTAGGGCTGTAGTCACGCAGCAAGGAGCCAGGTACGTGATCAACAGCCCCATCTGATTCCGGTGGCCCCACTTCACAAGGAGGGATTCACAACCAGCTATCTGAGGAACAGTGGACTCCCTCGGGTCCAGACTTTCTTTAATCACAACCGCCACCCCCCCCACCCCTACCTTGGGCCCTCGGCTGATGAAATGCCCGGAAACCCGGAGGGCACAGTTCAACCAGGGGTACACCCCCTTCTGTGCCCAACCAGGTCTCCGTAATGCCCATAAAGTCCGCGGACTCCCTCTGAATAAGGTCACAAATCAGGGGAGCCTTATTGACCATGGACCGGGCATTGCAAAGCATCAGCCGAAGACCCAAACTCTGAGGGTCTTGACCATCCGGGGAACGAGTAAGGACTGGGGGGCCGGAGCACGTGATCTTCAATATTAGGAGTAAAATATACATTTAACAAAGGGAGCACTGAAGTTTTTGTTTTAAAAAAAATGAAAGGGTGGCAAGATAAGCATTAATGGACAAAGTTGGCAGGGCTATCTCTTTAATTAAAATTACAAAATAAAGTGTTTCTCTGATGCATTAAGGGAAAAAGTATGCAATACTTCATTCTGTTAATGAGACATTACTGGCAGATCTAGCAATACAAATAAACAATTCAGTCTACATGCTAAGCAAAAAAGCAGTGTATTTCAAAGCTATCTAGAATCAAAGAGATCATTTGTTTAAAAATAAACACCAGCATAACTGATCATCTATCAGGGATGAAGGGCACAATAATCCAAAAGAGCTGGAAGATATGAGGGTGAAAACTATTTTATTTATGAAAGTTAAGCATAGTCTCTTGTGCACATGGTTTCTAATGCTGCCAATTGATGAGTAGAAAAAAACCCTGTATCTCTTTTAAGCAATTTTTAATTAAAAACTGTATCATTTTTACAAGGCACATAGGTCAGGATATTTCTTTACTCTTTCTGTTGAGGTTTTGCTTATATATGCACTAAATTGTTAAATGGGGTTTGCATGGAACAAGTGCTGAATTATTAAACCTTTATTTCAGTTGAAATTAAACAAATAGTACAGCAGAAATACTGGCTCACAGTGGTCATTTTCAGATGTCTTGGTCTAATTCTTGGTATTAATGTTTATTTTCATGTGGATAGGAGTCTGAATTAATAGTTTAATGTTTGGTCTTCCTGCACACTCTTGTGCAGAGAGCTGAATAATGTGCTGCCAAACGAAGATATTTTGGGAGCTTGGGATCTTAAAGTCAGAATTGGCAAAGATGTTCCAGGGTAATGCAGACCAGTTGTACGTGCCCAGTTCCTCCTTAACTGGCTTGAATTCAGTGGGATCGCTGAGAAAAATCTTTCTCAGCAATGCCTTAAATATTCTAAACAAGCGACATGTATTTCATATTCATATTCTATTACTCAAAAATATCTCCCAACTTCTCAGTAATAATATAACTTTACGTCCAAAGATTTTAAATACTTTTGCTTCAGCTATGCTTACCCTGAGTTTCTTGACTTTAATAACTAGCACTGTTCTACAAGTAATATTAATTACTATTGCTGTTTCCTTTTCCACTGCTAATCAGTAGTGGAGGATTTACAGTCCAGATACAAATACAAGAAATGCATTGTTTAAGTAACTAATTAAAATCATCCCACAAATTAATCTTTAAGAAAGGCTTACTGCTGCTGTGAGACGAGCAAGAATTTCTGCATTGCTTTCAGCTGTTTCTTCTATTCTTCTGTTATCCCTTTTGAAACAAAAAGCAAATAAAATCTCATAGTACATCTGAGGTGTAAGATTGGTCTGAATTCCCTGAAGGCACGGGAAAACAGAATTAGACTGCTATGACTAAGACATAATGCTTAGGTTTGCCAATGTAATATCTCTGCTACGCAAACTGGCTCTCATTTTCCTTCCAGGTACAATTCAAGTTTCTGGTTATCATCTTTAAAACCCAACATAGGGTTAGGTTATCTGCATAATGCTTCTTCCTAAGGACATCTATCCGTTCTACAAGATCAGATAGGTGGGCACACTCCTAATCTCTTCTCTTACACATTACCATATTGTGAGAACTAGGAAGTGTGCCTTTTTCATAGCAGCCCTTGACCTCTGTAATACCCTTCCTTTTGAAGTTTGGCTGGCCTTTACCCTCCTAGCCTTCCCAAAAGTTCTGAAGTCTGGCTTTTCCCATACATGCTGGGAAGAGATGTGGTGGATGAGAGGATTTTATGAGGAACTGTATGTTAAAAATTAGTTTTAGTACGAGAGGTTTTTAATGTTTATGGTTTTAATATTTTAATATATTATTTTGTCATTGGTGTTTTAATTGCTGATTGGGAACTGCCAAGAGCTTGATATAAGAAGAACCGCCAACCGCCAAGAGCTTGATTAAGAAGAATATATCAATATAAATGATTAATATATATTAATATAAATGATTAAAATGTTCCTAACACCAGTACAACCAAATGCCTTTATTTTTATCAAATATGTTTATATTAAGAAAATATGTTGTAGGTTTGTTATTACATTTCCTGGAATGGCATAACTGAACAGCAACTTTAAGAATGGCACCCCAAGAAAATAAACTCTTCAGTTTAATTTCAAGGAAGAGGAATTAAAAGTTATAAACCTCAATTATTAGGTTCTTGTGATCAACAGATGGAATCAAGAAAGCCACTGACTTTGCCTCCAGTGAGTACATGACATAAAATACAAGAAACCCAGCAGATTACTGCATCTGATGTTTTATTCTCAGTTTGTCCCATCAGTTTCTGATGAGATTTCTTTTAAATCTCATGTTCTGCTGTCCTTTCTTTATTTGTCATTACCCGTTGATTATTTTAATAGTCCTGCTTTTTAATTTGTCACTATTTTAAAGTAGCATGATGTGATAAAGCTCACATATTGTCCTAACTCATCGATTCTTTAATCAAGATTATTAAATAACCACAATAATACAGATTTATATTATGGTGATGGTAGTTGAGATCACAAGTCAAATTAAGCCAAAACTAAACAGCCTCAATTATGACATTAGTGCTGTCTGTATACCTAATTATGTATTAGGTTTGATCTCTTTTGCCCATCGCTTAATGCAAAACTAACTCCTAATTGAGACCAAGATAGTAATCTTTTAGTTTACTAAAATTGCTTAAAAATGATTAACAACATGCATTCTTGTTAGTTACTGTGATATACTTGATTACAAAGATACATAAGTAGCACCAGCCTTTATAAAATGTAGAAAACAGGAAGTAAAATAATAGAGTTTATTGCTATTCACAAGCAAATAGAATAGAATAGAATAGAATTTTTTTTTTATTGGCCAAGTGTGATTGGACACACAAGGAATTTGTCTTGGTGCATATGCTCTCAGTGTACATAAAAGAAAAGATACATTCATCAAGGTACGTAATATTAACAATATTAACAATATATATGAACAATATCTTGTTCATATATATTGTTAAGTGTTTAGTTTATTCTTTGATTCCTATATAAAGCTAAATCATAAGAAAAAAAATCACTCTTTTTAATATAATGGTTTAGATTTATTTTTATAAACCTAAATACAGTTTATAGTCATTTTTACAATGGTACTTACTGTATTTATACAGTATTTTATAATATTTCACACTAGTGATTTAGGTTTTTTTAAAAAAAATACTTGCAATATTTTTAAATTTTATTAAATTGTTTGAAAAGGTAAATCGTAAGAAATTGACTTATAACTTGCTGTAAAATTCAAAATATTTAATGTATATGTGAAGCAAGCCAGTCAGTAACTAATAGAAATATACTTACAGCTTACACGTATTCATACTTGGAGAAGTAGCAGGCACCATCTTCAATAGAAATTTCACACCATTTTTCCATCCCTTTTCTCCCTCATATTCACAGAATAGGTATGTGCATTCATCAGATGAGAACTGGTAGAAAACATACCTGTCTAGAAAACATGTCTGCTTATCCACTGTTTAAAGAAAAGGAAAAAAATAATTATATATATTTTTAAAGAAATAGTTCTTTCCTGATTATCACAAGTCAAATACATACATGCAACTTTAGTTTACAATTCATCAAGTGGGAAGACCTGGCAATTTGTGTATAAAGTTGAAAATTATACAGAGTTAGGGGAATATTTGTATGGTGGAACTTCCTTCCCAAGAATTCTAGTGCTGTAGGCTAGATAGAAAGGTAGAAAACAAATATTCTGAAAATGGCATAAGGGGAAACCACACTTCCAACCACTGCAAAACAAATAACATGTATGTGTTTACATCATGTTTTTCAACCACAGCAACTTCCAGCATGCTGGCTGGAGACTTCTGGCTGTTGAAGTTTACATGTGTTAAAATGGCTAAGGCTCAGAAACCTACTGGTCTATGTAGTCAATTTTAAGAAGATGGCAAAAGCCAATATATATATATGCCAACCAATTATTTCTTCACAAGTTTTTGTTTAGGTAGAAGATCAGTGCAGCCAAATAGCATTTTACTACTTATCACGCTATCAATGTGTTATGCCTCTTTAAAAAACCAGTTCATTTTCTGAAAAACTCTTTCATGATAAACTACCTATAAAGACTGTATCTGTTCATTACAAGATGCTAGCTAGTAATAACATTATTATAAAACACTCTGTTCAACAAACAAAGCCATGTTAACTAGGAAACTATTCTCACAGCATACACTCAAATGAAATGGTTCCATTTTGTATTGTAGAACTTCACTGAGCGGAGAAAATAAATCGCATGCATATTCTGAGCATAGAATTGGGGAAAATATGACTGTAACAAGCTGAAATGTAGTTGTACTTTAGCAAGGCTTGAACAAAACAAAAAACGCATGCAACAAATATGCTGATGGATGAATCTGCATTAATTATATTTCTATCCAAGCCCTATGTTGCAAAAACTTCCCATGTTAGTGAAGATACCTTAAGTGTTTTTCAAGAGTCATGCTGAACTCATTCAATAAAGATTCAAAGCCTTACATAGTACAGTAAGCACAGTACTCCATAAAAAGCAATGAAACATTACATTAAACAAGTCATACTGAACTACCTGAAGAAAAGATAAACTTCATAGCAAAAACCAATGTAAAAAGTGCTGTGGCCTGCCAGCAGCCAGCAGAGCTGGCAGCAGATTCAGACAGTGAGGAAGTTGTGGAGGAATGTGGTCCAGTCCTGGAGTCTGGGAAAGGTTCGGCAATGGCTCTACATCGGAGGCAGAGAGGGGGCCAAGGCCATCTGGTAGTTCTTTGCTGCCTCCGGAGTTTCCAGAGTCTGACATCAGCAAGGCAGAAGAACAGCATGAGACTGTTCCCAGCGCGCACATGTGCAGAGCTGCCAGGAGACAGGAACCATTAAGGAAACAGACTCGATTTGGAAGTAAGGTTTGGAGATAATTGGCCTCATCCCATAAGACATAAAAGAGAAGCGAATGGGATGTGAGCTTTTGCAGGAAGCAATTAGTTCATCTGGACGATTCAAGATTTGAAACTTCTATTTGTGACTCTGTGCTAAGTTTGGCCTTGCCCTGCATCTGGAAATTAGCTCTTTGGCAGTGTTCCACGTAAGATAGGTGGGTTTTGATAACCTTCCTCTGACATACTGTTTATCAAGCCTTGCAACTGTAAATGGAGGTAATTTACAGCCGTATGAATTAAAGAGGTTTGCCAGGACTAAGTTTGTGCTGTTTAATTTCTAAGGAAGCATAGGTCAGAACAAAAAAATATAGTGGAGAGGTGAACAAGAGGTTCAGTTATAAATAAAGAAGTGGATGGTGAGGCCAGACTGAGCAATGGCTTAGATCAGGGGTAGTTCAACCTTTTTGTACCTACTGCCCACTATTGTGTTTCTGTTAGTAGTAAAATTTTCTAACTGCCCACCGGTTCCACAGTAATGCGCTGTATATCATCATCTGCACATGCCTCTCGCACATCGTGGATTGGGTTTGGGGGCGGGGGGTGCACCAGCTACCAGCTCTGCTTGTCTATTACAGCTGGGTGGTGTGGGGGGAGATGAGCGAGCTATTCTGGAATGGGCTCTTTTGTTTGTGGTTGCACTAAAGTGCCATTTAGTTTCACTTACATAACGTGAACTAAACTTATGTGCAGGTGATACAAATAGTATATTTTAGAAATTTAAATTGTCACGGGGAATTTTATGAAAACCTAATGACAATGTTTTTAAATAATGCTATGAAAGTTTTTAAAACAGTCAATTAAATTTAAAAAAGGGAAAGTGCTTTAATATCAGACAAAACCCCTACCGCCCACCATGAAAGCTGGAACGCCCACTAGTGGGCGGTAGGGACCAGGTTGACTACCACTGGCTTAGATGTAGATGAGTCCATGATATATATGGTAGGTAACACGTGAAAAAAGGTGAACACAGATACATATCAAAGCTATGTATATATTGATTAATGTATGTGGAAACGCCTATCATCTTTGAATACAAGAAGACAGCTGCCTTCCCCAAAAGGTCTTACCATCAAAAATATAATTAAAAATGACTGAAGAGGAGGAAGAGATAAATAATAGAAAAAGGAATGCATATTCAATCAAAAATATTTTCAAATACCATAAGCATACAGTGAAATTGCTAGCCAGATTTTAGAAATTTAATGGAAATAATGTTCATAAAAAGATGATAAAAATAACCAGGGTGTTATATGAAAACTGCTATGTACTTTCATGGGCATAAATATCTAGCAAACATATCATTGTAATTATCCAGAATGTGAAAGCTACAAATATATGATAAAGGGATAATAATACCCCTCTTTTTTTCTAATTTGTATATATTGTAAATCTAATGCTCAATAAAGAGGAAAACAAGAGATATCAAATGCTTTGCACAATAAGTTGGACTTGCTGCTGTAAAACTGACCTGTAAACACAATTCCCATATTCAGGAGTAGTTGCCAGATACCAGCTGCTGTAGATCTGCTATTAATGAAAGTACAGCACTTCAAAAGCCAGTCTACCAGTTCAGATCCAATGCAACTTTGCCTAACAAAACAAAGACCAAAGTTGTAATCATGAAGCATTTACAAGAAAATATGTCAGTGCTCATGTCAGGCTTACATTTGAATAAACATACATTGTACTTTGATTCATATCACAATGAAATACACTTACCTAAACTGAAATCCAGCATATATTTGATGAATCCAGCGACACAAATGAAGAGGATGCTTTTATATCTAACTTTGTAGGTTAGTATAATTGTGTACACTCCAAAGACTGATTACATTACAACATCTGCCATGAAGTTTACATATTCAGAAGAAGTAGCTATCAAAACAGCCATTTTAATCTCTGTGTGGCTGCTGTGAGTCATTTCTACTAGAATAGCTGTTGAATTAAAAACTATCTAGAAAATGCTGAGAGACTTGATGTGCTGAATTTTCTAAGAGCAAATCCCACTCTAAACTTTTTGCAGAGGCCTAATAGCTACAGCACTTCAGCTGTACCTATTGTTCTCCATAAAAAGACCCAAAAAGAGATGGCTGTTGAAATTAATTTAAATCATATAGGAACAACATAAATCTTTTAGCCTTAATTTTTTCTTTTGCTTTGTTTTCCATAATTTATACAACCAGATAAGGGACCTTCAGGTATTCCAATATCCAGTACTTTCTCATAGCTGGATAGTTAAGAGTGCCACAAGAAAAAAATTGTCTAATTTGGGGATTTTCAAACTGTAGATCGGGGTGTCAAACTCAATCGTGTCACAGGCCATATTGTGATGTATCGCAGTGTTTTTTTCCTTTGCTGAGCCAGGGTAGGCATGGCCTCCACAGGCTGTATCCGGCCCATGGACCACAGGTTTGATAGGCCTGTGTAGATCATGACTCAAAGCTTGAAGCAAATTCTGACATAGTTCCAGAAGTCTCACAGATCATTCCCTACTTCCTACATTGTCTATAATGTCTACTAGCTCAAATTCACAAGGTTCATCAGATGTTTTGCACTGTGAACTTAGAATCACTAAATAAGATTCCATTAAAATATCAGTTCCCTTCTGGTTATTTCTCATTGCCTTTTGTGTTTGCAATTATAGGGGAAAAATCGGGGGTGAAATGCTACCAGTTTGGACCGGTTTGGCCAAACCGGTAGTGACAATGGCGGGTGGTTTGGAGAACCGGTAGCAGTGGCAGCGCAAGACTCCACCCACCCACCCACCCAGACGTCATTAATTCCTGGTTTTAATCAGGAAGTAACCTGTTTTTTGAGTCTCTGCACATGCACAGAGGGTACAAGTGCTTGTGAACCTCTGGTTGCCCTGCCCCCGCAGCCTTCGCAAGCTGGCCACAGGGACTGCCAGGAAGGCCGCGTGGAAGGCAGGCAAGCAAGCATGTCAGGGCCGCCCAGCCTCATTGAAGGGAGATAGCAGCCTACTCCCTTCCACGCGGTCCTGTCATGCTTGCCTGCCTGCCTTCCACACTGCCTTCCTGGCAGTCCCTGTGGCTCAACAGGCAGAAGCACCACACCCAGAAAGAGATGGGTGAAAGTCATTCTGCGCTGAAACAGAGGCACTCAGAGTCTTCAGAATATCCCAGGATTGCAACACTGAAGGTTCAGAATGGAGCCATTTTCGGGAAAGGCAGGAAAACGGGGAGGGGGATTTTCCCTCCTTTCATCCATTCCTGAAGCTCAGCACAGACTGAAGGTAGAATGGTAGCCAGGAAAATCCCCCTTCCCATTTTTCTGCCATTCACGACAAGGAGTGGGTGGGAGGGGAGGGGCTGGGTGCGGTACCCCTCGACATGAGTGGGCCATGCCCACCCAGTAACATGACCACTCACCAAGCCATGCCCACTAAGCCATACCCACAGAACCAGTGGCAAAAAAAAAGTAGATTTCACCACTCGGAAAAATTTGAAGAAACAAGATTTCCACATGATTCCAAGCAGCAAATATGCTTGGCAACAGAATTGAAAGTGCTTGCCCCAAACAGAGACACCTGCTGCAAGAAAATTAAGAGAGAGGGGGTGTACGTCGCACATTGGCCCAGTGGTGAACTATTTACCAAGTGATTGGTTTCCTTGGTATAGCACTCCATGAAAAATGAGATGAAGCTACCTAGTGCAAATATGCTTTTGCTGATTGGTCACCTACTTATTTGATCAACTAAACTGGTTTGTTCTCTTTTCTATGCACATACACTGCACATACACACCAGACACTAACTCACAATCAAACACTATGCTATACTAAGGCAACAAAATCACTAAATAGTAGAAAGATATTAGACTTCTGAATCTCTTTCTAATGATTGCTCACACTTTCATAGCCCAGATCCGATTCTAATTCAGTTATTTAGCAACATTCAGTCTCAGTAATCAGGCAGATATATTATGAAGAAACCTCCTAGCATTTATTGTTGTCACAGAAACCCTGGCTGGCTGCAATCCCAATTTATGTTTTTTTTCTTCTGCTGCATCTTACTGTGAGAATTTCAAAGAAAACCCTTAGTTAGCTGTAAAACCACTCAGCTCTGGGGGAGGCTAGTGGCGTATCTTTTTAAGCATTTGAGCAGTTCCTAGGGTCTTGGAAAATAGTAATACCAACAAATATCCTTAAAACAGCAATTAAAGCACTATTTGGGAATGATTATTTGAGACACAACAGGTGTGTACATTACTTGGACTACTGTCCGAACTTGTTTCCATTCTGCCTGGACTGGACAACAGATAGAAAGTTCTGACAGGACTCTGCTTTTGCCTGTTCAAGCCTCATGGCTTTGACACTCACATTTGAATCCAAAATGCAGGAACTACCAAAATTAGATCCTGCATTTCCCTACAGCTTGTCTATCTAATCTAAGACTTAAGGGAGTTCTGGCAACGCTCCAACATTGGGTGCACAAGAATTTTATGAAACACAAAACTGGAACCAGAATTTGTTCTCATGAGCCAGCAAAAAGTCAGAATTTTCTACAGTTGATGGAATAAACTGCTTATGTTGATCCAATAAAAATGTATAGTGAAAATGAGACTGACCCTTTCAAAAATATTTCAAAATTATACAAAGCTGATCAAGTTTATTATTCTCATTGAAAATATGTTTCTAAATCTATTGATGTATTGTTTACAATAGATTATTTTAATCGTAGCACACTGCAACATACTTTCTACAATACAAAAAAAAATACCATCCAAGCTGAGATTGGGCCCCTGTGGACATTTAAACTATAGCTCATGTCCTGCTATACTGTATCTTCTATAACAACTCAAGGGCTCAATTTATAACACCTTATCTAATAAAATATCCAGGAAATATTTATCTTTTTTTATGTGCAACTAACTATTATCAGATCAATATGAAGTAATTTCTCTGAACGTGGCCAAATTCTGTTATGCTGTATGTAAAGTTAGACAAACTTTAATGGCCCACTGTTAATCCAGCACAAATTGCAACATATTATTCTGTTTTGTATTTACGCAGCACCACAGGAATGCTTTGGATTAAGAAATATCAACTTGGAAAGAACAGCCAAACCAGAAATTCATGGTGACCAATTCAGATCTAATGCAAGTGAATGAAGGAGCAAGCACAAAATGATATTTAGTTAAAACAAGAAACACCATTACCTGCAAAGCCCCATCAAAGACATTCTATCTTTTATCAGAGCAGAAGCTTGTAGCAGAAAAAAATTTCTGAGAGCTCTTCCAGCACACAAGGCATCCTCTCCATAAATCTAAAGAAGATAAATTGGATGGACGATAAATTTTGCAGTTTAGACGGTTATATATAGCCATTACAACTAAATAAAAGTTGCAAGACACAGCAACTTTTTTGTGCTGAAATTGTGTTGCAGCACAGTTTCATTAACCTTTTAAAATATGTTTTAATTATCAGTAATAATTTAATTATCAGTAATAATTATATATTAAAATTTAATTTCATACAGGAATTATGGGCTCAAAAATAAGGAGCTGTTACTGCTTCTGCATTTAAGTATAAAATCGTTCAAAACAATGAAGGAATGTGACTAGAGTTTCTATAATAATACAAATATAGAAGCAGCAGTAATAAATACCTTATTAGGAGGATTTTCCACATAAGGATTTGAAATTCTCCTAGATACAATCTGTAAATAAAAATAAAAAGTACAACAATAAGGAATAATTTAAAGATAAATAAAAACATTTCTTACCAATCACTTAACACTGATATTTTTCCTATAAAATACCAAAGTTCTTTTTGTAGTACTTTTTAAAAGAAATGCTTAATTCTTCCCTAAATTCCAGAGACTTTTTGGATCCCTTTAAACTGACAGATTTTATCAACACTTTTAAAATTAAAAATTCATTTACTTTTATAAATAGCCCTTCATTATTACTTTATAATTACCTAAAATTATCAAGCATTACCTTAAAAGTGGTAAATGGGTCTACTTATCCATTACTCAAATTTTTAGCATCCTATTGTTTTAGGTCTGCTTTTTTGTAAGGTAAAAATAACACCATATGATTTCTTCTTTTCTTTCCCCTACCTGGGTTGCCTCCTAAAAGAGACTACCACTATTGCAAAGGACTGCTTAATATAATGTCTTTGCTAATAGTCACCATGTGTTATAATGGCCATTAGGACCAGAACTTCTATTGCTAAGCAATGTAGTCCTAAAACATGTCATTTATGTGACTGCATAACTTAATGGTAGCAATCCTGGCACTCCTTATTATCGTCATTAAAGTGAGGACTTCATATAACAGCAATGTGGGTCCCCCTCATTTAATGACTTTGTAACTTTGAATGGTAACTGCATGTGTAGTCATAAACTGAGAACTACCTGCAGTTTGGTTCCCTATATGTATTTAGAATAAAGGAAGATGAAAGGGGGAAAATAAGAGATCCACTCACAGTAAATCCTAAAGAGAGAAGGATTTGTTCTTGTACATTTCATCGTGTGGATAACTAGAACCTTCTGAAAGATTGGTCAAATGTCTCAAAGCTCATTATTTTCAAAAGAAAAAACAGTTCCCAAATAAACTGAATGAGGAAGGTAATGGCATTCAAGTGAAAAAGTACCATGCGATATGAGATAAAAACAGGGGTGAAATGCTATGCACAGGTGCAGGTGAACCGGTAGCGGCAGCAGCGTGTGGTTCAGCGAACCGGTAGTGGTGGCAGTTCGAAGGCTTTGCGCATGTGCAGAGGGCCCAAAATTGCACATGATGTATGAGCGGAGCAAGCGAGCACAGAGCATGCACTTCCGAACTGGTAGGGAAGATAAGTAGATTTCACCCCTGGATAAATACCAAGATGATTTTGGCAAAGTTCTATGGTGTTATAAATATCGTCTTTCTAACTATCTGTGTATGATTATAAAGAGGAACCTCATGGCTTTGAGCCACCTTCTACTCATATAGTGTAAAGTTAATGTGAAAACAATGTAAAAGCCAGCTAAGGTGACTTTGGGCCACTCTCACAGGGATTGTTGTTATGGGTAAAAGAGGAGGAGAAACAATTATTATGTTCACAACTTGAATTACCATACTATAATAAGGGCAGGATAAAAATATAGTAAATAAAAAATATATAAATGAAATCCAGATACAGGTAGTCTCACTTAATAACTCCTCATTTAGCAACAGTTTGAAATCATGACAACACTGAAAAAGTAACTTTATAAGTGCTTGCCTTTCCAACTCTCTCAGTATCTCTATAGTGATTTGGTCAAGATTCTGGCATTTCACAGCCAATTTGCATTTACAACTATCATAATGCTCCACTGTCACATGATTGCCATTTGCATGCTTCATGGCTGGCTCCAACAAATAGTCAATTTTTGCAAGTCCCTATCATATGATGTCTCACTTAATGACTGCATTACTTAGTAAAAGTTCCAATGGTGGTTGTTCAGGGAAGACTACCTATAAACAATATTTTTTTAATTCAATATTGCTTTCTGATCCAAAACAATATAGACCAGATACTATTAGGTGCTTTTTACAAAAGTGAGAATAGCTTCTTACGGTAGATATAATCAATTATCTATTTTCCCATTGATTTCAGTATGCTAAGGCAATATTATCTTAACCACGGTGTTACTAAATCATAAAAGCTGAGTTCATGCATAGTATTAAACTATGAACAAACAAATATTTGTTTAGCTATATATGAAGCTAGCTATTGTTCCTACACTTACCAACTAGAATTTCTGGGAAGACAGTAAAAGTTTTTTATTTATCAAACTGATGTGAAAACACTAGTCTTCATTCTGTCATTTCCAACAACCAACCTTCAATGGCTTATTCTCTTTGAACATTGTATAGCCATTAGCAGAAAATAGTTCAGAGGTCTGTCTAAAGAACAGTTTCTCTTTTTAGCACTCATAGTGCGTTAGCTTGGCCCTGTAACTGGATACTTATCTGATTAGAATAGGCTCCTATTGATCATAGTTACAATTAGGACATAAACTATATTTGGCAACTAGTGGCTGGATTTACACATTAAGCTAGAGGGAAACCAAGCCAATTTTTATTTAATATGATGTATAAATGAAATTGATTTATGTATCACTAAGCAAGTATGCCTGCAGTTCTCCACTAGAACTGCTTTACGCCAATGAATTCAATAATTTGACCCATCTCAATGCAATGTTAAAACTGCTATGGTTTAGATTGTCACAATATCCAAGTTGGTATTTCCCTTCACTTCCCAATGAATGATCTTGGTCAGATTGATACAAAAGCAGACCATTTATGAAAATATCTCTACAGCAGACCATGTGCAAATTTCAGGTGAAATATCCATTTCTGAGCATTTTAAAGTATTTTTATAGTTTATAGCTCTTAGACCAAGTATGTTGAGATAATAACATAGATAATACCTATCTATCACCTGAGCTTCTGAGGGAATAGCTACATGGAAATGTAATATAATCAGTGAGTCAAAAGCCTCCCATGGAAGGAAGAAGTGGCAGCATGTAATAACTGATCTTGCAGTAAATCCCACAGACAATAGTCACCAGCCAGAAAGAGAACACAGAAAGGAAAAGAAGGAAAAATCAATCACTTTTAAACAGTTTGGATTTTATCGCTTCTTATGACACCAACAATTCTGCTGAATGAAAGCAGTACAGGTGATAAATGTTAAGGCCGAACTTGTCAAGTATGGTCTACTGAAACACATTGGGTTGGATTCAAATGAAAAGATAAACCTCAAACAAACCATTTATGGCACAGTGCAGTATATAAATCCAGCTACTAGCTACAGCAGTTCCCAAATTTACATGCAAGAACTTTTCAACACTTGGAGATAACAGAAATTGAACATCTACCATCATTATGCCTTCAAAAAAAACACCAGACAAAAATCAGGCAAATGAAACCATTCTATTAATCTTTGGAAATTAGAAAAATGTGATTTTTGGGGAGGGAATGAGGATTTTTGCTCCCAATTACTTAAAAAAAAGTTTTAGAATTCACAGGATTATTCAAAATGCATCTTATCTGACTAAAACACTCAATACTCAAAAATAGTTTAGCATCTAGAGAAGACGAGAATAGAAATAATTTCTCTTCATTCTCTTCAATATTTTATTTCAGGTTTCATTTCATAGTATTTTGATCAAGAAACTAAATAACTTTCAATAAAATGAGGATCCAGGTAGTTGGGGGCAATATGCTATCATCATAAACTGCTCAGAGAGGGCAATTGCTATTAGAAGTTAACAGCAATGAAGCAAAAGAGATCAAAAGAAATCTAGGTATGTTACTGATCTTTGGTTTCTTCCTGCAGCGTAGTATCAAAGATTTTTCTTATTATATGCTACAGACTAAAAAAAAATGGAAATTTGGATAACTTTTCTATGTAGATTAGAAAATTAGTGTAGAAAAAAAACTATGTAAAATAAGTGGTCTGGAAACAAAATGTGTTACTTAATATGACTCTGACATATTTTTAATAACAATGGCATATTTTAATGACAATGAATTGCTATATTTTGTTATTTAATCCATGTTCAATTTTGCAGTCCACTTTTACTATAAGATCTACCTCCTCCAATCTTCCTAACACTTTAGAAAAAGGCTATTAGAAATAGATTAGCATCTCCACAAACTTACTAGTTCATGGTTGATTAAAGGCTATTATTATTACATTATCTCTTGAAATTTATTGGAGAGAATGAAAATATTTTGGATAATACTTGGAAAGGGGACTAGAGAATAAATCATAAATAAAATCAATACGTGTCTTTTAATTTATTTAGGCTTATAGTTTATCAATGAAAATCTCAATCCAAATAACAGTAAGGGTTGAATGAAATCCCCAATGAACAACATTAAACCACTATTCTGTCTTGTTTTGAAATGAAAGCTTGATGAATTCTGAAATCTGGAGCTGTAGGTTTATTCATCTGGTTTATCTCATTGTATGGCTGGCTCATTATCTGCAGATTAATTAACAAACATCCATAATCATATATCCACATTTATGCACATAAAAAGGTAAGACATACTTTTGCATATTTAAAGATTAGTTCTGTACAATACAAGTGAAAAATCACTTGTGGCAGATCTTACTGAATCATTCCAGTTGCAGGCTGCAAATCATTTCCTCTCAGCAGAACCCCTTCAGAACAATTGCTCAGCAGGTGAAAAAAGAAGTCACTCCATTTAAGGTTATGCAGTGCAATCAAGTGCCCCTTACCCCCCTCCAAAATTGTGAAAGAACTGCATGATGAGAGAAATCAGCATGATTTTACCACCAGCCATTCACTTCAGAAAACACTGAGCAGATGAGAGGAGGTCCTAGGTGTTAATAAGATCCAATCACAACAGAAGGATAATAAATATTGCTACACTTCTCAAATGACCTCTATGGGATGAAGGAAAAACTTTCAGAAGACAACATTATCTGTGGTTTTGTTATCTATTAGTTTTGCCTACTGTGGATTTTTCTTGAATAATAATGGTCACCTGTACTGATACTTCGTGCTCCTCCCTTCAGTTTCCTCTGCTGTTTGTTTCATGTTTAATACAATACACATGCTATACCACTGGTGAAATCCTCCATGGATTGCCACCAGTTCACTGGCCATGTATGCACAGTGCACGCCAAAAGCACAGTGTGCCAAATGCGCACTTCACGCACAAAAAACAAGGTAACAAGGTAAGTAGAACAGCGGGGTGGGGGCAATAGCTGTGCCACGTGATCTAGATGTGCTAGAAAGCAGGATTTCCTACTTTCTAGCAAATATAAATCGCGTGGCATGGACAAACCAGTACCTTTTTTTACTACTGGTTCGCCCGAACCGGTAGCTTTTATCACTACTGATTCGTCTGACCCAGTGCCAACTGGTAGCATTTCACCACTGTGCTATATACTATTTATAATTCTGATCTTTCTAAGGGTTCCCATGATTAAGGATCTGTTTTAATTTAATAAAACAAAAAGAAGAGGACACTTATAAAAAGGAAGCACATAATCATCGTCATTTTTCTACTGTGCATACTATACAGTAACACAGCTATCAGAATATTCAGCACTAGTGAATACATCTGAAGTCCATAAACAAGGCAGAAAGAAATAGACCTCTCCTATTCCCCTCCCCCCCAAAAAAACAGCATTGAGAGATGTTGATTGATTACATCCCATTCAGTTGGTACTGACTGTTAGGAACCACATCCTTCTTCTCCAGGATGTTTTGTGTCCAATCTGGCTTTCAAAGTTTTTCAACACTGAACCCATTGCCTCTTGAATGAAGTCCATTTACATTAGTGCAGATCATCTTCTATTCTCTTTCACCTTTCTCAGCATTATAGACTTCTCAAGATAGCTAGTGGTTCACATAATGTGTCGAAAATATAATTTGAACCTTCTCATTTGTGCCTTGTGAGTGAGAACTCTGGATTGATTTGTTAGATGATTCTTTGCATTTTCATGAGCCTCGTGCAATACCAAAATCCAAAAAAATTAATACACTTTAGCCAGCTTCATCAACGTCCAATTTACATTTACGTATCACAAGAAAATCATTGCCTGCATGATTAAGATATCTGTAGTTATATACACATTCTTACATCTCAGTATCTTTTCCAAGGTCTTTATGGCTGCTGTACCAAGTGCATTTCTTACTGCTGGTTCCTTTTATTGTTGATAGTCAATCCCAAAAAGGAGGAGCTATTTACCACTTCAATATCTTCACTGTCAATTCAAAGGTTCATTTCTGCACTTTTATTATTAGCCTTTTTTATATTTAATTTTAGTTATTTTTCACTGTGCTCTTTAACTTTCATTACTAAAAGCAGGTTATTTGCAATTTTAGCTATAAACATAACTTCATCAACATAATGCAGATTACTGATGCTTCCCCTTCCAATTACAAAATCATTTTCATTTTCTTCCAATCCAGCATCACTCTGAATATATTCAGCAGATAAACTAAATAAATAAAATAGTTTACAGTTTTGCCTCTGTTTTGATGATCCAGATTGTGGCTTCCTGCCTGTGTATAGGTTTTGCATAAGGACAATGAGATATTCTGGAATTCCCATTTTCCACAGCTTGATGCAGTTCACACAAACTTTTCAATAATCAATGAAATATCAATGTCTCTTGCTCTACAACTTTTTCGATAGCCATCTTGAACATTTAATATCTCTCCTACCATGTAGATCTCTAATCCAAGTTGGATGATCCCAAGAATGATTTTGCTAGCATGTGCAATTAACTATATTAGGTACGGTTATAACACTCTGTTAGGTCCTGATTTTTAGTATCAGTATGTAGACTCATAGAATATCATAGCATAGTTTAGCCAAAACTTTACTGATTTTTCTTCTTTTGTATGCCATATTTCTATAGATACTCCATTAGTTCCTACAGCCTTCCAATTTGGTAATGACTAGAATACTAGTCTAAATTCATCTTATATTACAAAAAGTTCTTGTAAATAAGTTATCATCTTTTTTCAAAATAGGATGTTGACAGCTCTACTGTTCTACTGTACAGAGTTTCATTATACTCCTGAAATTTATATATAGCTTTCAGGAATATAATTTGTCTCTGTATAGTACAGTGGTTTACGTTTATATCAAATAAATTCCCATTTATTATTTTGCAGATTACTAGTTCCATTAGAGCAGGGGTGTCCAACTCGATTTCATTGAAGGCCACATTAGGGTTGTGTTTGACCTCAGGGGGGTAAGGGGCAGTGATAGGTTTCAAGCGTTATTATAACTGGTTCGCTTCATGCACGCACTTCGCACACACAAGCGCACTGTCAACCCTGACTTGCAGCTGAGATGCAGCAATTCGCTCTGCAGCGTCTATCATCTGGGCTAAAAATGAAGAAATATAGGTAGGTATAGCTCAGGGGCTATATTACTGCAGTCAATAAGTTTGGAACCTTCGCCATTGACTTTGCTTGTTAGAGGATCGCAAAAGGTGATCACATGACCTTGGGATACAGCAATGGTCACAAATATTAACCAGTTGCCAAGCATCTGAATTTTGATTATGTGATCATGGGGATGCTGCAAAGGTCATAAACAATTATAAGACCCTTTTTTCCGTGCTGTTGTAACTTCGAATAGTCACTAACTGAACTGTTGTACATCGAAGATTACCTGTATATAAAAAGAGTATCTGTATTTAAAAATATAGCATTGTTTTACACATATCAAGATGTTACCTTTGCAATTTATAGGCATCACCTCCAGTCAGTCAGCAATTTGAATGGACAAAATAAACTTTGACTCACTCCTAATATGACCATTTGGTTCTCTAGGGTTCATGGCAGGGGTAAAATGCTCCTGGTTCAGACCGGATCGCCTGATCCGGTAGCGATGGTGGCTGGTGGTTCAGAGAACCGGTAGCAAAAATCCCTAGCCCTGCCCCCCTGCTGAGCTGCGCCATCATCAGAGGGTTTTTTTTTTATTTTTAAAAGCATTTTTTCTTCATCCAAAAAAATGCCTTTAAAAGTAAAAAAAAAGCCTTTAATGATCCCGCAGCTCAGCTGGGATCGTCAGAACCCTTTAAACTCTTTTTTTAACAACCTCTTTATAAAAAAAAAAGGTTTTAAAAGGCTCTTTTGGAGATCCCAGCTGAGTTGCCTGATCATCAGAACCTTTAAAAAAATGTTTTCTACAATCTCTTCAGCCGAAGAGGTTGTTAAAACAATCCTTTTAAGAGGTTCTGGGCTGCGATCAGGCAACTTCAGCTGGGATTGTCAGAGGAGCCTTTTAAAATCTTTTTTTCCTCTGGTGATCCCAGACGAGTTTCCTGATCATCACAGGCTTTTAAAAACATTTTTTAACAACAGCCCCCACCCATGCCCACCCAATCGCCCCACTTACTTAACTGCTGCTTAGTTGCTTTGCTTCAGCTGCTGCAATCAGTTGCATCAGCTAGCAACTGAATCTGCCTGCCTGCAATCCATCTCCTCGGTGAGCAACTGAATCTGCCTGCCTCCAATTGGGTAAGTAAACTATTAAAAAATTGTTAATTAGGGTTTTTTTAAGGAGTTGGGTTTTTTTAGACAGCAATTTAAAGTTAAGGAAGTTTTAAATTTAGCTGCTTTTATCTAAAACAGGGGTCTCCAATCTTAGTAACTTTAAGGCTTGTGGACTTAAACTCCCAGAGTTGCTCAATCAGCTTTCCTGGCTGAGGAACTCTGGGAGCTGAAGTCCACAAACCTTAAGGTTACTAAGGTTGGAGACCCCTAATCTAAAAAATATAAATAAAATCAAATAATAAAATAAAATATTTGTGCAGCTTTCTGAGATTTGGTATGTTTCTGTAGTGTTTCATTCTAACTATACAAACACACAAAATCTCACAAAGCTGTATGTGGCATTTTGTGTGTGTGTGTGTGTGTGTGTGTGAGAGAGAGAGAGAGAGAGAGAGAGAGTCAGTCATGTTGTGTTGTGTTGTGTGCGTGTAAAGAGTGAAAATTGGTTTTTGAGCTTTTTGTGGCTGTGTGAGGTTCCTGCTTGTTGCAGGGGCCATTTTGGGTGAAGTGCAGCTGCTTTTACATTGTGTGTGTCAGTTGTGTTGTGTTGGTTTTTGGTACCATTTATTGTTTTGTATCCTTTGTTTATTATTTTTATTATTTATTGTTATTGGCCACGCCCACCTAGTCATGGCTCGCCCACCAAGCCATGCCCATCAATTAAGCCACGCCCACAGAACCAGTAGGGAAAATTTTTAGATTTCACCCCTGGTTCAGAGATATTACCATTCTTGGCCTTGAATCAGGCTGCACTTTCCACATTCAACACTATTAGGCAACTTGCCATGGCACCTACTTTGAGGAACATTCTCCTCCTCTCCTCTCCCAGACATGAGGTGAACCCCTGCTATTTAGATCTCTCAAGACATGGCTTTGTCACCAGGCCTTGGTGTCTCAGGGATCAGTGAAATGATAATTCCATCACTGTGGTTGATAATTACTTTCTCCTGTGCTGTACGATTTCTATTTTTTAATGATGTTTGTGTGAAATTTTAACAATTACTGTTTTTATGTATTGTTTTTATTCATTGTTGAATGTCAATCAAATTCATTTTTTCTGAGATGGGCAGCTATATAATTTAAATAAATAAATAAATTAGTTAGTTAGTTAATTAATTAGTTAGTTACTTAGTTAGTTGGGGGTCTTTCTAAACTTGCAACTATTGCTAAAAGACAGGTGAAAGCTGTGGCCAGGTGGGCCTAGTCTAAGTTCACTTTGACTATTCTTTGCTTGGAGACTCTTGATACATGGTCTCCTTTTTTTTTTTTTTTATAAAAAAGTTATATTTTTACAATCATAACAAATAATTCATCCAATGTACAATTGTATACAATTAGTCGGGCTTGCCCAGTCACCACCCCCCTTTTTAACTCTCTTCCCTCTTCTACCTTCTTCTGCCTTCTTTCCAAACCTTCCTCTCCTTCTCTTATCTACATCCTCTTCTCCCTCCACCCTACACTCCTTCTCCCTCTTCTACCCCTCTTCCTTCCTCTTCTCCTCTTCTCCTCTTTCCTACTTCCTACTCTCTCTTTTCTCCCTCCCCACCGTTCTAAAATGGTAACTGGGCAGACCCGACCCTATATTAATTATATTTATACATCTTCATTAATCCCTGTACATTCACCATCACTCCATCTCTAGCCTCAACCCCCCAATTCCCCTCTCCCATACCCCCCCCCCGACTTCCCAGAACAAAATGCAGGGTATCAAAACTAACAATCATAATCTAAAATAATTCCTAAATTATAATCTCTAGTCTCTCCACACTTAATCACACTCTCAATTCCCCTCTCCTTCAGAAATATATCTAATACAAAATATTTCCTAAATTTACTCATATGCTATTCGATATTTTTTTATCTGATACTTATTCTGAATATAATCAATCCACATTTTCCATTCTAAAATATATTTTTCTTGTGTATAGTCTTTCAAATAAGCAGAGATTTTTGCCATTTCTGCCAGATTTGATACTTTAAGTGTCCATTCTTCAATTGTGGGTAATTCTTCTTTCTTCCAATATTGAGCAATCAAAAGTCTTGTGGCTGTTATTAAGTTCAAAATCAATTTAGTCTCTATAACTGTACAGTCCATAATTATTCCTAGTAAAAAGAACTGCGGAGTAAACTTAATCTTTTTCAAAATATTCTGCATAATCCACCATACTTTAATCCAAAATGCTTTAACTTTTTTACAAGTCCACCATATATGGTAATAAGTGGCATCTTCACAATCGCATCTCCAACATTTAGCCTGTACATTAGAATACATACATGACAACTTTTTGGGGTCTAAATGCCATCTATAAAACATCTTATTAAAATTTTCTCTCATATTTTGCGCTTGTGTAAATTTAACATTCCTCACCCAAATTCTTTCCCAAGTTTCCAACATTATTGGTTGCTGAAAATTTTGTGCCCACTTAATCATACAATCCTTAACCAGTTCAGTCTCTGAGTCTATTTCTACTAATACATTATACAACCTCTTAATATGCTGTTGGCCTTGATCTCTCATTTGTTTTAACAAATTATCCTCAGTTTGCTTAACACCTATTTTTTGATCTAATTTCCATCTAGCTTGTAATTGTCCATATTGGAACCATGTATAATTTTTCCCTTCTTCCCCCATCTTTTCTCTGGATTTTAATTGTAATTCCCCCTTTTCCATACAAAGAAGTTCTTTATAGGTAACTACCTCCATCTTTTGATATATATTTATATTTTCTATCATGTGTCTCGGGATTGCCCATATTGGAATCTTTCCATCTAATTTATATTGATATTTCCTCCAGACCCTCAATAATGCATTTCTAATTATATTATTTTTAAATATTTTATCTACTTTCTTATCATATAATAAATAAGCATGCCACCCATATAACAAACCATAACCTTCTATATTCAAAACTCTTTCCTCAGTCAAATTAATCCAATCAGTAATTAATGATAAAACAACTGCTTCATAATACAATTTTAAATTAGGCATTTTAAGACCCCCCCTTTCCCTTATATCCTGCATTATTTTTAATTTTATTCTTGGCTTTTTGCCCATCCATACAAAGTTATTAACCCCCTTTTGCGATACATGGTCTCCTAATGACAGAATTATTGCCATACAATCTACATAGGGCAGCACTTGAAGATCACATGGAAGCTACCACTGGTTCAGAATGTCACAGCATGAAGAATAATGGATGTTGCTAGGTATCATTATTGCTACATTAACTGCATTCGTCACCAGTTGTCTTTTGAGTACAATTAAAACTGCTTGTTATTAACTATAGGTACTCCTCCATTAATGACACTGAAGAAGAGGTCTACAAAATTACAGCTTCCCCAGCACCTTCCTCTTATGAAGTTGCAGCATCTTTGATGACTTGATTGTGATTTGCCATCTTCCCTGCTGTCTTCCCACAAACAGACAATGGGGAAGCTGGCAGAGAGGGTTATAAGTCACCAGTTACCAAATGGTAAGTTTTTCTCACTCTGTAGCAGCCACTCCAGCCACTCCCCATGTGTGCTAGCTCCTTGCATTCCTTCCCATACTGTACAACTGTCATCCCAAGCCCCACTGCATTCACAATGCAGCAGCCCATCATGTATCCTAAAGCCATCACTTACTTGCCTTTTAGCCTGCTTATGAGCTGCTGGGATTTCCAACTTCCTGCCAGCTTTGCTATTTGGTGGAATCCAGCAGGAAGTTGCAATGAGATCCTCACTTAATGAACCACAATCCTCAATGACATCTGGAGGTGCCAAGATTGCCATCTTTAAGCAGGCTGTCATTTGACATTGCACTTAATTGAAATTTCAGTCCCAATTACAATTAACCTAGGACTACCTACACAGAGCCCTCTAAGGTCTTGTTATGTGCCATCAAGACATTTTTAATTTCTAGTATGCATTTAAGATTTTTCTATGACAATCTGTCTCCACTATATGGCACAAAGTCTGTCTCCCTGAGGGACCACTTTTCTGCAATTGTTTCTATCCACCCAATGCATTCTGGCAGAGCGGGAATGTCCCCTCCATTAAATGTTTCCATCTTGTGGGACCCAAGGAACTATGCCTTCTATGCCAGGTGATCTATAGCAGCAGTCCCCAAACTTTTTGGTACCAAGGACCATTTTTGTGGAAGCCAATTTTTCCACACACTGGAGGAGGTGGAGGAGTGGGCAACCTAGATCCCTCATATGTGCTGTTTACAGTAGGGTTGATGCTTCTATGAGAATCTAATGTCTGATGATACGGGGTGAAGTTGAGTTGGTGATCCTTGCACTGGAGAGTGTCTGCTTATACTGATGAAGCTTCACTTGCTGAACCTGCCACTCACCTCCAGCTGTGTGGCCCAGTTCCTAACAGGCCATAGACAGGTACCAATCTATAGCCCAGGGTCTATGACCCTGGCCATCGCTAGTCTATGACATGATAGGTTTTACCTATTTTATGGATTTTGTCTTCTTTTCTTTTCTGCACTGGCCAGAATTCATTGGAGCTGGGTGGGTATAATAAATAAGTTTTTAATATTGTACTATATTTTCAGTTGTCACTCAGTTGCCTTGTTATTTATTTTCCCATTATTTTAGAATTTCATTTTGCAAAATATGGTGTGGCAACAGCAATTTTATTTTATACATCCTAGAGTAACAAAGAACAGTTTTAACTAGGATGTGTTAAATACATTATTTGCAAGCCACCTCACAGAGCTTTACAATACCATAAAAAATGTAATTTTCATAACTAATTCACATAGTATAGAACTATGAGTACAGTACACACATATTTAAAAAGAATCATCTCATTAATAATCATTGTGCTATTTCAATATCATGTACAACCTATCCCCGTACAGAATTTTAATATCCACCTTAATGATAGTGTCAGAGGACAGGCACGCTCAAGTTAGAATTAATCCTTCAAAGCTTTTACCAATTTCACACAGAGATTAAGGAGAGTAAATGCATTTAAATTATATTCTGAATGTACATTGAGATAGCCTGGATTGAAAGATGATCAGAGTTTTGAAATTAGAAGGAACACCAATAATCTGCGCTATGCACAGATTATGTAAATGATCTGGAAGTGCTAATGTAGTTAGTTTAAATGAACAATGTGACTAAAATTAAAGTGCCAGTAGGCACAGCAATATGCCATTGTATTGTCAATGAAATCATTGAGGTTGGTGGATTAATTCTAGGTTTCAGAATCAATTATAAATAAAGCAGCCAAGTCAAGAAATACACTACAAACCAGCACTTGGCAGGATAACCACAAAGGCCTTGGAAAAACATTCAGATGCCAGGGTATGTCAGTATCTGCAAAGATTAAAATTAAGACAATGGGATTCCCTGTGACTTTCTATAAAAATGGGGAAAAATGAATTTTTGAAGAAGCAGAATAGGTCTGTATTAATATTTTTGAATTCTGGTGATGGATAAGACTCCCAATAATTCTATGGATAGCTAAGAAGACAAACAGATTGTATAACAAATCAAATCATAGTTCTCACAAATGCTTGAGATGTATTATACAAAGGTCTAGCTGTCAAGAAATGTATAACAGTGGAAAAGATGGAAGAAAATAGAAAACACCTGCAGGGTAGACTTAAATTACAGCAGCAATTGAAATATTGCTGGAAGACCTGATGAGTCAAGTTGGGGACAGATCATCCTACGAAAGACTATCTATATCACAGGCGTCAAACTCACCATATCACGTTGCCATCAAATGACATTTCAGGAGCTTTTTCCCATTCACTGAGCTGGGATGGGCATGGCCTGTGCATGATGCATCCAGTCCACAGCCCACCAGTTTGATACCCCTGGTCTATGTGATCAGTTGATAACTGGATGACGTATAATCATTTGTTTCTAAAAATTGTATAATCTCCCCCTTTAAATTGACAAATGGTTGCTTTCTTAGATTACAGTGTGGGTTAGGAAATTACTCAGTTTTCTTTAAAAAATAAACAAAAAACCAAGTCCTCAGGCTATTGCAAACAGAATAGTATGATCATGGATGCATAGATTTGACTTCTTAGCAACTTGGTATTAAAATGAAGGATTTCTCAATCTAGATAGAAGAATTTTTTGCCAATTCTTAGTTTAATTAGAAATGCCTATGAAAACAGCTGACAGGAAACATCATATTAGGAGACATCGTCCATTGATCTTACAAGAGAATCTTCTAATAATGCACAGTGCAACACGTCTTCATCTAGGAGGGAAAGGCAAGATGTGGCTCCAGATATTTGACTGCTCAAATTCAACCCTAATCTCTAGTCAGTGAAAGATGATAGTTGTTTTTATTCACAAACATCAGGAAAACTACATCAGAGCTAGAAGCAAATTTTATTTAAAAATTATGCTAAAGCCATAATATTGCTTAATCAATAGTGTTTTTCTATACTATTTATTCAGAAATAGTTTTGGCTAAATTCAATATTTACTCCCAGGTGAGCAAATATTAGATTATAACCAAAAATTAATATATCAATTACTTTTACTGCAGCACAGAGGCATTGATATTTCTTCAGAAAAGAAAGTACAAGTAGTCCTCAACACTGTTGTACAAGTTACAACAGTTTAGTGACTGTTCAACATTACAACAGCACTGAAAAATAGTGTCTTATGACCATTTTTCACACTAATGATTTTTGCAGCATCCCTCCATGGTCATGTGATTAAAATTCAGATGATTGACCACTGACTTATATTTATGATGGCTGCAGTGTCCCCTGCTGTCCTGTGACCATCTTTTGCGACTGTTAGATAAGCAAAAGTCAATGGGAAAGCCAAACTCACTTAACAACATAACTGTGGCAAAAAAGGTCACTTAATAATCATCTCACTTAGCAACACGTTTTGGCTCAAAGGTGGTAGTAAGTCTAGGACAGGGGTCTACAAACTTGGCTCTTTTAAGACTTGTGGACGTCAACCCCCAGAGTTCCTCAGTTTTGCTGGCTAAGGAATTCTGGGAGTTGAAGTCCACAAGTCTTAAAACAGCCAAGTTTGCAGACCCCTACTTGGACTACTACCGGTATGTACAGTACACACAAATTATGGAGCAAAATAAAAAACTAGTAATTAATCGCTTCAGGCTACTCTGTGTACTACTGATATTGACTTTACCAACTAGTTACAATTCCTAATTCTAGGCATGTTGCCCACATCCGTGATTAATCCGTGCATATTCTGTTCTCAGAATATTTGCATTAATGCTTCTTCAAGCTGGCCAACTAGCATTTAATTTGTATTCCTTGACAGCTCATGAAGCCTGGGTTTGATTAGAAAGACTAACCATTGCAATGGGTAGCCTTAGCAATTATATATAAGGTTAAACGGTAAATCAGTTAAAGATATCAATATATATTGACTGATGTACCTCACAGATTAAGTGGCTTATTTTAGTGTAGATAATTACAGTAAATATTCCACTGAATCAAGAAATTGGCTAGACATGCAAAACTATATAGACAGCTAAAACTTGGTAACTTGATAAATTGATTAAACTCCTAGGCTGTTTCAACACTCTCCCAGCCCACCCTGCAAGGCCATTCTTCTTTTTTAAAAAAATGCTACATTGTTGGATACAATCTATGTTTACTTAGGATACAATTTCATTGAATTCGGTGGTGCATAACCACAGCTGCAAATCTAGTTGCTCTTGAGTGAATTATTATTCCCGAAGAACTGCATTATCTTCTCACATCTGCTCTGCAACATGGCCTCCATTCCAGCTGCAGATGCTTAATTTCAGCGAACTCAGGTCAATTGCCCCCTACCACCCCCACACAAACATTACAGAGATTATGGTTTTGGCAAATCTCACACGGATTAAAGGCAGGCTTCCCTTATGGCATAGGCAGATTAAAGGCTGGAATTTAAGAGAATACGACTCTCTTACTGTATACCATTACTGTCCCTTTCTAACGCCAATTGTTTTATTTCGTGGTTATGCACGAATAATTACATCAACCTCGTATCGGGGGTCTTTTTTTAACTTTAAAAATAAGCAAAGTGCAAAATGATCCACAGCACACACTCGCGCGCACGAACACACATACACAGGGTTCTTCCTTGGGTACCAAGTCACCCACTGGCTTGCTGATGCCAAGCTCTGCAACAGAGAATACTTGGGAGCACGCGGCCCCCAGCGTCGTTCACTCACCCGGCCTCCGCCGTCTGAGCGCTTTCTCCGCAGCGTGAGTCCACTCCGGAGCAGCGTCGGTAGTTCCCTCAGCTTCTGCCGCAACTGCACTTGCTGCTCCTGGCCTCTGGCGTCTGTGGCGTTACGGTCATGGAGCAGCGAGTCGGCCCTGTCACACGCAGGTTGCATCTTAAGGGAGCTCCCAGCCATGCATGCTACTTGCCGGAGAAACCTCCTCTCCCGCTGCTTCAGCACTTGTCCCCGGGCATGCACGGCGCACACCTTTCGCTTGTTATGCAAAACACGACTTTCAGGCAAATGAATTGGCCGCAACAGCAGCAGCAGTAGCGTCCTCCTCCTCCTCCTCCTCCTTCTCCTCCTCACGGGAATTGGGAAGGAAAAGAGAAAGAACGCCGCATACACAGTGCTCTCCACCTGCACGAAAATCAGATTGTGCGAGAAGATCGATTCCCTAACCAAAATACTCAGGATAAGGCGTTTACCGCTCAGGTGCAGATAATGCGCCAGAAACCTAATCTTTCTTACGGCCTCCACCTTTCCCTACTCTCGTGGCCCCTCCCCTTTTGACGCTGTTTTTCCTCAACTGCTACGACGGGAACAAACAAAAGTCAAAGGAAGGGGCTCGGAAGGAGCAGTGGTGTGCTGAATGTGTACGTTGTGACTTCTTGGTGTGCTACTCTTCAGAATACACGTCTTCTCAGGAGAATTGCAAATAGTGTTAAATGACAATAAAACCATAACAATAAACGGATAAAAATTACAACGAGTGATACAACTCACTAATACAACTAAGTATTTATTAAATGAGCCACAATTATCATGGTTATTATATTGGCTTTTTTGGATAACATATAAATGATTGTAAAGAAACGAAGGCTAGAGTACTGGGCTAAACAAAGCATTAAGTACATCCCTAACTAAAATAGTTTAGATGTGATGTGTAAACTTACAAAGCCAGATTGAGTATACCAACTCTAGATCATTAGGTCTACGCAGGCACATTTGAAGATGCATTGGAACAAATAAAGCACTTCTCCAAACTGTTAAGGAAGGAAGGAAGGGTTCCTTTTTTGCAAGGAACTCTTCTTGTCTTCAGAAGCTGTTTCTGCTTATCAGTGCATGTGTAGACACAGTTGCATAGACAGCAAAGATTGATGTGCTTGCAGAAATAGCCAAGAACAGTTTTCAAAGCTGTAGCTGTCTTGCAAAAAGTGACTAATATTCTACAAAGTATGCTTTTAAAGGGTTGACAAAGAATCAAAAGCTACTGAAAACTCAACATGTACATGTATTAGGCTAACACACACAGCTGTTATTGTGACTTGCAAAACATGATACAATAATTGAACACTCTATGCTGAAGCCAAACAAATCATAACATTGTGTGTTGTATGAACTCAGTGACTATAGTTACATGATACACTGTTTAATGAGAAGGTGCTGGTTTCCATTTTATGTATCCCCAATATAACTGATCTGCAATTTTCCTAAGTATTCCAATCAGGTATAGAATTGGTAGGCAATATTTGCATGAAACTGCTTCCAAGGAAGACACTGATGTAGATGTTTTGGATTATTTGGGACCTTCAGAGAACTCAAACCATGTATGAAAGAAAATCCTTTCCAGGCTGTAAATATGTTTAATAATACAAAACCTCAAAAATTCTACCCAAGTACTAGTTTTCTCACCTTGTAGCCCAGTCTGATGTTGTTCATTACAGTTCTATATTCTATAAAAAAATTTATTTGGCTTTTTTCTTATAACTGTTTTTCTCTACTTGTTTATTTAGATAGTTAAATTCCTTGCAAGCTATACATTCTATTATACAACAATTCATACAAAATCTAGTATATTGAATCTCTATTATGGTGTAGACTTAAAAACTTGTACAATCCCATATTCATTTAACTGAGAATACCTCTGAATTTGAAGAGTTTATTTCTGAAAAGACAGAAGGCAAGGTGATAGCAATGTAAAATAATAATTTAGCTTCTGAATCATTGTCTGATTTCTGATACTTAAATAGAAGGTGGCATAAGAGTTTATGCTAAAAAGTTCATTTTCTCTTATCTCCACTGATATTTCATGTTACTTTGGGTCTTTCTGATGCTATTTAGTAAGGAAGGCATAGATATTTTTTCTCACTTCCTCTAGCCTTCTAGAAACTTTTGCATCAGTGGTGGGTTGCCCCCGGTTTGGACTGGTTCTCAAGAACCAGTAGTAAAACCAGCGGGAGGATCTGCCCACCAACCCAGATGTCATCAAGAAGTTTCTGTGCATGCTCAGAAACACGAGCAAGCGAAGCAAGCGAGTGCGCATGGTCCCGTTGTGAACCGGTAGTAAAGGTAAGTAGAACCCACCCCTGTTTTGCATATGCTTTGAAATCTAACACTCTTATATTATCATTCTAAGATATTACTTGAGATTATTTATTTCTTGTTTTCCTTTTACTCCTTTTTTCATTTTAGCTGCTCTTGAATCAAGAAAATACTACTTAAAAGGTGAAAAGTGGGAAAAATACAAAATCCCTTACATTAGACTAAGATATTTTTCAGTCATTTTAGTCCTTAGAGACTGATTGTATATTGAATCCATTGCTAGTGTTAATGGTATCAGATAACATTTATTTATTTATTTATTTATTTATTTATTTATTTATTTATTTATTTATTTATTTATTTATTTATTTATTTATCAAATTTTTATACCGCCCTTCTCCCAAAGGACTCAGGGCGGTTTACAGCCAGATAAAAGAACAACAATATAAATACAGAATAAAATAATAGTTAAAAAACTTATTCAATTTGGCCCGAATTAAGATATCTTTAAAACGATAAAACCCACTAAAAATTAAAACCAAATAAATCTAAAATCCTATGCCAGTCCCGTGCAGATGAATAAATATGTCTTCAGCTCGCGGCGAAAGGTTCGATGGTCAGGAAGTTGACGAAGTCCTAACATCTAGCACTTACAGTCAAAACTAAGCATAATGAGTGATGCAAAAGGACTTTGAAATGCTAATTAATGTGGCATTATTGTTAGAAAATCTGAAACAGGTTTTCAGCAATCTGTGCTTGGTAAAGCACTTCTCTTTATAGATCTAGTTTACAGAAAACTTGGCTTAAATATGTTTAGTTTTTATTTATTTGTATCCTGCCTTTATTAGTTTTACAGATTGCTCTCAATTTACAACCACAATTGAGACTAGAACTTCTGTTGTGAAGCAAGGTGGCTGTTAAGCAAGCTATTGCAGAAGTTAAGTGAATCATGTGATCATTAAATGAATCAGGTGTTCCCATTGACTTTGCTTGCCAGGAGCCAGCTGGGAAGGTTGAAATGTCAATCACATGATTTTAGGATGCTGCAACATTTTAAATACATGCCAGTTGCCAAGCTCCCAAATTTTGATTATGTGATCGTGGAGATGCTATATTGGTAATTATACTACATTGTAAGTGCAAGGGTTGGTTTTATGTCACTTTTTTCAGTGCCATTGTAACTGTGAATAGTCACTAAATGAATGGTTGTAAGTTGAGGTTTATTTGTAATTCAGGGTGGTCCAAAACACCTTCCTCCTATTTGCCTCACAACAACAATGAGGTGAGTTGGGCCTATGAGGTGAGTTGGGCTGAGAGACTGGCTAAAGTCACCCAGCTGTCTTTCATGACTAAGTTAGAACTTGAACTCTCATTTTCTAGCATGGTGTCTTAACCTCTAAACCAGGGCTGTCAGATCCATGGTCCACAGGCCAAATGCGTCATACGTGGACCACACCCTAGCCCGGTTTAGCAAAAGGGGGAAAAGTCCCAATACATCACGTGATGCTGCCGTGACGACAGATGCTGCCTGCTCTAGACCAAACTGGCTTTCTAATTTAGCATTATATTTAACCACAGTTTGTACTCAAACTGTTTTAAATCCTATAACTCTTGGTTGATTTTTAGATTCAAATAGGGATTAACCTATGTTAATTATTCTTCAGTATTCCACATATGCTCTTCATGGATTACTGCCTTGTTGTGGCAAAGGGGCTTGCATAGCTCAATAAAGGTATTGAGACAGACAGGTCAAAGACAGACAGGTCATAACAGAAAGCTCTGACGAAACGTGATCAACTGGAGAAGGAAATGGCAGCACACTCCAGGATTTTTGCCATGAAAATCCCATGGACAGTACAAAAAGGCAAAAAGATATGATGCTGAAAGATGAACCCCTAAGGCTGGAAGGTGTCCAATATGCTACTGGGGAAGAGCAGAGAACTAGTACTAGTAGCACCAGAAAGAGTGAAGCGACTGGGCCAAAGCCAAAAGGACACTTATCTGTGGTGCAAGGAAAGTCCAATGCTGTAAAGATTTTTTCTTTATAGGAACCTGGAATGTCAAGGCAAGCTGGACGTGGTCAAACAAGAGATGATAAGACTAAACATCGATATCTTAGGAATCGGCAAACTAAAATGGACAGGAATTGGTGAATATAATTCAGATGACAATCAGGTAGTCTGGCAAGAATCCCTCAGAAGAAATGGAGTAGCCTTCATAATCAATAAAAGAGTAGGAAAAGCTATACTGGGATGCAATCCCCAAAATGACATAATGATTTCAGTTTGAATCCAAGGGAAATCATTCAATATCACAGTAATCCAAGTCTATGCCCCAACCACTGGTACTGAAGAGGAAGAAATTGATCGGTTCTATGAAGCCCTACAGTACCTTATAGAATTAACACCAAAAATTGATGTACTTATCATTATGGGGGATTGGAATGCTACAGTAGGAAGCCAAAAGATAACCAGAATAACAGGCAAGTTTGGCCTTGGAGTACAAAATTAGGAAGCAGGGCACAAGCTGATAGAATTTTGTCAAGAGAAAATGATGTTCATAGCAAACACTCTTTTCCAACAACCAAGAGACGACTCTACACATCAACATCACCAGATAGTCAATAGAGAAATCCGATTGACTATGTGCTCTGCAGCCAAAGATGGAGAAGCTCTATACAGTCAGTAAAAACAAGACCAGTAGCTGACTGTGGCTCAGATCATGAGCTTCTCATTGCAAAATTTAGGCTTAAATTGAAGAAAGTAGAGAAAAGCACAAAGCCACTCGGGTATGAACTAAATCATATCCCTGATGAATATACAGTAGAGAATCTATCTAATTTAAATAATTAGATCTGATAAACAGAGTGCCTAAAGAACTATGGATGGAGGTTCACAACATTGTACAAGAGGTAGCAACTAAAACCATCCCAAAGAAAAAGAAAGACAAGAAAGCAAAATGGCTGTCTGAGGAAACTTTGCAAACAGCTGAGGAAAGAAGGAAGTGAAAGGCAAGGGAGAAAGAGAAAGATACACCCAATTGAATGCAGAATTCCAGAGAATAGCTAGAAGAGATAAGAATACCTTCTTAAAGGAACAGTGCAAAGAAATAGAAGAAAACAATAGAATAGGGAGGACCAGAGATTTCTTCAAGAAAATTGGAGATATGAAGCTGATGTTTCATGCAAAGATGGACATGATAAAGGAGCAAAATGGCAGAAACCTAACAGAGACAGAAGAGATTAAGAAGAGGTAGCAAAATTTCACAGAACTATATAAGAACGAGCTTAATATCCCTTATTATCCTACAATGTGAAGTCAAATGGGCCTCAGGAAATCTGAGAAACAACAAAGCTAGTGGAGGTGACAGTATTCCAGCTGAGCTATTCAAAATACACGATGCAGTAAAAGTGCTACATTCTATTTGCCAGCAAATTTTAAAAACTAAACAGTGGCCACAGGATTGGAAAAGGTCAGTTTACATTCCAATTCCAAAGAAAGGCAATGCCAAAAAATGTTCAAACTATTGCATCACTGCACTCATTTCACTTGCTAGTAAAGTTATGCTTAAAATCCTACAAGCTAGGCTCCAGCAGTATGTGGATCGAGAACTACCAGAAGTACAGGCAGGATTTCAAAAAGGCAGAGGAACTAGAGATCAAATTGCCAACATACCTTGGATCATGGAGAAAGCTAAGGAGTTCCAGAAAAACTTCTACTTCTGCTTCATTGACTATACTAAAGCTTTTTTTTTCTGCAAAAAGTTTTTTTATTTTTTATAAACATAATAGTAAAAAAAAAACATTGTGAACAGATTATCAGTCAGGTACATCCTTAAACGTATTTCAAATTTCATCCCCCATTGTATTCTATACAATATATTTTCTTCTCCTTCTTAAAATTAATAGTTATTTGCACATATATAATAAAAAACTATATTCCATCCCATTAATGTTTAGGTGAAATCTAGTCCCCATATTTTAATTCCCCAAAACATCATTAGTAATTCTTCTGTTAACTTCTTAAATTTCACAAATTTAAACATATTTCTGTATTGCTTTTAATCAGAGGCCATCTAAAAACCCTTTCTTAAAGTTGCCCTGCAATCACATAGACATTTCCATCTTACTTAGGATTAGTCCTGAAATCACAAAGACTATTCCCTCTTATCAACTTCCTCTGCCTCGAAATAACATATGCTTAGAAAGTTTCTATATCATCAATTCTCAATTAAAAAACAGCTTAGAATTAAAAGAGGTAAGTACTTCTTGTTTCTCAATAATTCCCTTATTATATTCAACTATTCCCTCGGAAGTTTTATCACTAATCATTGACTATGCTAAAGCTTTTGACTGTGTGGATCACAACAAATTATGGCAAGTTCTTAAACAGATGGGAGTACCAGACCATCTTATTTGTCTCTTGAGAAACCTGTATGCAGGTCAAGAAGCAACAGTGAGAACTGGACACGGAACCACTGATTGGTTCAAAATTTGGAAGGAGTCTGGCAAGGCTTTATACTGTCACCCAGCCTATTTAATTTATATGCAGAGCACATCATGAGAAAGGCGGGGCTATACGAATCAAAAATTGGAATTAAGATTGCCGGGAGAAATATCAACAACCTCAGATATGCAGATGATTCCACTCTAATGGCAGAAAGTGAAGAGGAATTAAAGAGCCTCTTGATGCAGGTGAAGGAGGAGAGTGCAAAAGTTGGCTTGAAACTCAATATTAAGAAAACTAAGATCATGGCATCCAACCCTCTCAATTCCTGGCAAATAGATGAAGAAGAAATGGAAGTAGTGACAGATTTTATTTCCCTGGGTTCCAAGATCACTGCAGATAGGAACTGCAGCCAAGAAATTAAAAGACACTTGCTCCTGAGGAGGAAAGCTATGGCAAATCTAGACAGCCTTCTAAAAAGCAGAGACATCACCCTGCCAACGAAAGTGCATATAGTCAAGGCTATGGTGTTCCCAGTTGCAATGTATAGCTGTGAACGTTGGACAGTAAAAAAGTCCGAGTGCCAAAGAATTGAGGCCTCTGAACTATGGTGCTGGAGAAGACTCCTGTGAGTCCCTTGGACTGCCAGTGGCCAAACCGGTCAGTCCTAGAGGAGATCAACCCTGACTGCTCTTTAGAAGGCCAGATCCTGAAGATGAAACTGAAATATTTTGGCCACCTAATGAGAAGGAAGGACTCACTGGAGAAGAGCCTAATGCTGGGAAAGATTGAAGGCAAAAGAAGAAGGGGACAACAGAGAATGAGTGGTTGGATAGAGTCACTGAAGCAGTTGGCATGAGCTTAAATGGACTCCAGGGGATGGTAGAAGACAGGAAGGAAGGCCTGCAGGAACGTTGTCCATTGGGGTCAGACATGACTTCACAACAAACAACAACAATTCCACATATAGATTTCAGTGGGTTCCTACACCAAGTTCTATTTTCATAATAGATATGAAACATAAATACCCAGAATAACAGAGTTGGAAAGGGGCTTGAAGGTCTTTTAGTCCAACCCTCTGCTCAAGCAGCAGATCTATACCATTTAAGACCAATGGCTGTCTAATCTCTTCTTAAAAATCTCCAGTGATAAGAGCACCCACAATTTCTGGAGGAAAGGCATTCCATTGGTTAATTATTATCACTTCAAGAAATAGTTCTTTAGTTCAAAGTTGTATCTATCCTCAATTAGTTTGCAACCATTTTTTTTCTTGTCCTGCCTTCAACTACTTTGGAGAATAAACTGACTTTCTCTTCTTTGTGATAGCCCCTCAAATATTGGAAGACTGCTATCATGTCCTTCTTTTCATTAGACATACCCAATTTCTGCAAATGTTTTTTATGTTTTAGCCTCCAGTCCCCTAATCATCTTTCTTGATCTTCTCTGCACTCTTTCTAGAGTCTCAACATCTGTTTCATATTATAGCAACCAAAACTGAATGCAAGAATCCAAGTTTGGTCTTACTGATGCATTATAAAGCAGTACTAACATTTCCTGTGACCTTGATTCGAACTTTTAAATCCATTTCTACTATTCATTCTACATTCATACTATTTCTAGTAAAAGAAGTAGGTTATACAAAATCTATGAAAGGGATATTTTGCAAAGCCTACTAATGTGAGAAGGAAACCTAAACAAATTTAAGATGTGTGGACTCTGAGAATTTCCAGCCAGCATGGGAAATCCACATACCTTAAAATTGCTAAGGTTGAAAACAAATGTTCAGAAAAGTTGGGTAACTATTTTAAGTTGCCCCTGTCGGTCAGCATGCTGCTTTTCTGCTTGGCAGTTCCTACAAGTGTTGTCTGTACAGATACAAAAAGTGGAGAGCCTGTGAGATAGCTTTGTTAAACCTTTCAAGGTTTTATAAAGCAGGGATGATTGATTGGTTTTTTGGTACATTGAGGGCATGGCAGGAATGCAGTATAGTTTTTACTTTATAGTAAAAACTATAAAAAGTAATGGTAGGATTTCAACCTTGGTTTTTTACTTTGGGTTTCCCCCTACTTATTTTTTTTTCCACTAATTTTCTTTGTGTTTCCACAATACTGGGATTGATGAGGGAGGAGTATAAAAAATACCAAAGACATTTTCAAGATTTCCTTTTTTTTTTTTTTTGTCTCCAAACCCATCCAAAATTTTGGAATCTTTTTTTTACTAGGGGCATTAGGAACAAATTGGGAGTCTCAAGATTTGAGGCACCCATTTCATCCCTTGCACAAATAAGATCTGCAGTTCCAGTTATTCTGGAAGTCCCTCTCAACATGCCATGCAAATATGGGACATATGGACATGCTGAATAAACTATCAGCTACCATGCATTGTTCTATTAATTTTGACATTTACCTTCAAGAGGCAAAAAGTTGATGGTTTGGAATATTAGTGTGGGAAAGGGCATCAATGGTATGTACGCTGTATGCAATAACTTTTAAAACAGATGTGTTAATGGTGCAGTAAATTAGGTCATAGAAGCAGGCAGTGTTCTACAATACAAACGTCTAGGATGTAGTGACAATGATACAGGACTGATTACATTTCCTGGATGACCTCATTCAAAGAGTTCTGCAAGCTGTAGATAAGAATCGGGGGACTTTGGCTTAACATCTCAAAAGGGAAAGGGAAGGGAGGAGAAATAACTTTTTGCCCATGTGTATTTCTTTTGCCATTCTAAGTTCTCAACACCTGCAATAATTGTGGCTCTTGCTACTAATTTAAACAAAAGAAACCAGATAGGTCAAGCACACAGGTGGCTGGACAAGAAACAACCCTGAATTACGCTTCTTCATGTGTCTCTGCTCTACTAATGTTTGAATTCATGGAAAAATCAGGACATTGCATTAATTCATGCAAAATACCTATATGTGATAAACTTCTTAAATATTTCATAGCCTGGTAGATGCTTTCTTGACTTATTCTAAGAGATAATTAAAATATTTTAATTATCAAAGTATATCTTGCTGATCAAAATAATAGTATAATAATTACTTAGTATTGTCATGAGAATGAAGCTTAATAATGATCAAGGATATGAGCCACAGTGACACAGTGGTTAGAGTGCAGTACTGCAGATCATTTCTGCTGACTGCAAACTGGCTGCAATTTGGCAGTTCAAATCTCACCAGGCTGAAGGTTGACTCAGCCTTCCATCCTTCCGAGGTTGGTAAAATTGCACCCAGATTGTTGGGTGCAATAGGCTGACTCTATAAATCATTTAGAGAGGGCTGTGAAGCACTCTGAAGAGGTATATAAGTCTAAGTGCTATTGCTATTTTAAGAGCAGATTTAAATTAAAGCTCAACAAAACCTGAAGAACCATATAGTGGTCTTTCATGGCATGTTAGGCACAGCAGTCGTTAGCTAATCTTTATAGACAGTAACGCAGTATCAATAAAATCTAAATGTTTAGAAGATGATTAAATAGTAAACTGATTAATAATAAAAATGGCAACCATGATGGGCTGCTCCTTGATATTCTCAGGCTGATTTTACTTATCCTATTACACATCCAAGCTACTCAAATGCTTCTTAGGTTTGGACAAATCCTCAACCCTCCTTTTTTTTTTTAAAGAAGTAGCTTTTTCCTTGGGAGCTGAAAGCGAGCGCTGACACCCATAATGCAATGCCCCCCACAGGCCCCGCCCCCCCTGTGCATGCATGCATACATGACCCCACACACACTGTGCATGCATGCATACATGACCCCCGCATGAGTGTCTGACCCTTGTTTGGGTGCTAGCAGGCCTTCCTGAAGCCTCCTGGGACCAAAAATGGGGACTGGGGCAGGCCACACACCCCGTTTTTGTGCTAGCACGCCTCCCGGAAGCCTCCTGGGACTAAAAACAGGGCACAAGGGGGTGCTGCACCCTCCCACGCATGGGGGCCAGTGGGAAGTGTGCGGACATGCACAGTGGAGCTGACCTGGGTGTCGGCTTGCATGCCCGTAGAGATGGCTCCGCATGCCACCTGTGGCACACGTGCCATAGGTTCGCCATTATGGTTGTACTGTAACTTTAATCTAATGTAATCTAACTTGAATATTAATCTGAATGCATATCATTTATTGTAGCAAGAAATTCCTCATTCTGTTTGCTGAGAATATACATATCTTTACAACTTATAGGCATCTGACTGTTGAGGCACTGTGAAATTGGTCCAGTTCTTGCATGAAAATAGTACTTTGCTGGGAAAATGGGACCATATCTATTCAGACAAGGCCTGTGAAGACATCTTGAAGTGATGCATTTAGAGCAAGTGATCTGCTTGGCTTCAACTGGACCATATTGCCTCCAGAAGTTGTGAATGATCCAACACTGGAAGGTTTTAAGATGTTGGATAACCATTTGTCTGAAGTGGTGTAGGGTTTCCTGCCTAAGCAGGAGGTTGGATTAGAAGACCTCCAAGGTCCCTTCCAATTCTGTTATTCTATTCTATTCTATTCTATTCTATTCTATTCTATTCTATTCTATTCTATTCTATTCTATTCTATTCTATTCATATGATGGCTTGTCAACCTGTTGAACCCATTTTTGGAGCATAGCTCCTGAAAATGATTTTGGACTATGCAGATAAACCCTTAGTTTTAGTGTAACATGATTATTATATAAAGATTTGAAATTTAGAAGAATGAAAATCCACATGAGGAACTATTTCTTGACAAAAGATGAGCAAATCCCTTCTAGTGATCCACAGAATACCATTCTACTGTTCCAAGCTGGATATCCTTTTAAGACTGGGCTACACACCTAAGTGGATTTAGCAGAGATTTCCTTTCTCAGATTACTGATTTATCATATGATTCAGGATCAGATACAGTTGCTGTATTGGAACTCTCTGTGCGAACTATTAGCCCTTGTTCTCACATGCTGATTGGATAATTTAGATGATTTGATAATTTAGGGCTGATAGAATTGGTACTAAAGATCAGCTGCAGCTACTGAAGGCAGTGATAGTTACACTTAGCAAAATGTCATGCTGTACGCTGACAGCTCATGCATATTATGGTTTGGCAGCTCTTCAAGATGGCTACAAGAAGCTAATTTCTATTATTTTAAAGGGTTTAATTGCAAGATACTCTCACAAAACTAAATAAAGTATTTCTATGAATCTTTTCTTCTAAAATAAAAACAAAAGAAAAAAAATTCTGCAAGCTTCAAACTTGACTAATAAAAGAGGTTGTTCAAACATAGTGGGGCACTAGGGAAGAAAAATTCTTACAGTTCCTGGACTGAAGCTCAGGTACTACAGCAATTTCTTCAAGTTGCAGCTGATGCAAAAAAAAAAAAAAAAGACAGACAATGGCACATGAGTTTTTGAAAAATGCAGATATTTGATAAATGATTCCAACACTTAATGTGACTTCAATACCAAAATTATATCCACAGTGGAACAACTTGTCTGCAGTAGTTGTGAATGCTCCAACACTGGAACTTTTAAAGAAAATGTTGGATAGCCATTTGTCTCAAATGGTGTAGGTGTCAAGGTTCCAGAAAAACCTCCTCTGCATAAAAAAAACTCAGAAGCCATTGTCTTTCAGAGTTCTTTACTAGCATAAGGAAACTGGCACACGTTGAGTCAAATTCCAAAACTGAACTTCCGGATTCTTTTCCCAGTTATGTAAACCCCAAGAGTCCCACCCCCCTAACCCCTTTGTTGGTCACATGGTCCCATGTTCTCCCAGTTTATTCAAAACCTCTTCTTGCCACTCCTTCTGCAGATGTGAACACAATCCGACCTTGACCGCTTGAAGAATGTTACCATACCCCTCAACCCCCCTTCTTCCCCTCAGGGGAAAAATGTGGCAGTGTCTGGAAACCTAAGGCCTAGTATGGTTTCCAGGCCTGACAGTAGGGTCTCCTGCCTGGGCAGGGGGTTGGACTAGAAGACCTCCAAGGTCCCTTCCAACTCTGTTATTATTACCTATTATTACTTCAAACATAAGATTGGAATAGATGAAACATATACGTATTTAAGAAACTTCCCACAAGGTCAAGGTAGAAATTAATTTTTCTATTTAAAATTAACTAGAAAATTAATTACACTAAATTTAGTTAAAATCATTTGATCTGGGCACTTAAGATGAAGGTGTGTTGAGGACTGGGAACACTGCCAAGACAGTGAAAGCTGCATAGATATAATTGCATTTTACACAAAAAGTAATGAAAGCGCTACATTTAATTATAAGGAACATTCAATTAAAATCTTTCAGGATATGTTACTTCAGTGCAGGAGAGAAACTTTCAGCTCATATCCTAGGGCTCTAAATTACTTGCTATCAACGGACATACTATGTTATAATTGTCACAAAATATGTCATTGGTATTGAGCAACATGCAACAGATATTTTCAGGCAATTAAATCTACAGGATAACAGACACAAAAATTATTTCCCCAGGGCTCTACATGGAAGGATAAGGAATGAAACAGGAGGTAAAAAGAGATTCACTTAGCTTCTAGTTGAGACTCTCAGGGCTGAAAAAAATTAGAATTGACTATAAAATTTAAGCTGAATATATGACAATTTATTGATGACATCTTTCCACACATTCATATGCATATTTATATAAAAGTGTGAGTATTTGGAAGAAAGTATGTTAGTAAGCATATCTGTACTTTTATGCATATACTTATATTTTATTTTGTGCGTGTGCGTGCGTGTTTATGTATGTACGTGTTTACTTGTGTTTCCATGAAAATAAGATTGGGTCTTATTTTCTTTTAGGCCCCAAAATAAGCACAAGGGCATATATTTGGGGGGGGGGTGTCTTATTTTTTTCCAGGTATGGGAGGCCCACTTCTTCTGCTTGCTCGTAGTGGGGCAGGAGGCCACGCTGAGGACCAGTGCTGCCACATTATGTAGGAGGGGGTAGAGCTGCCCCATGAGCCCTATATTGGTTTACCTCAGAGCCCCCGCACCTAGGCATCCATGCCCCAATATCTACTTTGCTTTGTGGCCAAGGCACCAGCACATCAGTCAGACTCCTGCTCCATTGGTGCTGTGAGCAAATAGAAGAAGTGGGCACATGCTGCACATGGCTGCTAGTGCTGCCACCTTGAGGCAAGCTTTGGAGTGTGGACAGCCTGGCTGTGGGGACCCTGAGGTAAGCTAGTGCAGGGTGCATGGGGCAGCACCATTACCTCCCCGCCTTGTTCCCATGGTACTGTGAGCAACCAGACAGAATGGGCAGACGGCCTGCTACACGGGCTCTTAAGTAGGGCTTATTTTGGGGGTAAGGCTTACATTAGTCACACAAATAAAAACATGCTAGGACTTATTTTAAAGATAGATCTTATTTTTGGGGAAACAATTATGTATTTATGTGTGTGTACATTACTATATTACAATATTAATACAATTAGAAATTGAGATTTTCTAATAAGTTTTATATGTAACAACCACATCACCAGTTAATATTAAAGAGTACTTCTTGTAAGAAAAGGATATTTTTCTATTTACATTATGGTTAACTAAGAAATTGTACTGCCAAATCTTACTTCCCCCATTTTTCCAAAACTCAGATGGAATACATGAGTGATCATCCCAAAAAGCCTGCCTCAGTTAGGAAACTCTCTCCTGCTGGATCTTCATTAAAAATATACATTATGAAAACATTTACTTAATCTATTATTTTTGTCCATTTTTAATAAATTTGGCAGTCTTCTTGTTAGCATTTTAAAAAATTTAGTTTACTTTTAGGTTTGTAAAAGCATTATACAAAAGTTAGACAGGGGCAGCAGTTGGTGACTTCTAGTCAATGTTGACTCCTCGAGACTGCCTAGGCATGTTCCTACACTTTTCTTGGCAAGACATCCAGACATGGTTTGCCAAGGTCCCGTTCCTATAGCTGAGAGAGAGAGAGACAGAAAGAGACTGGCTCAGGTTCATCCAGTTAGTTTTGTGCCTAGGATGGAACCAGAACTCATAGTCTCCCAGTTTATAGCCTGATGCCTTAAACATTACACCAAACTAGCTCTTCCTAACAAAAGTAGGAAATCAATAATAGAGATGTAAGGAGTAAGATATACAGGTAGTCCTCAGGTTATGACGACATGTTCAGCAACTGTTCAAAGTTACGGCAATGTTGAACAAGAGGAATTTATAATTGGTCCTCAAAGTTGCAGCTATTTCAACATTACCATGTTCATATGACTGCAATTCAGGCATTTGGCAACTGGCTCACAATTATGATGATTGCAGCATTCCATGCTCAAATGATCATCGTTGGTTTCCAACAAGCAAAGTCCCTGGGAGGCTGGCAAAAGAGTGGAAGTTGCTCCCACAAATTTCAAAGTTCTTAATGGGCACAGCTACCACCTGCTGTTCCAGCAGAAGCCCTAAGAGGGCTCCTGCTGGAAGAGCAGGGCTCATCTAAGAGGAACCCTGAACTGAAAAAGTGCTTTTTGTGAAAGAGTGCAGTTCTGTCCAGAGATAAATACAGATTTTCTTCCAAACCAATCCACTTCCAGATACATACATTTATTTCCAACAAAGTAACTGTTCAATTCTGTTTTTCCCTTCCAGGAAAGAACTTCAGTTGCCTCTCTGGAATGAAGACATATAGGTAGCCATTATTGTGTAGTGGGCTTCAGTAGGCAAGAAGCAGACCACCATAGCTACAACAACATTTATTGAATCAAAACTGGAACTGAGAAACAGCAGGCAATTGCCTGTAATTTATACTCTAGCCCCACAGGGCCTTAACCAATCATAGAAAAATCCTGCCCAAATATGAATGTACTGGGTTTCCCTCCAAAACAGTTGGAGTTAACAGTTAGGGTCATCTAAAGCTTAATTTCACTTTAGAAAGCTCCATTAGAGGGCTTAACTCAACTATATACATTCAATACATAACACCCCTCCCCACTACCATAGTTCTTATCCTCATAGTCTTTGAGATAGGCTGGGGGCCCACGGATCTGGTGGATCACTGCAATGTTACTGGTGAGTCCTGTTTAAGCGGGATATTGTCAATCTCCAATTGGACAGCATCTTGATGGCTGTTTTGGTCACCCATGATAGCAGCCCTTGGTACCTCCGTTTCTCCGGAGGCGGCCATGAGTGGTGTAGGCAAACTTGGAGGAAAACCGTTCCCTAGTGGGTCTTATAACACCACGGGATTCTCACCCAGGACCGCCTGCCAATGCCCTAACTGATCAATGTGGTGTCTGTGTATGCACTAAGTTCGGCATCAATTGTTGAACACCCAGTTAACAGTTCACAGCCCTGCCCCACACCCACAAGTTCATCACATTGTCCAATCAACTCTTCACACTCAATTGGATACAATCTTCAGGCAGTCTCCATCAGACGCAGGATGTCCTTGAATATGGAATGTTGTTATGACTAACTTTCTACCGCTTCAGCAACAACCCCCTCCCAACTTCCCCAGCAAAACAGAAAATTGCCTTCCAAAACTGACAGGCTTCCTCTCACCCCTCAGGAAAGAAACGAATCCTGGAACAAGACTGAAGTCAGGGGTTAACACAATTAGCACATTAACCACCTCCCCCCCCCTCAGGAGGACCCTTAGGTTGATCAGGGAATTTATCATGAAACTTTTTTTCCTCAAAGTTCCAATTTATTACAGATGTTATGTTGGTACAGCTGGGCAAACCCTTGAAACAGACAATCTAACTGTACGATCATTCCCCAGAATAACCTCACATGACAAAGGGCTCATTTCCTTAGTTATTTTAGCTGCCATCCAAGGTGCCCCACTCCCATAGTTCCTGGCCCAGACCAATTCACCTGGCTCTAAGTTCTGGGCGGGGGGGATTGGGTGAGCTGTCTCCACCGCTACTCTGTCTAGGTGAAGTCAGTCAAGCTTCATGGTAAGCCAGCAGCCCCACCTTAGCTCCGCTGGGCTGCAACCTGTTTACAGGGAGTTGTGTGTTGACACAGGAGGAAGTTCACCAGGCGGTGATTCCAGTTCCCAGTCGTCATACACTTGAGTGCCTCCTTTGTGGTCCTGACCATTCGTTTGACCTGACCATTGGTCACGGGGTGAAATGGAGCGGATGTTACATGCTGAAACATTTTGGCATTGAGGAAAGATTGAAACTGTTCCGCCGTGAATTGTACCCATCAGACACAATCACATCTGTCAGATCATGTGTGGCGAACAACTGGCACAACTCTTGGATGACTCTGGTTGTTGTCATTGATGAGACCTGTGCCATTTCCAACTACTTGGAATAACTGTCCACTACTATCAGGAACACCTGCCCCTGGAAAGGGCCCACAATGTCAATGTGCACATGAGACCATGGGGGGGGTGTGGTCTCCCAGGTGGTGCTTTGGTGTCTCCAGTCAGGCTTCTTGGCAGGCCTGGCAACTGCTTACTTGATTCTCAATGTCTTTGTCCAGGCCACACAAGTAGCTCCTGGCTAGAGCCTTCATCCAAACAATTCCTGGGTGCCCTCATGTATGGAATCCAGCACCTTGGAGTGAAGACTAGGTGGAATGATGACTCTGCTGCCCCACAGCACAGCACCCTTTTGGACCGACAATTCATTTTTCCTAGCAATGATTTTAATGCCTTAAACACTTTGTCTTGAGTGCTCAACCAGACCCAGGGTACTTTTTTTGCCAGTAGATGGTGTAGCAGGGCAGCCTTATGTGATAAGAAGGAGTAGTAAAAATTGAGCAAGCTTTTGGTGTGGGGCTTGTTGAATTGCCTTTAGTTTTGCTTCAGATGGGTGGATTCCAGCAGTGTGGATGTGGAAACCCATGAATTCTGTTGATTCCATGTCGATCTGGCACTTTTCCTCCTCCTGTGGAAATGTTGGAATACTGTGTAGAGATGTTCCATCAAGACTACTGCTGATTCCCCCACAATCAAGACATCATCACAGTACAGACAGATGCTTGAAATGTTCTTCAGTGTTCATTCCATAATACTTTGGAACAACCCTGGTGCTATGTTTACCCCAAATTACAAGCAGCGCACTCAGAATGCACCTCTGTGTGTGACTATTGTTTGTGCTTCTTTGGTAGCGTCATCTACCAGTAGCTGCTGGTAGGCCTGGATGAGGTCTAGCTTAGTGAAGATTCTGCCTCCGTTGAGCGAGGCGAGGATGTGGCTTTCCACTGGTACACGGGTAAGCATGCTGGTGTAGTGCCTTGTTTATGGAGCACTTGTAGTCTGCACAGATGCAAACATCCCCATTAGGCTTAACTGGGGTCACTGTGAGAGTCTCCCACTGGCTAAAGTCCACAGGCTGGAGCATTCCCTGCTGTATCAGCTTGTCTAGTTCTGCTTCAGTTTTAGGCTTCAATGAAAAGGGAACCCTGAGCAGTTTCAATTGGATTGGAGTTACTGCTGGATCGAGGTTGAGTGAAATGGGTGCCCTTTTGTATTATCCCAGCTCAGTGCTGAATATGTCAGCATATTGTTGGCCTACCTATTGTGGCTAAATCAACTATTTGGGTTTGATGAATGCCCATCACTCTGATGCCCAGGACCTCGAACCAGTCCAGACCCATTAGCCTAGTGCGTGGCCCTTCTATGACCACTATGCTGAGAGGACCCTCAAATTCTCTGAATTATACTCCAATGGTAGCCTCACCCTTACGGGAACACAATTACTCTGGAAATCCATCAGCACTAAGCTCAATGATTTGAGCAAGACCCACTGTTGGCTATGTTTGCAAATGTGATTGAAAGTCATGGAGCAGATACTGGACAGGGCCGATCCATTATCTAGCTGCATGGAGCATGGGACCTCTTGCAATTTTAGTTGGAGTCTTATTTTTTCTTTGATGGGACATTGGACCCCTGTGCATTGGATGCTACGCCTTCCCAAGCAGTATTCAACTCTGTTCTGTTCTGGGGGGCATTTCCCCTTGTGCTGTTGTGTTGCAGGATTCACTTCCCAGTGACGACCACCTCAAACTCTGGTAATGTGCCCTTGTTTCCCACAGGCATGGCATATTGCTGTGCAGAATCTGCACTCTGCTCTTTCATGCAGTCCCCTGCAGCTTGAGCAGCTCTATGGGGGAGTTGCTTGCTCTGTGGAGTGTGGCAGCCTGGGTGGCTCTCTCCACAAGTGATTTATTTCTTTGCTTTCACTGGGCTCCCCTGAGCCTTCTGCGGTCTCTTGGTGGATTGTTGGGGGGCTGGTGTGAGTTTTTGGTGGCTGGAGGGTCTTCATGGCCCCTCCAGCAGCCTCATCCACCATGACTTCTTTCAATGTATCTTGGAAAGTCAGTTTCTCCATGGCAAGTAGGCACTGCTGCAATTCACTATTACGCAGGCCACTATTACGCAGGTAATAGTGCGTAATCCACTATTACACAGGTCTTCCAGATCAGAGAACTCGCATTGGTGCAAGCTTGGTGAAGGGCTGCCACAAACTCTGCTACAGATTCCCCAGACTGCTGTTCACGTTGCTCAAATGCATAGTGCCAGGTGATGACCAAAAGTTTAGGCTCAAAATATTCTGTTATTTTTTTCTTGAGGTCTGTGTAGGCCAGTCTCTACACTTGCTAGTGCTGTCAAGTTTTCAGCGATATCAAACGTGGCTTGTCCTCAGACACATAGTATGGTTGCAGCCTTCAGGCCATCATCCATGACCTGGTTAGCCAGGAGATAGTTGTCTATTAGGGAGACATATGAGGGTGAGTAATATTGAATTCATTGAGCCTTCCAGTTTAGCCATTTTGAGAAGGCCTCTGTGGTGCTGGTTAATGCTTGTACTGCTGTGGTTGGAGTCCTGGGTATGGATCCCTCAGGTATATCGGTGCCTCCAGTGTGTCTTACTGGCAGGAAGGGCGGGGAGAATGGTCCCACCAGGGCTCTTTACCTGGTCTGACACTCAGTGATTTCAGCGTGCCTCCAGTGTGGCTTCAGCGTGCCTCCAGTGTGGCTTCACCCAGGCAGGGGTGAAGACTAGTCCTGCTGGAGCTCGTTACCCAGCCTATCACCCAGTGATTTCAGTCTCCTGATTAGCAGCAGCTTTCTCCTCTGCAGCATCCCATTTTCATCGCCACTATTGTGTAGTGGGCTTCATTAGGCAAGAAGCAGACCAGCATACTACAACAACATTTATTGACTCAAAACTAGAACGGAGGAACAGCAGGCAATTGCCTGTAATTTATACTTTAGGCCCACAGGGTCTTAACCAATCATAATACTTGAAAAAGTCCATCCAGATATGAATGTACCAAATTTCCCTCTAAAACAGTTGGACAGTTAACAGTTAGGGTCATCTAAGGTTTAGTTTCACTTTAACAGGGCTTAACATAACTAACTTAACATTCAATACATAACAGCCATCATCAACATATCACTAATTTATGTGGCTATATAGAGATATGAAACTATTAGAAGAAAAAGAATCAACCTTATACCATATCAAATTGGGCCATCTAAACACTATTAGTTCCCAACACTAACTGGAACGGATTGTTTATCAAGAAAAAGATTACTACAATAGAATGCAGTACTCTGCAAGCCTCCACAGTAAGTCTAGAAACAAACCCATTTATTTCAAATAATATTTCTTGTTTTTACTCCCACTTATCTGTGTGTATCGGAGAAGACCATTTTTCTGCTTTATATGCTCCAATTTAGTTCTCATACAGACTTGCAGCTATGTACAGCCTCCTTGCCCCATTGGTCTGCAGTGTCATACTCAGAAATTAAAACCATAATTAAGCAGTTTAAACCATGAAAAGTCCTGGATCATATCTCATTATTTATAAACAGCAATGTGGAGTTGTGGGACCCAGTGCTGGCTTTTCTTTTTACAATAATAGATCACTTCACCAGACTGAGTCTTTGTTATTATAATTCCAATATTCAAGAATGGTTAAAAAAATCCTGCTAGCTTCTACCCAATTATTTTATATAATCACATCAGCAAAATGCATGTTAACATATTATATTTTTGAACTTGATAAAATCTGGAGCCTCTGTAGAGTTTTAAGCCCCTGGAAGCCCAAATATTCACCTGGATTATGTATCTAAAAATAAGGAAATTTAACTATTAGGTTAATTGTTTTGCTTGAAAGTACCATTTATACCTGTAATTAATTTGGAACAAAACATCTAAAAGAACTGCTATATAGGCTCAACTAGGACCATACAGTAATACAGCTATTCCACAAAAATTCCAAACCAAATCTTTGAAAAATATTTTCCAGATTGCTCTCCAGATTCCAAATACAATGTTCTATCGTAAAGCTAAACCCACTTTCTGGATAAATATTTTACATATTGGCTAAATTATTCAATCATCCAGTTGTTGGCCTATTGAATTCTGGCAGACAGTTTAAAATCCACTTGGAAAAATATAACCTGAAGAAATTGAATTACTATGGTTTCATCATAATATGGTGTCCTATTGTTTCCTTTCGTTATATCCAATTAATATAGTTATTACATACTCATACTTATATATATGCTATATATATTGTATAGTTATTTCATGATAATAATAATAATAATAATAATAATAATAATAATAATAATAATAATAATAATAATAATAATAATAATAATAATTTAATTTCTATATGCCTATATATACTGTATGACAAAATAAATAAATAAATAAATAAATAAATAAATAAATCTGTGATGCAAATTTACTCCTAGAACCAGATGAAACTAAATCAATGTTAAGACAAAGGATTTGTGTCACCTTAGAAGATCTGTTAGAATCTGATGTTCTTTCATGGACTATATTCAGGGGTGAAATCTAAAAAATTTTGCTACCTGTTCTGTGGGTATGGCTTGGTGGGTGGGTGTGTCCTGTGACTGAGTGGGCATGGCCAACTCAATGTCACTCACAGCCATGCCCACTCAGTCACAACCCCCCGCCAAGCCACGCCCACAGAACCCAGTAGGGAAAAAAATTAATTTCTATTCTGCCTTTTCCCTTTCCCTCGCCACCTGTTCTCCCTTCACCTAGGCCCCGGAGCCGCCACCTGCCTCAACGGGTCGGGGAATGCACCATTCCCCAACTCTGGCCTTTCTCCAGAGCTGCCCCCCACTCACCGCCCGCTCGCTGCCTGCTCGTCCTTCACTTTTGGTCAGGGGCCGGGGCCTCATTCCCTGAGGCCCGGAGTCGCCCCCTGCTCACTGCCTCCTCAACCGGGTTGGGGAATGCACCATTCCCTGACACCAGCCTTGTCCCGGAGCCACCGCCCGCTCTTCCTTCATCACGCAGCATATACTTACTTTCCTCCAGCAGCTGGCAAGCATTCAAAAGTTACCGGAGTTGCTATCCTTGAATATGCCAACTTGTTCTATGCGCCGGCTGCGCAAGCGCACACCCAACCTGCCGTTGATAAATAAATGAAATAAACGGTGTACGCTTGCGCAGCCGGTGCATGGAACAAGCAGCAATGGTGGCGGCATATTCAAAGAGAGTGACTCCAGTAACTTTTGGATGCTTGCCTTTCCTGGCAGCCAGCTGCTGGAAGAAAATAAGTTTACGCTGCGTGGCGAAGGAAAAGCGGGCGGCGGCTCTGGGACAAGGCTGGTGTCAGGAAATGGTGCATTCCCCACCCCGCTTGAGGCAGGCGGCGAGCAGGGGGTGGATCTGGGGTCTCAGGGGAATGAGATATCCCTGGGCCCTGACCAAAGGCAAAGGGAGAACAGGCGGCAAGAGGGCAACAAGTGGGCAAAGGAAGAGAGGGCGGCGGCTCCAGGGAAAGGCCGGAGTCGGGGAATGGTGCATTCCCTGACCCGGTTGGGGCAGGTGGCAGTTCCAGGGCCTCAGGGAATGGGCCCCGGCCCCTGACCTAAAGACGAGCAGGTGGCGAGCTGCCTTCCTGGTGTTCTGGTATCCAGCTTGCAAAGGCTGGACTGTGGGCCGTGGAGTGGTTCGGGGGCATGGCCAGCCAGCGATTGCTACCGGATCAGCGAACCAAAACCAATCTCCGCTACCTACTCGCCCAATCCAGTCCGATCCGGTAGCATTTCACCCCTGGCTATATTCATATACAAAAAAGTTTTGAATTTTTATTTATACTAAATTTCAATTCCTAAATTTAGAAGCTCTAACCTGTTTCAATATTCTTCTCACACCGGTTTTGGAGAAGAAATATAGGAAAAATATTTTATGAAATATCACACTGTCCCAGGGGCATGGTGCCATAGAAACTATGATCCACGACCTCCTTTAGTATCCCAGTTTTACAAAGATATCTAACCTTTATCTCCTTTGTTTCATTTCAAAGCTGTGCAGACATTCTAACAGCTTTTGTTAAAGGAACAGACTGCTGCCACCTCTCTCATTGCCCTCCTATCCATAACATGAGATGATAATGGTAGCTGCAGTATATACTTTTTTGATGGCAGCTTATCTGGATAGGAAGACCAGAAAAATAATGATAATGAATCATGCCCTTCATCCTTGCAGTGATGTTGACAGATTCCATTTACCAAGGAAAATCAGTGGGCATCAAATGTTATAAGTATATCAGAATATTGAAGAAGAAAAAATTGTACTGGTAAAGCATCAACTCTATATTTCTATTCTTGGTAACCTAATTGATGTTGTGACTGAACTCTAGTAAACTGAATGGTTTTTGGTACGTGGAGCATCACCAGGATCCAGGCCCAGCAGTAGTCATGGTTTGTCACTGTCCATGGTCAGCATTTATACTCTGACAGTGAATCTGATAATTAAAAATCTTCTTTCCTTCTCTGCTTTTTTTTCTTTTGCAATCACATTTTATTAAGTACTTGTAAGCTGCCCAGAGTCATCTTATAGGAGAGATGGGCAGCATAAAAATTTAATAAATAAATAATAATCTGGCTCTACAATATTGATTGCAGACTGAAAAGAAAAAAAACAAGCAATGTAGAACTAAAAAATGTTTCATCTCCCATTATTTCCAGCTGCCCCATGGAGAACATCTTGCTGATTGGTTCTCTGTACAATTTTTTTTTAGTCTGGAAAAAAACTTATTCAATTTTCTCAGGCTTTAAAAATGTTACGTGACTACATTTCCTTAAGGATCATATACAAAGTTACCAAAACTTTTTTGCATCGTGACAATGCAGATATAAAGTTAAAATATCCTAAAATAATTTGGACATTATTACCATGTCACTGGGACCACAGTTGAAGGAACAGAACCAGTATTGGGTTTCAATTTCGGCTGCTACCAGTTCGCTCATGGGCGTGTGTGCACTTGTGTGAACACTTCTGCGCATGCGCAGAGACATCTGTGTGAGTGGGCGAAGCCTCCTGCCGTTGCGGCTACCGGTTCCCCCGATCCGGAGCTACCACCACTGAACAGAACCCACCACTGAACAGAACCCATATGATATATGTTCATGCTATATAGCTTTGGTTGTACAAATCAAACTTTAATTACCCTTTTTAAAGGTACCAAATTTTAGCCTTTCTTTCCTTCCCTTTCAAAAGGAAACTTTACGTCTAACTGGTGTATAGATTACAAAAAATGTGAAATAATGTGGATCCTGAACAACTTCATGATATAAATTATATAACATGTAGAGAGAACACAATTACTATAAATCAGGGATGAAATGCTCCCAGTTCAGAGTTTTCTTCAGCCGAAAAAATGCCTTTAAAAGTTAAAAAAAAAAAGCCTTTGATGATCCCGTGGCTTAGCTGGGATCGTCAGAACCCTTCAAACTCTTTTTTTCAACAACCTCTTCAGCCAAAGAAAAAGAGAAAGGGTTTTAGGCAGCTGAGTTGCCTGATCACCAGAACCTTTAAAAAACATGTTTTCCACAAGCTCTTTGGCCAAAGAGGTTGTTAAAACAATCCTTTTAAGAGGTTCTGGGCTGCAATCAGGCAACTTCAGTTAGGATCGTCAGAGGAGCTTTTAAAATCTTTTTTTCCTCTGGCGATCCCAGATGAGTTTCCTGATCATCACAGGCTTTTAAAATCATTTTTAACAACCTCTTACAACAGCCCCTGCCCATGCCCACCCAATCGCCCCACTTACCTAATTACTGCTCCTTTCGGGCTCGCTCTGCCTTGCTTTGGCTGCTGCAATCAGTTGCATTAGCTAGCAACTGAATCTGCCTGCCTGCAATCGATCTCTTCGGTGAGCAACTCAATCTGCCTGCCTCCAGTTGGGTAAGTAAACTATTAAAAAATAGTTATTTGGGTGTTTTTTTAAGGAGTTGGGGTTTTTTAGACAGCAATTTAAAGTTAAGGAAGTTTTAAATTTATCTGTTTTTATCTAAAACAGGGGTCTCCAACCTTAGTAGCTTTAAGGCTTGACTTAAAGTCCCAGAGTTTCTCAGCCAGCTTTCCTGGCTGAGGAACTCTGGGAGTTAAAGTCCACAAACCTTAAAGTTACTAAGGTTGGACACCCCTGATCTAAAAAAATATAAATAAAATAAAATAATAAAATAAAATATTTGTTCAGCTTTCTGAGATTTGGTGTGTTTCTGTAGTGTTTCACTCTAACTATACAAACACACAAAATCTCACAAAGCTGTATGTGGCATTTGTGTGTGTGTGTGTGTGTGTGTGTGTGTGTGTGTGAGTGAGTGTTGTTGTGTTGTGTTGTGTTGTGTTGTGTGTGTGTGTGTAAAGTGCGAAAGTTGGTTTTTGAGCTTTTTGTGGCTGTGGAAGGTTCCTGCTTGTTGCAGGGGCCATTTTGGGTAAAGTGCAGCTGCTTTTACATTGTGTGTGTCAGTTGTGTTGTGGTGTGGTGTGTGTGTGTGTGTGTAAAGTGTGAAAGTTGATTTTTGTGGCTTTTTGTGGCTGTGTGAGATTCCTGCTTGTTGCAGGGGCTATTTTGGGTGAAGGGCAGCTGCTTTTACATTGTGTGTGAGTCAGTTGTGTTGTGTGTGTTTAAAGTGTGAAAGTTGGTTTTTGGTACCTCTTATTGTTTTGTATACTTTATTATTTTTATTATTTATTGTTATTGGCCACGCCCACCCAGTCATCTGACCACCAAGCCATGCCCACCAATTAAGCCACGCCCACAGAACAGGTAGGGGAAAAAATTAGATTTCACCCCTGCTATAAATGCAAGATTGTCTTTTAGTTAGAAAAAAAATGGGATTTCTTCTTTGAAAGAAATAGCAACTAGCACCCTCTAGTGGAATGAATTAAATTTGCTTTCTCTTTACAAGTCTGTGAGACTGCTACAGTAATATTTATTTTAAATTGATTATACAGTACAAATGTCATCAAAATTTAGAGCTCCCAAAAGGGTAACCTGTATATTTTTGAAATTTAAAACATTTGAAATGATGTTTTATTCTTTAGAGTTGCTTGATTTTTTACATTTTTTTTAATCTTTCCTGGTTTTACCAACGCCCACACTTATATAAACTATATTGAACTTCATTAGTATTGATTAGAAAATAATATATATTATCTCACTTAGTATAAGTGCTGAAAAATATCATATATATCTTAATATAACAGAGAATGAAAGATTTATATTACCTGAAGGTTTATATAATTATAGCTTATAATCATTATAATGTTACTATTATAATGTTACTATCACAGTGTCACTCTATCTCAGAAAACATCATCATAGTGTCATTTACAAACTAAAATAATGTTAATTTATGCAGCCTATGTATATATATTTATCCAAGATAAAAAAATAAAGCAGGATAGGATTTTATTTGTTTGTTATCTATATACTATTAAAACTCGCCTATTTGCCTGTGTGTAACCTTTAATTGAACTAAACAGTGCACGGCAAAGTAACAGTTTTTGAACCAAGGTACCTAAAATGGGCTAATTTATAGAATGCATTTAAAATCTAGAACCCATGATTCCTGTGGAACTGAAATTTGGCAAATTTTATAAAAACAAATATCAGAAAGTTATCATTAAACATTCATTACATATCATATCATATATCATATTACATATCAGATCCTTCTGTTGACTGTACTATGCAATTCAACATAGGCTATATTCAAGGTAGATATATCTCTGAATATCTTCCTGAATTTTAATAATTTTTCCACTGAAGGTTATGCATCAGAAGCTCTACTATTGTTGAAGGCATTGAACAATCTTTTAAGGAAATATTTCTGAAATGATGGTCCAATGAGAGTCCTTAAGGAACAATAAAACCTGAAAAAAGTACAAGTGGTAACCCAAGAACTGACATAGACCAGGGATTCCCAACCCCCAGGCCCTAGATCACTACTGGCCATGACCTATTCAGAATTGGGCTGTGTGAGTGGCTGGCTAGATCAGGGGTCTCCAACCTTGGCAACTTTAAGACTTGTGGACTTCAACTCCCAGAGTTCTGCTGGCTGAGGAATTCTTTGCTTCTCAGCTTTGCTGGCTGAGGAATTCTGGGAGTTGAAGTCCACAGGTCTTAAAGTTGCCAAGGTTGGAGAGCCCTGGGCTAGATCATGCGTACATGAGCACAGCTTAACTTGCACAAGCGGGTGCTCACGTGTGTATGCAGTAGTCTGCCATTCATGCTGGCTCACCTCATGCACACCAGTCTGTCTCTCACACAGCCCAGTTCCCCTCTCCTCACAACTGGGCTACCGAGTCACAAAGGTTGGGAACTGCTGATATAGACAACTTCTCTAAGGAAAGGAGGAAGAAGAATTAAAGAATTGCCCAGAAAAATCTATCTTCACTGACATGTTGCATTTTAAGGTCTTGTGTGTTGTACAAAATTTGTCAACCAGTTGAATGTAGTTTGGTGCTCCATGTTGCCAAGAAAATTCTGAATGACATTCTTGAATGCTTTCCAGGAAATTTTCTCTGGCTCAACTAACAGTTCTTGTCACTGATGTTGTATCTGAACTGTGTGCCAATGAAAATGGCTTTTTTAAAAACCTTGGTATCAGTTATTCTTGGAAATATCTGTTTCAAACAACAAAAATCTTCACCTCCCTTATTCTTGTTGCTTTCACAAAATTTTCTCAGCAGTCCACATTTTATGCGAAGCAAAGGCAAAAATATTTTTGTCGAGTCAACAAGTGATTCATGTGCCACAATTTTTGTCCTGGAATCAAATTCTTTTAGAATGAACATTTCTTTTTTAATGTAATATGACTCTCTTGAATGCTATCCCATTCACATATGGAACAACAATACTTGATATATCCAAGCTGCATTCAAAACAACAGAGGACTAATTTTAGATCGGCACAGATATTTCAGTTATACTTGGTATATTGAATTAGCTTCAACAACAGTTCCAAAAGTGCAGCATAGCCAACTTACAGGTTATTTTTGTGACAGATTCATTAGCAACAAAAAAAAAATCTATAAAATACACCCCAAAGTGTTCAGGAAGCAAAATCTTTGATGTCCAATGCCTTTTTTCCTTTTTTCAGCCATTTTCACCCTATTTACACAGTAATTTTAATTACCAGTACATTAGTACCCCATTGTTATTATATCACAATTCTGCAAAATTATATTTAGTATTGCTTCATGGAGTGCACTGTTAATACTTTTCACTTTTTTAAAATTTTATTTTTCAGAAATCTCTTCAATTTTGATTCCGCCTAAAAGTTGGTAGGCTGATGCTATTCAGCTTTAGCCTACATCCAACCCTGACGACAAACATTTTACGCTGATAGAAGCAACATCCTATATTCCTAGAATGGCTATTGCATTTCCTGCTTACTGGTTAGCATTTTTTTCCCCTCTTCATAGCGGCAGCAACAGTAACGTAATTCATGCCTTGCCCAACTGTGTATAAACCTAATTGCCTAACAGGAACATGTCACACTGTCCCTCTAAACTGAAAATAGATAGGGGCAGGGTAAGGGTAAGAGGAAGAATGGTTTCCAATTAAGAGAAATATGAATGAATTGAGAAAATACATTATTCAGACATTTGAATCATTCATAAATTCAGTTCTCCTTTTTTTTTTACAAAAGGATTATGCTTAAACTAAGTATTATATATCAATCTCTTGCCCTTCAGAAGATCTCAGTTGTATTTCTTTCATTCATTCATTCATTCATTCATATTATAATTTATTTGAAATTAGAATTTTTCAATGCAGTACAAATATATATAAAAAAAAAAACATAAAACATATGAAAAAGAAATGGAGAGAAAAGTTATGCCTTCTACCTTTCTTTTGTTGAGTAATTATATCTTATTCTTTTCCCCATCTTCATTAGCTCTTTTTAATCTCCAAATCAAGAAATCATTAATTCAATCTTTTAACAAAAAGTTGATAAAAGATTGCCAGTGAAAACACTCTTTGCTGGGTTTTTTTCTCTAATTGGTCTACTTTACCTTTTATGAAAGTTTATTTTTTGATTGAATCTTTCACTGTTTTTTTTTTTTGTTTTTTTTTTACATTTATACCCCGCCCTTCTCCGAAGACTCAGGGCGGCTTACAGTGTATAAGGCAATAGTCTCATTCTATTTGTATATTTTTACAAAGTCAACTTATTGCCCCCCCAACAATCTGGGTCCTCATTTTACCTACCTTATAAAGGATGGAAGGCTGAGTCAACCTTGGGCCGGGCTCGAACCTGCAGTAATTGCAGGCTTTGTGTTCTTAATAACAGGCTGTTCTTAATAACAGGCCTTACCAGCCTGCGCCATTCACCGGTAGTCCTTGACTTACAGCCATTTATTTAGTGATCATTCAAAGCTAAATTAAAACATTAAACAAATTAAAAGCAAGAATTAAAAATCAAGGACACATGGGGAGGGCAGGGGCAGAATGGGGGAGGTGATATCTGTTGTTACTTGATCAACCACCTCCATTATATTGTCCCTCCAGTGGGACCCTAGGCTTTTACGAAAGGATAGGAGGGTTGGTGCCAATCTCCCATTGAGGGGCAAGATATTCCAGAGAGCAGGAGCAACAGCAGAGAAGGCCCTCCTCCTGGACCCCACAGGGTGCTATCAGACAGGAATGACACATATATATTTGAATTGTGAAAATAATGCCTTACTGGAAGCGGTTATTCTAAGAAGACATAATAATAATAATAATAATAATAATAATAATAATAATAATAATAATAATAATAACAACAACAACAACAACAACAACAACAACAACAACAATAACAACAATAACAACAAAGTCGAAACTGCTTCACATTTAATATGTGAATGCAGCAAAATCGCACAAACTGATTACAAATCTAGACACAACCGAGTTGCTAAATTAATCCACTGGTCATTATGTAAAAAATACGAGTTGCCTGTATCCAAAAAGTCATGGGAACATAAAGTGAAAAAGTTATAGAAAATGTGAAGGTGAAGATCTTGTGGGACTTTCGAATACAGATGGATCGTCACTTGGAACACAACACACCAGATATCACAGTTGTGGAAAACCGAAACGTACAATTTATTGACATTGCGGTACCAGGAGATGCCAGAGTTGAAGAAAAAGAACTGGAAAAAATCATGAAATATCGCAACCTGGCCATCGAAACTACACAGCTATGGATGAAACATGTAACAGTGATATCCATTGTCATTGAGGCACTTGGTACCATGTCCAAGAATTTTATAAGATACATCAACAAATTGCAGCTTCTTGCAATAACACCAGCAGAACTGCAAAAAACTGTGCTATGTGGAACATCATATATCTTAAGAAGGTACTTGGTTGATACCTAGGACGCTGGCAGCAACCTGTATCAACCATCAGCACCAGTCAATGGTATTTGTGATGCCTTTTTGAATATTCAGTTGACTGAGTTTCATGTTTAATAAATAAATAAATAAATAAATAAATAAATAAATAAATAAATAAATAAATAAATAATAATAATAATAATAATAATAATAATAATAATAATAATAATAATAATAATAATAATAATAATAATAGCATAATTCGCCAAAACATCACACAGTCCTAAATGCTTGGGAAGTGTTCGACTAGTGATCTGTGATACGAAATCCAGCATAATTATCTTGTTTGCTGTGTATACTGTCATTCTGTGTAAATAAAATAATAATAATAATGGTTACAAATACCTAGGCATATTGGAAGCAGATAACATCTTGAATGGAAAAGTCAAAAAGTCAATTCAAAAGAAATACATCAGGAGGGTCCCTAAAATATTAAAATCAAAACTGAATGCTGTAAACATAATTAAAGGCACTAATACATGGGCAGTTCCAGTGACACACTACTCAGCTGGAATCATCAATGGCTGAACTAGAAAACTTGGACCAGAAAATGCAGAAACTTTTGAATATATACCACGCTTTACATCCACGAAGTAACATCGATAGGTTGTACCTGCCAAGAAAAATAGGGGGCAGAGGACTTTTGCAAATCCATCAAACTGTAGAAGAAGAAAAACAAAGTTTGTATGATTATGTGAACCAAAGTACAGAAAAATTGCTGCAAGCTCTGAAAATGGAAAACATTAGAAAAGCAACAGAAATAAAGGCAGAATATAAGGAAAAATATTTAATCTGGATTAAATATTTAATCTAATTAAATAGATGGAAAACCAAAGCTTTGCATGGATAGCACTTGAAAAACATTGAAGGAAAATTTGATAACAACTTTACATGGGCATGGCTTAAGATGGAACCATCAAGAAAGAAACAGAAGGTTTAATACTTGCTGCTCAAGAACAAGCACTTCAAACTAATGCCATGAAAGCAAAGATACAAAAATCCACTGACAATCCAAATTGCCGACTTTGCAATGTCAAAGTTGAAACTATTTTACATTTAATATGCGAGTGAAGCAAAATCACACAAACTGATTATAAAGCTAGACATGACCGAGTTGCTAAATTAATTTAATCCGAGTTGCTAAATTAATTTTTATATATAAAAAAGACTTACCTGTATCCAAAAAAATCCTGGGAAAATAAAGTGGAAAAAGTTGTCGAAAATGAGAAGGTGAAGATCTTGTGGGACTTTCGAATACAGATGGGTCATCATTTAGAAGACAACATGCCAGATATCACAGTTGTTGAAAACTGAAGTGTAAATTTATTGAGCTGTGGTGGCACAGAGGTATTGCGCAATACTGCAGAAGTAGCCTGCAGTATTGCAGGCTACTTCTGGTGATCACCGGCTGCCAGTAGTTTGGCAGATCGAACCTCACCAGGCTGAAGGTCAGCTCAGCCTTCCATCCTTCCACAATGGATAAAATGAGGACCCAGATAGTTGGGGGTAATATGCTGACTCTGTAAACCACTTAGAGTGGGCTGTAAAGCACTGTGAAGTGGTATATAAATCTAAGCTATTGCTATATTGCTGTACCAAGAGGTGCCAGATTTGAAGAAAAAGAACTTAAAAAATCATAAAAGATCGCAACCTGGCTATTGAAAACTACGCGATTATGGATAAAACATGTAACAATGATACCCATTGTCATCAGGGCACTTGGTACCATGTCCAAGAATTTTACAAAATACATCAATAAATTGCCGCTTCTTGCAATAACACCAGTGGAACTGCAAAGAACTGCGCTACTTGGAACATCTTAAGAAGGTACTTGGTCGATACCTAGGATGCTGGCAGCAATTCGTATCAAACATCAGCACCAGTCAATAATATTTGTGATACATTTTTAAATGTTCAGTTGACTGAGTTTCATGTTTAATGAATTTTATTTTTATTTTATTTGTTGAATTTATATTGCTGCCTATTCGCCCATTGTGACTCAAGGCAGCTTACATAATTTAAAACCACATTAAAAAAACAATAAAACTAATAAAAGTATCAAATAAATTAATATAATAAAAGAACCCCCCACCTCCCACACCAGCGGCAGCAGATCACATGAGTATTTAATGGGCTCTATCCCACTCTGGGTTCTCCAGGCCCACTGGCAGAACCAGGTCTTCAGAGCCTTCTGGAAGAGTATTAAGAGTGGGGACCATTCTAATCTCTGGGAGAATGATGTTCTAGAGAGAGGGAGCCAACATGGAGAAGGCTTTTCTTCTGGGCCCCACCAGGTGAATTTTCCTCAGGGATGGGACCTGCAGCATTCCCTGCTTCCCCGCTATAATAGGTCAGGTAGATGTGACCGGCAAGAGAAGGTCCCTCAGATAACTTGGTCCCAAGCCATGAAGGGCTTTAAAGGTGACAACCAGCACCTTGAATTGTATCCGGAAGCAAATCGGCAGCCAATGCAGCTCCCGCAGGAGAGGTGATACATGTGCACACTGGGGCCTGCACAAAACCATGCGGGGCACTGCATTTTGCACCAATTGAAGCTTCTGGATGCTCTTCAAGGGCAGCTCCATGTAAGGCACATTGCAATAGTCAAGACAGGAAGTAACTAGGACATGAGTGACTGTGAATAGGGATTGTTGGTCCAGGAAAGGGCTAACTGGCACACAACCGCAGTTGCGCAAAGGCCTTCCTGGCCATAACCATCACCTGCTCTTCAAGCAGGAGATGTAAATCCAGGAGAATCCCCAGATTACACACAGGGTCTGTTTGGGATAGTGCCATCCCATCCAAGACCAAAGATGACAATTCTCCCTGAGCCAACAAACTCCAAACCCAGAGCCACTCAGTCTTGCCAGAGTTTAGTTTCAATCCATTGCTCCCCATCTAGCCCTTAACAGCCTCCAAGCACTGCAAGAGGGAGGACACTGCATCACTTAACTCACCATGGGCTGAGACTCAGCTGAGTATCATCAGCATATTGGTGATATCTCAGTCCATGGTGGTGGATGATCTCACCCAGCAGCTTCATATAAATGTTGAACAGGAGTGGAGAGAGTACCGAGCCCTGCGGAACCCTGCAAAGCAGTGGGGAGGGCTGGATCACTCCCCTCCTATCAACACTGATTGAGAGCTGCTTCAGAAAAAGGAAGTGAACCAGGATAGCACAAGGCCTCCCACTCCCATCCCCTGAAGCTGCTCCATGAGAATACCATGGTCAATGGTATTGAAAGATGCCAAGAGGTCATGTAGAGCAAGGATGGATGCTCTACCCTCATCCCGCTCCCGCCAAAGATCCTCCAAAAGTGTGACCAATGCTGTTTCTGTCCCAAATCCAGGCCTGAATCATGACTGGTAGGGGTCGAGATATTCCATTTCATCCAGAAACCTCTGGAGCTGCCTCGCAACCACCTTCTCAACTACCTTCCCCAAAAATGGAAGATTGGAGACAGGTCGGAAATTATCCAACCGGGTAGTGTCCAGTAATGGCTTCTTAAGAAGAGGGTGGACCCAGTGGTGGGATTCAAATAATTTAACAACCAGTTCTCTGCCCTAATGATGTCTTCCAACAACCAGTTCACCAAACTGCTCAGAAAGTTAACAACCGGTTCTCCCGAAGTGGTGTGAACTGGCTGAATCCCACCACTGGGTGGACCACAGCCTCCTTAAAGTGCTGGGGCTCTGCCCCTCTGTAGGGAAGGATTAATCACTGCCAGAGTCTACCCGTCTGTCACCTCCTGGGAACCTTTCACAAGCCAGGAGGAACATGGTTCTAAAACACAGATGCTTGCTTGCATACTTTCTAGGATCCTGTCTACATCTTTGGGAGCAACAGGTTCAGAAGTTAAGTGTTATATGTAATATATAATTGAATGTTGAGATATAATTCTGGACTGTTATCTTGTATTCTTTGGTCTTTTTGCCTTACAGAATATTAATATTGAAAAATCAATTTAAAAATGGATTATCCCATGTAGATCATTATTGGTATATAATATATTAGCATTATCACATGCACATCACCATTGGTATGTATGATGATGATGATGCTTAAAAATATATCAAAAAATAAATGAATCTTCACACTTCAATGTTACTTATAGACTCTGCTTGTTTTAGAATTAAATAACTGCTAAGCTGATTCACATAACAGATTGAAGCAAATAAACTGAACTGAACAACCGTAACCATTAAACACACATAACATATTTTGCCCCCAAAAAATCTACTTTATTACAGGTTATCATGAGGACCTTATTTACAACTATGAAAACCTGGTGGCAGAGTTCCCACGACGCACTATACTACAAACAACATAACCACATTTTAGCCTACCTTATGTATTAGACAAAATCAAGCCTTTTTGTCCACTGCCAGTTTTACAGAAGGCCAAGACACCCATAAATTAATCAGCATTCATTCATATGTTCAATGCAGAAAATTAATTGAGCTTACATGTTATTCACGTTGAAGTGGATTCTGGAGTTACTGTGTTGCTTATCTGATTAAACAGAAAGAGTTGCATGTTCAATTTATTTAAAATTGTACTATAGTCAATAAAAGGACATGAAACCTGATTAGAAGCTGCCCCCATAAATATCTGATAAAACCCCAAAGATGGGCAAACATCCACCATATATAAGATATATGAGGAGAGTTTTCATTGTTATTATCTAGCTCAGAAAATGTGTAGAAGAGTGTTGAAATATATGCAAAGTTTAATATTATCCCATATGAATCAGTACTGAATTTGAAGCCAGATGGGAAAGAACCTGAAGTCTGCCTAAAGCTGGTCTGGGCATTTCCAAATTCTTTTCCAGCTTACCCAGGTTGCTCTTAAAACACCACCACTTATTTTTGGTTTTTCTTATAAACATTCCAGATGTTAAAAATAACTATGTAAATAAATCTTGTAGTTCTGTTTTCTGATATATGATTAGAATCAGTAATTTAGCAAGGGTTCTTCCCCTTATCTTAGATAAAATGCTTTCTTCCCATCGGGTATTCAACAGAAAATAAAACCAGCATGGATTTTTTCTTATCCCACTGTCAACACAATTGCTCCATTTTGGGTTGCAACTGGAGTAGTTCTCAATTCTTTTTCAGGGAAGACTGCCTTCTCTAATGGGCATCTCATTTCATGGAGTAAAAATTAATTTTTTCAATTTTTTTCAGTGAGGGATTCTAAAAATATGTCTTTTTACATCAAGAATTCATATCTGCTGTTATTTTTGCAATTGCACAATATTTAGCTTGGTATGGTAAATCCATGTCTGATCCCACAAATGCTGTTAACTTTATCTTCTCAAAATTACACCTTGTACTATAAAAAATTAAGGTTTTTTTGCATGAATCTTATCTAGCTAAGCAAAAAAATAATCCATGCAGTCATAAACTAACATCAGAAAACAATTATCTGAGTTACAAAAATGTTTATGCAAGTTTCATCAAGTCTTATCTCGATTTGTTCTTCGACATCAGCTGCCTAGCTGCTTCTTGGTCTCTAATATAACCCTTACATTTCTCATGTGTACATACTCTGCTTACTGCCTCTGTGACCTGTTTCACACATCTATTGATTAGGCATGATGTGGACACTGTGGTACTTGCACTGGTTCTTCAATAAACTTCTTTTATTTCCGCTGTAGTCAGTTTGCAGAGGTGGCTCATACATATACACCTTCAGTTAATCAGCTCCAGCAGAGTGGATGCTCTACATCTACCCAATGCATGGCACTACCTTCACAGTCAAAATTAACATTTGTAGAATCTCCTCCAATGGCCTTCAGACTTTTCTTTTTCATGAACTACATCACATTATCTGCCATCACTTGAGCAGATTTTTGTGTCTTTGAGCCTTTCTCTGGAGTGAAATGATAACGATATCTTCCACCTGGGTCACTGACACTGAATAATGTTCTTTGATGATTCTGGGGAATTGCTGGTCTGAGAAGTTGTACTGTAGTTTTTGGAATATAAGACGCTCCGGAGTATAAGATGCACATTAGTTTCTGGGGAGGAAAACAAGAAGAATAATTCTGCCTCTGCCTACCAGCATCCATCGGTATTCATCTGGCTAGCGTCCTTGTGGCAAACAGCAAACAGCCTGGTAAGCATCAGCACGTTATCGCAGCCTGATTTAGCATGAACATCTGATTGGCGGTTGGATCAACCTCCCAGTAAACCTCCAATCAGCTGTTCCAGGCTGCGGGGATCGCCAGAGCCCATTACCACCTCTGCACTTCGTGTTTTTGGCCTCTGCATATCATGTTTTAGACTCATTCCAGGCTTCAGAGATTGCCACCGCACATCGCCGTCGATCACCACCTCCGTGCATTGTGTTTTTGGCCTACATGCATCACATTTTAGACTCAATCCAGGCTGCAGGGATTGCCACAGAACATCGCTGCCAATCACCACCTCTGCACATTGCATTTTCAGCCTCTGCATGTCCCATTTTTGGCCTCTATGCATTGCATTTTTGGTTGGTTCCAGGCGGCAGGGATTGCCATCACTGCTGATCCCCATTGCCTGGAACTGGCCAAAAATGCAACACATGAAGACCAAAAACATGACTCATGGAGGCCGAAAACACAATGTGTGGAGGCAGTGATCAGCTGCAATGTTCTGTGGCGATCCCCATAGCCTGGAACAGATCTAAAATGAGGCATGCAGAGGCTGTAAATGTAATGTGCGGAGGCCAAAAATGGCCAAAGGGTGGGGGCTGGCAGGTGGGCAGGGCTGCAGCAACATTCGGTGTATTAAGACGCACCGCAATTTTCACCCATTTTTAGGGGCAGAAAAGTGTGTCTTATACTCCGAAAAGTACAGTAGTTATTTACCAAGCACACCTAAACTGAATTAAAGTAACCAAAATAATTTTACAACCTCCAAGGCATATCACAACTTTTGAACACCCCTATGTTTGGAAATTGAAAGCTGAAATATTTGACATGCCCTAGGGATGAGTTTGACCCTGTGGCTCCCGAGGACATGGACAGGTTGCTGGGTAGGCTGAATGCCACCACATGTTTACTGGACCCGTGTCCCTCCTGGTTGGTGCTGGCCGCACAGGATGTGACACGAGGCTGGCTCCAGGGGCTTACAAATGCTGCTTTGTTGGAGGGGGTCTTTCCGGCCGCCTTGAAAGAGGCGGTGGTGAGGCCTCTCCTCAAGAAGCCTTCCCTGGACCCAGCTGTGTTAGGTAATTATCGTCCGGTCTCCAACCTTCGCTTCGCGGCGAAGGTTGTAGAGAGTGTGGTAGCATGTCAGCTGCCCAGTACCTGGAGGAAACCGTCTATCTAGACCCGTTCCAGTCCGGCTTCTGGCCCGGTTACAGCACTGAGACGGCTTTGGTCGCGTTGGTGGATGATCTCTGGAGGGCCAGGGATAGGGGTTATTCCTCTGCCTTGGTCCTATTAGACCTCTCAGCGACTTTTGATACCATCGACCATGGTATCCTGCTGCACCGGTGGAGGGATTGGGAGTGGGAGGCACCGTTTATCAGTGGTTCTCCTCCTATCTCTCCGATTGGTCGCAGACGGTGTTGACGGGGGGGCAGAGGTCGGCCCCGAGACGCCTCACTTGTGGGGTGCCTCAGGGGTCGATTCTCTCGCCCCTCTTGTTCAACATCTATATGAAGCCGCTGGGTGAGATCATCAGTGGTTTCGGTGTGAGGTACCAGCTGTATGCTGACGACACTCAGCTGTACTTTTCCACACCGGACCACCCCAACGAAGCTATCGAGGTGTTGTCCCGGTGTCTGGAGGCCGTACGGGTCTGGATGGGGAGAAACAGGCTCAAACTCAATCCCTCCAAGACGGAGTGGCTGTGGATGCTGGCATCCCGGTACAGTCAGCTGCAGCCGTGGCTGACTGTTGGGGGCGAGTCATTGGCCCCAATGGAGAGGGTGCGCAATTTGGGCGTTCTCCTGGATGGACGGCTGTCTTTTGAAGACCATTTGACGGCCGTCTCCAGGAGAGCCTTTTACCAGGTTCGCCTGGTTCGCCAGTTGCGCCCCTTTCTAGACCGGGATGCCTTGTGCACGGTCACTCATGCTCTCGTGACATCTCGGCTGGACTACTGCAATGCTCTCTACATGGGGCTCCCCTTGAGGAGCACCCGGAGACTCCAGGTAGTTCAGAATGAAGCTGCACGGGTGATAGAGGGAGCCCCTCGTGGCTCCCATGTAACACCTCTCCTGCGCAGACTGCACTGGCTGCCTGTGGTTTTCCGGGTGCGCTTCAAGGTTTTGGTAATGATCTTCAAAGCACTCCATGGCATAGGGCCGGGTTACTTACAGGACCGTCTGCTGCCACCGAATGCCTCCCACCGACCCGTGCGCTCTCACAGAGAGGGACTCCTCAGGGTGCCGTCGGCCAGGCAGTGCCGACTGGCGACGCCCAGGGGAAGGGCCTTTTCTGTGGGGGCTCCCACCCTCTGGAACGAGCTTCCCCCAGGACTTCATCAACTTCCTGACCTTCGGACCTTCCGCCGTGAGCTTAAGACACATCTATTCATTTGTGCAGGACTGGACTAGGGTTTTAAATATTTAAATGACTAAATTTTAGCTTTGGTTTTAAATTGGGTTTTATTATTTATATCTTATTTTAAATATTTGGCCTTTATAATAAGTTTTTTAGATGAATGTTTTATTTTGTATATTTGTGTGTTTTTATATGGCTGTACACCGCCCTGAGTCCTTAGGGAGATAGGGCGGTATAGAAATACGAATAAGTAAATAAATAAATAAATAAATAAATAAATAAATAAATAAATAAATAAATAAATAAATAAAACAAACAAAATGTTAAAAAGTGATGATAATTAGGTAGTTACTTACCAAGCACATCTAAATTATATTAAAGTAACCAAAATTACTTTACAATCCCCAAGACATGTCACAACTTTTGAGCATCCCTAAGGTTTGGAAATTGAAAGTTGAAAAATTTGACACACCCTACTTCTCTTCTCAATTTCACTAGCTAACAGGAAAACTATATGTTGCAACCATCAGTCATAATTTGTCCTCTTGTTACCGACTATATCTTCAGGACAGGGATCAGTTGCCTGGGGTGAAAAAAGGGACAGATGAATGGGGAGAATAGATTCTTTATCCCAAACATCTTCAAGTCAGTTTTTGGCTTGGAGATCTCAATTAGCCAAAATAGCTAACAACCTGAACAATGTCTAGTAGATATAAGGAGACGTTGAGTCCTTTTTTTGATGCTTCCCCATACAACCCCTGCATCATTTAGCTTCTGATGGCTGCTTTCAAACACAATTTTAGCACTCTTTTATCGTATGAGTCCCATTCCCTTCCAATATATTTCATGAAGGAGACAAGGGTCTACACAAAAAAGCTTAATTTGAACATTCCTTCTACTCAGAACCAAAAAGAGATCCGTAGGATTCAGTGGTGGGTTTCAATTTTTTTTACTACCGGTTCTGTGGGTGTGGCTTGGTGGGTGTGGCTTGATGGGTGTGGCAGGGGAAGGATACTGTAAATCTCCATTCCCACCCACTCCAAGGGAAGGATACTGTAAAAATCTCCATTCCCACCCCACTCCAGGGGAAGGTTATTGCAAAATCCCCATTTCCTCCTGATCAGCTGGGAATTGGGAGGCAGAGAATAGATGGGGGCAGGGCCAATCAGAATTTTTACTACTGGTTCTCTGAACTACTCAGAATTTCCACTACCGGTTCTCCAGAACTGGTCAGAACCTCCTGAAACCCACCTCTGATAGGATTCAATATTGATCTCTTAATCCAAATATTATTTTTCAGCTGCCTAACCTCAATACCAATGATGGGTTGCAATGGGTTCGGCCCAGATTGGGCAAACCATTAGCAGCAGTGGTGGGAGGCTTTGCCCATTGGCCCGGACATCTCTGTGCATGCGTGAGTTCCACGCTCACGAGCACACACACGGTCACGAGCAAACTGGTAGTGGCCGAAATTGAAACCCATTACTGCTCAATACCTACATTTTCTGAACCTTGAAGATGATTATATATCAACTTTCCAAAAATCTTGCTGTAATTATAGATCATAAAACACTCCTCAAAAAATAAAGAGGTCATTATTTGAAAAAATTAAACTAAATGTAAATTGCTTAAAACATAAAATCTGGTTGAAGAATTTATTTCAGTATGAATGAAAAAACTTGATAAATTCTCAATTATATCAAAAAACTTGTATTGACTGATGACCATGGCAGATGTGTTGGGATGAAAATTAATCTACAAGGGGCTAAGATTCTTCTATTGGAAATTGTTGCCCCATATGAAAAAAAAATAAAGAACCTATGAGTAAATTACTCAATTTTCATATGAAAATTAGAGTCTCCTGGAATGGGATGGTTTCCTCCTAAAAAGCTGGAAACTCTGAGAAAAATAGTAAAAATACACAAGGAAACAAAGGCCTGTAGAGATTCTATAGGGACAACAGAGAATGAGGTGGCTGGATGGAGTCACTGAAGCAGTAGGCATGAGCTTAAATGGACTCCAGAGGATGGTAGAGGGTAGGAAGGCCTGGAGGAACATGGGGTCATGATGGGTCAGACACGATTTCACAACTAACAACAACAAGAGATTCTCAGTCATCCAGGTCATGGTTGTCCCAAAGGTGCTTTTTCAGGAGGCAACTGGACTTTCTTGTTTTTTCTTTTGAAGACGTTTTGCTTCTCATCCAAGAAGTTTCTTCAGAATTCTGAATTGTTGTTTGAGCTTGTTGTATGAAGATATACAAATGGTGACTCAAAAATATACTTTTTGGATCTTTTTAAAGAATAGATACAATTTGGATCTCTAAGACTTTGGCTACTAATGTTCATAAACTGACGATGTCTCAAAGGTACCATTTTTCAAAAGGCAATTGGACTGTTTTTTCCCTGAGGAAGAAGAAGACATTTCGCTTCTTATCCAAGAAGCTTCATAGGTTCTGGCAAGATGATGGGGCTATAGAAGGATTAGTTCTGACAGAATGGTGGGAATGGGGGATTGGAAGGATCATATTTCTTTGCAGTCATCTGGCCAGAACCAATGAAGCTTCTTGAATGAGAAGTGAAACATCTTCTTCCTCAGGGGAGAAACGGTCCAGTTATCTTTTGAAAAGGCACCTTTGAGAAAAACTATGACCTGGATGACTGAGAATCTCCACAGATAAAAACTGGAGATACTACCAAAGACTTTCTCAGACCACAATCCAGAATTTATATTTAAAGGGGGAAATGGTTCTTTTAGTTTGAGATTCAATGAAATATTGATGCAAAAGGAAATGATGGTGGAGAACTGCAAAAAAAAGCTATAATATTTTTTTCAGAATAACCTTAATAAGAGCACAGAAGAATGGTTTGCAGTGCAAGCAAAGCTTTTGTAAGATGATATGTTATACAACTATAGCAATGCTTTATCAGCATTGTTTCATCTTGCAAATTATGCAAAGGCTTACAACTGATAGTGATATTTCTCTTCTCTCTGAGCTGCTCAGGCCCTTCCATCCAAGTAAGAATTTCTGTGATCGTCAGCAAACAGCCAGTCTTTGATAGGTCAGTTAGCTGGCACTCCTTGATCGGCTGGTGGATGGAACCTCAACCCTTGAATGATGAACAGGGGGACGCCTAAGGTAAAGTGACCAGATTTCAGCAATGGCAAAGTGGGACACCATTGACAGGGGGAGGGGGGCTGCACATGCGTGCTGAGTCTTGCCATCTGCCTGAAGGAGGAGAAGCTGCTGCTGCTTCTCCGCTCTTCCAGGCAGGCTCGGCTCTCCTCTCGGCTCTTCCAGGCAGGCTCAGCTCTCCTCTCGGCTTTTCTCTTCCTCTCGGGCGTCTCTCCTCCCTCTCGTGCCCCCTTCTCTGCCACTCCCCCTTCTCCGCCTCCTCCTCTTGCATTGCCGCCTCCCATTTTCAGAATGGGAGTGAAACAAAAAAAAATCGGGACTTTTTGGAATTGCCACGGGACGCGGGACAAATTATTAAAAAGCGGGACTGTCCCGCCAAAAGCGGGAAGTCTGGTCACTATAGCCTAAGGGGATTTAGAAAGAGATATAATCTTGAGGGGAAGAAATTTGGGATCAAACTGCAGGGAAGCAAAACTACAGGTCCCAGAAGCTCAGAGAGGAAAAAGGAAGAGGCAGCTCTGAAAGGGGAACTGGAAGAAGACAGGAAAAGAAAGTGTAATGTATCTTTAAAAGTTTTGGCGGGAAAATAGCACGTTGCTGATTGGTTGAAGCCTCCGGCTAAACTGTATATAAAGAGAGGTTTTTTCCCAGCACTGGCTGCTGGGTTCACCATATAGTAAAGAGCTGTAGTCACTATCCTGGTCTCCTGCCTCGTTATTGCCCGAATCTAACACTGGCGACGAAGGTGGGATCTCGAGGCTAAGAGCGCCAGGAAAAGAGCTGAACTCACCAGAAAGACGCGAACCCAGCAAACAAGGGGCGGAAAGCAGCGATGTCCGGCTACACACCGCCAGCGCCATTCGACCCAGCTAAGGAAAAATGGGGGTCATACATGGCTCGTTTCGAGTGTTTCCTCGAGGCGAACGAACTTCAAGGAGTTTCAGACAACAGGAAACAAGCGTATTTCCTGAGCCACTGCGGTCCAGAAGTTTTCGACACCGCAGAATCCCTGGCGGAGCCAACGCCGGTACAGTCGGTACCGTGGCAAACTCTGCAGACTCTATTGAAAGCCCATTATGCACCAACGCCGTCCAAGTACGTGCAACGGTTCAATTCGGGGAGCGCAGACAGCAAGAGGGCGAGTCCATCAGCGCATACATGGCCGCCCTGAGGAAAGCCTCAAAACATTGCGAGTATCGAGACTTGGATGAGGCATTGCTGGAGCAACTCATCCGCGGGGTCAGGGACATCCGTTTGCGGAGGCGGCTGCTGTCTAGAAGCAACCTAACGCTGGCAAACGCCTTGGACGAAGCCAGGGCTCACGAGATGTCTACCCAAGCGGCGGAAACCCTACAAAAGCAGGTCGCACCAACGGCTGGTGCGAAATCAACCCCGGTCCACAATGAAGAGGTCCAGGCCGAATCGGACGGTGAGGAGGAGGAAGGAGTCTTCCACACCGGAAGGCCGGAGAAAGAAAACCGGGGTGACTGCGCGAGTTGCGGAGGGCAACACCAACGACAACAATGCAGGTTTAAGGATGCCACTTGTCGGCGGTGCGAAAGGAAGGGGCACCTAGCACAGGTCTGTCGAGCACCCCAACCTTCCCGCCAAAATTCAAACTGACCAACCAGAGCGCTGGAACGCGAAGCAGCCCGCGATTGGTCAATTCAAAAAGGCGCGGTTGAATCAGACTGTCGTGAGAGTGGGTCACGCAGCAACACGCCTAGAAAAAATCTTTACAAAGCCAAAGATTGAGGGGTGCCGTGCCGATTGAGGTGGACACGGCTCAGCGATCACGATCATGTCCTGGGACACTCGTGAAAGCCTTACCCGCCATCGCAAATCGCAAGCTGAAAACACAGAAATTAAAGGTACAAGACTACCAAGGAATCGCATCCCTGTTCGAGGGTAACGTCCGTCCACGTCGAGTATGGACAATACAAGAAAACTCTGCCCATCACCATAGTCGATGGGACCCTGCCAAGCTTGTTGGGACTGGACTGGTTCCGAGCATTGGGCATGGGAGTGACTGGAATCTTCAGAAACAAAGTCAACCTCAAAGACGCACTCGTGAAAGAATTTGGGGACGTTTTCAGAGACTGCCTGGGCAAGTACACGGGGACCCCTATCTCTTTTAACTTAGACCCCCAAGTTGCCCCTATCCGTCTAAAGGCTAGGAGGGTCCCGTTAGCCTAAAGCCCAGGATTGACCGGGAACTGGACAAGCTAGTAAACCAGGGAATTCTAGTGCCAATTGACCATGCTAAGTGGGAGACCCCTATAGTCACCCCAGTCAAACCGGACGGGTCGGTCCGGATTTGCGCTGACTATAAGGCAACGCTTAACAAAGCGTTGCAAAAGAGTGCTTACCCCGTCCCGGTGGTACAGCACTTACTGCACTCAATGGGGCAAGGGCAAGTTTTTGCCAAGCTAGACTTGGCCCAAGCCTATCAACAGCTGCCCGTAGATAGCAGCACAGCCGAAGCGCAGACAATTGTGACTCACAGAGGGGCTTTTAAGTGCACCCGGTTACAGTTTGGGGTTAGTGTGGCTCCAGGGTTATTCCAGAACCTAATGGAGCGGCTATTGCAGGGCCTACCAGGGGTGGTACCATACTTTGACGATGTACTGGTATCCGCTGAGAATCTAGAGGAATTAGGAGTAAGGCTGCGAAAAGTTTTGGGCATTTTCCGGTCTGCCGGTCTCACAGTTAAACTGAACAAATGCCAGATCGGGGTTGAGTCTGTGGAATTCCTGGGCTACCGGATAGACAGGGAAGGGATTCACCCCACTGAGAGCAAGGTACGGGCCATCAGGAAGGCCCCGGTTCCAAAGAACAAAACGGAGTTACAGGCATTCTTAGGTCTGGTCAACTTCTACACGGTATTCTTAAGGAATAAGGCAACAGTAGCCGAGCCGCTGCATAAATTACTAGCAAAGACGGCTGCATGTCTTGGGGAAAGGCGGAAGCTAGGGCATTCAAGGTAAAGAATCTCCTATCGAGTGATAGCCTCCTTATCCAATACAATGGCACGCTGCCATTAGTGTTAAGCTGCGATGCATCTCCCTATGGGGTGGGGGCTGTACTCAGCCACAGGTTACCAAATGGCACAGAAGCCCCTATTGCATATTACTCCCGAACCATGTCATCAACTGAAAGGAATTATAGCCAGCTTGATAAGGAAGCCTTGGCTATAGTCTCCGGAGTAAAGAAATTCCATGAATATGTATTTGGTCGTGATTTTGAAATCATCACGGACCATAGACCTTGCTAGGTCTGTTGGCAGGCGATCGCCCAACGCCCGTGGCACTTTCGCCCAGACTGACCCGATGGACTATCTTCCTGGCAGCGATTCTTACAAATTACTACACCGGCCAGGAAGGAATTAGGCATGCAGACGCCTGAGCAGATGCCCGCTACCAGAGACTATCAAGACCCCACCCCGGGATACCAGCTCTGCTAATTGACTCTTTGGACTCTGGCCCAGTCACATCCAAAGAGGTGGCTCGGCGTCAGACAAGGACATTACAATAAGAACTGTAATTGGTTGGGTACAAGAGGTTGGCCCGCTGCGGGCGAGCGCTTTAAAAGTTTGTAAAAACGTGGGAACTCTCAGCTCAAGGGGTGCCTGCTATGGGGGATCGAGTGGTGATCCCGGAGAAATTGAGGAAAAGGTATTGGATCTCCTTCACGAAGGCCACCCAGGGATCGTGAGAATGAAGGGTCTAGCGAGAAGCTATGTGTGGTGGCCCTTAATGGACTCGGAAATTGCTGAAAGGGTAGGAAAATGCCAGGCCTGCCAGGAGTCCAGACCGCTACCCCCAACGGCCCCTATTCGGGAATGGGAGAGACCCCAGGGCCCCTGGTCTAGGATCCATATCGATTTTGCCGGCCCCTTCCATGGCCAAACCTTTCTGGTAGTAGTCGATGCCTACTCCAAATAGCTGGAAATCATTCTCATGAGATCCATGACAGCCGATGCCGTGATTTCAGTCCTACGGCACCTATTTGTAACCCACGGGTTGCCCGACACGTTAGTCTCCGACAACGGCCCGCAATTCACGGCAACCCAGTTTGAGGGGTACTTGGCAGAAGAGGGCATCCGGCATGTCCTCTCGGCGCCTTTCCACCCTGCGACGAATGGCCTTGCAGAACGTTCCATTCGGAGCGCAAAAGAAGCATTGTCCAGAATCAGGCCAGGCGACTGGCAAACAAAAATCGATACCTTCCTGGCCGTCCAACACAGAACCCCCTGTGTCACAACTGGCAGAAGCCCGGCAGAGTTATTAATGGGTCGGAAGCTCAGGTGCCCACTGGACCGTTTAAATCCAAACTACACACCAGACGGTTACAAAGGGGTACAGGGTAAAACAAGAGGGATGGCAGTAGGCGACCTAGTGTGGGCACACAACTACAGCGAGGGTCCGACCTGGGTAACAGGAAAAATCCTAGAGATAACAGGACCAAAATCATATCTAGTAGAGATAGAGGATGGCCGGGTATGGAAGCGCCACATAGACCAAATAAGGAAACGCATAACCGGTAAATCAGAAACAGACGAAACAGGCCCTGACTACCCAACGAATGAATCCACAACTGACTCAAACCCGAGGCAAACGCGAGACTTATCTGAGTTCCAGAAGGTCCAGCGACACCAACCGGCCCATCCTGAAGACAGCAGGGACGACTCTACAAATAATCCAGGGCCGGATGGCCTAGAGGAGGAGCTGAGAGGAACAAACAGTCCCTCCGGTCAGCTTGACTCACTCCCAGAAAGTGAATTGCGCAGGTCCGAAAGAGTCAGGAGACGCCCAGTCTACCTGCGTGATTACGTAGAAAAATAAGATGCTAATTTTATGCAAATATTTGGTAAAGTGTTTTCTGGGAGGGAAGGAGTGTAATGTATCTTTAAAAGTTTTGGCGGGAAAATAGCACGTTGCTGATTGGTTGAAGCCTCCGGCTAAACTGTATATAAAGAGAGGTTTTTTCCCAGCACTGGCTGCTGGGTTCACCATATAGTAAAGAGCTGTAGTCACTATCCTGGTCTCCTGCCTCGTTATTGCCCGAATCTAACAGAAAGGACTGAGGGGAGACTGTTTTACTGAGGGAGAGAACTGCTGTGAAAATCCTAATGCAGGGCAGAACTCGGATGTGGCTATGTTCCCCTGATCCAGCTGCAGTTTTCTGATTCATCATCACTGACTAGAGAAACAATTACTTCAATTAAAGTCTCATCAGTTCCAAAAGATATATCAGTGTATTTGGGGCAGGTGGGCTGGTGGTATAAGAAGAGAGAAAGAAAAACCCAATAATAGCAGCTTCTTCCAGGATGATGATTTCACAACTTAACACTGAATTTAAAAAGAAAATGCAAGAGAAAATGCAAGTGATTTTGAATGCAATAAAGATTTAAAATTCCCCAGAGGGGACAATTATTACCCATCAAATTAACTTTCTACAGAAGCAATTATCTATATTAACAATAAGAGGGATGGAAATAAAGATGAATTATGAGAAACAAAGTATTTTGATTTTGTAAATATACTGAGGAAATGGCTGGCATATTATCTTGTGAAAAGAAAAAGAAAGTAATATTACAGTTACAAAAGGAAATACTGTGACAATGCAGATATTATTTATTTATTTATTTATTTGTCGAGTACATATAAGCATGAAGTATAAGCATGAATTTAATACATAAAATGAATTAAAGGGAACATTAGGACAGGGATGGTAGGCACGCTGGTGCTCTTATGCACGTCCCTTACAGACCTCTTAGGAATGGGGTGAGGTCAAGAATAGACAAATTTTGAATGAACTTATAACAATAAGGGAAGTTTGTGAAATTATTAAAAACCAAAAAAAGCATCTGTCCAGAGGGTCTGCCATAGTTTTTACTATAAATGTTTTGACAATGAAATTTTACAAACTTTACAACAAAGAATGAATATTATTTTACAGGGTGGAAAAATTCCTGATAGCTGGAAAGAGGTAGCATTTAGCATTGATTCCTGAAGAGGCCCATGGTAAACAATGATTTTGGCTAAAAGGGGGAAAATAATTTTATTGGACTTGATTCATGTCGACCAATGTGGGTTTTTATCTAAAAGACAACTGCAAGATATATTAGAAGTATGTTAAATACTGTGGAGTAAGGGAGCAACCTAATGAAAAACAAGCTACATTGATATACAGTACTTAGATGCAGAGAAGGCCGTTCATATTTTGATTTTGATTTTCTTATTTATAGTTCTGGAACTTATAAACATCAGAGAGAGAGATTGTTTTTAATGGGTAAAATCAATTTATACTTCAATGAAAAACTAACAAAACATGTGCGATTCAAAAAGGGACAAAGCAAGAATGCCCATTGTTTCCAGAGGAAATGAATAAAAATATAATACAAGATGAAAGATTCATGGGAGTTAAGATCTTTTTTTTTTAGAAGTTTTAAGGGCATTTGCAAATGGATCCATTAGAGACAAAGAATAGATATATTAAGTCTATTCAAAGTAAATGAGCAGATTTTAAGATTAATTATTAGAAAATGAAAATGTTAATAAATAATGAAAAATGAAAGATCAAGTAGAATTGATGGAGAAAACTGGTTTAAATTTGAGAAAAAATAAAATATTGGGGCATTATTATGACAAATATGAATTGTATGTGATTATTCAAATAATTATTTGAAATTAAGGACATATCAAGATGAGAGAAATTAAAACTGACATGTTAGGTAGAATTTCTGGGATAAATGAATGTTTTGCCTAGCTCAATGTTTTGACAGTTGATGTACCATTTAAGCAAGGGCAAAAAGATATATCTAAATTTCTGCAGAAAGGGGAAAAAACACAAGTTAAATATACAACGTTACACAATGCAAAGGAAAGAGTACAATTGGATTTACTGGATTTGAAACTATTTATTACAGTTTGTTATTTGGTTTGGATGAAAGAATGTGAATTGCAGAGAAACAAAATATTTTTAGAGTTAGAAGATCACAACCTGAGATTTGGCTGACATGGATATTTATGGTATGATTAATCTGATTTTATTAGATGTGCCATATTTCATATAGCATGTGGAATATATTGAAATCCATGCAATGCTCAAAGATAGATCCCAACGCAAGAAGCATTTTATAGAAGAGAAATAACAGACAAAGTTAAATGGTTAATGTACAAGGAATCATTGGAAAATCACCAAGGCAAATATCAAATTAAGTCAGAAGAACAGAAGAATGCTAATGGGAAAATATGTAGCCATCACTGATTTTCAATGCATATAAAGATGTATGATGTAGAGCAAAGTAAGATAGAATGTGAAGTGCAATTGTGTGATGGACATATAATTGCTAAAATTTATAAACTTTTGTTGAAACTTAAAATGGAGAAAGAACAGTAAACAAATGAATAATAAAGTGGGTCAAGAATATTGGTTATAATATGCAATATATGGGTAGATCATTTTGAAAATATGAGGTTAAAAGGTTGAAATCACGTTAAGAAAAAATCTTAATTTTTTTAATAAAATGATGTATCATTGGTATATGACCCCAGATAAATTATGTAGAATATATAAAGGCATTTCAAATGTAAGTGACATGCTTGGTGGATATGTAGAAAAGTTTTAAAAATTGGATTAAAATCCAGACATTGATAAAGAGGATTTTAAAGGTTAATATTCAATTGAAGGCAGATTTTTTTCTTTTTAGGACTTTAGTTAGAAAAGAGCCATGAAAGATTATTTCAACGATCACTGCAGTGAGGTTCCTATATGCACAAAAATAGAAATTACTCACCTAGAGGAATAGTTAATGAAATTAGCAAAATTTGTTGAAATGGACAAATTGACTTCTTTGATTAATCAATCAATATTGTTTTTTCATGGACTGGAAGCCCCTTTTTTCATAAGAAAGAAAATAATTTTGTGACTAACAGTTTCAATTAATAAAAATAAGTGACAAAAAGAAGGGAATTATGAAAACTTAGAGAGATTTTGATTAAATTTATATGTATAGCTGCCAAGAGAATAATTGGAAGATATAGATATGCTTTTTGTTCTTTTATTTATTTATTTTTCTACCTTTTCTTTGTTCTTTTTTGCTTTTGCTTTTGCTTTACTATTTTTTTCTTTCTTTGACTATATTTCTAAGTAAAATCTTTTACTAAAAATCATTTTAGAAAATGAAATATTTTCTCTTATTATTTTGTTATTATACAGTGATAATATTTCTCGTGGCATATAGCAGCTTTGATGATGGATGTTAAATCATGAACATTAAGAAGAATTAACTTTACTTTTATCACGTTGTAATCAAAGTAGGTTTCCCAATTCTGAAATCATTGTCATAGACCTTCTTTTTACATTAAAAATAAATGCAGGACTTTATTGAATGGAATTTTCTACTTGTGGTTTCAGGCAGTTTTTATCAAGCTACAGTTTCACTTAATAAATACACTGCCCATTCCTTTTATCATACCAATACAAAAGTTTTACCTCTGAGGGAGATGGAGAGTTTAGAAATAGGAAATATAAATAAATAAATAAACCTAAAGGTATTCATTCCAACCACTGAAAAGCATGAATGTATAATATGTGGCAGGGTGTCTGAGAGATTTCCCTGGGCAATCCCCTAATGCAGTCTTTGTGTATCCCTTAACTGTGAATAGCCAAGGATTTCATTTTGGGAATTACCAAAATGTGTTAGTCATAATTTCTATAATGCTTCTGTTTTGCATGAAGGAGGCTTTCCCAGGCTGATGCCATCCAAATCTGTTAGATTTCTCTTTGACTGCAAATAGATAGATAAGAGTATATATAATCTGCTCGAAAAACTCCTTGTGTATGCCTCCTTTTCAAATTAAGTTATACTTCCCTCCACTAAAGCAGGGTTTCTCAACCTTGGCACTTTTATGTGTAGAATTTTAACTTGCAGAATTCCCTAGCCAGCATACTAGCTGGGGAATTCAGGCAGTTGAAGTCCATGAATTTTAATGGTGCTGAAGTGAGAAACACAGTAAAAAAAAAAAGGTTACTTATCATTTCATTGTCCCTATATTTTAAGACTAAACTTTGAAGGGGAGTTTCTGGAATATGGATTATCTTTCTTCAAATCTGGATCATAAATCTGAGGGGAATTTGTGCCTTTACACAAAAAGTTGGTGGCCATTTGGAATCAGCAATCACAAATTTGAGGGAAATCTGAGGGGAATTTGTGCCTTTATACAAAAAGTTAGTGGCCATTTGGAACCAGAGAAGAATTTTGTCTCACCCCAGCAATGTCTTGGATTTTTTAATGATTTGACTCAAATGAAATCATACATTCCTATTTACAAAAATAGGATATGTTTTCTGGATATTTGTAGCCAAAGAAGGAAAACGTACCAATCACTCTTGATCTCAACTATCTCAGTCTGTTCTAGCCAAGATAAGGCAAAATGTACCTCTCTGACATTTTTATAAAAATTAATCTTTTATCCAATTTCAGGAAAATGTTCATACAGAGGCAGATATACAGATTTATTTATAGTACATCACATATAACATAACCGAGACACAATTGGTTAGGCTTTTTTTTCTTATTACCATTTCAAGAAACCAGTTACAGAGAACTCTGCCATTCCTGTCAGAAACCTTTTCCTATCAATCTGTGTTCAGTCTCATGAAAAGACTGTAATTGGTTCAAAACTAAGGTACTTATCAGGAGCACTCAGCTGACCTTGAGTAAACCCCTAAGAACCAAGCATGACTTAACCTAGTTAATATTTGTGTGAGAGGTCATCAGGAATGTCCAGGGCTGCGATCCAGAGTGAATAGATGAACATACTTCCTACAAGGATGAACCATATTAGCAAAAACTCTAGGTGTTAAGTTTTATTCAAGGAAATCTTGTGCTGTGTTTAAAGGCCCTGCTAAAAATGTTCAGTTTGGACTTCATCCATTTCTTTTAAAAATTGCTTCAAATAGACTCTTCCACAAGGTGGCTGCAATTCATTAGCAATGACACAGTTCTTATACAATATTTCACCTCAGTCATTTACTTTGAATTATCTACCAACATTTTGAATAGAGAACAAATGAGAAGAGGTTTACTTGGGAATCATACTGTGAATTATGAATAAAGTTTGTCAAGAATCCTGAGAGGAATAGTTGGTTACATAGATGTGAGTAATTATTGTTTTAAATACCAAATTGGGTTCCAAATTTCTTTTAGGCTAATGTAGGTTCTCTTATATTGGAATCTGTATACGCAGGAATAATCCTGGAATTTAGGGGTATAACTAATTTGTTTTAGAATTAACAGTTTTGTCTTTAAAATTTTTATTTCAAGGGGAAACCAAGACAGCATTGATTCATCAACTATCCATCTATATTCATTTTCTTTAGAATCAAACATTATTCATACATAATTACCCCCCAAGTTATAAGTATACTTTGGGGCATGCTACCAAAAAGCTAAACTTCAAGTTTAATCTGTATTTCCCAGACTAAATTGAAGACTTAAGAATCACAGAAACTGCAGAGATGCTTAAGACGTGTTTTTAGGTTTTGTGCTATTTTTTCCTCTGTTATCTGGTTGCCTTTTTACTGTTCTCTTTCCCATCCCCTTCAGAGGATTTTTTTTCTCCCTGGAAAGACATTAGGTCAGGAGGCGGTTTTTTTCTATCACTTGCTGAATAACTATATGCTAATAACTATATTAATTGGCTATAACGAAAGGAAACAATAGGACAGGAACGGTAGGCATGATTGTGCTCTTATGCACGCCCTTGCAGACCTCTTAGGAATGGGGTGAGGTCAATGGTAGATAGTTTTCATTATTCACTTAACTCTAACAATCATAGCCTTATGCAGTGTTTTTCAAACTCAAAAATTTTAAGTTGTGCAAATTTCAACTCCCAGAATTTTACTACCCTAATACATTACAAGCTGTCCTTGATTTATAACCATAATTGAGTTCAGCATTATGATGGTAAACCAGATTAAGTAAAACTATGTGACCATGCCCAATTTTATGACCTTTTTTGCAAGTGTTAAGAAAAGCCCAGGATCATTAACCAAATTTGTGTTTGCCAATGGGCAGTTTTGCTGGAAATACCATAAATCAGAAATATCACCCCCAAAAATGAAGTAAATATAAGCTAGTTGCCAAGTTCCCAAAGTGCAATGATATGGCCATGGTGTATGTGTTTGTGTGTGTGCATGCAGACTCACGCAGAATGAGAACTTTAAAATGAGTACTAAGTAGTTCTGGGAAGCAACTATTAAACAGAAACTACCAATACTAAACCAGTAGAATTAAATATAGGCAGCAGTATTCTTATTTGATAAGCCACTAAGATTATTATCTACTATTGGACTTTGATGACAAGCAATTTATTTCACCCTAAATAGTTACTTTTACTTTACTATATCCTTTCCCTAAATAATTACTATGTGGATACTGAGCAATGGGGTTTTTTTATTTCAGAAATGGGACTTATGGTGAAGCAAATTTAATTTAAAAAAATAAGACCACCCAAATTCAGCCCAAAAAAAAATTCAGCTTCATTCTGGTTTTAGCGAAAGGCTCATAGACTCAAGGAAATAGCATCTGAACTCTTTATTTTTCATGCTCTCTGCTTTCCCAGGATTGAGTATTTTTTCCTGATCTCTTCTCTTCCCTTAATAATTTGTTTATCTGTGGGCCAGGTTTACATTTCATTATATTTAGAATCCCTGTTGTATGTGAGCCTTCTTTGCAGTGGTGAAATCCAATTTTTTTTACTACCATTTCTGTGGATGTGGCTTGGTGGGTGTGGTGTGGCTTGGTGGGTGTGACTTGGTGGGCATGGCAAAGGAAGGATCTCCATTCCCACCCCACTCCAGGGGAAGGATACTGCAAAATCCCCATTCCTTCCCCACTTCTGGGGGAAGGATATTACAAAATTTCCATTCCCTCCGTACTCTGAGCCCAGCCAGTGGTGGTATTTGCCGGTTCTCTGAACTACTCAAAATTTCTGCTACCGGTTCTCCAGAACTAGTCAGAACCTGTTGGATTTCCCCTCTGCTTCTCTGTGGTTCCTATATTTTGGAATATACTTGTTTCAAAGATCTTTATGATCCTTTTCCTCCAGATATTTCATAAAGAAGTTTAAAACAACTCTAGTTCTTTCTGTTTACACAGTTACTGAATGCTTCTGATGCCCATCTGGAATATTTTTATTATTGTATGTGTTCCTTTTTTTAAAAAAAATAATCTGTTTTATGATGCCCACACTCTGCAGATCAGAGCACATTACAAAAAACTTCCAAATAAACATAGACAATGTTAGATAAGTTAAAATGTGATTGGCTTTGTTATGCAAACCTAGTAATTGTTTTAACATGTTATGTGAACTTAAGTTATAACAATGTTTGTTTTGATATAGAAAATTTCAAGAGAAAAAGAATAAAATAAACACAGCTATGGGTTGCCTTATTTGATCTTTCAAAGGAATATAGAAATTATACATGCAAGTTTATTAAAACCAAATTCAGAAAAAGCCTGCCACCTGTCAAAAGCCAGAATGTTCTCTGGATTAGAGTTAGCCTTTTCTTTAAAATTGTTCACTTCAACCCCACTTGTAGTTTTCCTTCTATGCTGAGATGTCTCACCTATTTATCCATCATATTTTCTAGAAGGAATATCTGTCCAATTATACAATTATGACAGACTAGTTTGGGGGGGAAATCAGCTTTTCAATGATAAACATATTTCTCAGGCTGATAAGAATGGGAGGTCAGATGGGACAAATACTACCCTTTGGTAATATTATAAAAGCAACTGGCTTGACTTTCTGCTTATGGCTAATTCTACTTTTAGAATAACTTGGTTCATTCTTCTACTCACAAGTCACTATTTTAGGTGTTATGCAATTACCAGTAATGTCCCCAGGAGTTTTCCACTTTCTCCAGGAATTCAAATGAAAATAGTAGATTCTCAAGAAACAATTGGAATTTGCCTGGGCTTCTGACATCCTTTGCTAAAGAATGGCCAAGCTACTTCTCACTTGGAGACTGCCTATGGTTTCTTACTAGATTTTTTCCTTTTATAACACCATCTAAAAAACTGGAGACCAAGATCATCAGACAATTTCTTTTACTGATACTTTCTCAGCAGCTTTCTGGTACAATGAAGATGCATCCAGTTTTCTACCTCTCTTTCCTGATCCTAAGCTCTTGTGCACTCTCTTGCTCCTATTCACCTTGCTAGGAGGAAATGAAGAAATTTGTGATAAATATATTTCTGATTTCCAGGAGAAGAGACCCACATAGGAAAATCTGATTCACTGGAAATACAACCAAAACACATAAATAACCTATGAAGTAGTTGTAACTGGCCATTGATTTCTAGAACAGTCCCATTTGCAGTACTGTATGGAAGCCAAGCATCCTGATCTTACATTCAAGGCTCAGTACCTATGGATTCTTCAGACTCTGAAGGAGAGGGCATCTGGTTTGAGGGGAAAGATGGCAGATGTTGCCCTAGAACAGAATCTTCTTCCCCTTTTCAAAGCTTGGGAAAGAAACTACTGGACTAGGAAGGGTAATTGACATTGATTTAACAGTGACGGAAATTCTTCATGTCTTGGTTGTGGTTCGTACATGGAAATGGGCATTGATCCTTCCTCAACCTCCATTATCTAAAGCCAAGGGAAAAGACTCTAGAACTGAAAGCTTGCTGACAATGTTACCTGGAATGAGGGTTTTCCACTTGCTGTTTGTTCTCAATGGTCATCTTAGCCAACTTGCTCATTTCTGAGAGGAGAGTTCTGGTCTTGTTCCTGACCAAGATGTACTGCTGTTGAAAGTCTCTCTATCATCTATTGACATCTCATTGGAAAACATGAAAATCCCTTCCCCATCACTTCTCTTGGTTAGAAGGTGGTAGGTGTAGGGAGAAATTTCAGTTCCATCTGAATAAAGAAGGAGGTAGAGGGACAACATCAGAAACAGGACCATATAGATTTGACATTAGTCACCAATGTCAACTACTCCTTCCACAGAGTACACACCAGTTTTTATCCTACATATTGTTTTGTATTAGCTTTCTTACAAATGCCATTTCATTTTATTCTGTCAGCTCTTCGAGGTAGGCAAGGTCAAGAAACAGGCATGGCAGGATTCTAGGAGTGTTTATTATTCTAAGCAGAATCTTGAAAGCCTTTAAGGGTTTCTCCTTGCCTTATCTTAACCTAACAGAATAAAGGTGGGATTATTTTAAGTTTCTTTCTCACACTTTCCTCTTTATGATGACTCAGTAATCTTTTCTGAATTTCCTCCTCAACCAATCCACCCATAACAGTTTATTCATTGCTTCCTCATTTCCAAGACCAGGTCTATATTCTTTCATATATTCTTGCACAATATCAGGATTATGGTATTGTTGGATACTTGTTATAATTGATCTATTGTATATATCAATTATAGCAGCAGAACCCCTTCAAGTGAGTTTTGACATCTAACAAATCCATGCATTTTTCTAAGCAACATTTTGGGAAGTGGTTTGCCATTGCTTTTTTCCTAAGGTAAAGATTAGATAGGAACAAAGAGTTAGTGTTTTCTGTATCTATACTCTGCCATCCAGCACTCTTCCAGAGTTTACAGTCCATATCTTTTTTTGCTATTTTGCCTTTGCCTCATCATCCAAAACTGTATGAGATGGAATTATGAAATCCTGAGGCAAACTGGTTCTGTCTCTGAGTGGTAACACACACAAATCTGGGGGGAAGAGGGAAGGAAAACAGTTAAGACCGAGTAAAATATGACTTCAGTAACAGAGTTGTTAATGCCTGGAATGTATTACCTGACTCTTTGGTCTCTCCCCAAAATCCCCAAAGCTTTAGCCAAAGACTATCTACTATTGACCTCACCCCATTCCTAAGAGGTCTGTAAGGGGCATGCATTAGAGCACAATGTGCCTACCGTTCCTGTCCTAATGTTCCCTTTCATTGTATCCAATTTGTATAGTTATTTCATGCTTATGCTTATATATAGGCTTATGTATTGTATAGTTATTTCATACTTATGCTTTTATATACTGTTGTGACAAATAAACAAATAAACAATAAAATAATAAAAGCTTAAGATTGCCTTTTATTTTCTTTTGAGCCAGAATAGTTACTGTCTTGGCCTTCAAGTAAAATACTCCAAATTCTATATCTATCTACATGAATGCAGGAGAAAAAGAGAAAATTATTTGTGTATATGGACACCCAGACACATAGACATAGTGTGTGTCTGTATGTCAGTGGTGGATTGCCCCCGGTTCGGTCCGGTTCTTGCAAACCAGTAATAAAACTGGGGGAAAGCTCCATCCACCCACCCAGATATCATTATAGATTAACTGCGCATGTGCAGAAGCGAGCACGCGCGCACGCGCAATCCTGTTGCAAACCGGTAGTAAAGGTAAGTAGAACCCACCCCTGGTGTGTGTGTGTGTGTGTGTGTGTGTGTGTGTGTGATATTATGCACATATGAGAAAAAAATATACACATCTGAGGATAGTGGAGAAAAGAAACTGAGAAAGTGTGTCCCTGCGTACTAGACAGTTCCCTTGCTAAACTGAATAGGGATACTAAGGTGACAGGTTCAATTGTTTCTAATGACAGTGATGACTCAACTGAACAGGGGATTGTGGTCCATGAGGAAAAAGTTATTTTGAATAAAGGAAGGTGTGAATCAGGTATTTCAAATCAGTCAAGTAAGATGAGCAGTTATCTAAAAAGAGAAGCCACCTTCTGGTTGGTGACTCAGTTGTAAGAAGTGTCAATTAGGAAAGGATATAGAGGTCTTGAAAGAAGTGAGGTGTCTGCCTGGTGCTACTGCTAGCAGAGGAAAGAAGCACATTGTTAAGATAGTCAAGAATGCTAGTAAGGATTGTGATGTTGATGTTGTTGTGCTTTAATTACCTGTCTGAAAAAGATGTATTTTCTGTACAGAAATATTTCCAAAACTCGAAACAGGAACTTGGCAAAATGGAATGAAATGGAACAGAGGTAGGTTCTACATACCTTTACTACCGGTTTGCAACGGGAGTATGCATGTGCATTTGCTTCGCTTGCGCATGCATGCTTCTGCCCATGCACAGATCATCCATAATGACGTCCAGGTTGGTGGCGGAGCCTCCTGCTGCTTTTACTACTGAATCGCAAGAACTGGACTGAGCCAGGAGCAACTCACTACTAGAAATTAAAAATTAAAATGCCTTTACAATACTGAGCATTAATTAATTAATTAATTATTAATAAATGGATCTATGATTAAATTAAGTTTTATGATTTCTGTGCATGGATTGCCACCATTCATCCTTACCCTCTCTAAGGATAAACCACAGAAACCTTCAGCATATAAGACCAAGTAATGTAACCCAAATCAATCGAACTAGAAAAGTATATAATTTGATCTTAAATTAGTTATAAGGGAAAGAAATGACAAATTTTATGTAACAATTACAAAAAAAAAATAGAATGGTGGAGAGCAGCTTTGCAGATCCCTGTATTTGGTGAAATATTGTATATGACACAGAAAAGAGTAAGTCTCCTTAACCTAAGTTTTACATTTCCCCACTCATTTAACCTTGCTTGCTTTTCATGCAAGATAAATCCCTAAATAGAATAGAGTAAGTAGAGTAGAGTAGAATAGAGTAGAGTAGAGTAGAGTAGAGTAGAGTAGAGTAGAATAGAGTAGAATAGAATGGAATAGAATAGAATTCATTATTGGCCAAGTGTGATTGAATACCCAAGGAATTTGTCTTTGGTGCATATGCTCTCAGTGTACATTAAAAAAAAATACATTCATCAAGAATCATAAGATACAACACTTAGAGATAGTCACAGGTTAGTAAATAAGCAATCAAATCATACTAGCAAAAAATAAAACAATATAAATCGTAGAGATACAAGCAGCAAAGTTATAGTCATAAGTGGGAGGAGATAGGTAATAGGAAGGATGAGAAGGATACTAGTAATACAGTCTAGTAAATAATTTGACAGTGTTGTGGGAATTAGTTGTTTAGCAGAGTGATGGCATTTGGGAAAAACCTGTCCTTGTGTCTAGTTGTTCTGGTGAGCAGTGCCCTATAGCATTGTTTTGATAGGCTGTAATCTTACTTTTTCAGAGGTTTTACCAATATAGGCAGTCCTTGACTTGCAGCAGTTCATTTAGTGACTGTTCAAAATTACAATGGCACTAGGAAAACTGATTTATGACTATTTTTTCACACTTATGACCATTGCAGCATCCCCAGAGTCATGTGATTTATTATTTGGATATGTGGCAACTGATTCACAATTATGACAATTGCAGTGTCCAAGGGTCATGTGATAATCTTTTATGACCTTCTGACAAGCAAAGTCAATGGGGAAACCAGATTCACGGAACGACAATGTTACTAATTTAAGAACTGCAGTGATTCACTTAACAAATATGGCAAGAAAAGTCGTAAAATGGGACAAAACTCACTTAACAAATTTCTCACTTACCAGTATAAATGTTGGGGTCAATTGTTGTCGTAAGTTGAGGACTACCTGTATATAAGGAGCAAAAAGGAAAAGCAGACTGCAAAGTGTAGCTAAAACAATGGTGTAAAGCAGAAGGGTTTGGTTATGTTAGACATAATGCTTACAGTTTTTCTAATGAAAACCCATGAATGGAATATACAACTAGAGGGATTTAAATTGTTTAAAAGAAAAAGATGTAACAAAAGTGGAGGTGGAGTTGTGCTATATAAAAAAATAACTATATCTCTACAGAAATAAAGCAGAACAATTATGAAAACCATCTTGAATGCATTTGGATCAATATAAAAGGAAAAGACTGGCGTTAGCTATAGGTATATATTACTGGCCACTCAACCATATAGAGGAAATACATTCAGTAAACTAATAGGAAGCAATAGTAACGGGGGACTTTAACTACCCTAACATCAATTGAGATACAAACTCTGCACCTAGTGGAAGACCAAACAGATTCCTGACAAACCTAGAAGACAACTTTGTCTTCCAAAAGGTAGAGAAGGGAACTAGAGGGTCAGCCATACTGCACTTAATTTTCAGTAAAAAAAAGTTGAAATGATAGATGGCGTTGAAGTTAAAGGAACCTTGGGGAAGGCAGGGGAGTGAGTGACCATACAATATTGGAATTCAATATTATGCAAACACAAGTAATAAGTAATAAAACAAGTAATAAAATAAAGTCAGATTAGAGTTTCAAGACTGATTTCAATAAAGTTAGAAAGAGATTGAGAAGGATTCCATGGATGAAATCCTAAAGAAGAAAATAACTAAAGAAGCTTGGGAAGTGAGAGTCATATCATCCCACAAGTGGCCATCACTTCTGGGATCATACCAGGTGATCACCTGACAAAAAGATATGTTCTAAAGGTTTTCAAAGCTCTGGAAATCTTCAAAAAATAAGTGTATATTGGGGGATGGGGAAGAAGCCCAGCCCTGCATGAATCAGTAGGAGAGAAAAGGCCTATGGAGAGCCAATGGGGGTGGGAAAGATCTTCAGGGATCCAGTAGAATGGAAAAGCAAGCCCAAGGGCTGTGGGGACTCCAAGAGGTGGGAAGCAGAGCATGGGGGGGTTGTGGGAGAAGGCCTTGAGAGGCCCAGGTCAAATGGGCCAAGGCCTGTGCGAGGTGTCTCAGGATCTCTTCCACCATGAGACACCCTGTGCTTCACTTAATATTACAAATCTATTTAACAACACATGAGGGAGAGTAGGAGGTGGGTATCATTAAGTGACACCATCTTGTTTTTTTTGTTTGTTTTTTGTTTTGTTTACATTTATACCCCGCCCTTCTCCGAAGACTCAGGGCGGCTTACAGTGTATAAGGCAATAGTCTCATTCTATTTGTATATTTTTACAAAGTCAACTTATTGCCCCCCCAACAATCTGGGTCCTCATTTTACCTACCTTATAAAGGATGGAAGGCTGAGTCAACCTTGGGCCGGGCTTGAACCTGCAGTAATTGCAGGCTTTGTGTTCTTAATAACAGGCTTTACCAGCCTGAGCTATTTCGGCCCAACAGCTGTTTAACAGCTGTCACCATTTGGCAAGCTCCATTATAAGTAGAGGACTACCTGTAGTTCTTTTGTACCTTTAAAAGAACTGTAAAAAATTATTTATACCTTCCTTTCTGTCAGCATGTCTTCATTTCTTAGGGTCACTGTTCTCTTTCTTTAGGATATTTCATGGCTAATCTGTTATCCATTCAACTTTTCTGTTTTCTGAGTTCTTTCAGAAAAGCTTGTTCTTAATTTACAGTAATTTCAGTGACATTATTTTGTCCTCCGTTCCTAGCCAGAAATGATCTAAAGAACTCTGAATTAGAATTGCTGTGTTAGTCTTACTGTAGGAAATTAGTACCGATCCCTCTCCTAGAAAAATGAAATATTCTAGGAAGTATTAAAAAGGCAGAATATTATATTTCCCTGGCTGAGAAATAGAGAAACATGTTTTTAGGTAGGAAGCAGACTCACTCTTAATAGCCCTCATCCTCCTCAATAGCCCACAACAAAGGTTAGCACTTAAGAGATAAAGAGATAGCTAGGTCTATTCATAAGCAAACGCCTTCACCCAAGATCCAACAAAGATAGTAGCCCTCTACCCATCTAGCAACAGAACTCACCACATGGCACCTGGGAAGGCAAGGCTCAACCAAGCCTGGGACTCAAAAGACAACCTACAAAGTTACCCCTGCATGGCCCTATGGGAGTCTGACAACCAATCAGAATACAAGCTCAAATTCAAAGCCCAACAGAGAGTATAAATCTCTCTCTCTCTCTCACCTATGTGCTTTTTTGCCCAGGACCTCAAAACCATGTGGTCCTGTCCACCATTAAAATCATCTTTTCAGTCAGTCTCCATGTTTCCAGTGTCTTTCTCCCCACTTGGAACTGAACCCAGATGGACATTTCTTCCAACGTTACTGATTACTGTAATATTTGCTTGAGTTCTGTTGGCCTTACTAATATGTTTATATATCTTCTGGGATTAGAAACTTATTTTTTTAAACTGAAAAATGATGAATCATGCTAACTTTAAGAGAACATGCTGAACTTTTTTAATGCTGTGCCAAGAAATGGCTCACTTCTAGCTAGCAAAAGAGATAGCTTGTACTTTACAAACTGCAGGATATGAATCATGTTGGAATAGCAAAAATGTATCGGTAAAACTTGAAAATCTGTCTCTAGCACTATGCAAAGGAGTAAAAGAAGAAAGAAAAACATGGAGCAGGGAATCATTCATATTTCTGATCTATAATCATATCATTCTATAGGCAATTTTATCCATGGAATTGAATATATTTTAAGGTAAAAATGGATTAAAATGTATGGGTATGTTTACATGCATTTTGAGGCTACATTTTTTGCAATTTCAATGATTAATTTAATTATGTTTGGAGAATTAACTTGAATTCATATAACTTTTTTAACTGCCAGCAGCAATTCCTATCATACTTTCAATGAAATTAATATCACACCCTTAGGTTAATAATTCCAATACTAGGATCAAAATTTAGAGGTTATTTGAATACTTGGACTTATACATCATATTTAAGACAAAAACTATAGATTTACAAATCACAGCATTTAGGGTTTTGTATTAAGCCCCAAACAAACAAACATAATTTGGCATAGCACAGTACTCAACCAGCAACAGCCTCTTGTACCTTCAGTGACTCCAAGCTCTTTATAAGTAATCATTGAGAAGGAATGGCTATCCCAGCCTGTTAAATGTACAAGTTGTCCTTGACTTAAAAAATTCATTTAGTGACCGTTCAAAGTTATAACTGAAAAAAGTGACTTATGTCCATTTTTCACACTTATGACCATTGCAGCATCCCCATGGTCACATGATCAAAATTCAGATAGTTGGCAACTGGTTCATATTTATGACAGTTGCAGGGTCACGTGATAACATTCTGTGACATTCTGATCCAGATTCATTTACTAACCATGTTCTTAACAAATGCAATGATTCACTTAACAACTGTGACAAAAAAAGTCATACAATGAGGCAAACTCACTTCACAAATGTTTCACTTAGCAACATAATTTTTGGATCATTTGTGGTCGTAACTTGAGGACTTCATCTAAAGAATTGTTCTTATAAATACTTATAAATACTCAGACAAGTGAAAATGAAAACATTGCTCTGCGCATGCGCAAGATGGCGCGGCGCTGAAGATTTACCTTCGGCGATTGAGCGGCTCTCCGAGGATGGCGACGCCTGGACCGCCTGCTTAGCTGCCTGCCTTTCCCAGCCCGGTGCATCATCTTTCTGGCAGCCGCGGGAGAGGTCTCCGGATCTTTTTACATCCGCGGTTGCCGAGAACGAGGCTGGGAGGGCGAAACGGTGGATTGCGGCGGCCATGTTTTCCAGGCTTAAGGAGGTGGGGCGATGAGTCAGCTTGTCTCGGCCGGCTTTTTGGCCTGGTGCTTCGGCCTGATTTTTGGCCTGGCCGTTGGCTTCTTCTCAAGTGGTGAGGTTTGGGTCTCCTGCCACGATCTGGGACGATCTGGATTTTCCATCTGCCACTATGTTGGAGCTTTTCCGGCTTTTCTCCTGTTGCCAGTCTGCGAACTTGGCCCCTTCACATCCTCCGGCCTCTTGGGGAGGCTCAGCCATTTGGACAGGCTTGGCCTCTTGGAAGGAGAGGTTCGGAGAGATCTGGCTTCCGGAATGGTTGGATCTACTAGGGGGGTGTCAGAGATGGAGGTGACCCCCTGGACGGTAGTTTTCTGGCCACTTTTGGAAGCAGATGTTGGAGGATTTCGGGGAGGCGACGGAGGTACTCTTGATCTGTCCCTGTTTAACCATCTCGTGACTGTTGTAGTTCCAGCTATGCCTCTCCCCTTGCCATTTGAGATCTTTATGGCTGTGATTGGCCCTATTTGGGCTATTGGGGAGTGGCGCGAGACTTGCTTGGGGACAGAGGAGGACATGTGCCACGACCGATGCACCCCCACCCCCGTTCCAGGATTTTTGGACGAGGCTTGGGCAGATTGCCATCTAGACTGTCCTTTTTTGTTTTCCATCTGATGCCCGTCCTCATTTTGGACTATCGTCATATCATGACATTTCTGCCACTCGGAGTTGGACCCTTTTTATTGCCGATTTTTATTTTTTATCTGTTTATCTTCAGTTGTTATGCGCTATTCGTCTTGTGAACTCTTGCGCCTGTGAGGTGCCCCCGCCTCGCAGGAATGGCCCGCCTCGTTACCAAGGGCCGGCCTCAATGACGGGTCTTGGGACCCACAGAGGTGGCATGCGAAGAGAAAGAGCCTTTGGGTTTTTTTAGATAGGGCATTTTTAAGGGGTGGGAGGGTTAGGGCGGGTGTTGGGGGTAGCCCGTCGGGAGGGAAACCAGTTCCTGCGCATGCTCGTGGCGATTATTTAGTGGGTTCGGAGGTCATGGGGGGGAGTGTGTTCCTTTTTGTGAGGGTGGCTCCATTTGCACGGTAAGTGGGAGGGGCAGATATGGCGGAAGGGGGGGATCGTATTGGTTTAGGGGGTCACGCGTTCGATGTTTGCAGGCGATCGCGTGCCCCGATCCCTCTGACTTCTCCCGTTCCCCGGATGGTCAAGACCCTCAGAGCCTGGGCCTTCGGCTGATGTTATGCAACGCACGGTCCGTGGCCAATAAGGCCCCCCTAGTACATGATCTTATTCAGGGGGGCGCCGCGGATCTTATAGGCGTTACGGAGACCTGGTTGGGCACTGAAGGGGGCGTGCCCCTGGTCGAAATGTGCCCACCGGGTTTCCGTGCATTCCATCAGCCGAGGGCCCAGGGTAGGGGTGGGGGGGTGGCGGTTGTTATTAAAGAGAGTCTAGAGCCGAGGGAGACCACTGTACCTCAGATTGCCGGATGTGAATCCCTCTTTGTGAGATGGGGTCATCGGTGTCAGATGGGCTTGCTGGTCACGTACCTGGCTCCTTGCTGCGTGACAGCTGCCCTGCCCGAGCTCCTGGAGGTGCTTGCCGGGGTGGCAGTGGAGACCCCCAGACTTTTAGTCATGGGGGACTTCAACTTGCCATCTGCCGGCTCGTCATCGACAGTGGCTCGGGAGTTCATGGCTTCCATGACGGCCTTGGACCTGACTCAAGTAGTGGATGGCCCCACTCACATCGGGGGTGGCACACTGGACCTTATTTTTATCTCTGGTCAGTGGTTGAAGGATCTGGATTTGAGAGATGTAGTCACAGAACCTTTGTCATGGTCAGATCACTCTCCTTCGCCTGGACTTTCTGACCGCCACTCAACACCGCAGGAGACGGAACCATCACGTTGGTTCCGTCCCAGGCGCCTGATGGACCCGGAGAGGTTCGGACGGAGCTTGGGCCACTTCCTGAGGGTCTGGCTCACGGCACGGCAGAGGAACTAGCCGCAGCCTGGCAGCGGGCTGCGGCTGGGGCTAGACCGTGTCGTGCCTCTGCGGCCTCTGACCCGGCGTAGATCCCAACCGGCTCCTTGGTTCTCCGAGGAGCTGAGGGGGATGAAACGCCGGAGAAGACGCCTAGAGAGCTCCTGGAGGTCTAGCCGTTTAGAGGCTGATCGGACACTAGTTAGGTCCTATACTAGGACCTACCTAGTGGCACTGAGGGAAGCGAGGCGTTGCTACGCCTCCTCCCTCATTGCGTCGGCAGATAACCGCCCAGCCGCCCTGTTTCGGGTGACCCGTTCCCTCCTTCACCAGGGGGAGCGGGATGACCCGTTGCAGGGACGTGCTGAGGAGTTTAACGGTTATCTATACGATAAAATCGTTCAGCTTCGAGACGGTCTGGACCAAAATTGCAGCGACTCAGATGAGGCGTCTGAGGGTGGTCTTGGTGATATTGTCTGGGATGAGTTTGACCCTGTGGCTCCCGAGGACATGGACAGGTTGTTGGGTAGGCTGAATGCCACCACGTGTTTACTGGACCCGTGCCCCTCCTGGCTGGTGCTGGCCACTCAGGAGGTGACACGAGGCTGGCTCAGGCGATTACGAGTGCTTCCTTGTTGGAGGGAGTCTTTCCGGCCGCCTTGAAAGAGGCGGTGGTGAAACCCCTCCTCAAAAGCCTTCCTGGACCCGGCTGTTTTAGGTAATTATCGTCCGGTCTCCAACCTTGCGCGAAGGTTGTAGAGAGTATGGTGGCACATCAGTTTCCCTGCACTTGGATGACACTGTCTATCTAGACCCGTTCCAGTCCGGTTTCCGGCCCGGCTACAGCACGGAGACGGCTTTGGTCGCGTTGGTGGATGATCTCTGGAGGGCCAGGGATAGGGGTTGTTCCTCTGCCCTGGTCCTATTAGACCTCTCAGCGGCTTTTGATACCATCGACCATGGTATCCTGCTGCGCCGGTTGGAGGGATTGGGAGTGGGAGGCACCGTTTATCGGTGGTTCTCCTCCTATCTCTCCGACCGGTCGCAGACGGTGTTGACAGGGGGGCAGAGGTCGGCCCCGAGGCGCCTCACTTGTGGGGTGCCGCAGGGGTCGATTCTCTCGCCCCTTCTGTTCAACATCTATATGAAGCCGCTGGGTGAGATCATCAGTGGCTTCGGTGTGAGGTACCAGCTGTACGCTGATGACACCCAGCTGTACTTTTCCACACCGGGCCACCCCAATGAAGCTATCGAAGTGCTGTCCCGGTGTTTGGAAGCCGTACGGGTCTGGATGGGGAGAAACAGGCTCAAGCTCAATCCTCCCAAGACAGAGTGGCTGTGGATGCCGGCATCCCGGTACAGTCAGCTGAGTCCTCGGCTGACTGTTGGGGGCGAGTCATTGGCCCCGATGGAGAGGGTGCGCAACCTGGGCGTCCTCCTGGATGAACGGCTGTCTTTTGAAGATCACTTGACGGCCGTCTCCAGGAGAGCTTTCCACCAGGTTCGCCTGGTGCGCCAGTTGCGCCCCTTTCTAGACCGGGATGCCTTATGCACGGTCACTCACGCCTCGTGACGCCTCGCCTGGATTACTGCAATGCTCTCTACATGGGGCTCCCTTGAGGGGCACCGGAGGCTCAGTTAGTCCAGAATGCGGCTGCGGGTGATAGAGGAGCCTCGTGGCTCCCATGTGACACCTATCCTGCGCAGACTGCACTGGCTACCTGTGGCCTTCGGGTGCGCTACAAGGTGTTGGTGACAATCTTTAAAGCGCTCCATGGCATAGGGCCGGGCTATTTACGGGACCGCCTACTGCTACCGAATACCTCTCACCGACCCGTGCACTCTCACAGAGAGGGACTCCTCAGGGTGCCGTCAGCTAGGCAGTGTCGTCTGGCGACACCCAGGGGAAGGGCCTTCTCTGTGGGGGCTCCCACCCTCTGGAACGAACTCCCTCCAGGACTGCGTCAACTTCCGGACCTCCGAACCTTTCGTCGCGAGCTCAAAACATATTTATTCATCTGCGCGGGACTGGATTAGATTTTAAATTTATTGGTTTTAAATGGGTTTTTATTTTTTATATTGTTTTTTAATAATGGGCTATAGAATAAGTTTTTTAACTGTCATTTTAGCTTGTATTTATATATATTTTTAATTGCCTGTGAACCGCCCTGAGTCCCTAGGGAGATAGGGCGGTATACAAATATGAAAAATAAATAAATAAATAAAAATAAACATGGATCTTGTCAGATCAGAACATAGTGAATAATTGAGTTCTTTATATTGGCCAGAGAAGAAGCAGCTACAGGAAGCTGGCTTGGCTACTCCCTGACATGCGCACTTGAGGTTAGGCGTGCTGGCGGCGGCGTGCATTGGACCCGCCTTTTCCTCAGCCGCCTGTCCAGACAGTACTCAAGAAAAATATCTAAATGAATGGAAGAATTGGATTGATTATATTCAAAATAGATATCAGATTAAGAAATTTCAGATTGCCTTTGAATGAAGGACGTTGTTTTTGATTTTAATGGAAGAAGTCAGGTTATGTGAGAGAGAAGGATTATAATTGTGTTAGATTTTTAAAATTTAATGTATGACTGTTTGTTTATTGAACTATATCTTGTGTTTGCTCCGGGAAGTCGGGGGGAGGGGTTTTGGAGGGGGGGGAAGGGGGGGGAGGGGGGGGGAAAATTTAATTGTTGTTATAAAACTTTTTCAATTAAAAAAAAAGAATTGTTCTTATAAATACTTATAAATACTCAGACAAGTGAAAATGAAAACATTGTTTTGAACATGGATCTTGTCAGATCAGAACATAGTGAATAATTGAGTTCTTTATATTGGCCAGAGAAGAAGCAGCTACAGGAAGCTGGCTTGGCTACTCCCTGACAGACAGAATATTTCACTCTGACCAGAGGACTGAAACACAGCATATTCTGGCCTTATCCACTGACTCAGAGACTAAAGAGCATTTGATTGTTATTCAAACAAAAATAGTAGCCATGGGAAGATAATCTTGGCCCAGACTGTTTACAAATCCTAATTAATACTTTAGAATCTTGAAGACTTACCATTTCCTTCCTCATCCTGCGTCTTGTCTTTTTAGACTGCAGATCTAAAGCATGACTTCCTCTGTATTAAATTGATATAAATTGCACTGATACGTGTGTAGGACTATAAGTTTTAATTGTATGGATTTTCAAAAGAGACTGCGAATATTGATAAAGGAAACAATAAGAAGATATTATTTATTTTGATAATAAACAAAGGCAGGAATTCTGAAAACTCAAATTTTATCCATATTTCAATATGACATTGGTCTTAGCATTTATCTCAAGCAATCCCTCCTATTTATGCTTCAAGATGCCATTCCAACAGATCGAGTGCTCTTGGATACAGTAAAGTAGAACATGAGATTAGTGATTTAAATTCTTCTAAATTTTCCATCTTTTTATGTTTTTTTCTGTCTTTTATTCACTTCTCTTTCCCCTTGTTTTTAAACTATTGAGTGTTTAATATTGTAAAGGAAGAGAAGGCAAAAAAGAATTGTGATTACAAAAAAAGTGAGAAAAAGAGGAACCAAAATTTAAATTACCTCAATATTTGTAAATAGATTGTGGAAAGCAGAAGGTTTCTCTTGAGTAAAGGAGTAGAGTACATTGAGGCTTTCTCAAGAGCCATAGTCATTTATTACATAGATGTTGGTACTGCTGATATTCAAAGAATGGATAAAGGAAGTTAGAATGACATAAATTAAAGATCGAAACCATTGTTGACTGATACTATTCATCTTAAGGATATTTTAGAATTTTGCAATCCTTGTTGTTGCTATATTTCATTCATAAATTTCTTCCTTCTGTATAAGCAATACAAAATGATCCTCAATTTGTCACTGAGAAGAGAATATATCTTCTTTGTAGATCCTGTTTTTTTCATATTGCTTTTTAATACTCATACAGCTAGTTTCAGTTTACAGAAACAATTGTGATCTGAATTGCTAAGTGACATGATTGTAAAGCCCTATTTCATTGACCACATCGTTTAGTGATGGCAATTCTATATAGGAAACTGTCATATAAAATATCTTTAAGAAATAGTTACATAATACTATTTTGTACAATAAAATTAATCTCATGTTGTGTAATAAAATAATATCCACATTTGTTATTAATTTATTAAATATGTTATATTGTCATCTGTGGAGATTCTCAATCATCCATGTCATGGTTGTCCCAAAGGTGTTTTTTCAAAAGGCAATAAGACTTTCTGTTTTTTCTTTAAGACGTTTCGCTTTTCATCCAAGAAGCTTCTCAGCTCTGACTGGATGATGGGGAATGGAAGAATGTATACTCCTAGCAGACAGTTGGTCATTTGCATTCTTTTAGCAAGTCATTAAGATCACCTGGAGGTTTATCTCTGTCATCAGGGTCACCTGAGTGGTGCAAATGGGTGAGGAGCCCTCCTGGAACTATTGAAAGGACTGTGTTGTAGATTGGAGATAGATGATATCATATCCGTCCCCCTCTGTTGAGACAGGGTTGTTCAATTTTGACATAGATGGATTCTTTGACCCTCTTTCAAATCAATGGTCCTCTCTGTCCAAAATGTGGACTCTGCTGTCTCCAAAAGAGTAGCCTTTAACTTTTAAATGCAGATGGACTGCTGAATTAAATTACAAAACAATACAATTGCAACAATACAAGAGCACACAATAGATTTAAACTTAATGTTAACCGCTCCAATCTTGATTGCAGAAAATATGACTTCAATAACAGAGTTGTTAATGCTTGGAATACACTACCTGACTCTGTGGTCTCTTCCCAAAATCCCAAAAGCTTTAACCAAAAACTGTCTACTATTGACCTCACCCCATTCCTAAGAGGTCTGTAAGAGGCGTGCATAAGAGCACATACGTGCTACTGTTCCTGTCCTATTGCTTCCTTTCATTATATCCAGTTAATATAGTTATTACATACTAATGCTTATATATATGCTTATATATTGTATAATTATTTCATGCATATGCTTATATATACTGTTGTGACAAAATAAAAATAAAAAAAAGAATATAGTCTTGATGGATTCTCCTATGTTGTAGCATGCATTTATGAAGTGGTTATTCTGTTTTCTCAAAGTACAGATCTGCCCGTGGTTCACTGAATTGTAGTGCATATATCATGTTTTTCAGTTTGTGTCTGAGTGTTTTATCCTTAGGGTAGACAAGCTTCTGCCTTTGTGCATGTACCGTATGTTGTGTTGGCTGAAATTCCTCCTGAGCTTTTCCGATATTCTAGCAACATATGGAATGATAACATTGCTTCATTTATTGTTCTCTTAGTTTTCTGTTATGGAGGAGCTCCTGTAAGATCTTTTTTGAGATTTGATGAAGGCCCACTTGGGATAGCCACACATTCTGAGGGGTTCATTAATGTGTTTTCATTATGTGTTTTTTCTTTCCCATCTTTGCTAGTACGCAGGCCTTCAGCTCAGTAATGTAGGATTCTGATGATTTCCAGTTTGTGCTCCAGTGGGTGGTGGGAATCAAAAGGTAAATATATTTGTGTGAGTGGGTTTTCTATAAACTTCAGTGTTAAGGCATCTGTTTACCTTAATGTAAATGGCACAATTCAGGAAGACTACACTATTTTCCTTAACATCTTCCTATGTGTTAAAGTTCAAAGCATCTGTTAACAGTCTCAGTTATTGTAATTTACTCATAGAAAATCTACACATTTTTTATTTATTAAAATCATCCTGATCATTATCTCTGAAGATCAAATACTCTCATTTGCTTTTTAATAATGAAATCTTTCCTTAGGTTTTTAATAGAGAACTTTCCCAATAATTGCATCTCATTTCCAAAGTTCATAAGTCTCTGTTATAAATATCTCTGTAATATCCATTGTTTAATATTTCTCATTGAAAGCACAATATTCCTTTTTAACATTGCTGTTGTTTAACTTGTTAACTATTTTTTTCTTCCATATATGTAATGTATGACAGGTCTTTTGAGTTGCAAATAGACACAGACCAGTGGTGGGTTGCTACCGGTTCATCCCAGATTGGGCGAAAAGGTAGCGGCAGTGGTGGTAGGCTCCGCCCACCCGCCCCAATGTCTCTGTGCATGCACAGAAGCATCACAGAAGCATCACAGAAGCATGCACAGAAGCATCACACACATGTATGAGCGTGCGTGCACCTGCGAGTGAACCAATAGTGACCGATATTGATACCCACTACTGACACAGACCCTTATTAATTTTGGGCTGTTTTGCAAGGGGGAAATATCATAGTTTCAACAGATTTCCCTGTGTTCAACTAAGGGAGATAGTATGTGGATGGGGGTTGCTTTTTAATTCATATTTTAATGTTTTTGTTTAGTTTTGTTTTCTGTTTATTTTTTTCTTTTTGAGTTTGTATTTTAATCTCTTGAATAAAATAAAAAATTGTAAAAAGAAAAGAAAATGTTTATTTCATTTTCATTGTCAAGCAACAACCTAACCCTAACCCTAACCCTAACCCTATGTCAGTGATGGCGAACCTTTTCGGCACCAAGTGCCAAAAAGGGAGCAGACTGGGAACATGCCTGGGTTGCAACCTGGAAGAGGAGCTGCCCAGGGCACATGTACGCCCCCGAAAATAAACTTCCGGTTTCAACTACTGAACTTCCGGTTTCAGCCAACTATTCCTTCCGGTTTCTGGCACGCATGCGCATGCAACAATCAGCTGGCCACTATGCATGCTCATGCATGCTCAAGCAGGAAAACAGAAGATTTGTTGTGACCCAGGTTCCTGGACCCGAACTCCTGGACTCGGATGATTCAGAAAGTGAGGGAGAAGACCTGGCAAGCCCTGCTTTTTTTGGGCCCTCTCCCTCCCTGGCACCCACTGAAAGGGAGGAGGAAGGGCCGGCAAGGCATGATTCTCTCGAGCCTTCTTCTGATTTGGCAACGCCCCAAGAACAGTTTTGGAGTGATGCACAGACGTGACCGGCGCGCGCAGCAGAAGCAGCGTTGGGATAAAGCCAGGGAATGATGGTCATGCAGTGACATCTGCAGGGACTAAAAGTCCCAGGCAGGACTTCCTGGGTTTTTGTCTTGGACAAAGCAATGAATTTGTGCGGGCAAACTGTATCAATGGAGGGAAGAATATATTTGTGAGTAATTCTGGCCTTATCTATAATTTCCTCGTTATCTCCAGAAACTTGGCAGGCCCGTGGGTAGATGTGGCCAGGACATTTATCTATGTAAATAAAGAAGAGGAGGCCTTTGACTGACTCTTTCTTGGGAGTATTGGGGGAGGGAAACAGAACAAGACTAGCTTTTCTAGTTTCTGGCACTGCTGCATGCAAAAAAGCCAGCTGGTCATCGCTCGTGCATTTGCACCAGAAATCCAGAAGAGGAATGGGTGACACTGTGCATGCCAGGTGACATGGCTCCATATGCCACTTCGGGCACACATGCCATAAATTTGCCATCATGGACCTATGTCATTGCTTAATAATGTCATGTATTCTAATTTTGAAATACTAATTACCAACGTATTTCTGGGTACATTTGTAAAGCTTTAAAAGTAGAAATAAATTTGTTTATTAATTAAATTTATTTGCTATTTATCTCATATCAAAAAAACTGATTTTTTTGATATGAGATAAACACACACACAGAGAGTGGGTGAGGGGGGAAAGAGAGAGACAGAGAGAACAAACAAGAAACTATTATTTACATATTCATTTATTTTTTAAAAATGCAGTCCAACTATGTGACTGATTTTCAAGATGTTCAGCATGCAGCTTATCTTCAGGTGCTATTGACAGGCCTCCTGACCTAACTGAAGCAGCTCCGGATTACATCATTTGTTCTTGAAATGGCTTTGGAGAATGATCTTCCATGGCCCCTGCAAGCTCCAAAAATGACACAAAAGTATACCTGTTCTCATGCAATTTTTGGAGGCCTTGGAGGCTGCACATGATCCTCTTATGTAACATAAGAGGAAGTCACGCGAGAACTACATCCCTGTGGCCTCTGATAATTGAACAAGGCAAGTTTTCAAGAATAGTTGTCAGGTGTTAGTGAACATTAGCATGTCACCAAAATGTTGTGGCATGTCCCCTTTGACACAAATGTCATAGGTTTGCCATCACTGATTTAGACCATCCTGCATGAACAAGCCATTGTGATTTATAAGCCATGGGTCTAGAGTGTTGTAGAAATACAACATAGAAGATAACAGAAGATATTAAACAATCATGTCCTGGTGAGATGCGTGAAGCTACCAGAAATTTGACATTTAAATTTTATATATCAAGACTGGGAGTCAGTTTCAAGTAAGATTGCTGGATACAGTCCAAGCTAGGCTCCTCAAGAGTTACTATGAAAGTGAAGAACCCAGAAAATAGTAAGGAGGAAAGAAATTCTGCAGAGTGGCCTCAGGTGAAGAAGTAATTGGTAAAATATTTGATGATATTGTCTAGTATATTTGGCAGTATTCAATTCATTAGAAGTTGCTTTTTATAAAGAAAATTGAAAATATGCTTCCTTGGCAAACTTTCTTAAAACACATAAAATAAACTGAGAAAGCCATTTTATAGAGAACAGTTCCATGGAATAGGAAAAACTCTCCCATGCACAATTATACAGAAAACATGAGATGGGTCTGATAAACATTACAATAGATTATTAAAGCAAATGGTATTTTCAGTCATCATGACTAATAATTCCAATAAATATATGTAAGGAACCTGGGAAAAGGATAGCCATATCTATTTATATATGCAAGCTATTTGAGGAAAGGATATTTGTTACTGTAGCTCTTTGCCCAACTCTATTTATTCCACAGCCGCAAGTTAATTACCAACTAACTTACATTTGAATCTATCTAAGGCTATTTATTTTTGGGTACTCTCATTTATCCATGAATGCATTATGCCAGGAATGTATTAGGCCAACAATATAATTGCTTTTGCCTGTTGCAAACATCAGAGTACATGCAATATAATATATAAAGCAAAGCTTACTGACTGGATCTCCATATTTTGCTATGCCAAACAATATTGTGTTTTACTTTTTACCTTACAATATTATATAGATCCAGGTAGAGCGTTTTGTAAATTATGGTGTATGCCTTAACATTTTTTTGTAAATTCAGACAACTGTGCTCTGTTTAACCTGCCACATTTAAGTAAACTGTGTTTAATGTGACATGCGAATCCATTCCTCAAATATCCCTTGAAATGTTCTGAATTTAATATTAGAAATAATGGACCTGAATATGAAACCTTCATTTAGTATTGCTATGAATTCTTCTCCTGTGATACCTATAGATATCTATCCTTATTTTCACAATTTATGTTCTTGTATTTATTAAGGGACAGAGATTTCTGGGGGTAAGGAAGAGTTGTGTTGGAAGTGCTGAAGCACTTCAGGGTTGAAAGGATTGAACAAAGACATTACCATTGCCCAGGGTATGCCCAATTAGTGGCTCCTCTCATGTCCATGTTATTTTGCCCATTGAAAGACTTTACCTACTCACAGTCGCCCACTTTCAAACTGCTGGGTTGGTAGGAACTAGACCCTGTGACAGGAACTTACTCCATCCAGTGGCAGCAACCATTTCTCAGATGCAAGCTTGCCAATTATCAGCCCAGCAGCCTAACCTTGTGAGCCACTAAGCTCACACACAGCAAGGGATCATGGAATGTATATTGCAATTCCACAATGCAGTCTGTCTTGTGCTTATTTATATACAATGTTAGGTATATGTTTGAAAGGGTGGATTTGCACTGTTTGATCATGACATTTTTATCATTATTGAGGTTAAGAACAGATGTCTATGTTCTAGGGATATGTTAAGTCTTCTAGGTGATATACAAACAATCAATTAATCATGCTATAATTTTTTCATCTTTTCAGAACTCAAATTTTAAGAAAAAAATGACATTTTTAGATAGGTAATAGCAAAAATGTGTGTTGAACAACCCCACCCGCTATCTTGGTTTTTGAAACTATGACTAAGAATTCTACATTATGCAATGTATTCAGTAGTGGATTGAAAAAGAGTAATTTTTAAAGATTTCATAACATTAAAATATGTAACGAAAGTTAAGAGTTAGGGATTAGATTTTGATACTCTTTTTTACCTCAAAATTTTTGTAGCAATGAAACATCATTACAAGATTTCTCATGACTCTATGATAGTTTCATATTGATGGTGGCATGATCTTTCATTCTCTCTCTTCTCTTAATTGCCACCTTGTCTGATTAAAAAAATATAGAAAACTCAAAAGCATACATTATGTTTTCTCAACGTGTTCATCTAAATGCCATAATATGGGATTTGGAATATATTTTTTCCATATTGGTATAGAAAAATTACAGGTAGTCCTCAACTTATGACCACCACTGAGGCCAAAATTTCTGGAGCTGAAAAAGACAGTTGTTAATTTTTCCACATTTTATGACCTTTCTCACCACATTTGTTAAATGCTGTAGATGTTAAGTTAGTAACAAGGTTGCTTGTCAAAAGGTTGCAAAAGGTAATCACATGATCCTGGGACATTGCCACCATCATAAATATAACCAGCATCTGAATTTTGATCATGTGACCACATGATTCACATGGGAATGCTGCAATGGTTCTAAGTGTGAAAAATGATCATAAGTCACTTTTTAAAGTGCTATTTTAACTTCAAAAGGTCACTAAATTGTAAATCAAGGGCTACCTATATTATGTGGCATGTACATACATTTGTGCACTTATTTTGTCATGGTCTGCAGCATTTTGCATAAAACTGAATAGAAGTGATACACAAAGAATACTATATCAACTGTAAGAATTCAGAAGACCAGAAAAATATACAGTATGATGGAACCTATCATATCATATCATTATAGCATATCATATCTCATATCTCATATCTCATATCTCATATCATATCATACCAGTATAAAAAAGATTTTGCTCTGATATGAAGTTTGAAGTTTTTCGATAAGGTTTTCACCTACTTGGGTAAGCTTTTTGTGTGTGTTTTTCAGTTACTACTTCAATCAAAGATATATTCAAATAGCTATAGATTTGTGGTCATAGAATAAAAAGATCTTTCAGTTCTTCCTAATTAGATCTTTTTATTCTATGACTACAAATCTATAGTTATTTGAATATATCTTTGATTGAAGTAGTTACTGAAAAACTGCTCTTTCTGAGCAGATCTCCCAAGCCTCTTTCACTGTCAGTTTTCCAGAACAAAATAGAGTATTCAACCAATGCAATAGCAACCAACAACTACAAGACCAAATGACCCATAAAACAGAATGTTTGAACTACTGAGACTCATAGAACACAATAGGATTTACTTCTTGGCTAAAAATGTAAGATTGTATCATTGGAAATATCAGGTTTGAGAGGGAAAATATTTGATTCATATTAATAGTGGAGATAATAGTGAATGATGACCAATGATCTTATCATCCATTTCCTTGGAAAGAAGTGTATAATAGAACAAATATGCAATGGATGTTGCTCAGAAGCTATCACAGAGATACTTAAAATCTTGAATAATATTTTTTGGGGGGGAGGTGGAATCACATGGTGTGCAGAAGCTCCGTTTCCTGCAAAGAAGAAACTATAAGAGTTATCTTTTTAGTAGAAATTTAGTAATTTTTTTTCAGGGGTGGGGCAACATGGAAAAGGTTATTTCATCCATTATTTGGAACTAGTATAGCTTGAACCTATGTTTTAGTCTTTTCCAATTTAACCTCTGCCATGGCTGAGAATTCTGAAACTAGGTCTAAATATACTCAATTTGCAGGGTACCCTTATTGGAGAACTATGTACATTCAGAAAATAATATAACAGAGGAACAACAAAAGGAAGCAGAACAAACAGGTGAAAAACTGGCACCTTAAGGTGGTTTCTTCTCAATAGAAAATTATAGAACTGTTAATTTGCTACTGATAAAAAGTGTATCTCTTTACTCATAAAAAGACTTGGAGGACGCTTTGTAAATTATTGAGAGAAGAAACAGATTTAGATGCATCATATGATTTGTAAAACCAAAGACTATCTACTATTGACCTCACCCCATTCCTAAGAGGTCTGTAAGGGGCGTGCATAAGAGCACCCTCGTGCCTACCATTCCTATCCTAATGTTCCCTTTGATTGTATCCAATTCGTATAGTTATTTCATGCTTATGCTTATATATATGCTTATATATCATATAGTTATTTCATGCTTATGCTTTTATATACTGTTGTGACAAATAAATAAATAAATAAATAAATAAATAAATAAATAAATAAATATTTTAACTCATAAGTTTTTAGTAATAACAATATTATTGTGTTTAAAAAATACATTGTCGCTTTGAAAGCTGTTAAATTTTAGTAAAGCAAACCCAGCTCAACTGGCTATTTTAGGTTCATTGTATCTTGCAAATTGGGAATATTAAATAAACTGTAGTTCAGTTCAGTCACATAAGTAGGTTGTGCTACATAGCCAGTGCTTCCCATTCCTGCACAGTTGACAGTCAGAAGAAATCCTGAGATGTTTTGTTGTTGTTAGTTGCGAAGTCGTGTCTGACCCATTGCGACCCAATGGACAACATTCCTCCAGGCCTTCCTGTCCTCTACCATCCTCTGGAGTCCATTTAAACTCATGCCTACTGCTTCAGTGACTCCATCCAGCCACCTCGTTCTCTGTCGTCCCCTTCTTCTTTTGCCCTCAATTTTTCCCAGCATTAGGCTCTTCTCCAGTGAGTCCTTCTTTCTCATTAGGTGGCCAAAGTATTTCAGTTTCATCTTCAGGATCTGGCCTTCTAAAGAGCAGTCAGGGTTCATCTCCTCTAGAACTGACTAGTTTGTTCGCCTTGCAGTCCAAGGGACTCGCAGGAGTCTTCTCCAGCACCAGAGTTCAAGGTCTCAATACTTTGGCATTCAGAAAGGTTGGCAGTTCGAATCACAGTCAATAAGAGTTAAAAAATCAGGCTAGAAATCAGAGACTGTGAGTTCTAATCTTGCCTTAAAGGTAAAGGCAGCTGGGTGACCATTTGCTTTCTCGGCCCTATGAAGGAAGCAATGGTAAATAATTTTAATACATAATAATAATAATATGCCCTCGCTATTTAAGAGCGATCGCGTGCTCCGGCCCCCCAGGATTTTCCCGTTCCCTGAGTGGCCAGAGTACTCGGGACCTGGGCCTTTGGCTGATGGTATGTAACGCGAGGTCCGTGGTTAACAAAGCCCCCCTGATCTCAGATCTAATTCAGGAGGGGATCACGGATGTTATGGGCGTTACGGAAACCTGGTTGGGCACTGAAGGGGGGGTTCCCCTAGTGGAGATGTGCCCACCAGGTTTCCGAGCATTCCATCAGCCGAGGGCCCAGGGTAGGGGTGGGGAGGTAGCGGTTATTATTAAGGAGAGTCTGGAACCGAGGGAGACCACTGTGCCTCAGATATCTGGGTGTGAATCCCTCTTTGTGAAGTGGGGTCGTAGGACTCAGGTGGGCTTATTGATCACGTACCTGGCTCCTTGCTGCGTGACAACAGCCCTGCCCGAGCTGTTGGAGTTGTTGGCTGGGTTGGCAGTTGAGACCCCTAGACTGTTGGTCATGGGGGATTTCAACTTGCCATCAACTGGCGTGGCATCCTCGACGGCTCGGGAGTTCATGGCTTCCATGACGGCCATGGACCTGACTCAGTTAGTGGACAGCCCTACCCACATCGGGGGTGGCATTCTAGATCTGATTTTTGTCTCTGGCCAGTGGGCAAATGATCTGGTTTTAAATGATTTAGTTATTGAGCCTTTGTCATGGTCAGATCATTCTCTTCTTCGTCTTGACTTTCAGACCGCTACGCACCACCGCAGGGAGACAGAACCAATGCGTTGGTTCCGTCCCAGGCGCCTGATGGACCCAGAGAGGTTTCTGACGGAGCTTGGGCCGTTTCCCGAGAACCTGGCCCATGACACAACTGAAGAACTAGTGGTGGCCTGGGAACAGGCCGCAGCTGGAGCTTTGGACCGTGTCGTACCTTTGCGGCCTCTGATCCGGCGTCGATCTCAACCAGCTCCTTGGTTCTCTGAGGAGCTGAGGGAGATGAAACGCCGGAGAAGACGCCTAGAGAGTGTCTGGAGATCCAGCCGTTCTGAGACTGACCGGACACTAGTTAGGTCCTATAGTAGACCTACCTAGTGGCATTGAGGGATGCGGTTGCCGTTTCCTCCCTCATTGCGTCGGCAGATAACCGCCTGGCCGCCCTGTTTCGGGTGACCCGCTCTCTCCTTCAACAGGAGGGGCAGGGGGACCCATTATCAGGGCGTGCCGAGGAGTTTAACGGTTATCTATACGATAAAATCGTTCAGCTTCGGGACGGATTGGATCAAAATTGAGTAGATCCGAGCAAGAGTTCCGAGGCCCGTCTTGTTGAGGTTGTTTGGGATAGTTTTGATCCTGTGACTCCCGAGGACATGGACAGGTTGCTGAGAAGGTTGAATGCCACCACATGTTTACTGGACCCGTGCCCCTCCTGGCTGGTGCTGGCCACGCAGGAGGTGACACGAGGCTGGCTCCAGGGGATTACAAATGCTTCCTTGCAGGAGGGGGTCTTTCCCACTGCCTTGAAAGAGGTGGTGGTGAGACCTCTCCTCAAGAAGCCTTCCCTGGACCCGGCTGTTTTAGGAAATTACCGTCCAGTCTCCAACCTTCGCTTTACGGCGAAGGTTGTAGAGAGTGTGGTGGCATGTCAGCTACCCCAGTACCTGGATGAAACTGTCTATCTAGACCCGTTCCAGTCCGGCTTCCGACCAGGATACAGTACTGAGACGGCTTTGGTCGTGTTGGTGGATGATCTCTGGAGGGACAGGGATAAGGGTTACTCCTCTGCCCTGGTCCTATTAGACCTCTCAGCGGCTTTTGATACCATCGACCATGGTATCCTGCTGCGCTGGTTAGAGGGGTTGGGAGTGGGAGGCACCGTTTATCGGTGGTTCTCCTCCTACCTCTCTGACCGGACGCAGACGGTGTTGACAGGGGGGCAGAGATCGACTCAGAAGTGCCTCCTGTGTGGGGTGCCGCAGGGGTCGATTCTCTCACCCCTCCTGTTCAACATCTATATGAAGCCGCTGGGTGAGATCATCAGTGGCTTTGGGGTGAGATACCAACTGTACGCTGATGACACTCAGCTGTACTTTTCCACCCCAGACCATCCCAACGAAGCTATCGAAGTGCTGTCCCGGTGTCTGGAAGCCGTACGGGTCTGGATGGGGAGAAACAGGCTCAAGCTCAATCCCTCCAAGACGGAGTGGCTGTGGATGCCGGCACCTCGGTACAGTCAGCTGCAGATGCAGCTGTCTATCGGGGGCGAGTCATTGGCCCCGATGGAGAAGGTACGCAACTTGGGCGTGCTCCTGGATGGTCGGTTGTCCTTTGAAGATCATTTGACGACCGTCTCCAGGAGAGCTTTTTATCAGGTTCGCCTGATCCGCCAGTTGCGTCCCTTCCTGGACCGGGATGCCCTATGCACGGTCACTCATGCTCTCGTTACTTCTCGCCTGGACTACTGCAATGCTCTCTACATGGGGCTCCCCTTGAAGAGCACTCGGAGACTCCAGTTAGTTCAGAATGCAGCTGCGCGGGTTATTGAGGGAGCATCACGGAGCTCCCACGTAACACCTATCCTGCGCAGACTGCACTGGCTACCTGTGGTCTTCCGGGTGCGCTTCAAGGTATTGGTGATGACCTTTAAAGCGCTTCATGGCTTAGGACCGGGATACTTACGGGACCGTCTTCTGCCGGCTTCAATCTCCCAACGACCGGTGCGTTCTCACAGAGAGGGTCTCCTCAGGGTGCCGTCTGCCAAACAATGTCGGCTGGCGGTCCCCAGGGGGAGGGCCTTCTCTGTGGGGGCTCCTACCCTGTGGAACGAGCTTCCCCCTGGACTCCGACAACTGCCCGACCTTAGGACCTTTCGCCGCGAACTTAAAACCTATTTGTTTCATCTTGCTGGACTGGCTTAACTTTTAAAAACTTTTAAATGGTTTTATTGGGGTTTTTAAATTTTAGTGATTTTATAGGGTGTAATTGTATTTTAGCCTTGCCAATTGAATAAGTTTTTTAGGGGTAGTTTTTAATTATTGTATGGGTTTGCTTTGTATTTTAACTGGCTGTTCACCGCCCTGAGTCCTTCGGGAGAAGGGCGGTCTATAAATTAAAATATTATTATTATTATTATTATTATTATTATTATTATTATTATTATTATTATTATTATTATTATTATTATTATTATTATTTCTGAAAAACCTTGCCAAGAAAACTGCTGGGACTTGTCCAGGTAGTGATCCAGAATTAGATATGGTTGAACTGAAGTGGGAGGGGTGAGTTTATATACCTGTTCCAATTAGTAGATATTAGTATTGAAATTAAAAAATATAAAATAGGTCCTACAAGTCTGAAATCTGCCCGATCAGTCCAGATCTACAGCACCAACAGTAGATAATTGAAAAGATTTCCAGCAAGGGAAATACCAGCTCTATTTCAGATGATTGTTTCCATCAAATCTGGCTCCTTGTATACTTTTTCCAATATTCAGTCAAAATTTATCTTCTCTAACTAAAACATATATAGGGATACTCATACACATATGGTATTCATACAAGTCAAAATAGAAGCAATCAAGATTTTCTGATGTTTTCTGTTATAGTTGTTCAAATATGCAAAGAATGCCATCTTTTTATCTATAGGCTAGCCCTATTAGTATTTTCAGTATTTCCCCATAAGACCTGTTTTTATTCTCATGTCCTGCTTTGTTGACCTTCTCTGACCCTACTTATCCTCTCCTTAAGGGATAGTGCCCCAGGTGCAATAAATAAAGCCTTCACAACTTGGAAACAATTGTGATTTATGAAAATTTTAGCATTTTTTTGTAATCATGTCAGATTTCTGACTCCTGGGCAGCTTATCACATGATGTGAAACAGCAGAATCTCCTGACTTATACCTATGCATGTGATTTTCTTCCTGCAATGTTGCTATTTTCAAACTAGCTTTATGTTTTATGAATGTACCTTTTAATATAATTTAGTCTAGTGAACTGTTAAATATCTCTTTCTGTTTGTATCAATGATGAAAAATGGTAGGGATTCTGTATGCTTTCACATAAGGCCAGTCCTGGTGAATATTATCTCTAGAATTTCTTACATATTTATGTTATGAATGATCCTAATCGAAAACTTTATAAATCCTTGATGTGTTGAAGGAGATATATTGGGCATCCCAAAATATTTCTTCAACCCGCCGCGAAGGTTGTAGAGAGTATGGTGGCATATCAGTTTCCTTGCACCTGGATGAAACTGTCTATCTAGACCTGCTCCAGTCCGGTTTCCACCCGGTTACAGCACGGAGACGGCTTTGGTCGCGTTGGTGGATGATCTCTGGAGGGCCAGGGATAGGGGTTGTTCCTCTGCCCTGGTCCTATTAGACCTCTCAGCGGCTTTCGATACCATCGACCATGGTATCCTGCTGCGCCGGTTGGAGGATTGGGAGTGGGAGGCACCGTTTATCGGTGGTTCTCCTCCTATCTCTCCGACCGGTCGCAGTCGGTGTTGACAGGGGCAGAGGTCGGCCCGAGGCGCCTCACTTGTGGGGTGCCGCGGGGGTCGATCTCTCGCCTTCTGTTTAACATCTACATGAAGCCGCTGGGTGAGATCATCAGTGGTTTCGTGTGAAGTACCAGCTGTATCGCGGATGACACCCAGCTGTACTTCTACACCGGACCACCCCAACGGTTATCAAGTGCTGTCCCGGTGTCTGGAGGCCGTCGGGTCTGGATGGGGAGAAACAGGCTCAAGCTCAATCCTCCAAGACAGAGTGGCTGTGGATGCCGCATCCCGGTACAGTCAGCTAAATCCGCGGCTGACCATCGGTGGCGAGTCACTGGCCCCGATGGAGAGGGTGCGCAACTTAGGCGCCTCCTGGATGAACGGCTGTCTCTAGAAGATCATTTGACGGCCGCTCCAGGAGAGCGTTCTACCAGGTTCGCCTTGGTGCGCCAGTTGCGCCTTTCTGGACCGGGAGGCCCTATGCACGGTCACCACGCCTCGTGACGCCTCGCCTGGATTACTGCAACGCCTCTACATGGGGCTCCTTGAAGGGCATCCGGAGGCTGCACAGTTAGTCCAGAATGCGGCTGCGGGTGATAGATGGAGCCCTCGTGGCTCCCGTGATAACACCCATCCTGCGCAGGCTGCACTGGCTACCTGTGGCCTTCCGGTGCGCTCAAGGTTTTGGTGACCACCTTTAAAGCGCCCATGGCATAGGGCCGGGTTATCTACGGGACCGCCTACTGCGACCAGATACCTCTCACCGACCCGTGCGCTCTCACAGGAGGGACTCCTCAGGTGCCGCCAGCTAGGCAGTGTCGCCTGGCGACGCCCAGGAAGGGCCTTCTCTGTGGGGCTCCCGCCCTCTGGAGGCTCCCAGGACTCCGCCAACTTCCGGACCTTCGAACCTTCCGTCGCGAGCTCAAGACACATTTATTCATCTGTGCAGGACTGGCTTAGATTTTAACTTTTATAGGGGTTTTAAATTGATTTTAATATTTATATTTCTATTTTTAATAATAGGGCATTGGAATAAGTTTTTTAAAGATTATTTTAATTTTGTATATTGATGTTTTATATGCCTGTGAACCGCCCTGAGTCCTTTGGGAGATAGGGCGGTATATAAATTTAAATAATAAATAAATAAATAAATAAAAAAGAGAGGTTTCTGACAGAGCTTGGGCCGTTTCCCGAGAACCTGGCCCATGACACGACTGAAGAACTAGTGGTGGCCTGGGAACAGGCAGCAGCTGGAGCTTTGAACCGTGTCATACCTTTGCCTCTGATCCGGCCGATCTCAACCAGCTCCTTGGTTCTCTGAGGAGCTGAGGGGATGAGCGCGGAGAAGGCGCCTAGAGAGTTCCTGGAGGTCTAGCCGTTCAGAAGCTGATCGGACACTAGTGAAGTCCTATACTAGGGCTTACCTAGTGGCATTGAGGGATGCTGCCTGCACGCTTCCTCCCTCATTGCATCGGCAGATAACCGCCCAGCCGCCCTGTTTGGGTGACCCGCTCCCTCCTACACCAGGGGCGGGATGACCCGTTGCAGGGGCGTGCTGAGGAGTTTAACGGTTATCTATACGATAAAATCGTTCAGCTTCGGGATGGTTTGGACCAAGATTGCGGTGATCTGGTGAGGCGGCTGAGGGTGGTCTTGGTGACATTGTATGGGATGAGTTTGACCCTGTCGCTCCGAGGACATGGACAGGTTGTTGGGAGGCTGAATGCCACCACATGTTTACTGGACCCGTGCCCCTCCTGGTTGGTGCTGGCCACGCAGGAGGTGACACGAGGCTGGCTCAGGCGATTACAGCGCTTCTTTGGTGGAGGTGTCTTTCCGGCCGCCTTGAAAGAGGCGGTGGTGAGGCCCCTCCTCAAGAAGCCTTCCTGGACCCGGCTGTTTTAGGTAATTATCGTCCGGTCTCCAACCTTCGCTTGGCGAAGGTTGTAGAAATATGGTGGCATATCAGTTTCCCTTGCACCTGGATGAAACTGTCTATCTAGACCCGTTCCAGTCCGGTTTCCGACCCGGTTACAGCACGGAGGCGGCTTTGGTCGCGTTGGTGGATGATCTCTGGAGGGCCAGGGATAGGGGTTGTTCCTCTGCCCTGGTCCTATTAGACCTCTCAGCGGCTTTCGATACCATCGACCATGGTATCCTGCTGCGCCGGTTGGAGGATTGGGAGTGGGAGGCACCGTTTATCGGTGGTTCTCCTCCTATCTCTCCGACCGGTCGCAGTCGGTGTTGACAGGGGCAGAGGTCGGCCCGAGGCGCCTCACTTGTGGGGTGCCGCGGGGGTCGATCTCTCGCCCTTCTGTTTAACATCTACATGAAGCCGCTGGGTGAGATCATCAGTGGTTTGGTGTGAAGTACCAGCTGTATCGGATGACACCCAGCTGTACTTTTCTACACGGACCACCCCAACGAAGCTATCGAAGTGCTGTCCCGGTGTCTGGAGGCCGTCGGGTCTGGATGGGGAGAAACAGGCTCAAGCTCAATCCCTCCAAGACAGAGTGGCTGTGGATGCGGCATCCCGGTACAGTCAGCTAAATCCGCGGCTGACCATCGGTGGCGAGTCACTGGCCCGATGGAGAGGGTGCGCAACTTAAGCGTCCTCCTGGATGAGCGGCTGTCTCTAGAAGATCATTTGACGGCCGTCTCCAGGAGAGCGTTCTACCAGGTTCGCCTGGTGCGCCAGTTGCGCCTTTCTGGACCGGGAGGCCCTATGCACGGTCACTCACGCCCTCGTGACGTCTCGCCTGGATTACTGCAACGCTCTCTACATGGGGCTCCCTTGAAGGGCATCCGGAGGCTACAGTTAGTCAGAATGCGGCTGCGGGTGATAGATGGAGCCCTCGTGGCTCCCGCATAACACCATCCTGCGCAGGCTGCACTGGCTACCTGTGGCCTTCGGGTGCGCTTCAAGGTTTTGGTGACCACCTTTAAAGCGCTCCATGGCATAGGGCCGGGTTATCTGGGACCGCCTACTGCGACCAGATACCTCTCACCGACCCGTGCGCTCTCACAGGGAGGGACTCCTCAGGGTGCCGTCAGCTAGGCAGTGTCGTCTGGCGGCGCCCAGGGGAAGGGCCTTCTCTGGGGGGGGTCCCGCCCCCTGGGACGGGCTCCCCCCCCGACCCCGTCCACTTCCGTACCTTGAACCTTCCGTCATGAGCTCAAGACACATTTATTCATCTGTGCAGGACTGGCTTAGATTTTAACTTTTATAGGGGTTTTAAATTGATTTTAATATTTATATTTCTATTTTTAATAATAGGGCATTGGAATAAGTTTTTTAAAGATTATTTTAATTTTGTATATTGATGTTTTATATGCCTGTGAACCGCCCTGAGTCCTTTGGGAGATAGGGCGGTATATAAATTTAAATAATAAATAAATAAATAAATAAAAAAGAGAGGTTTCTGACAGAGCTTGGGCCGTTTCCCGAGAACCTGGCCCATGACACGACTGAAGAACTAGTGGTGGCCTGGGAACAGGCAGCAGCTGGAGCTTTGAACCGTGTCATACCTTTGCGGCCTCTGATCCGGCGTCGATCTCAACCAGCTCCTTGGTTCTCTGAGGAGCTGAGGGAGATGAAACGGTGGAGAAGACGCCTAGAGAGTGTCTGGAGATCCAGCCGTTCTGAGACTGACCGGACACTAGTTAGGTCCTATAGTAGACCTACCTAGTGGCATTGAGGGATGCGAAGCGTTCGTACGTTTCCTCCCTCATTGCGTCGGCAGATAACCGCCCGGCCGCCCTGTTTCGGGTGACCCGCTCTCTCCTTCAACAGGAGGGGCAGGGGGACCCATTATCAGGGCGTGCCGAGGAGTTTAACGGTTATCTATACGATAAAATCGTTCAGCTTCGGGACGGATTGGATCAAAATTGGGTAGATCCGAGCAAGAGTTCTGAGGCCCATCTTGTTGAGGTTGTTTGGGATAGTTTTGATCCTGTGACTCCCGAGGACATGGACAGGTTGCTGAGAAGGTTGAATGCCACCACATGTTTACTGGACCCGTGCCCCTCCTGGCTGGTGCTGGCCACGCAGGAGGTGACACGAGGCTGGCTCCAGGGGATTACAAATGCTTCCTTGCAGGAGGGGGTCTTTCCCACTGCCTTGAAAGAGGTGATGGTGAGACCTCTCCTCAAGAAGCCTTCCCTGGACCCGGCTGTTTTAGGAAATTACCGTCCAGTCTCCAACCTTTGCTTTACGGCACCGTTTATCGGTGGTTCTCCTCCTACCTCTCTGACCGGATGCAGACGGTGTTGACAGGGGGGCAGAGATCGACTCAGAAGTGCCTCCTCTGTGGGGTGCCGCAGGGGTCGATTCTCTCATCCCTCCTGTTCAACATCTATATGAAGCCGCTGGGTGAGATCATCAGTGGCTTTGGGGTGAGATACCAACTGTACGCTGATGACACGCAGCTGTACTTTTCACCCCAGGCCACCCCAACGAAGCTATCGAAGTAGCTGGGGAGGAACAGGCTCAAACTTAATCCCTCCAAGACGGAGTGGCTGTGGATGCCAGCACCCCGGTACAGTCAGCTGCAGATGCAGCTGTCTATTGGGGGCGAGTCGTTGGCCCCGATGGAGAAGGTACGCAACTTGGGCGTGCTCCTGGATGGTCGGTTGTCCTTTGAAGAACATTTGACGACCGTCTCCAGGAGAGCTTTTTATCAGGTTCGCCTGATCCACCAGTTGCGTCCCTTCCTGGACCGGGATGCCCTATGCACGGTCACTCATGCTCTCGTTACTTCTCGTCTGGACTACTGCAATGCTCTCTACATGGGGCTCCCCTTGAAGAGCACTCGGAGATTCCAGTTAGTTCAGATGCAGCTGCGCGGATTATTGAGGGAGCATCACAGAGCTCCCACGTAACACCTATCCTGCGCAGACTGCACTGGCTACCTGTGGTCTTCCGGGTGCGCTTCAAGGTATTGGTGATGACCTTTAAAGCGCTTCATGGCTTAGGACCGGGATACTTACGGGACCGTCTTCTGCCGGCTTCAATCTCCCAACGACTGGTGCGTTCTCACAGAGAGGGTCTCCTCAGGTGCCGTCTGCCAAACAATGTCGGCTGGCGGTCCCCAGGGGGAGGGCCTTCTCTGTGGGGGCTCCTACCCTGTGGAACGAGCTTCCCCCTGGACTCCGACAACTGCCCGACCTTAGGACCTTTTGCCGCGAACTTAAAACCTATTTGTTTCATCTTGCTGGACTGGCTTAACTTTTAAAAACTTTTAAATGGTTTTATTGGGGTTTTTAAATTTTAGTGATTTTATAGGGTGTAATTGTATTTTAGCCTTGCCAATTGAATAAGTTTTTTAGGGGTAGTTTTTAATTATTGTATGGGTTTGCTTTGTATTTTAACTGGCTGTTCACCGCCCTGAGTCCTTCGGGAGAAGGGCGGTCTATATATTAAAATAATGTTGTTGTTGTTGTTGTTGTTGTTGTTGTTGTTGTTGTTGTTGTTGTTATTATTATTGTTGTTGTTGTTGTTATTATTATTGTTGTTATTATTATTATTATTATTATTATTATTATTATTATTATTATTATTTCTGAAAAACCTTGCCAAGAAAACTGCTGGGACTTGTCCAGGTAGTGATCCAGAATTAGATATGGTTGAACTGAAGTGGGAGGGGTGAGTTGATATACCTGTTCCAATTAGTAGATATTAGTATTGAAATTAAAAAATATAAAATAGGTCCTACAAGTCTGAAATCTGCCCGATCAGTCCAGATCTACAGCACCAACAGTAGATAATTGAAAAGATTTCCAGCAAGGGAAATACCAGCTCTATTTCAGATGATTGTTTCCATCAAATCTGGCTCCTTGTATACTTTTTCCAATATTCAGTCAAAATTTATCTTCTCTAACTAAAACATATATAGGGATACTCATACACATATGGTATTCATACAAGTCAAAATAGAAGCAATCAAAATTTTCTGATGTTTTCTGTTATAGTTGTTCAAATATGCAAAGAATGCCATCTTTTTATCTATAGGCTAGCCCTATTAGTATTTTCAGTATTTCCCCATAAGACCTGTTTTTATTCTCATGTCCTGCTTTGTTGACCTTCTCTGACCCTACTTATCCTCTCCTTAAGGGATAGTGCCCCAGGTGCAATAAATAAAGCCTTCACAACTTGGAAACAATGTGATTTATGAAAATTTTAGCATTTTTTTGTAATCATGTCAGATTTCTGACTCCTGGGCAGCTTATCACATGATGTGAAACAGCAGAATCTCCTGACTTATACCTATGCATGTGATTTTCTTCCTGCAATGTTGCTATTTTCAAACTAGCTTTATGTTTTATGAATGTACCTTTTAATATAATTTAGTCTAGTGAACTGTTAAATATCTCTTTCTGTTTGTATCAATGATGAAAAATGGTAGGGATTCTGTATGCTTTCACATAAGGCCAGTCCTGGTGAATATTATCTCTAGAATTTCTTACATATTTATGTTATGAATGATCCTAATCGACGAAAACTTTATAAATCCTTGATGTGTTGAAGGAGATATATTGGGCATCCCAAAATATTTCTTCTGAAGCCATTTTTAAAGATCTGAAGCAAATGATTAGTTTCCCCCCTAAAAGACTAGATTGATTTTATTTCAAACAAGGAAAAGAATTTCAGTTAAATCAATCAATTTTGTTTTAATTGCAGTTATACTGTCTACACAAGTCTTTTTCATTTTATTTAAATCCCAAATGTTTTTAATTGAATTCATATAGAATGATAGTATTTGAAGTATACTAAAATTGATACTTTTTTTGTTCCTTTTAATTAATACAAACTTGGCAGAAATTAGATGTGTTAATAATAGTTTTTTAATGTCCTATTTTTGAAAAAAATAGATCACTAGTTCTGTTGGGGAAAACCTTTTTTGGAATGTTATCACAGAAAAAAAAAACCTGTGGAAACTTCCTCCTAAAAATTGCTGACAATCTATTTTTAGGCTAAGCATTGATGCAACCAACGAATTTCAGGCATATTTCTTAAAGAAAACATGGCAATATCAGAAATAAATACAATAGCAAAAGAAGGAAGTCTATGATGGGGGTAATGCCTGACTCCTTAGACGTCTGCAGAAATTTAATTTTTTTTAATTTACTAAAATTAAAATAATGTTTTAAATATGATTTTAATCATTAAATTGATGGTTAATTTATGATCCCATAGCACATATGGATCTCACCTATCCTGACAGTGCAGTATTACAATATAATAAAACCACTGAAAAAACCCAAATAAATTAGAAACCCAAATAAAAAATGCAAAAAAAATTTTTTTAAAAAAAAGAATGGCATGCATAATAAAAGAGCTGGTATCATTGAGGAACTTTTGTTCTTTTTCTTTAAATTGAACCAATTCTGGATAAAACAGCATTTATACAACTAATACCTACACCCAACCCTGGATCAGTGGATTTCTTTCCTTTGTGAAACTACAAGGTAGGCATGGGCAGGTTCTTTAAATGTGTTGTTTAGGACAGAGGCAAAAAAAAATTCCAACACTGATTACAATCCAACTTTCATGAGATTTCTTTCAAGAGCTTCGATATTATTATTCAGGGGTTTTGCCATTTTGGGGGATAAAAATACAAATTAACTCTAATTTGGCTAATTCAATATGCAGCAAATCCTTGCAGTTCCTCTAGAGAGTTCCCCATTAAGTCACTGTATGTGTGATTTATTTGCATACTGGTATTATATTGCTGTAAAGCATCTACTAGATATCTAATCAAATGAAAGTAAAAGGGGAAGAAAAAGGGCATTTTACAAATTTCCATTCTTCTGCTGAGTGACGAGAGTGGGGAACCAACTATGTTTCATGCAATAAAAGCAAAACTCCTATTTTGTTACATCAGAAAGACCAAAATATAGAGAGTTCAGTTGTGATATGAATCCAAATTCAGAAGATGCACCAAAGATTGGAATTGGGCTTGCAACCCTGTCTTTAATCAACAAAGTAGATATGCGTGATCACTTTGGGTCATGGACATACAATTAACAAAATGTTATTATTACTGTGTCTGGCAGCAGAGCCAATTTATTTCTGGCTCAGGGAAGTGCAGGAAGAACTGTTCCAAGGCTGGCTTTATTTGGAAACATTGGAATTCTAAAGAATTTCTCCCACCATTAGAAGAAAAGTCTACATCCTCCCAATTTGGGCCTTATAGCAACTCCCATAAAAGAAATACAGGCTCAGGTCAAGAGGATTTTTGCATGGAGAAAGGATGAGATTTTAATGTAGGATGTGCAGAGGCTGGGTCCACGACAATGATTTCCACTCATTTTTCAGTATTTTTAGCATGGTGTTGAAGGTCATTTTAAAACTGCTTTTGAGAGATTAGGAATGAAATACAACATTGGAAATATAGAAGTATCTCATTTTATCTAATCTTATTTCCCCTGCAAACAACAGGGGAAGAACAGTACCTTCTATAAAAATGGTTTTGGAACAGCTTTTTCTAATTTTCTGCTTTACAGATATTTAGAATACTCACCCTAATCCTAACCAACAAAGTCACATATCTGAAGGATATCAAATTAAGGCAGATTGCTTTAAACAATACATTTAAGAATGTACAGTAGGTATTAAATATATCCAATAATTATATTTTCAGGCATTATTATAGGTACAAGCAAAATGGGCAACACTATTTGAATATGACATGCCAGCTCTCTCCAGGTATGTCCACTCTAAGCAATCAAGTTAGGCCTATTTGTACTATGGCCAGGAAGAATAAGTTATCCTGATTCCATGAAACCCCACAGAATGTCTCTAATGATGGAATTTTATTGGCTGAGATTCTCTAAGACCAGATCTACCTAAAGTGTCTCTCTGCAACATTGGAGGTTCCTATCTGCTGAATATGCATTACACACTAAATTATAAATCATGGTTAACGAATCACAGCAACTCAATCAAAATCAAACATATCGCATTATTTGTATGTTCATTCAATTTATTTAATCATTCACCAACCAGATGATGCAGGGTGGTTAATAAACGTTAAAAATATTAAATACAAAGGAAAAATAAAACATAACAATAAAACAAAATAAAATATATTATGCCTTTTTAAGTTTTATGACATCTGACCATCATATTATTTTTATACTGAATTTATTAAACATATCATAGCATCACCTACTAACTTTCTTGGTAGTTCACAATAAATATATTTAAGATCAGTCTATTAAAATAAGCAATAAATAACAATTAAAGCAACAATTAAAATCTGATTAAAACAGTATATTTCAGGAGCTTTTCATAAGCCAATTAAGAGATCAGTTCTGTTAAATTAAAAAGCAATATATCCTAAAATCTGGTATGGTTTAATATTATGTATGTTAGATACTGAAGGTTTTTTTAATATCATTTAGTTTATACTAAAATACTTAATTCATACAGAGAGAATCAATTGTGAGTGAAATTTGATTAACAAATTGCTATATCACATTGTCATAGGGTCATGACTTTTTTTCCAGTACTGAACTATGATTGCACTGTAATTTGGAATGTATGAACTAAATGTTAAGGCTTGTTTAAGTGATGGTTAAAATAAATAATGCCCTAGGGCAACTTCCCCAAATATGGTGCCCCCAAGATGTGTGGATTTAACTCCCAGCCAACATTTTTCTTGTTGGGCCTCTGGAACTGGAACATATACAACTTGAATGTGATCATGTTGAGGAAAACTGCCTTAGTCCATTATGTAGGCTGCAGCAAAGTATCTTCTATATATGATAATTTTCAAGTAAATGAGGTCTACACGATGTAATGATAAGATGACAGGCATAAGCAAGCATTTTCATAAGGCTAGGTGCTTAGTAACTTAAAGAAACTGGAGATGGTCTTTGCTCCAGTGGTTCAAATCCTAGCACTGCATGATGGAGTGAGCTCCCATCACTTGCCTCAGATTCTGCCAACCTAGCAGTTTGAAAGCATGTTACATGCAAGTAGATAAATAGGTACCACTTCAGTGGGGGAAAACACACTTTAAGAGGCAGTATAAATTCAACCAGTGTTGAATCTACCCAAATGTGACATGTCATTGGTGGTGGGGAAAGCCCCAGATGACGATGCAGAATGCCCTCAAGTCCTATGAGTATGGAGCTAATCTGCCCCCCAGTGATATACTCTGGATAGCACACAAGCGTGAACAGGACTGATTGGCAATGGTTGACTGCCAAACAACTACTTTATAATAGCATTGTAGAATAGGTCCAAGTAGATATTTTATTACTGATCACCTATATTACAAGAGTCATGCGAGACTGTTTTACTTCCCTTGGGAAATGGCAGATATAAACCTAGGGGTTTGATCTCAGGTGTCTCCTCCCCTTAACCAACTCTAAGCTGAAATGTCTCTTTGCTCCCCCTAGAGGGACCCCCTCTTCTTTAACCAGTAATTCTACCACAGCCACTGCATAAGTTGTAATTGATTATGAAAGCTTGAGTCGATCTCTAACAGCAAGATTTTTTAGAGAAAAAGTGGCTTTTTACATTTGAACAAAGTAGGGCAATCTGAAGAGCAAATTTGGTGTAACAGTTAAGGCATCAGGCTAGAAATCACAAATCTGAGGTCTAGTCCTCACCAACTAGGGACTTTGGGCCAGTCTCTCTCTCTCAATCTTAGGAAGGAGGTAATGGCAAAAATCACTTCTGAAATCCTACCCAAAAAAGTTCCTTGTCCAGGAAATCACCAGGAGTCACAATGACTCAAGGACACAAAAACAAACAGTCAGACATAAATAACCATATCCACACATGAAAGATTCAAGTTAATAAACTACCTATTCTATTGTTTTCTATAATATAAGAAACTCCCTAGACTGCTTGCCTTCCTTTCGGAACAGGTAAAGTTTCTGGAACTTAAGTGGGAGTCAGTCGTAGGCCTCTTGCAACTGGGCCATCACTCAAAACTAACTCCCAACCTGATCCCTCCTCCTCCTTGCATGCCTGGTAGCTTCCAATATACAGATCAGTCTGACTTTTTACACAGATAGAAATCCAAAACAGGTGCAATATTTATGACTGAAAGCTTTTGCAATCCACTTGCATTTGACTATGGCATAATATTTCCCTTCAGGAGACTATTTGTGCAGGTTTCTGTTCAATTACCTTAACATTTGTAGATTATTGCACCAAACATATAATTTTGATCTAAAAGATTTCAAAAGTAATCAAAATTCCAAGACTACTATTCTGAGAAGGCAACTAGCCAATATTATGTAATTTTACAAAGTTAAGCAGAATCAGATCTGGCTAGTTTTTGGATGGGGGACTGCCAAAAAAAAATTGAATTAGACTGGGAAGATCCTGGAAAAAAATAATGGAAAACCATTGAAATATTATTGCCAAGAAAACTACATAGGTTGTCTCTGTAATCACAAAGATCGAAGCTGAACTCAATGGACTTTTATTCTACTTTATCATTGTATTCTTCTGGGATTTTCCTAGTCTAAATAGTTTTGTTTTGTTTCTTGCAGTCCCCCATCAAAAATACTAGCCAGGGCTGATTCTGTCTGCTGGCAGAATTGAATCACTGGACAATTTATATTAGGATTCTTTCCAAAACTGGAAGCAAAGCATAACCAATGCTTGAGAATATGCTAAAATATGTGAATATATTCTCTGTTCCACTATGGTCCAAAATGTATCATCAATTATTTGTATTTTGGAATGGCACAGATAGGCAAAATGATTCTAATCAAGTCAGCATAATTTTAAATAGAGAAAAGAGTCAAAGGTTGGAATGATAATAATGAGTGTCATGATTTCAAAATAATGGATGATGAATTTTATTTTATTTTATTGTAGTTATAACCTAGCCTAATCCCAAAAGATTCTGGGTGGCATACAACATTAAAAAAGAAAACTTCCACAATAATAAATAAGTTGAAATGAATATCAAAAACAAAATACAGCAATTTATCCATGAACTATTGTCACTGTTACAAGTGTAGATTGGGATGAATGATAAACTGACTATAGTTCATTAAACAAGCTTGATTAACACATAATGCAAATTCATATACTATAATTTGCAATCCACAAATGATCTGGATCCATATAAGATGCTAAACCAGGGCTGTCAAACTCGCGGCCCGCAGCCAGATGTATCACGCACTGGCCATGCCTACGTCTGATTTAGTAAAGGGGGGAAAAGTCACAATGCATCACATGACAATGCCATGACAACACGAGTTTGACACCCCTGTGCTAAGCCAAACCAAATAAATTACTTTATAATATCATTTAGTGTGATGTGCAGACTTAAACAGGATAGGGTGCTTAATATGTAGAGAGATTTTGCTTATAATTTAATATTTTCAATTGCAAAACAAATTTTAACCTAAAGTAATTAATGCCAGTAATAAATGAACAGAGAAATTCAAGACACTCCTGTGGATTTCATTGAATCACAGGGCTAAACCTTTTCCCTGCCCCATTAACACCAATCTTAAAGCCAACTCTGACTTAGCAAAATATTCTATTCCCTCATGAAGTTGTGGTTTTTTTTAAATTCATGTATAAATCACAATTGTCTGGGTTCATGAAACTAAACAAATATTTTCCTTGGTTTGTAATTATATTTTATTTGGGGGGGGGGTAGGAATCCTGTCATTATTCTTCTCTGTCCCATGTAAAATCATCAGCTACTTTAAACAACGAAGTACTCTTAAGTCTCTTTAAAAGTAACTCCCTACACTTTCCATGAGGCTGATAGATCAACATTTCTTCAAATAAATTTGATTTTTAAATAAGTATTTTTGCCATATTATCCCAACAGCTTGCTCTTTCTCCCAGAATAAAAAAAAAACAATGGATGTCCATGAGATTTTTTTTTTATTATCTCATAAATTAAGTCCACTAAGAATTCCGATTTACTGTATTTCTGTTTCCTTCCTCTGTGAGGAAAATTAACCAAGGATGGGGTTTCCCAGAGCCTTTCAATAAATACAATAGGTTCGAAATGTGGCACCACTCATTCAGCCCTTCAGCCACGCAGACTACAAGGCTTCTTGCATATTTCAAAAAGAAAAAGAAAAAAAGATCTAAATTATAAAGATTATGCTTGCACTATCGGGATGTAAGTTTAAAACAAACTGGACAAGGGAGCGTCTATAATTTGGCCGAAAAAGACCTGCTCACTGCATTTCCTCTTTTCTGTCTCTTTCATCAGGCTGTTCCTGGGCTGCTGCTGCCCTCCTGCTACTCTTTGGAGCCCAGGCTTTCCCTATCGGAGATTCTTCCGGAGAAGAGGAATTTGGCGAAGATCCCTCCTCCAGAACTTCGGCAGCCGGGCGCGTCCAAGTGAACATTCCGACAGAGTTGGCTCTTTGGCTACAAGGTACTGCAGCGACGTGGAATCAAGAGGTAAGTTCGGCCGCACAGTAAAGAAGTCTAAAGGTTGGTCTTAATAGGCAGCCGAAAACGGAGTGTGGCCCTTCTTCTGACCTGAGCTCTTGTGATTTTTAATAAGGGAAGGTCTGCCTCGACTTAGGAGGCTGCTCCGTTTCTTGGAGTGGGTGTCTGGTTGCACCTTTTCTTGGAAGGGCCGGGAGTCGTTTTGATTCCCGTGCTTAGATGATTTTGAGTCTTGCGGTATGAAGCTTGCTGGTGCTCGGGATGGGGTTTGTATTCATGTGGATTGCCAGTTAGAGTCCGATCTTTGTCAAAAAAGCTGGTGAGTTACCTAGGACAGCATTTCAGGACAGATTTCATGGACTACTTCCTTAGATGTACGGATCTGAGCCAGTGGATTATAATATAAACAAATTCGTTAGTTTTTCAAGTGAGTCAAAATCATTTGCTATTTTAGCTGCACAAAACAAACACGGTCCTTTCTGGAAGAATAAATTATGCACTTTTTCATATGCTGGATTGTTAGATATACCGCAGTGCAGTCATTACAAGATTGTCCAGTTTGCCCATATAAGAAAGGGTTGTATCCTTTTTTTTTCTAATTAAAAATAAAATTGAATAAACATTAATTTTAATATTCAAGTAAGCAAAGACAATTCTGGGAATTTTATGGGAGAGGAATTCAAGAGGAAGTTACCTTCTGCATTGTTCACTTGTATGTGCTTTCACTTTCATTTTTAAAGGCATGATTGTTTTTCATAGCACTTCTAAATTGCTCAGTTTATCAGATGCCCATTCTTTATTTGGGTAGTATTTGCTTGTGGATTAAGCAAATTCCTTATAGACCCCTTTAGTTTTTTTCAGTCAGGATTTCAGTGGCTCAGAGAAAATATATTTTGAACAGTTGACTATATACTACAATAGTTCCAATCAGCTGAAATTATTTCCATGTATTTGTGAAAAGGAAGATACCCATCATATTGCTAGACGTAACATTCCTACTGAACGGCAGATTACAATTTGTGAACAATATAGCCTACATACATATTTGTGATGTAGATTGTCATTGTGTAGCTGAGGATTTGTACATCCATTGTACTTTTCTCTAATCTGGAATTATTCCAGCCAGAAATACCTCATTCTGAGCACAAAACATCTGTTCCAGGTCTACAAGAAGTAGCTTAATGTTCTTCTGAACATATCATTAGTTTTTCAAGCTCTTAACATTTGTAGTATGGGCAAAATAGCAGATGCATTTTCAATAAGGATATAGAGCAACCAATTTTAAATTCAAAATAGGTGATGTAGTGATTGGGTTTTTCATCTCCTCCCATAATCAGTGCTGGTTATTTATTTGCAACAGCACATCATCTCTAAGGGTTTTTTTTCCCCCATTGCAGAACGTATTTGCATGGTCTGTGAGAAAAAAGGAGGAAAAACCCTTTTAAATAACCAGTTATGTGAGGTTTAAAACTTAGCACAACCGTTAGCAATACAAATGGCAAACCATTTCAAATTTTAAACCTTATTGCTGGAAAGTAAAGTAGGTAGAATGTTCCAGATTTCTGCCTGCTGCTAAACATTGTGAAATGTGACATTACATGTTACTTTACTAGATGCACCACCATCAGACCTCCAGATAGTCAAGGTGGCTAGCGATTTTAGGAATTATAGTTCCAAAATGATTTGAGATTAATATAGACTGATAGAAAGAGTCAGAAAGTCATATAAAACTATAGTGGACCACCTGCAATCAATTATATATTTATGTTTTACCAGCTGTGTAAGGAGCAAAATGCATGTAAAGGTACAATGGACATTATGGCACAAAATAATCTCAACCTTCCAAAGATAATTAAAGAAGATGGATGCTACCAGCCTGGATTCCAAAAGGCAAGTACAGTATCAATATACACTGGAAAGGTTTATGCTTTTTGTAATATCTTTTTAAACATTTTGCACATAAGCAGAGCAAATACTTCAAACAACAGTCTCATTCAGCAACCAGCAGAATAACAGGGACATGAAAGTAACAAAAATAAATTATATATGGAAGTTAGTAAGTCAACTGTTTCAGATCCATGTTTGTGGAAGAGAGGGCTTTGAATCCTGGAGATCCAAAGCAACCTTATCTACTCACAGCTTAAGAGGACACCTATGGATCTGTTTCTCCGAGACCTGATTTCTTTCTTTCCTCAGCTTGGAGATACTATTATTTTATTCATTTAATAAGTAGTTAATTACATTTAGATATAATTAAATGTACAATGCAATATTTAATGATCTTTTGGAAACAATAATAACTTGTCTTCATTCATTTAGGAAAGTTGTTTAAGAAAACTTTCAAGTGGCCTCTACGCATTCAGAACATTCTTGGAATATATAGAAGAAACTACACAAAGAAGTGTTTCTGTATCACTAGGCGCACAGAACCTGGCAGAAACCTTGAAGTCAATGGTAAGCAGTATTTACATTTGACCTTGTACATTTGTTCTGCTATATAATGGCAATAGGTGCATTTTTATTGATTTATTAAAGTGATTTATTGAAATTCAATCCTCAACATTCTGATGGCATCAATAAGTACAGGAGCTCCTTAGCAATCATAAATGGTGCAACTGTGTCTCACTTCAACTGGTGATGTTAGGATATTGATACTAAAAATATGTCTGGCACAACCAGCAGGGCCACATTTCTTCAGTTCATTCTTAATGTCTGGAATTGAAATGTTATTGTCTAATATACAAATCTTAAATTCTGGAAAAAATATATATCACTTTGATCAACATGCATGTTATCAGGCTACCGAAAGTTATGGATATTTTAAATTAATGATTACTTAAATCCATTGTTAACTTTTGCTTTGTATGGTTGCTATAATAATTAATTAAATCTCTAATGGGCAAATTTGGATTGTAGATTTTTATCACTCTCAAAATCGCTGCCACAGGAATGCTGGCCAAATCATACAATGGGCTACATTGGTTACAATTCAGATTAATTTATTATTAATTATTTGTATCCCAACTTTATTATTTTTACAAATAAGACTAGGCAGTAAACATATTCAACCTTGCTCTTCCTATTTTCCCCACAACACCCTGTGACGTGGGTCGGGCTGAAAATGACTGGGCACAAAGTCATCCAGCTGGCTTCATGGCTAAGGCAGGACTTGAACTCACAATCTCCCGTTTCTAGCCTGGTGTCCTAACTGCACTGGGGCATTAATTGGCTTTTTTAAAGAATATAGTGAGTATACCTCAATTAAGATAAACGTAGATAAGATACAATTACCAAATACCAAAATGAAATTTCTTGCCTGTAACAAGTGTAATATATAGTTTAAATGTGTAAAACACAGAAAAAGAAATCTTTTATTTCTTCTTCCCTCTCTTTAACAGATGAACAATCCTGAGACTGTGAGCATGCCATCTCCTGACACTCAGAAAACTCTTGCTGCAAAGTTAAGAGAACAGAGAGCTTGGAATATGATAGTGATCAAGCACTTTATTCTTCAAGATTTTACTTTATTTATGGAGACCACTTCAAGAGTTATTCGCCTTCTATAACGAGTTAACTGTAATGCCTGAATGCTTTAAATCAGGCATATCAAATATCCACATCTGAAACAGATGTAATGGTTGTTCTCCTGAGAGAATTTTTTTTACTTATTTATAGTATTGATATAACTTATTTATGGTATTTAATATATTTATTACATATTTTAATAATTTTACTTCAACTTAATTTAACTTTATTAAATAATGTATAATTATATTTTTATGAAAATTTAATATATTAAAATATATTTTAAAAGAAAAAAAATCCTGCAAGTTTATAATGGAAGCAAACTTCATCTCCATGCACAGCAACTATATTACAGACTTATTACATTTCTACTTTGAAATTCTAAATATTAAGTCCTTTATTCAACACTGTCTTCCAAAAATGACATTCAAAGGGAAAACTTGTAGTCACCAACGATCTAAGATAAATAATTTTTGCCATACCTGTTTTCATTCAACCATCCTGAAACTATTTAAATAGATATTTCAGATTTCATAGAACGACAGAGTTGATTGATAGCAACATATTATCTGTCTTGATAACTGTTTCCACTTTGAAATTACACTTTTTTGTCTTATAACATTCTATCAGAATCTACCTTCCTATAATTTAAATCCATTGTCCCAAATACTATATTCTAGAAGGGAAAAGGCTAGTCCTGATCTTTTCCTATGTGACATCCTATCAATTTAAAGACTACTATTATATCCCATCATCCTAATATCCTTTCTCATAATCTTTTTTCATAGATTTTAATTTCTAGTCCCCTGCTCCATTACTATTCACAGAACATGTTCCAAGACTGAATCTGCCTCAGGATGTACTGCTCAGTACTGAACATAAGACTATTCTGTCCAATACAAAATAAAATGGAATAATTACTTCTTGCAACCAACAATTATATTTCTATTAATGCAGAATAAAATTACCCTTTTTTGCAGCCACATTTCTGCTCATAAACCAATTTATTGGGGCCAGAATAGCTCAGGCTGTTAGAGCCTGTTATTAGAACACAGTAGCCTGCAATTACTGCAGGTTCAAGCCCGGCCCAAGGTTGACTCAGCCTTCCATCCTTTATAAGGTGGGTAAAATGAGGACCCAGATTGTTGGGGGGGCAATAAGTTGACTTTGTAAAAATATACAAATAGAATGAGACTATTGCCTTATATACTGTAAGCCGCCCTGAGTCTTCAGAGAAGGGCGGGATATAAATGTAAACAAAAAAAAAAATTACTATCCACTTATCTGGCTTAAGCTTTTGTTATTATTAGCTAATTTCTACAAGACCTTTGGGCCTCTTGTCTACTGTCAACTTCAGTACTAGTTACTGCATCCTCGCTAGGCACCAAATGTGGAGATCAACATGCTAGATATTTCTTTGTGACCTGCCATTATTTTTAATTTATCAGGGTGGCCCTCTTTCCATTAAATTGTTCAGGCCTGGCCTGCACTAATGCTATGCAGGCAGAAAGATCAGGAAAAAAATAGCTTTTCTTGCAATTTAATTATTTAGACTTATGCCATATCTTCCAATATTCCAGAAAATCAAATTTCTTTTGACCTTTTAGACAGTTAATAATTGTGCCAAGGATTCTGTTAGGATTGTCAAATGAATTCAGTGGACTTATTAACATTACTGAAATCAATTACATAAGTTATATAATATCGGGACTGTATATGAGGGGTTGGTGAACTGACTGAATCATGGCGGTTTTATCCATCTACTGCCTAAGAACTATTCCTCAACTGTTGCTCACCCGGATTTGCTGGTGTTGTCAGTTACCATCTTGACTGGTCCAGGATGGGCCTGCTTGCCGGACTCTTACTATGCGGACATTCACAGCGGCTGACCTTCTTGTCCTGCGTGATTAACCTCTCTCGCAGGTTTGGCCCCCCACACTGAGGGCCCATCTTGAGGACGGGTTTTGGAACCCCGAGAGGTGGCATGCCAAAAATAGGAGATTTAGGGGATTTTTAATTAACTATTTTAATCGTTTTTTTAAGGGGAGTTTTAATGGGAATTTTAAGGGGAGGGTGGAAATTGAGGGGTTTGGGTCGGGGGTGGGAGGGAGGATGGGTAGGGGGGGAACCCGTCGGGGGGGAGATGAGTTCAGCAAGTATTTGCGGCGATAATTTAATAGGTCCGAGGGTGGCGGGGGAGGGGCTCGTTCAAGTTTATCAGGGTTCTGTTATCAATACGGTATGTGGGAGAGGCAGATATGGCGAAAGGGGGGGGCCACATCAGGTTTTGGGGGCACGCCCTCACTATTTAAGAGCGATCGCGTGCTCCACCCTCCCAGAATTTTCCCATTCCCCGAGTGGCCAGAGTACCTGGGACTTGGGCCTTCGGCTGATGTTATGTAATGCAGTGATTCCCAAACTGTGAGCCGCGGCTCCCCAGGGAGCCGCGCCACCGCCACAAGGGAGCCGCGAAGAAGCAACGTCCGCTCCACATGCGGTGCCGCGAGATCCCAGATGCACAAAGCCGGACACGGCCGCAGCGACCGGGACTCGCACACCGCAACTCGAGACAACTCCAAAAGCCAAGGGACCCCAGCAGCGCACCACACACCCGCAGGGCAGGCCACAGCAGGCAGGAAGACGGCAGACGCCGACGACGGACCAAAGGAGAAGCGCGAGCTCCGGCCCCGCCCGCCCGCCTGAACCACAGCGCCCGCCCAGACCCGCCGCCTGGCGAAACAGCGGCGCACCTCCTCCAGTCTGCCCGCGGCGCCACTGGCCTCCCAGACCACCCGACACGCTGCCCAACACGGCGCGGCCACCACGCTCGGCGGCATCGGGAAAGAGGGCTGCGCGAAAATAGCAAAACCACCCGTTAGTTCCTCCCAGGTGAGCCAGGCTGGAGGCGAGAACAGCCACCTCCTCCACAAGGCGGAGACCCGAGGAACAAGGGGATCGCGAGGCCAAACTCCGAGACCAAGCAGGGACCCCACGCCTGGGAAAGTTCCAAAGAGGCCGCTCCCATCAAAGGAGATGGCGCGTCCATCAGCAAAACATGAGTATGCCAAACACTTTGTAGAAACAGACTTTTTGATTAAACTCACATACCTATGTGATATCTTTGAAAAGTTGAATGTGTTGAATCTCTCTTTACAAGGAGGCAATATGCACATTTTAAAGTTAACAGAAAAGATTTCAGCTTTCAGAAAAAAATTCAGAAAAAAAGACAAAAATTAAAAAAAAAATCGGATGTACCTATTAAGGGAGCCGCGGAAAAAATCCGAAATGTTATGGGAGCCGCAAACCGAAAAAGATTGGGAACCTCTGATGTAATGCAAGATCCATGGTTAATAAAGCCCCCCTGATTTCAGATCTAATTCAGGAAGGGACCACGGACGTTATGGGCATTACGGAAACCTGGTTGGGCACTGAAGGGGGAGGTTCCCCTAGTAGAGATGTGCCCACTAGGTTTCCAAGCATTCCATCAGCAGAGGGCCCAAGGTAGGGGTAGCGGGGTGGCAATTATTATTAGGGAGAGTCTGGAACCGAGAGAGACCACTGTGCCTCAGATAGCTGGGTGTGAAACCCTCTATGTGAAGTGGGGTCGTAGGACTCAGGTGGGCTTGTTGATCACGTACCTGGCTCCTTGCTGCATGACAACAGCCCTGCCCGAGCTGTTGGAGTTGCTGGCTGGGTTGGCAGTTGAAACCCCTAGACTGTTGGTCATGGGGGATTTCAACTTGCCATCAACTGGCGTGGCATCCTCAATCGCTCAGGAGTTCATGGCTTCCATGACGGCCATGGATCTTACTCAATTAATTGATGGCCCTACTCACATTGGGGGTGGCACCCTAGACTTGGTTTTTATCTCTGGCCAGTGGCTGAATGATCTGATTTTAAATGATTTAGTTATCGAACCTTTGTCATGGTCAGATCATTTTCTCCTTCGTCTGGACTTTCAGACCGCTACCCACCGCCACAGGGAGACGGAACCAATATGTTGGTTTCGTCCCAGGCGCTTGATGGACCCTGAGAGGTTCCTGACGGAGCTTGGGCCGTTTCCTGATAACCTGGCCCATGGCACGACTGAAGAACTAGTCGCAGCCTGGTTCCCAGGCCGCGGCTGGCGCTTTGGACCGTGTCGTGCCTTTGCGGCCTCTGACCTGGCGTTGGTCTCAACCAGCTCCTTGGTTTTCTGAGAAGCTGAGTGAGATGAAACGCCGGAGAAGATGCCTAGAGAGTGCCTGGAGATCCAGCCGTTCTGAGTCTGACCGGACACTAGTTAGGTCCTTTATCAGGACTTACCTAGTGGCATTGAGGGATGCGAAACGTTCTTACGTTTCCTCCCTCATTGCGTCGGCAGATAACCGCCCAGCCGCCCTATTTCGGGTGACCTGCTCTCTCCTTCAACAGGAGGGGCGGAGGGACCCATTACAAGGGCGTGCCGAGGAGTTTAACGGTTATCTATACGATAAAATCGTTCAGCTTCGGGACGGATTGGATCAAAATTGGGTAGATCCGGACGAGAGTTTCGAGACCCGTCTTGTTGAGAGTGTTTGGGATGGTTTTGACCCTGTGACTCCCGAGGACATGGACAGGTTGCTGGGAAGACTGAATGCCACCACATGTTTACTGGACCCGTGCCCCTCCTGGTTGGTGCTGGCCACGCAGGAGGTGACACGAGGCTGGCTCCAGGGGATTATAAATGCTTCTTTGCGGGAGGGGGTCTTTCCCGCTGCCTTGAAAGAGGCGGTGGTGAGACCTCTCCTCAAGAAGCCTTCCCTGGACCCGGCTGTTTTAGGAAATTATCGTCCGGTCTCCAACCTTCGCTTTACAGCGAAGGTTGTAGAGAGTGTGGTGGCATGTCAGCTACCCCAGTACCTGGATGAAACTGTCTATCTGGACCCGTTCCAGTCTGGCTTTCGGCCCGGGTACAGTACGGAGACGGCTTTGGTCGCGTTGGTGGATGATCTCTGGAGGGCCAGGGATAAGGGTTACTCCTCTGCCCTGGTCCTATTAGACCTCTCAGCGGCTTTCGATACCATCGACCATGGTATCTTGCTGCGCCGGTTAGAGGGGTTGGGAGTGGGAGGCACCGTTTATCGGTGGTTCTCCTCCTACCTCTCTGACCGGACGCAGACGGTGTTGACAGGGGGGCAGAGATCGACTCCGAGGCGCCTCATGTGTGGGGTGCCGCAGGGATCGATTCTCTCGCCTCTCCTGTTCAACATCTACATGAAGCCACTGGGTGAGATCATCAGTGGTTTTGGGGTGAGATACCAACTGTACGCTGATGACACGCAGCTGTACTTTTCCACCCCAGGCCACCCCAACGAAGCTATCCAAGTACTGTCCCGGTGTCTGGAAGCCATATGGGTCTGGATGGAGAGGAACAGGCTCAAACTTAATCCCTCCAAGATGGAGTGGCTGTGGATGCCAGCACCCCGGTACAGTCAGCTGCAGCCGCGGCTGTCTGTTGGGGGTGAGTCATTGGCCCCGATGGAGAGGGTGTGCAACTTGGGCGTGCTCCTGGATGGGCGGTTGTCTTTCGAAGACCATTTGACAGCCATCTCCAGGAGAGCTTTTTATCAGGTTCGCCTGATCTGCCAGTTGCGCCCCTTCCTGGACCGGGATGCCCTATGCACGGTCACTCATGCTCTTGTTACCTCTCGTCTGGACTATTGCAATGCTCTTTACATGGGGCTCCCCTTGAAGAGCACCTGGAGACTCCAGTTAGTCCAGAATGCGGCTGTGCGGGTTATTGAGGGAGCAGTTCGGAGCTCCCATGTAACACCTATCCTGCGCAGACTGCACTGGCTGCCTGTTGTCTTCCGGGTGTGCTTCAAGGTGTTAGTTACTACCTTTAAAGCGCTTCATGGCTTAGGACTGGGATACCTACAGGACCATCTACTGCCAACATCTATCTCCCAACGACCGGTGCGCTCTCACAGAGAGGGGCTCCTCAGAGTGCCGTCAGCCAAGCAATGTCGGCTGGAGGCCCCCAGGGGGAGGGCCTTCTCTGTGGGGGCTCCTACCCTATGGAACGAGCTTCCCCCTGGACTCCGACAAATACCTGACCTTAGGACCTTCTGCCGCAAACTTAAAACCTACTTATTTCGTCTTGCTGGACTCGCTTAAATTTTAAATTATCAAATTGATTTTATGGGTTTTAAATTTTTTGTAAATTTTAGAGGGTAATATTTTATCTATAAGTAGCCATATCAAATAGGTTTTTTAAGGGTTGTTTTTAGTTTTGTATTGTTGTTTTCTTTCTGTATTTTATTCTTGGCTGTACACCGCCCTGAGTCCTTCGGGAGAAGGGCTGTCTATAAATAAAAATATTCTATTCTATTCTATTCTATTCTAGTTTAAAATAGCGCTTCACAAACTTTTCCCTTTATTACCCAGTAATGCTCATCTTTCTATTTAATATAGGTAAAATACTTTAAATCAATTTAAATGTTCCTGTCATGATTGGGTAATTAATTTCTGTGTTACCTAAAGAAAAATCACTTTTATCCAATTTGGGGTAATTTACTAAAGTTTCGGAAGCACAGATGTAAAGTATAATATATTGCATAATTTTCCCTCAGGTATTAAAAATAAGATCTTGTTTAACTCATGTTAAGAAAAGAATTAACACTTCAGATTCTAATTAAGGCAAGACTCAATCAAATTCATCAGTGAATGTAACAGTTGATTAAATAAATAAGACTATCCATCTTGAAACACAGATAAAAGAGACACTGCATGCTATATTCCGTAAAAAAAACCCACTAGATTGCCCCAATATATTATTTTTAAAATCTAAATATTTATTCCAATAGATATACAAAGTGTGATAAATACATTACACTGACAAAAATGTCATTTACATGTTATCAGATAAACAGCTGGACAGTAACATTTCATAAGTGTTCTTCTAGTCTCCGGAATGTATCCATCTTCAAAAGCATATTCTCAAAATATACTGATTAATTCCTTTAACCCCAAAGTAGACTAGGAGAAGAGGAAAAAAGAATAAATTTGGTCAGTTGAGATTGAAACAACTACAATATGTAAATACCACATCCAGCAACTTAACCACTGTAGCATAATGTGATTTCTAAGTAACTTCAACTGATTTTGTTTCAAAATGGTGGGAATATATATTATCAAACCTTTATTACTCTTAAAACAGTGAGCATAATAAAACATGTAGACTTCCCCAAGATTGTGTGCTAAGCGGCAGACAATCTCTTTTTTCTGCCAACAAACACTTGATTATGCCGCCAAAGCTGGCTATTTGGCTGCTCACCTCCCAAATTTGAATGGTAGCAATTAGGAATGACCCAATACAAACCTTGAATATCTTCGAGAAGAGAGATCTTGAAGATCACAATTCAAGGTAGGAGCGATCGGAGGGTTGGGTCTTCCATCTTTTCCTCTCAGCTGCTTGTTTATTTAAACATGCCTTGTTTTTAACTGCACCTTTTAAACTTTTTTTTTTGTACTGATCTACACTTTAATTGACTGGATGAATGGTGACCTAGTTTATATGTTTCTGAAAGGAAGTCACTTTCTCTCAACTCTAGGAACCACTTCTGAAGAACCTCAACAAGAAAACTACAGAGACTTGTCTTTGCAGTCTCAAATAATTAGACATAATTAAACAGAAGGAAAAACAAATTTATGATAACCATTATTTTTTAAACTGAATGCCAAATATACTTTAAACATGCTGATATACTTATATATCCAATTTAAATATAAACTCAACTTACACAAATTATTCTAAGATCTAAAAAGAAAACAACTACAAGCATATTAGTATTAATTTAAATGAAGCATTTTCTGAATTAACGACTCAATTTGGTCATTGATAATTTAAAGAGAAAAAAACTACATGTCTGTTAAATCATTTAAATTTGAGGTAAGATTAATGTTCTATAGAAACAGCCATTTCAAATTTAATAGATTATATGCAGCATATTTAAAATATCACAGGCAAATGACGAAATATAAAACTGAATAGATTAGCATATGAAGATTTATTTTAAATAGGTAAATGAAATAATGTGACTTAATTACAGTAGTTTTAAACATTAATTAGACCATAAGCCGTACTAAATTGCAAATTGTTTTTATAATAATAAAAATTGATAAAAAAAATTTAGTGACTTTGGATAACTTTTATAATTTCAAAGGTGAATATTCTTTTATGTACTGGTGAAAATGCAGCTCACATCAGTAGCTTTACAATGTAATGCTTTCTATCATAAGTATAGAAGTAGTGTTATCAAATACTTTTTCTGAAATTCTATAATCCAGCATTTAAAATAGGATTAGTAATCACGTGTTTATTTTATATTATTATTATTATTATTAAAATCAGTAATTTTTAATCAGCAAAGTTTTTACCAGTAAAATTAATAGTTGCAGATTATTTGTCTTATGTCTATTCAGGTGTATAGAGTTTTAAGTTTATTTATTTATTTTATTTATCCAGTATAGATATTACTGATTCCAAATTGGCTCTGAGTAGCTTTAGTAGAAGAACAGCTGCTAAAAAGACAAAATAAAACTATTCTCTAAATGAACAAGATGGTTAATCTGGCCAACAATATGGAAAAATTTATAACGGGTAAGGGACTTCAGTTACGCTAAACCTGTCTGGCAGTAAGGTCAGATCTTTAATGCTCTCCAGAATGCCATCAGGGTGGGAGATTTCAAGGGCATCTCATTCCTAAGGGCAGGTGCCAAGACAGAATTTTATGTAACGTAAAATTAACAGAACGTAACAGAACTTCATAAAATAATCCATGGACAATATATGTTGCAGCCTACAGTACTTTGCAGGTAGGTTAAAAATAATCACATACCTCAAAAGAGTTGGCTCAGGCATTCCAGGATCTGCGCCTCTCTTAAAACCTATTTATAATAAAAACCAATTGTGAACTTTATGAAAATATTATTGGCCTTCTTTACATAATATAAAATACATTTGTTGGTTAATTAATTAACCACATATTATATTGAATGCATTACTATCTTGTACCTTTTCCATCTTCCATAGATTAAGTTCATATACTGCATTTAACAAGTGATCAAACTCAAATATTGTGGCTTACTTGTTGTATGAATCCTCCTATTATATGCTTAACAATACATATCTATATAGGAAGGAAGAATATTAAAAGACCTCTGATATCTAGTCAAGTCAATTTCTTGGCATTATATATATATAGCCATGAACAGATTCTGTTTTTGCTAATAAATAGGATTTTATTTGCTGTTGAGCAAAAGCAGAAAAGAGCTGTCCTAAATACTAGCAAGTTAAGGTATTTGCTTAGAAAGACTGAAAAACCATGTACTGCCAACAAAATTAAAATATTAAATTTGTTTGCTTTATCCTCTCATTTGAAAACTTCGAATATTCTAGCAACATGTTAAAACATATTATATTTTTCTCAAGCCAGTATTAAAAGTTTTTCATGAACAATTAACAAGTCATATGAAAATAAGAATGAAACAAGTATTTTAGACAAATGTAATTCTGTATCCAGATTCAACAACATAGTAGTTTTAAAGTATATTATAAAACCACTACTCAGAATATGCCTAATTATTTAAATATGAATTATAAAGGTATTATACAAATGTATAATTAACTTAGCAATCATTTAGGAGCAAATACTCATTCACTGTGCTTTTTCCTTTAATCTTCTCTCCCTCATAATTCCCACTACTATCACCTATCTCCCAGAAGCAGATATAAGCTTAATTTAAACGTAAAGTACTATTAGATTAGGATTTCAGTTTTCCTATTAAAAATGGAATGTTTATTTATTAGGGCAAAAAGACTCTATAGAATATCTCAGAAAATTGCTTACTAATAGGTACACTATAATCAATCCTCATTATTATTTGTAATCCCCAAATCAATATTTGCAGTGCTTTCAGTCATTTACAGACATGCTCAGAGTGGTAAAAAAATCTGATTCACCAGTGTGCATGTTCCCAGCTAAGGTCAAACTAGGCAAATCTATCTCCACAACCCCCATCTCAGACACACCAACAACAGCTAAGCCTCCTACAACTGACCCCATTCCATTGGGTTCACAACCCCTAGTGGTCATAGAAAAGGAAGTGCAAGACCTATTTCACAGACAAAAGCCAGGAAAAGCTCCAGGCTCAGACAAGATAACTCCTTCTTGCTTAAAGGTCTGTGCAGACCAATTGGCCCTCATCTTCACCCGTATATTCAATAAATCACTAGAGATGTGCTATGTTCCTTCTTGATTCAATCGCTCTACTATCATCCCAGTGCCAAATAAGCCCACCATCAAGGAACTGAATGACTACAAACCAGTTTGCTCTAACACCTGTAGTCATGAAAACCTTTGAAAGGCTAGTGCTGTCCCACTTGAAAACCATCACAGATCCGCTGTTAGATCCCTTGCAATTTGCATACCAAGCAAATAGATCAACAGATGATGCTGTTAATATGGCTCTGTACCACATCCTATAGCATCTTGAATCTCCAAAGACCTCCAAAGGGTCCTCTTTGTAGACTTTAGTTCAGCATTCAATACCATTATTCCAGACACTCTTCTAACTAAGCTAAACCAGCTACTGGTACCTGAACACACTTGTAAGTAGATCATAAGCTTCCTAACAAACAGGAAGCAGCAGGTGAAGCTAAGCAGAATCACATCAGATACCTGTACAATTAGCACAGGGCCTCCCCAAGGCTGTGTGCTCTCCCCAATTCTCTCTTTATAACAATGACTGCTCTCTAACAATCCATCTGTTAAACAACTGAAGTTAGCAGATGACATAACAGTGATTAGTCTCATTCGAAACACTGATGAATCTGCATACAGACAGGTTGAACAACTAGCCTCATGGTGCAATGGAACAATCTGGAACTGAACACTCAAAACCATAGAAATGGTGATAGAAACTCTTCCATACTTCCACCTCTCACAATACTAGACAACACAGTATCAACAGTAGAGACCTTTAAATTTCTCGGTTCTACCATATTGCAAGATCTAAAATGGACAGCTAACATCAAAAACATCATCAAAAAAGCACAACAAAGACTGTTCTTTCTGCGCCAACTCAGAAAGCTCAAACTGCCCAAGAAGCTGCTGATCCAATTCTACAGAGGAATTATTGAGTCTGTCATCTGCACCTCTATAACTTTCTGGTTTGGTTCTGGTTTGGTTCGAAGGATAATTAGAACTGCAGAAAAAACAACTGCTTCTAACCTGCCTTCCATTGAGGACCTGTATACTGCATGAGTCAAAAAGAGGGTTGTGAAATATTTACAGACCCCTCATATCCTGGACATAAACTGTTTCAACTTCTATCCTCAAAATGAGGCTATAGAGCACTGCATACCAGAACAACTAGACATAAGAACAGTTTTTTTCCCAAACGCCATCACTCTGCTAAATAAATAATTCCCTCAACAGTGTCAAACTTTTTACTAAGTCTGCATTACTATTAATCTTCTCATTGTTCCCATCACCAATCTCTTTCTACTTACAACGGTATGACTGTAACTTTGTTGCTTGTATCCTTACAATTTATATTGATATTGTTTCCTGATTGCTTATTTGCAACTTATGACTATCACTAAGAGTTGTACCTTATGATTCTTGATCAACGTATCTTTTCTTTTATGTACGCTAAGAGCATATGCACCAAGACAAATTCCTTGTGTATCCAATCACACTTGACCAATAAAGAATTCTATTCTATTCTGTTCTGTTCTATGCTCTGTCTTCTTGTTTTAGCATTCATACTCTCAGTCCTATATTTCTTCCAACTTTCATTCTCTATTTCTTATTTCATAGAACATAACTACCACACATAACAAGAATGAAGTGTAACTAGAACTGGAAGCAATATTAAGTTAGAACAGCAAATGGTAGTGTTCTATAAGCATTAGCAGACCATCTTGCACAGATAAGCTGTGATTTTTTAGTAACTCAACAATCTCAAATATGCAGATGATACCACTCTAATGCAGAAAGTGAAGAGGAACTAAAGAGCCTCTTGATGTGGTGAAAAAGGAGTGTGCAAAAGTTGGCTTGAAACTCAACATTAAGAAAACTAAGATCTAAGATCATGGCATCTGGCACTCTCAATTCCTGGCAAATAGATGGGGAAGAAATGGAGGTAGTGACAAATTCTATTTTCCTGGGCTCCAAGATCACCACAGATGGGGATTGAAGCCAAGAAATTAAAAGACGCTTGCTCCTGCGGAGGAAACCTATAGCAAATCTAGACACCGTACTAAAAAGCAGAGACATCACCCTGCCAACAAAAGTGTGTATAGTCAAGGCGATGGTTTTCCCAGTTGTGATGTATGGCTGTGAAGCTTGGATTATAAGAAAGGCTGAGTGCCAAAGAATTGAGGCCTTTGAACTCTGGTGCTGGAGAAGACTCCTGCGAGTCCCTTGGACTGCAAGGCGATCAAACTGGTCAGTCCTAAAGGAGATCAACCCTGACAGCTCTTTAGAAGGCCAGATCCTGAAGATGAAATGCAAATACTTTGGCCACCCTATGAGAAGGAAGGAATCACTGGAGAAGAGCCTAATGCTAGGGCAAAAGAAGGAAACAGAGAATGAGATGGCTGGATGGAGTCACTGAAGCAGTAGGCGTGAGCTTAAATGGACTCCAGAGAATGGTAGAGAATAGAAAGCCTGAAGGAACGCTGTCCATGGAGTCGCGATGGGATTTTACAACTAACAACAACAATAATCTAGGTAAATCAGTGAAATGGGGACACAAACTGTTATATCATTTCCATTATGGTATACTCTATATGCACACGTTTCATATATGGGCAACAGCAGGAAAAGTCAACTCTTTTGATTGTTTTATCATCATTCATTTGTCATCCATCTTCCACTCCTGTCTCACTCATATTTTTGCAAGGCTTTTAATTCAGATATTTTGTTTGGCTAGATTTGTTCAGACACTAGACCAGTTTATTGAATGCTCTTTTTTTCACAAAACTACATCATGGTATACCTTAGCATATTATGTAAACCCAGGCACAGCTTGTGAAAAAATATTCTAACAAATCATAGAAATTAGGACCTCTATTGAGATCCAAGAGGCCACTCTATCTTTCAGTTATTTTTTCAGAAAATAAACTCAAACTCTGAATTACTCTGTGTAGTTTAAAAAAATTCAAAAGTTCATTTGTATGATTTTTTTTCTTGCAGAATATCTGCAAAACATACTTTAGTTTATCCATTAGCTGTTTTTCATAATTGTACTCCATTCCACTGTTGAGCAATTCCTTGAAAGATTGTGGGCAAAGGCATATATGAAAAGAATTATCTCCATATGCTATCTTTCTCAAAAGCCTAGATCTTAAACAAGATGAAAACCTTTGTAGAAAATGTTATTTTATATATATGTGGCATATTTATGGATAAAGGTAGTAAAGGTTCCCCTCGCACATATGTGCTAGTCATTCCTGATTCTAGGGGGTGGTGCTCATCTCCATTTCAAAGCTGAAGAGCCAGCTCTGTCCAAAGATGTCTCCGTAGTCATGTCACCAGCATGACTAAACACCAAAGGTACACGGAATGCTGTTAACTTCCCCCCAAAGATGGTCCCTATTTTTCTACTTGTATTTTTTACGTGCTTTCAAACTGCTAGGTTGGCAGAAGCTGGGACAAGTAATGGGAGCTCACCCTGTTATGCGGCACTAGGGATTCGAACAGCTGAACTGCTGGCCTTTCAATCAACGAGCTCAGCATGTTAGCCACCACATCCCCTTTATATATATGGATACATTGACATAAATCTTATAATAAACCGGTTACATATTTCACCACAATTTTGATCAATAGGCATTCCATATATAATAAAACAAATATGGTAAGAATAAAATAATTCAAGTCAATCCAGAAATGTGCAGAATTGGAAGAGATGTACAAAAGAGACCATCCTCTCTACATCAACCTCAAATAAGGTATCTATTCCACAAGTACCTATTCTTGGGATGTACAAAAGAGACCATCCTCTCTACATCAACCTCAAATAAGGTATCTATTCCACAAGTACCTATTCTTGGGATGGCACCTTGGGATGGCACATTTGGTTAAGGCAGGATATTACCTCAAACTATTACTGGCAACAGAAAGTCAATACTTCAGAGATGTGCTATAAATCCTTCCATTGTTTGATCTATTTTCTTTTTATAGAGAGACGTCCTTTAAAGTGTAAGCATCAGGACTGGTTTTTTTCCTGGGCACTAATTCTGTTAATCATCTGGCTGGTCTTTAAGATTGTTTCCATTACATTTCAAAGAGAGAATAAACTGGACTTGTTACCATTTAGTTCCTATTCTTTCATACCCCAAAGTTGCCATTCTCCTTTTAAAAAGCCTCTGTCAACGAGTGCTGCCTAGAAGGAAACTGACTGGGCTACCTATCTTGCAAATTTAATTGAAGGGACCACAACAACCATCGGGGGAAAAGGCTCCTTTTACTACAGAGGCCCACCTGAGCCGCCACGGACTACAGAGGTGGCGAAGGCAGGTAACGGAGAGCCTCGTCATTTTTGGCAGGGCGTCGCTTTAAGACCGACTCTCCCCCTCCGCACTGACCTAAATAAAGCACGACAGGGATGAAGCCCCAGCGGATGGCCAGCTGACCACCTTTGAAGAGGTGCTGAAGTCGCTGCTTAGCTTCCTTGCTCAGCTTCGGCATGGCTGCGGCGGCAACTCAAAGAAAACCGAAGCACGATGGCGGCGATTAGAAAGGCTCAACCTTAACCCAGCTGGCCCTATAGCGCATGCGCGACGGCCTTCGAGGCGGGGTTTTGCTTTGAGGCGGCCTGAAGGCTGTTGGGAGGAGGAAGCGTCGCCGAGTCGGAGAAAACTGGAGAATTTGCCGATAAAGGTGAAGAGGAAAGGTGACGGTAATATCGGTTGAGGTCATGAATCAGGAATGAATGTTACAATAGGTAAAAAAAGTCCTTTTCTGGTATATGGTCATTCTGTACTCTTACGGGATTAGTGACGCTGCCTCTTAACAGTAACTGAGAGTAAATAGTCGCGCGCTGCCATGGAGATTCCGCCCCCCTCCGTGTATCAAGCGTCAATCCACGTGACGGCCTGAGTGGGTTTACAGGAAGTGTCGTCAAAGCATTTCCTGATGTAATGCTCGGTGGTTATGGATCCCCTTCTTGCTTGGTGCGTGATTTAACACGTGCAGCTGACGTTTATGATAACCTAAACATATTTTTGAAAGTTGATCGGAACATTTCTAGGCCGGCCAATTTGGTATTACTTTATTATATTACTTTATTAATATTAATATTAGTAATATTAATATTAATATTACTTTATTACTATTAAATATTTATTGTATAAAACTGTCTACTATTGACCTCACCCCATTCCTAAGAGGACTATAAGGGGCATGCATAAGAGCACAAAAGTGCCTACCGTTCCTGTCCTATTGTTCCCTTTCATTATATCAAATTAATATAATTGTTGCATACTTTTGCTTATATATATGTTTATATGATGTGTTGTTGTTTTATGTTGATGTTTGTGTATACTGTTGTGACAAAATAAAATTAAAAAAAATAAGTAATTCAAGGCAGCGAACATACTCCTTTGTCCTAGTTAACCTACAACAACAACCCTGTGAGGAGGTTTGGGCTGAGACAGACAGAGACAGATTGCCACATCAATTATTTACATTTTTTTCAACCAAAGTTAAATCATTGTCATATGCCAAGATGTCTATAAGCTCATATTCAGAAATCTCATAATATTTTAACTTGCTCATTTTGATTGTTTTCTTAATTACCATATATGTTCCCATCTATTTTCTACTTCCGGCACACCGCAAATTTTATAGATGGCCCATGGAATCACTTTTATGCATTATATTGTTTAAAATCTATTTGTGCAATCTTCTTGCACAAGTGAAATATATTATCTACTGTTTCCTGTGTTATTTTATACAATCTGCGCTTTGAATCATTTGTTGATTTTTCCAATCTGATCTTGATTGCATTAGTTCACGTAGCTTGCTCTTCTGCAGCCAAAATCAAACTAATTTCTTTTTTTAGTTTTCCAGTTTAAAGTCATTGCCAAGTTTTATCTTATCTACTTTCCCTTCTACCTTTTAACATAACATAACATAACATCAGAGTTGGAAGGGACCTTGGAGGCCTTCTAGTCCAACCCCCTGCCCAGGCAGGAAACCCTACACCATCTCAGTCAGATGGTTATCCAACATTTTCTTAAAAATTTCCAGTGTTGGAGCATTCACAACTTCTGAAGGCAAGTCGTTCCACTTATTAATTGTTCTAACTGTCAGGAAATTTCTCCTTAGTTCTAAGTTGCTTCTTTCCTTGGTCAGTTTCCACCCATTGCTTCTTGTTCTACCCTCAGGTGCTCTGGAGAACAGCCCAACTCCCACTTCTCTGTGGCAGCCCCTGAGATATTGGAACACTGCTATCATGTCTCCCTAGTCCTTCTTTTGTTAAACTAGACATACCCAGTTCCTGCAACCGTTCTTCATATGTTTTATCCTCCAGTCCCTAATCATCTTTGTTGCTCTTCTCTGCACTCTTTCTAGAGTCTCAACATCTTTTTACATCGTGGCGACCAAAACTGGATGCAATATTCCAAGTGTGGCCTTACCAAGGCATTATAAAGTGGTACTAGCACTTCACGTGATCTTGATTCTATCCTCTGTTTATGCAGCCCAGAACTGTGTTGGCTTTTTAACAGCTGCTGCACTGCTGGCTCATATCTAGATGGTTATCCACTAGGACTCCAAGATCCCTCTCACAGGTACTACTATTGAGCAAGGTACCACATATACGGTACTGGTGCATTTTGTTTTTGGCCTAAATGTAGAACCTTACTTTTTCACTGTTGAATTTCATTTTGTTAGATAGCGCCCAATGTTCAAGTCTGTCAAGATCTTTCTGTAACTTGAGCCTATCTTCTGGAGTGTTGGCTATTCCTGCCAGCTTGGTGTCATCTGCAAATTTGATGAGTTCCCATCTATCCCTCGTCCAAGTCATTGATGAAGATGTTGAAGAGTACTGGGCCTAAAACAGAGCCTTGGGGTACTCCACTGCATACTTCCTCCATGTGGATGTAGTTCCGTTGAGGACTACACGTTGAGTGCGGTTGGTCAGCCAGTTACGAATCCATCTGGTGGTGGTGCTGTCTAACCCACATTTTCTACTTTATCTAGTAGTAGGTTATGGTCTACTTTATCAAATGCTTTACTGAAGTCCAAGTAAATTATATCAACAGCATTCCTCTGGTCTACTAATTTTGTCATTTTGTCAAAGAATGCGATAAGATTAGTCTGGCATGATCTGTTTTGACAAACCCATGTTGGCTTTTGGTTATTACTTTGTTTGCTTCTAGGTGTTCGGTGATTCGTTGCTTGATTATCTTTTCCAGAATCTTCCCGGTATTGAGGTCAGACTGATAGGTCTGTAGTTTCCTGGATCTGTTTTTCCTTTTTGAAGATGGGAACTACATCAGCTCTTTTCCAGTCCTCTGGCAGCTCCCTGTGCTCCAGGATCTTTGAAAGATATAGTTCAGTGGTTCTGAGATCACGTCTGCCAGTTCCTTCAGAACCTTGGGGTGTAATCCATCCGGTCCTGGTGATTTGAACTCGTCTAGGGTAGACAGGTGTTCACTTACCATTTTCTTCCCTATTTTAACTTGTGTTTCTAATCTGTTTTTGTAGTGCTGTTTTTGATAGGTTGGATTGTTTTTCCTTTTGTGTAAAGACAGATGCAAAATATGAGTTAAGTAGATCTGCTTTCTCCTGTTGCTTGTCATCTTCTTGCCACTTTCTCCCAGCAATGGGCCAATTGTTTCCTTGACTTTTTCTTGTTTTTAACATGTTGGAAGAAGCTTTTTATTATTTTTACTTTTGTCGCTAGCCTTTGTTCATTGTGAGCCTTAGCTTTCCTCACTTCATCTTTACAGGCTCGGGCTGTTGCTGATATTCTGCCTTAGTTATTTGCCCCTCTTTCCACTTTTTATATTTGTCCTTTTGTCTTTCAATTTGTCAGATAGTTCTTTATGCATCCATGCTGGTTTCTTTTGTGATCTACTATTTTTCTTCTTCATTGGTATTGTGTTAGACTGTGCTTTTATAATCTCACTTTTCAAAATTTCCCAAGCTTCTTGAGTTGTTTTCCCCCTGAGGATTCTCATCCATTGAATCCTTCTCAAGATCTCTCTAAGTTTATTGAAATTAGCTCTCTTAAAGTCCAAGACTCTAGTTTGACTTTGTTCTACTACTTGTATTTGCTTAATGTTGAATTCCAATATTGCGTGGTCACTTGCCCCCAAGGTTCCTGTAGCTTCAACAACTTCTATCATTTCATCTCTGTTAGTGAGAATTAAGTCCAATATGGCTGATCCCCTTGTCGCCTTCTCTATTTTTTGGGAAACAAAGTTGTCTGCTAGGTTTGTTAGGAACCTGTTGGATCTTCCACTTGGTGCAGAGTTTGTTTCCCAGTTGATGTCAGGGTAGTTAAAATCCCACATTACTACTGTGATGTGCTTCCTAAATACCTTAGTTAGCTGACTAGCAAAAAGTTCATCTACTTCCTCTGTTTGGTTGGGTGGCCTATAGTATAGACCTATGGCAATATCGTTTTTCACCCCTTTTATATTGACCCAAATACATTCAAGATGATTTTCATCATTGTTGTGCTCTATTTCTGTAGAGATGTAGTTATTTCTTATATATAGTGCAACTCCACCTCCTCTTTTATTTGGTCTATTTCTTTTAAATAATTTATATCCCTCTAGCTGTATGTTCCATTTGTCAGTTTCATCCCACCAAGTTTCCGTAATGGCAACAATATCATATCTACCCTCATTTACTTGGATTTCTAATTCACCCTGTTTATTCCTCATACTCTGTGCATTGGTGTATAGACATTTGAGTCCATTTGGATTGATCTTGTGTTTACTGTCTACATAACCTGTGTTGACTGCCCCTACTTTCTTGCCACCTGTTGGTTTAGTGCACATGGTATGGCACTCACTGTTAAATGCTTGGTTTTGCTTGATAGCATGGTTGATAGTCTTACCCATACAGACATCTATGTTACATGCACTGATAACCCTTTTAGTTTTCGATTGCTGGGGACAGAAATTTTCTATATCAGTTAATTCTCTGTCCCCACTGTTCAGTTTAAATGTTTATCCAGAAAATCTGTGAATGTATTGCTAAGTAACTCAGTCCCTTTCTTTGATGGATGCAATCCATCTCTTTGTACAATTTTCATTGGACCAGTTGCAGACATCATGACTAATAAAACCAAAGCCTTCCCTTTTACACCACTCCTTTAGCCACACATTAAACTCCACTACACGCTGGCCTTTACCTTTTTGTTCCTTATGTACTGGTAAAACCTCTGAAAAGTTAAGCCTACAACCTATGCTATTAAGTTCATACCCTAAGCTCTGGAAATCATTCTGCACAGAAAGCACATCCTTTTGGGACAGATCATTTGTGCCAAGGTGTATAATAGCATCAACATCAGAATCCTTACTGGCATTCTTGACTATCTTAAGAATACGCCTCTTGTCTCTGCTGGCAGTAGCACCAGGTAGACACCTGACGTCTTTCAAAACCTCCATATCCTTTCCTAAATTTACATCCCTTACAATTGAATCACCAATCAGAAGGTGGCTTCTCTTTTTGGATACCTTGCTCTTCTTGTGTGACCGATCTGTAATACTTGATACACACTTTTCCAAAGTAGGTTCACACTTTTCCAAAGTAAGTTCTTCATCTTGAACCATAATCCCTTGATTGTTTGAGTTATCAGTATCACAACTACCTTGATCTGTCACTTTAGTGTTCCTATTTAGGTCAGCAAGGGCACTATATCTGTTATACTGGGACACTGTAAAAGCTTTGTGTTTATGGTTCACAGCTCTCACCCTGCCAGATCCCACGGTTTTACCTTTTATTGATCATATAAATTTCCTTGCTAAGATTCTGTTAATGATTTTATTACATTATTTCAGAATTAATGTTTTGTTTCCTGTACATTCAGTAAGATCTGCTTTTTAACTTGCATCAGTAATTGTTCTTGATTGTCTTTTTCATAATCAATCAATGCATGCATTTTTCTTTGACAGTTTGTTTGACTTGAAGTAAATCTCTGCCTCTTTTTCTGTAGTGCAGGTATAATCTATTAATATCACTATGGGGGATGTAATGTGTAGTGAATAGTCATTAAAATAGTCTTGTTTTCAGTCCAAGCTGTCCAGTTCAGTTTGTGTCCAGTTAATAATTTCAGCAATGTATCATATCATCATCATCATCATTATTATTATTATTATTATTATTATTATTATTATTATTATTATTATTATTTATTGAATTTTTATACCGCCCTTCTCCCGAGGGACTCAGGGCAGTTTACAGCCAAGATAAAAACGACAACAATATACACATAAAACAATGAATTAAAAAACTTATTACACAAATGGCCGAATTAAAATATTAAAATGATAAAACCCCATAAAATTATGAAATATTAAAACATTAAAACTATTAAAATCCTATGCCAGTCCTGCACGAATAAACAAATAGGTCTTCAGCTCGCGGCGGAAAGTCCGAAGGTCCGGCAGTTGACGAAGTCCAGGGGGAAGTTCGCTCCAAAGGGTGGGAGCCCCCACAGATAAGGCCCTCCCCCTGGGGGTCGCCAGCCAACATTGCTTGGCGGACGGCACCCTAAGGAGTCCCTCTCTGTGCGAGCGTACAGGTTGGTGGGAGGCATTCGGTAACAGCAGGCGGTCCTGTAAGTACCCTGGCCCTAAGCCATCATATCACATACTGTAAGTTTTGGTCACCACACTATAAAAAAGATCCTCAGTGAATAGAAGAGATAGTAGGACAGTGATGGCGAATCTTTTCAGCATTGAGTACCCAAACCGGAATATGTGTGCATATGCGTATGCTGGAGCGCCGGAAACCCAAAGACCAGCTGGCCAGCACGCACATGCCTGATTTTTGGTCGGTTTTCGGGCCATTTTCTGGCGCTCTGGCACCTGCAAAGACCAGCTGATAACAGCGCCCACGCCCACAGAGAGTGCCACTCTGTATGCCACCTGTGACACTTGTGGCACAGGTTTCCAATCATGATATTAGGAGAAGCATAGGATCATGATGTAGAACAGGGGTGTCAAACTCTATTTCATTGAGGGCCACATCAGGGTTGTGTTTGACTTTGGGGGGACATGGCCAGCTCAACATCACTCATGTCGGGGGGATACCGTGGTGGCCCAGGTGGGGCTGGGGGGGATCTATTAACTCTCCCTCCCTCTCATTATAATCTTCCTTTCTTCCTTCTTCCCCTTTCTTCTTTTTCCTTCCCTCTTCATTCTCTTTTCTTCTTTCCTTCTTTTTCTTTGTCTTTGTCTTTGCCTTTCCTTTCCCTTTCCCTTTCTCCTTTCCTGTCCCTTGGACGCTCAAATGCAAAAAGGGAAACATTTCTCGATGCCTCATTGTCTTGTGATCAAATGCCACTTTTGCTAGTAGTTTGTTTTTCTAGCACTCTGCCAGCGAAAACAGCTTGGGACGGCCGCATGCAGCCCTTGTGGGCTCCGTTTTTGGCTGCAACAGCCTCCTGCAGCACTCTGCCAGTGAAAACAGAACTCAGGAGGGCAATGCGCGGTCCTTGTGCGGTCCGTTTTTGGCCATGATGGTTTACTGCAACCCTCTGAAAGCAAAAAGGGAGCTCAAGAGGGCTGCACACAGCCCTCATGGGCTACATTTTCAGCCACAACGGCCTCCTGCACCTCTACCAGCAAAAATGGAGGTCAGAAGAGCCACAAGCTACACCCCCCCCCCGAGCTCCATTTTCGCTGGCAGAGACACTGCAGGCTGGTCCTTTGCTGTTTCCAGGGCAGCCTCATGGGCCAGATCTAAGCACCCTGCAAGCCGGATCTGGCCCGCGGGCCTTGAGTTTGACACCCCTGATGTAGAGCAATCTATTGCAGCCTTAGTTCCTTGTCTATTTCTTTCCCGATAAGGATGATCTGATAAAAATTTTTACTTTCCTCCAAGTAATAGGAAATCACAGATAAATTTGGGTGCCAAATTATAAATTAATAATTAAATATCTTCTATGTTGAAAGCGTACTTAATAATGTAGCCTCGGAAATAGGATAACAATCAGGTACTGCAGTATGAGGCTTGTGTAACTTGCTATTCATTTTGTGACAATAACTTGGTGGCCCATTCCATTGAATACTGATTATACACAAGATTGGAAGAGTGATTCACATTTGAACAACTGTGTTTAAATTAACAAATATCTTAAAAGATTGAAGGATCCATAAAATATATAAAACCTACATGCACATATGCAATACTGCTCCCTCTCTATTAATGCATGCTGTATAATTCAGCTCTAGAGCTCCGTTAATTTGGAAGCTTTTCAAACAGCCTCCCACATGACAGCTGTAGCCAAGAAAAATGTCTAACCCACAAAGAATAAGTAAGCTACCAAAAAATTGTGTTGCTGGAAGGATAACATTTAACTACATCAGAAAGATAATATTTACAGCACAATAGTCCTGGTGTGCACAGTTTCACACATTCTGACACCAATGGTTAGCAGCATAAATTGCATTGAAGACAGAAGAGAGAAAAGAAAAAAGAAAGGAAAGGAAAGGAAAGAGTGGTATTAATCTGGCTTGTTTCATTATAATGTATATGTAGAAGTGTCAAGTTGTTTACTGTCTAGTAGTCATTGCTTAATTTTTGGCATTTGCTAAAAGGAGGTTATGCTTCAGGATGATTGGTTTACTATTTTGGGCTACTTGCATAATTTTCATTTGAAAGAAGCCATGTAACATTTCCTTCCCCTAGCGATTAGAGAGGAAGTAAGTGAATAAAAAAATATAGTTCATAATGTCACTGATAGTTTTATTATAATAGTAAAATAGTAATTGTTTCTTGAAATCAATTCTTGCACAAAAATCTGAAATTTTGGTAAGAAAAGATCAGTTTAAGAAATTGAACTCTTAAGGATCATCAACTTGCCATCATGTATTAAGATTAAGATTTCTTATAAAATATTGACCTTCAATTTTGTTTGTTTTATTTTCTTGTAGATTCTGTAATAGAAAATAAAAGATTTATGCCATAATCTCTTACTCCAGGCAAAGGTACATTACATAAATATTTATATTTGAAATACCAGTATTTGTATTCTATATTACTATAAATAGAATATCTGGCCAAAGATGAAATTAGTAAACTGAAAGAACTATTTCTGTAGAATAGTGTGCACCATATATGATGGCTTAAAGGATTTTCTGAGGCCAGAATGTTAACTGAAGTAGATGTATATTTATATCTATGTTTATTGTTATTCTACTTATTTGTTAACAATTTGCATTCTAGAAACTTTAGTTTGCATAGCTTTGGTAAAAATAAAAAAAACATGCTAAATAAGCTACATAGTTTATTTAGTACTACAGTTAAAAAATACTATGTTTTAAGAATAGTTATTCTGTTAATAGTGGTATTACAGTTATTAAACTCAATACTCAAAGTCCTAACTTAATGGTTTTAACTGGGACTAAAATGTCTATTACCCACAAAGTGGTCATTAGGCAAAACATTATATGGTGCCCCACTTATAGTGAACAGCAGTTCTAGTGATCCTGGTTGCAGTTGTTACATGAGGATTGTACCATTATTAGGCAAGGACTTCACACCTGCCCTGCTGCAGCCATTGGATTGCGGGTTAAAGATGGGAAAGGTGGTAATTTACTTCTTCAAATTTCCAGTCTTGACATATAATTCTACCTTTAAAAAAGGCTATACAGATTGTCGAGGAAAAAGAAATGGCCTTGTTCAGTGAACATTGCTATCATTTTTTACTGGTTTGTTGAAAAGTGAGTTGTTGTCCCGGACTCAGAACAAATTGCCTAGCGCAGAATTTATAGGACAACTACAAGCAAACCTTTACTATTGACTGTATGCCATTAAAATTAAATTATTTATTTTTTAATAAGCTATATTTTGCAAAGAAGGAAATAACAAGTAGATTTGTATATCAGTCTTAAAGAAATTTAATTTGTTTCAGAAATGTAATTTGTTTTAGAATTAATATACGGTATTAATTTATCCTGAGTGTCAAAACTTATTTAGAATGTTTCATTTGTGAAAAATTCATTCATTACTTGTGGTAAAATAAAATAAAGCCCAGAAAACTGGCCACTTGAATATTGTTCCTAAATGAAAGTATGTCATAATAGAATTATCTAATATTTGTTTCTAGAATATTGTCTGACTGTGAGGGTGAAGGTTAGTTCTCCGAGCTTGTGGCTTGGTTTCCAAACATTTCATTACCAGGCTAGGTAACATCTTCAGAGGAGTTTAGGTGATGTCATTGTCAGTATTCTTCTGTTTATAAAGGTTTCAGGTGTGGGTGTGTGAAGTGAGGGTCTTGTGATGGGTCAGCTGTGAGTCATCAGTGAGTCTTGTGATGGATCTTGTGATAACAAGATTGCATCAGGTCAGGGTCATTGGGAGGTTCTGGTGTTGTGTAGGTTGGTCGAGGGTTGTTGCTGTCTCTGGTTGGTTGTGGGTTGATTTGAATTCTGAGGGGTTCATAGGCTGGTTGTAGGTCAATGTGTCTGTTGATGGAATTGCTTGTGGAGTGCCAGGTTTTGATGAACTCACAAGCGTGGCGGGTGGTAGCATGGTAGCCGATGATTTTTGTGTTACTCCAATCAAACTGGTGCTTTTTGGTGTCAATGTAGAAAGAGATTAAGTATTTGAGATTGTGGCATTTGACTGCCAGCCAACGTTCATGGATCCTGGTTTTTAATTGACATTTTGTCCCACGTAGAATTGGTTGCAGTGGTTGAAGTTGATTTTTGTAGAGTACATTGTTTCTTTCATCCTTCTGTAACAATGTAATGAGGATCCACAAACATTGACTGGCAATCAAATGCCACGATTCCAAATCCTTAATCTCTACCCACACTGACACCAAACAGCACCAGTTCAGTTGGAGCAACACACAAATCATCAACCATGCTACCATCTGCCACGCTTGTGAGTTCATCGAAGCCTGGTACTTCACAAACAATTCCATCAACAGACACGTTGATCTACAACCAGCCTACGAACCCCTCAGGATCCAAATCAACCCACAACCAACCAGAGACAACACCAACCCTCACACAACCCTCCACATCAGCAATTCACCTCCCAATGACCCTGACCTAATATAATTTCATCATCACAAGAGCCATCACAAGACACACTGATGACTCACAGCTGACCTATCACTAGAACCTCTTTTGACACACGCACACCCTTACAAACATAAGAACACTGACAACCCCCTATACTCCTTTGAAAGTATTACCTAGCCTGGAAACAAAATATTTGAAAACCAACCCACAAGTTTGGAGAACGAATCTTCATTCTTCTACACCCAAGCTATAGATATTTGCCACTATTACATTGTCTGAATATCTAAATAAAACCTTTTCTTTTTTATAGGCCAATTTACACTAATGCCAGGAGAGCATAACTGAAGATCTCCTGTAACTGAACAAGCTTCAGCAAATAGATTCAGCCACAGATGATTAGATTAAGACTAAGACATCTGGACTGCAAAAAACTAGACAGAAAAAACAGTTACAAAAACCTGAATGTGGTTTTCCAAATTTCTGTAACCTTATTGGTTTAATGTGAGCTGCTAAAGATCATCTTTGAATTTTCCAAGTGTAGACAGATACATAATTTATTTTTAAAAATCCCATAATACTTACAAGAATACAGATAGTCCTTGAATATTGGTTGGTCATTTGATAATTCAAAGTTAGATTCAGAGTTAAAATAATCTGCGAAAGGGTGCTTTATGGCACATAAATCATTTCTAACTGTCATAAAATGTAAATCCATGAAGGATTTGTTCTCTTTGCTGAGAGGGGAAGGGAAACTTTTAAGGGGCTGCAGGATTTCTGTTCCTGCTGAAGAATTTCCTCTTCCCACCATGCATTCACCCAGAAGAAAAATGGGAGTCAGTGTAACTCACACAACAGAAGTACTACATGGGCAAACCAGTGAAGTTCCACTTTCGTGCATGCTGCTGCATTCTGGATCACTTGTAACTTCCAAGTGGTCTTCAATGCTTTGTAAAGCGCATTGCAGTAATTCAAATTGACTAAATTACTGAAGTGACTAAATCCGCTAACTGCTCAGTAAGCAGAAGCCGAGAATCCAGAAGAATCCCCACTTTAATCCTGGAGAGAACAACCCTATCCAGAGTCAAAGATGGCAAATCATCAAACTCTGAGGACCAAATCCCCGGAGCTACTTTGTCTTGCCAGAGTTGATCCAAAGTTGGTTCATCCCTATCCAGACCCTTATAACTTCCAGATGCTTAGATACACTGCAGTATTATCACTTTCCCAGCCAGGGATAGAGATATCCAGCTTGGTATCATCAGGGTACTGATCATACCACATCCTGTACTGTTAGATGATCTCAAACAGCAATTTCATATATAAGGGGAGAGATCAAAGTCCTAAGAAACCCAACATTGCAGGGATAGGGGTTCAATCTTTCCTTGCCCATCAACACCAACTAGAAGCAGTCACAGGAAGGAGAACCATCACAAAATGGTGCCTCCCACTCACAACTTCTGGAGTCAGTTCAGAAGGCTATTAAGATTGATGGTATCAAAAGCTGCTAAAAAGATCAAGGATAGCTAGCACAATTGCATCGCCTCATCCCAAGTCCTGCAAAAGTATTCAGCAAACATGAACAATGCCATTTCAGTATTATATCTGGTCTGAACCCAGACAGAAAAGAACTGTCCCGTGTCCCAGAAGAACTTAACCAAACAGAGGGACTTGGGTTTTGGAACTATGCCCTACATGTTTGGTTAAATCCTCCTGAAAGATGGGTCAACTCTTTTCAGTCTGGGACAGGAGAACCCTTAGGATCATCTGGCTCAAACTCTTCCCAAATAATAGTGCTCAGATATAAGTTTGTCATTTCCAAGGATCTGCCCAGCCAGAGTTAAACTTTGAGTGAATGCTGACTGACAGTTACTGAGAATATCCTCATTGTAGCCCTGCAAGAGCTGCCGCAGCTCCTCACCCAAGTGGAGCCTGATTGCTAAAAACAAAAACAAAGCTACTGAATAGCTATCTGCAGATGCAATAAGGATAGAGAAGTTAGTACACTTTGCCACCCTCATGGCCACAAGTTAAATCTTAATATAGGCTTTTTTCTTTTGTTCAGTCAACTTCATTTTTTGTCTTCCTCCATCAGTGCTCTAGGCATCTCTGGTGTCACTTCATCTCTCAGAGTAGTTCAGTAAACCATGGCACTCTGCAAGATCCATATGCACAGAGTCCACATAGGCAAAATTTGGTCCAGCATTCCATTGCCTTTTCATTCCAAGGAATAATGAGAGCATCAACCAAATGGTGTGTCAGAGCTTTGTGAAAAACCTCAAGTTTCCTCAGAAACCACAATAACTTCATCAGGTATGTTATAAACAGTGGTGGGTTTCAAAAAATTTTATTACCGGTTCTCTGGGTGTGGCTTGGTGGGCATGACAGGGGAAGGATACTGTAAAATCCCCATTTCCTCCTGATCAGCTGGGACTCGGGAGGCAGAGAATAGATGGGGACTGCCATGTCCTTGTCCCCTTCTGCCCAGCTTGTCATTTTCTGTAAAATAGCAGAGAATAGATGGAGAATATGGGCTAAGTGTTAGTCTGTTGCCACTTATTCTGCTATCCTGCTATGCTGTGTGAAGTTGTTCCATATCACCTATCAGCTGGAGCAAAGGCAGCTGATCCATAGCGCTTCTGAGCTCTGCTGCCACCCATTCAACAAGGTGCCTCTCTAATGGAGAAGTTACTGCCTGAAGCAGTGCCATTCTTTTGCCACTCAGGAAGACATCAATAGAAATCTACATGGCCCCTTCCACCACTTGGTCTTCCACCACTGTGCCAACTTCTTTGACTGCTGCTGCTTTTCTGTTTCTCCTGCTGGCCAGGTAATTAGGACAAACATGTCTGGCCGCCCACCAAATTGACCAGAGACACTGAACATTTCCACACACTCTACATCCTCAAACTTCTCAGAAAAACTAGCCTACCAAACAGGCATCAACGTCAGCATCATAATGCTTATATGCACTTATAAATAGCACTAAATTACAATAGCACTTATAAAAATAAACATAATAAAATAATAGTCATCCACCCACCCCCTCCCTACAACAACACATATTCATACAAGCCATTTAATGGGCTCCATCCCGCTCTGGGTTCCCCAAGCCCGCTTGTCTTCAGCACCTTCCCGGAGAGTGTTAGAATGGGGCCAATCTAATCTCTGGGGGAATGATGTTCCAGAAAGAGCGAGTCACCACGGAGAAGGCCTTTCTTCTGGACCTTCTTGATGTATCTCCCTAGGGGATGGGACTCAAAACATTCCTTGCCTTCCCACTCTAGTGGGTCGAGTAGATGAAACTGGCGAGAGACAGTCCCTCAGATAACCTGGTCCTAAGCCATGAAGGGCTTTAAAGGTAACAACCAGTACCTTGAATTGCATCTGGAGCAAAATTGGCAAGCAATGCAGTTCCCTCAGGAGAGGTGAAATGTGCACATTGAGCAGCCATGCGGGTTGCTGCATTTTGTACCAACTGAATCTTCCAGATGCTCTTCAGTGGGAGCCCCATGTAGAGTGCAATACAATAGTCAAGATGGGAGGTGACTAGGGCATGAGTGACCATGAGAAGGGCATAACTAGTGCACAACCTGCAGTTGTGCGAAGGCTCTCCTGGCCATGGCTGCCACCTGCTCTTTGAGCAGGAGTCATGAGTCCAGGAGAACCCCCAGATTACACAGGGGGTCTGTTTGGGATAGTGCCATCCCATCCAAGACCAAAGATGACAATTCTCCCTGAGCCAACAAACCCCAAACCCAGAGCCACTCAGTCTTGCCAGTGTTCAGTTTCAACCCATTGCTCCCCATCCAGCCCCTAACAGCCTCCAAGCACTGCAAGAGGGAGGTCATGGATGGGCTGATATACAGCTGAGAATCATCAGCATATTGATGATATTCAGTTCATGATGATGGATTAACCTAGCAGCTTCAGTGTAAATGTTGAATAGGAGCGGAGAGAGTACCAAGCTTTGCAGGTCCCCACAAAGCAATGGACGAGGGCTGGATCCCCTCCTATCAACACTGACTGAGGGGGCCACAGAGGGAGGAAGTGAACAAAGATAGCACAGGGCTCTCCACTCCTATCCCCTGAAGGTGCTCCAGAAAGATAACATGGACAATAGTATTAAAAGCCAATGAAAGGTCAAGTAGAGCAAGGATGGATGCACTACACCCATCCCACTCCCACCAGAGTTCATCAAAAAGCGTGACCAATACCATTTCTGTCCCATATCCAGGCCTGAATCATGACTGGTAGGGGTCTAGATAATACATTTCATCCAGAAACCTCTGGAGCTGCCATGCAACCACCTTCTCAACTACCTTCCTCAAAAAGGGAAGATTGGAGACAGGTCTGTTGGAAGCCTATCAACATGGCACATCTTGCGTTGGGAATCTTTGCCCACTCTTCCTTGCAAAAGTGCTCCAGATTTGTCAGATTGCAAGGGCATCTCCTATGCACAGCCCTCTTCAAGTCACCCTCCACATTTTCAATTGGATTCAGTCCTTGCTCTGGCTGGGCCATTCCTAAACTTTGATCTTAGGTTAAAGTCATTCTTTTGTTGATATGGAGATGTGCTTTGGGACATGTTGGTGAAATTTCTCTTCATCTTCAACATTTTAGCAAAGGCCTGGAGGTTTTCAGTCAAAATTGACTGAAATGAAACTGAACTGTTCCCAATTCCCTCCATCTTGACTAAAGTCCAGTTCCAGATGAAGAAAAGCACCCCCAAAAGAATTAAGCTTCCACCACCATGCTTCACTGGGGGTATGGTGTATTTTTGATGATGCACAGTGTTTTTACATTAAACATACTTTTTGGAGTTATGGCCAAAAAGTTCAAGCTTGGTCTCACCAGACCACAACACATTTTCCCACATGCTTCTGTCAGATTTGATGTAGGTTTTTTAAAATGTAGCCAGGTTTGAATATATGAAGAACACAGGAGGTTGCTACATATAGTACACAACCAGTACTTACCGCAAATTCCTGCAACTCCTTTAATGTTGCTGTAAGCGTCTTGCCAGCTCTCGACCAGTTTTCTTGGGAGGAGTTTTCATGAATTTTGGAGGGATATTCAGTTCTTGGTAATGTCAGTTATGTCATATTTTCTGCACTTGTTGATGACTGTCTTCATTGTGTTCCATGGTATATCCAATGTCTTGGAAACTGTTTTGTACCTTTTTCCTAATGGATACCTTCCAACGGTGAGATTCCTTTGATGCTTTGTAAGCAGACCATTGATTTTGCTCTCAGACAGGGGTCACCAACTTTTCAGACCTCAGGGACCACTAAATTCATAACTTTAAATCCCGTGGACCACTAATATGAATTAGTGACGGGACGGGGTCCTACAGGCACTTAGCATGGTCGCCTGTTAGCAAAGAGAAGCACCCGGGGTCAACCTTAGCTTTGCTGTCCATTGCAGCTAGAAATCTCAAATATGACCAAGAATGATCGTTTGTCTTGTAGCCAACCCAGGCGCTAGATCCCCCCCCCCCGCAAACTCTGTCTCTCGAGGAGCCCAGCTGAAGTTTCATGCACCACTGACTGAAGCATCTGGACTCCCACGGAGGGAGGGAGAAGCTGGAGCTATTAAACAGGCAGCCAAGCTAAAATGCCTGAAGGACCCCATCCTATCAGCAAGTGGGATTAATTGCTTTGGCAGGCCGTATCCGGCCCAGGGGCCATAGTTTGAAGATCCCTCACTTAGTGTAATATAAAAAATGGAAAGATTTTTCTGCGGACCACCAAAATTTTCTCATGGACCACCAGTGGTCCACGGACCACCAGTTGGTGGCCACTGCTCTAAGGCAACTGAGTAAATATCAGAAAAATCCTAGTAGAACAGCTGAACTTTATATGGTTTTATTTAGTTACTAATTGACAATAGGGGTGTACTAATATGATTGGTTAAATTCTGAACACAGCCACATCTCTATTTCTAAGGATCTCTACTTATGGAACAATGCTATTGTAAGTTTCTTATTTTTATTTTTTTTTCCTGGTTTTTCAATTGAATCGTATAGCTTATGTATTATATGAAAGATGGAAAAAAAAGTCTGAAGTGATTTATCTTGGTCTGTTTTTTTACATCTCAAATGCCTGGCATTTTAACAGGTGTGTAAACTTCTTATATCCATTGTAGTTGAGAATTTTGAATGTTCATCAGTTACTTTTAGCTAGTGAAATTATAGTATTTGGAAATTTTGATAAAGGAATGCAAAGATTTTTAACACATATCTTCTAACTGTAGTATTGTATACACCAGATATTTTAGATTTAGAATGTAATGTTGGTCAGTTGATCTTCTTGATAGAATTATAATTCTATATATCACTAAGCAATAGGTAATAACTATTTTGGGGCCACTGGAGGGCAGACTTGATTCAACTTTGATTAATTTTACAAAGAACTCCTTAAATTCATAATTATAGAAAATTTCAAGGTGTCTGTTTGTGTGTATGTGTACCAATGGTATACTACAGTAAAAAAAAATAAAGTCAATAAAAACTACAAAAATGCAAGATTACATGTATAAATTGGAATGGGGAGAGTAATTTTATTATTCCTCAGATTTTATAAAAGGAGAAGCAATATTAGAAGTATTACCTTATGCAACATAGTTCATTTTCTTTTGTATCAAATGTATCCAATAAATTAACATAGATCTCAAACTTTTCTTTTGAACTTTCTGCTGAGTAATAAATAATTACTGGATTATGTCTTTATTATATAGTTGATGGTAGGGTAAAGAACATTTAAACCCAGCTGTTTAAAAGATAATATTCCTAATACAGGTAGTCCTCAACTTATAATAATTTATATAATTCAATTACAGTGACACTGAAAAAAAATACTTATGAATATCATGTGACCACACTTGGCAACTAAGCATGTGTTTATAACAATTGCAGTGTCCCGGACTCATGTAATCACCTTTTGCGACCTTTTGACTAGCAAAATTAATGGGGAAGCCAGATTCATTTATCAACCATGTTACTAACTTAACAACTGTAGTAATTCACTTAACAACTGTTACAAGGTCATAAAATGGGGTAAAACTCACTTAACAACTGTCTTGCTTAGCAATAGAAATTTGGGGCTCAATTTTAGTCATACATGAAGGACTATCTGAACATGTGATTAAGCGAAGCAAAAGTAGCTGTCAGGGTTCCAAGTAATGTCCCCAACAAAATCAAACTCCGAGGCTTGAAGTTCCTCAAAGCTAACTTTGATTAGAGATGTCATATTGGCACATCTGGGAAAACCCAAATATGAGAGTTTCCAGGTTTTCCTCACCCAAAAGAAAGTTCAAGACCTTGACCACATCTCCCACATGTCCACCACAGCTCCAGTCAGTTCTTTCTTGAACAGAAGATGTCCTCCAATTTCTTCCTTGCACAGCTGCCGGGACACCTTGGCCTTGAACTTTTTGTTATGGCTAAATCTACTTCACTCTTGCAAACCTTCCTCCCAATTTCCCACGGTAGGATTGTGGCAGGCCTGCATCCTGATACAAAGGTAATATGGCTTCCAGGTAAGACAGTAGCCCTATTTATGTCTTGCTGGTACAGATAGCTAAAAAAGGGACCTTGTCAGTGGCAGAGTCCCAGTTATAAAAAAAAATTTTCTTAGAAACATTTAGTCTACCTCATGCAATTACTTACAGAAGGTAGTTGATGACATGCCTATTTAAGTTTAAGTTTACTTTATTGTAATTGCACCTCATACAATGAAATTAAATGCCATCTTCAGTGTACATTATAACTATAAAAATAAAACACAAACACACATCCTTCACATTCTATACAATTGAATTGAAAACCTAATATTGCATTAATATTGCACTATACAGTAGAATTCAGTATAGTTACTGCCCTGGGATAAAAGCTGTTTTTCAGCCTATTTGTCCTTGTTTTTATTATCCTATACCGTCTGCCATATGGTAATAGTTCAAAAAATGGGTGCCCACGATGAGATGGATCTTTAAGAATGTTTTGAACTTTCTTAAGGCAGTGGGAACTAGAAAGCTCTTCCAAAGGGGAGAAAGGGCAACTAAGGATCCTCTGGGCAATGATGTTAACCCTCTGGAGTGCTATCCTATCTGCCACTGTACAATTGGCAAATCATACACAGATGCAGTAAATTAAAATACTCTCTGTGGTGCAGCGGTAGAAGGTCACCAGCAGTTTTCATTCAGTTGTTGTTTTCTGAGAAGTCTCAGGTAATATAATCTCTGCTAGGCCCTTTTGACCAGTGCTGCAATTAGAGTGCCCCAGGTCAGGTCCTCTTTATGATAACACCCAGAAACTTAAAACTGGCCACATGCTCCACTCAGTCTCCATTGATAAGCAAGGGCTGGATGTCTGATCTATTCCTTCTATTATAAGCTCCTTGGTCTTATTGGTGTAAAGGACCATGTTATTGTCTCCATACCACAAAAGCAACCAGTCCACCTCATCTTAATAGGCAGACTCATTTCCCCCAGATGAGTCCCACCACTGTTGTATCATCTGCAAATTTAGTAATATTATTACTAGCATGAGTGGGAATGCAGTCATTCACATAAAGAGTATAGAGTAAGGACTCAACACGCAACCCTGTGGTGTACCAGTGTTAAGAATAAGGGCTGAAGAGATATGATTACCTAACACTCCTCCCCTCCCAGAAAACACTTTGCCTCTATTTACATATTTATTTACATGTTATTTTTCGACATAGTCACGCAAATAACCTGGGCGTCTCCTAGTTCTTTCTGACCTGCGCGGTTCAGTTCTGGGTGGTGTTTTGAGCTGGTCGGAGGGGCTGTTTTCTCCTCCCAGCTCTTTCTCTGGGCCAACGGGCCCTGGATTATTGGCAGCCTCTTTTTCTTGGCCATCCGGCCTTGGATTACTTTTGTAATTTTCCCTGCTGTTTCCCTCGGGAACCTGATGGCGTCGCTGGAACTCTGGGACCACAGCTAAGTCTTGCGCCTCCCCCGGGTCATTGTCAGCTGTGAATTCAAATGGATATTGGTCATGATCAGTTTTATTTGGTTCGGTTTGATCAGTTATTCGTTTCCTTATCTGATCTATGTGGCGCCTCCACACTCGGTTGTCTTGTAGTTCTACCAAATACGATTTTGGGCCGGTTGTCTTTATGATTTGTCCTGCGAGCCAACTAGGGCCGTCCCCATAGTTTCGGGCCCACACCCGGTCGCCTATGCCCATTTCCCTTGTTTTTTCTAGTTCCCCCTTGTAACCCTCTGGTGTGTAATGGGGATTCAAACGGTCCAGTGGGCACCGGAGTTTCCGTCCCATCAATAATTCGGCTGGGCTTCTGCCTGAAGCCGTGCTTGGGGTTCTGTGCTGAATGGCCAGGAAGAAATCTATCTTTGTTTGCCAGTCACCTGGCTTGAGCCTGGACAATGCCTCCTTAGTGCTCCGGACGGAACGCTCTGCAAGGCCATTCGACGCAGGGTGGAAAGGCGCAGAGAGGGCATGTCGGATGCTCTCCTCTGCCAGGTATTCTTCAAATTGGGCTGCCGTGAATTGAGGCCCATTGTCGGACACCAGAGTGTCCGGCAACCCGTGAGTTGCTAATAGGTGGCGCAGGGCTGCGATTACTGCTTCGGCCGTAGTGGATTTCATGAGTATGATCTCCAACCATTTAGAGAATGCATCAACAACCACTAGGAACGTTTGGCCGTGGAAAGGGCCAGCAAAATCAATGTGGATTCTTGACCAGGGCCCTTGGGGCTTTTCCCATTCCCTGACTGGGGCCGTTGGGGGTAGAGGTCTGGACTCTTGGCAAGCCTGGCATTTCCCTACCCTCTCAGCAATCTCTGCGTCCATGAGTGGCCACCACACATAGCTTCTAGCTAACCCCTTCATCCTTACGATCCCTGGGTGACCCTCGTGGAGGAGGTCCAATACCTTTCCCCTTAATTTATCAGGAATTATTACACGATCACCCCATAACAGGCACCCCCCTTGAGCCGAGAGCTCATCTCGTTTTTTAACAAATTCTTTGAACTGCTCGCCCGCGCAGCGGGCCACCCTCTCTGTACCCAACCGAGTACAGTCCTTAACACAATGTCCCGGTATGATGCCCGAGCCACTTCCTTAGATGTGACTGGGCCAGAGTCCAAAGAGTCAATAAGTAGGATGGGCGTTCCCGGAGTGGGGTCTTCAGTTGCCCCTGGTAGTGGGCATCGGCTTAACGCGTCCGCATGCCCCACTTCTTTTCCTGGTCGATGCTGCAGCTTGTACGAATAAGCGGCTAAGAATATAGTCCATCGGGTCAAGCGTGGCGAAAGTGCCACAGGCGTTGGGCGGTCGCCAGCCAGTATCCCTAGTAGCGGTCTGTGGTCAGTCACGATTTCAAAATCCCGCCCAAAGACATATTCGTGGAATTTTTTAACCCCTGACACAATGGCTAGTGCTTCTTTATCTAATTGGCTGTAGTTTCTCTCTGGGGAGGACATCGTTCTAGAGTAAAAAGCTATAGGGGCTTCTGTGCCGTTTGGAAGTCTATGGCTGAGTACAGCCCCCACCCCATAAGGGGAAGCATCGCAAACCAGCACTAGGGGCAATGAGTTGTGATATTGGATGAGCAGGCTATCACTTGAGAGCAGGTTCTTTACTGCCTCAAAAGCCCTATTTTCCGACTTCCCCCAAGACCAGACAGTATTTTTCCCTAAAAGCCTATGCAGCGGTTCGGCAATGGTTGCTTTGTTCTTTAGAAAGACCGCGTAAAAATTTACCAACCCCAGGAATGCCTGCAGCTCTGCTTTGTTTTTGGGCGCTGGAGCCTTCCTAATTGCCTTGACCTTGCTCTCAGTAGGGTGAATTCCTTTCTTGTCTATCCGGTAGCCCAAGAAATCGACGGATTCGACCCCTATCTGGCATTTGTTTGCCTTGACTTTTAATCCGCTGTCCGAAAATGCCCAAAACCTTTCTTAAACGCCTCCCCAATTCCTCCATGTTTCCCCTGAAATTAGGACATCATCGAAGTAGGGTACTACCCCTGGGAGCCCCTGCAGTAGTCGTTCCATTAGGTTTTGGAACAGCCCTGGTGCCACACTCACCCCAAATTGCAATCGGGTGCACTTGAAGGCCCCCCTGTGCGTACCAATCGCTTGGGCTTCGCTGTGCGGGCGCTCACGGGCAGTTGTTGGTAGGCTTGGGCCAAGTCTAACTTTGCAAAGACTTGCCCTTGCCCCAAAGAGTGCAATAAGTGTTGCACCACGGGAACTGGGTAAGCGCTTTTCTGTAAGGCTTTGTTGAGCGTCGCCTTGTAGTCAGCGCAAATTCTAATTGACCCGTCCGGTTTTATTGGGGTGACGATTGGCGTCTCCCACTTTGCGTGATCGACTGGCACCAAAATCCCCTGATTTATGAGCTTATCCAGCTCCTTATCGATTTTTGGTTTTAGGGCAAAAGGGACTCTCCTCGCCTTAAGCCTAATGGGGGCTACCTGGGGGTCTAAGTTGAAGGAAATAGGGAAGTGGAGAGAGCACACAGCCCTGGGGAGGGGGCTGTGCTAATTGTACAGGTATCTGATGTTATTTTGCTTAACTTCACCTGCTGCTTCCTGTCTGTTGGAAGCTTATGATCCACTTACAAATGTGGTTAAGGTAAGCTAGCTGATTTAGTTTAGTTAGAATAATATCTGGAATGATGGTATTGAATGCTGAGCTGAAGTCTATCCTTGGTTGAATAAATAGCTTGCATATATACAACTGAAGGTGAAGAGGTTGGACTTCTAGGAAAGAAAGTATATTACATGATGGCATTTTGAGAGGGTTTTTTCCTCTGTCCCCCTCTGTCTCTGTCTCTGTCTCTGTCTCTCTCTTTCAAATTCAGTCCCAATAACATGGTACTCAAAGGCTGGCATATTTCATTTTCTGGTTGAAACATATTGGTTCACTCCTGCATAGTCTCTTTACAGTTCAATAGGGCTTTTTATAACAAACACAAGAGGAGCTGGGTTTTTGTTCCTCAAGCTGTTGTGGCTTCAGAAGCAGAAAGAGAGACATTTCACAAGGGCACAAAATACAACTATTTAAGTCTCTTAAATATAATGACCAGCTTTCTCACAATTGTGGAACAACCTACCTATGGTAATTGTGGTTTGCCTGTCTGGAGGTTTTTAAGAGGTAAGACAGTAACCTCTCAAGGACATTTTAACTGGTTTTCCTGCACATTAGAGTGTGTTGGATTAGATTATCTTTCATGATTCTTTTTTATGTAAAATGCATAACATGCAATTGCACTGTATGTGTGAGCAAGCTGAAAAAACTTTGTTTGTTATTAATCACTTAAGATAACTTATTAAAGATATCGTTCTTCTTGTTCCATTCACTTCCATCTCATCCTACCAAACTAAATGGCAATTACATCTGATTTCTGCTTTTTTGTTTCTATCTACCGTAGGTCATTGAAAGTTTTCTCAGTAAATAAATGTAACTGGAAGTGTTACATCCAGTGGCTGCAAAGCTATAAAGAAAGAAATCTAAAGAAGGAAATGATTACTCCGCTGAAAGATGTTGGAAGTAAATCTTTTTCAAGACTCCCAGTGGATCAGGGATGTCCCTTGCTCAAACCAGTTGATGTGGTAAGAACTTTGGGTTGGAAAAAATACTTACTCTTTTTTTATACGTATTTTTAAAACGAAGAACAAGATTTTGGCATGTTTTCAAAATTAACCTGTTGGTTTGATCCCTAATTCTTGCATTTGTTTTTTGTGGGGTGCTAGTGAGCTTTGCATTCCTTATGAGAACTGCTAGATAAATATCAGCCAAGTAGCACAACTTTTCTTTTGAACTTTCTGCTGAGTAATAAATAATTACTGGATTATGTCTTTATTATATAGTTGATGGTAGGGTAAAGAACATTTAAACCCAGCTGTTTAAAAGATAATATTCCTAATACAGGTAGTCCTCAACTTATAATAATTTATATAATTCAATTACAGTGACACTGAAAAAAAATACTTATGAATATCATGTGACCACACTTGGCAACTAAGCAGGTGTTTATAACAATTGCAGTGTCCCGGACTCATGTAATCACCTTTTGCGACCTTTTGACTAGCAAAATTAATGGGGAAGCCAGATTCATTTATCAACCATGTTACTAACTTAACAACTGTAGTAATCCACTTAACAACTGTTACAAGGTCATAAAATGGGGTAAAACTCACTTAACAACTGTCTTGCTTAGCAATAGAAATTTGGGGCTCAATTTTAGTCATACATGAAGGACTATCTGAACATGTGATTAAGCGAAGCAAAAGTAGCTGTCAGGGTTCCAAGTAATGTCCCCAACAAAATCAAACTCCGAGGCTTGAAGTTCCTCAAAGCTAACTTTGATTAGAGATGTCATATTGGCACATCTGGGAAAACCCAAATATGAGAGTTTCCAGGTTTTCCTCACCCAAAAGAAAGTTCAAGACCTTGACCACATCTCCCACATGTCCACCACAGCTCCAGTCAGTTCTTTCTTGAACAGAAGATGTCCTCCAATTTCTTCCTTGCACAGCTGCCGGGACACCTTGGCCTTGAACTTTTTGTTATGGCTAAATCTACTTCACTCTTGCAAACCTTCCTCCCAATTTCCCACGGTAGGATTGTGGCAGGCCTGCATCCTGATACAAAGGTAATATGGCTTCCAGGTAAGACAGTAGCCCTATTTATGTCTTGCTGGTACAGATAGCTAAAAAAGGGACCTTGTCAGTGGCAGAGTCCCAGTTATAAAAAAAAATTTTCTTAGAAACATTTAGTCTACCTCATGCAATTACTTACAGAAGGTAGTTGATGACATGCCTATTTAAGTTTAAGTTTACTTTATTGTAATTGCACCTCATACAATGAAATTAAATGCCATCTTCAGTGTACATTATAACTATAAAAATAAAACACAAACACACATCCTTCACATTCTATACAATTGAATTGAAAACCTAATATTGCATTAATATTGCACTATACAGTAGAATTCAGTATAGTTACTGCCCTGGGATAAAAGCTGTTTTTCAGCCTATTTGTCCTTGTTTTTATTATCCTATACCGTCTGCCATATGGTAATAGTTCAAAAAATGGGTGCCCACGATGAGATGGATCTTTAAGAATGTCTTGAACTTTCTTAAGGCAGTGGGAACTAGAAAGCTCTTCCAAAGGGGAGAAAGGGCAACTAAGGATCCTCTGGGCAATGATGTTAACCCTCTGGAGTGCTATCCTATCTGCCACTGTACAATTGGCAAATCATACACAGATGCAGTAAATTAAAATACTCTCTGTGGTGCAGCGGTAGAAGGTCACCAGCAGTTTTTAATTGTTTTCTGAGAAGTCTCAGGTAATATAATCTCTGCTAGGCCCTTTTGACCAGTGCTGCAATTAGAGTGCCCCAGGTCAGGTCTTCTTTTATGATAACACCCAGAAACTTAAAACTGGCCACATGCTCCACTCAGTCTCCATTGATAAGCAAGTGCTGGATGTCTGATCTATTCCTTCTATTATAAGCTCCTTGGTCTTACTGGTGTAAAGGACCATGTTATTGTCTCCATACCACAAAAGCAACCAGTCCACCTCATCTTAATAGGCAGACTCATTCCCCCCCCCCCAGAGATCCCACCACTGTTGTATCATCAGCAAATTTAGTAATATTATTACTAGCATGAGTGGGAATGCAGTCATTCACAAAGAGTATAGAGTAAGGAACTCAACACGCAACCCTGTGGTGTACCAGTGTTAAGAATAAGGGCTGAAGAGATATGATTACCTAATCTAACCTTCTGAGAGTGGCCAGACAGGAAATCCATAATCCAAAGGCAGATTGAATAAGAAAGTCCAAGATCCATAAGTTTAGACACTAGTCTATGTGGAAGTATTCTGTTAAATGGAGAGCTAAAATCTACAAAAAGCGTCCTCATACAGCCCCCCCACCCTGCTGTTCCAAATGAGTCAGAGCAGTGTGAAGAGTGATGGCTATAGCATCCTCTGTAGATCTATTTCATCTGTATGCAAACTGGTATTTATCAAATGTGTGAGGAAGACCAGAATTGATGTTTTTTTAAATGATTTTTCGATGACATTTTTGATGTTAGGTATCCATTTTAAGTCTTGAGATATTATAGAACCTAGAAACTTGAAGGTCTCTACAGTTGATACTGTGTTGTAAGAGGTATAGGAGGGTTTCTCCTAAAGTCTACCATCATTTCTATGGTTTTGAGTGGGGTTAGTTCAAGATTATTCCAGTCGCACCACAAGGCTAGTTGTTCAACCTGTCGAATAAGACCAATCACTGTTGTATCATCTACAAACTTCAGTACTTTAACAGAGGGATCTTTTGAGAGTCAGTCGTTGGTATATAATGAGAGAAGTGGAGAGAGCACACAGCCCTGGGGAGGGGGCTGTGCTAATTGTACAGGTATCTGATGTTATTTTGCTTAACTTCACCTGCTGCTTCCTGTCTGTTGGAAGCTTATGATCCACTTACAAATGTGGTTAAGGTAAGCTAGCTGATTTAGTTTAGTTAGAATAATATCTGGAATGATGGTATTGAATGCTGAGCTGAAGTCTATCCTTGGTTGAATAAATAGCTTGCATATATACAACTGAAGGTGAAGAGGTTGGACTTCTAGGAAAGAAAGTATATTACATGATGGCATTTTGAGAGGGTTTTTTCCTCTGTCCCCCTCTGTCTCTGTCTCTGTCTCTGTCTCTCTCTTTCAAATTCAGTCCCAATAACATGGTACTCAAAGGCTGGCATATTTCATTTTCTGGTTGAAACATATTGGTTCACTCCTGCATAGTCTCTTTACAGTTCAATAGGGCTTTTTATAACAAACACAAGAGGAGCTGGGTTTTTGTTCCTCAAGCTGTTGTGGCTTCAGAAGCAGAAAGAGAGACATTTCACAAGGGCACAAAATACAACTATTTAAGTCTCTTAAATATAATGACCAGCTTTCTCACAATTGTGGAACAACCTACCTATGGTAATTGTGGTTTGCCTGTCTGGAGGTTTTTAAGAGGTAAGACAGTAACCTCTCAAGGACATTTTAACTGGTTTTCCTGCACATTAGAGTGTGTTGGATTAGATTATCTTTCATGATTCTTTTTTATGTAAAATGCATTTATTTATTTATTTATTTAATCAAATTTATATACCGCCCTATCTCCCGAAGGACTCAGGGCGGTGTACAGGCATTTAAAAACACATAAATACAATATAAAAAACAATTAAAAAACTTATTCTAAAAAGCCCGTTAATTTAGAATTAAAAATATAGAATAAAACCCAATTTAAAACCGATAATTTAAAATCTAGCTCAGTCCTGCACAGTTAAATAAATATGTTTTAAGCCCGCGGCGGAAGGTCCGAAAGCTGACGAAGTCCGGGGGGTAGTTCATTCCAGAGGTGGGCCCCCACAGAGAAGGCCCTTCCCCTGGGTGTCGCCAGACGACATTGCCGCGCTGACGGCACCCTGAGGAGACCCTCTCTGTGAGAGCGCACGGGTCGGTGAGAGATATTCGGTAGCAGTAGGCGGTCCCGTAAGTAACCCGGCCCAATGCCATGGAGCGCTTTAAAGGTGGTCACCAGAACCTTGAAGCGCACCCGGAAAGCCACAGGTAGCCAGTGCAGCCTGCGAGGATGGGTGTTATCACGGGGAGCCACGGGGCTCCATCTATCACCCGCGCAGCCGCATTCTGGACTAACTGCAGCCTCCGGATGCCCTTCAAGGGGAGCCCCATGTAGAGAGCATTGCAGTAATCCAGGCGAGACGTCACGAGTGCGTGAGTGACCGTGCATAGGGCATCCCGGTCCAGAAAGGGGCGCAACTGGCGTACCAGGCGAACCTGGTAGAACGCTCTCCTGGAGACGGCCGTCAGATGATCTTCTAGAGACAGCCGTTCATCCAGGAGGACGCCTAAGTTGCGGACCCTTTCCATCGGGGCCAATGACTCGCCATCGATGGTCAGCCGCGGATTTATACAATTGCACTGTATGTGTGAGCAAGCTGAAAAAACTTTGTTTGTTATTAATCACTTAAGATAACTTATTAAAGATATCGTTCTTCTTGTTCCATTCACTTCCATCTCATCCTACCAAACTAAATGGCAATTACACCTGATTTCTGCTTTTTTGTTTCTATCTACCGTAGGTCATTGAAAGTTTTCTCAGTAAATAAATGTAACTGGAAGTGTTACATCCAGTGGCTGCAAAGCTATAAAGAAAGAAATCTAAAGAAGGAAATGATTACTCCGCTGAAAGATGTTGGAAGTAAATCTTTTTCAAGACTCCCAGTGGATCAGGGATGTTCCTTGCTCAAACCAGTTGATGTGGTAAGAACTTTGGGTTGGAAAAATACTTACTCTTTTTTTATACGTATTTTTAAAACGAAGAACAAGGTTTTGGCATGTTTTCAAAATTAACCTGTTGGTTTGATCCCTAATTCTTGCATTTGTTTTTTGTGGGGTGCTAGTGAGCTTTGCATTCCTTATGAGAACTGCTAGATAAATATCAGCCAAGTAGCACAACTTTTCTTTATTATTCTATAATCCTGATTAACTTCAAAATTTGAAATTTGAACATTCCAAATGTTTTCATATAATCTTTATACTTACCAAAGACTTTACTACAATGTTCTTTAAGACTTGGCATAAATATGCACATTCTCCATATTCAATTCAGAGCTTACACTAATTTGGGAAAAACAGATTTACTCAGTGAGATAGCGGGAAAGAAATGAACAAATTACAGGATAAAATCTGGTAAGCATGAAAAAAACAATGAATGTAAGCCCAGTGGAAAGGTCAGCAAAGCCTAATTTATCCATCATTGCTATAGATAGCAACATTGTTGTACTCCAAAAACTATTTTCCAGACCTTGGTCAGTGATGGAACAGGCTGTTACATAAAGTTATCAGGTAAGCAATGTGGCTGTTAAGTTTTCTTTCATCTGTGAATGAAGCATAAGTAGGGACAAAGATGGAGTTGAAACATTATCTCCGAATCATTAGGTCCAATTTGTCTCACAAGGTTGAGCCTTCCATCCAATGCAGAATTGCAAATTTACGATAGATACCCTTGAAGAGAATACCTTGTTTCCCTGAAAATAAGATCCTGTCTTATATTTTTTTGAAGCCTGAAATAAGCGCTTGGTCTTATTGCCGTGCGCTCAACAGCCTGATTGGGCTTATTATGAGGGGATGTCCTATTTTGGGGGAAACAGGATAGTTTTCCAGTGCGCTGCTTGGATAATCCGTGCATGGATCATCTCTCATCTATTTGCCAGAGACTGAGTGTAGATTTTTTTCATTCTTTAACCACGCCTCCTCTGCTCGACTGAGCTTCAGTTTTTTTCACTCAGTCTAGCTATAGAGACATAGGTATTAGTCCTCTGGCAACTAGATTTGTCAGATCGCTCATAACTTGGATTTTTTTCAGAAATTGACTTTGGACCGGACTTTTGCTGTCAGTGAGAGCTGCGCACCTGTGATTACGTTGGGGGAGGTTTTTCTATTGCCTTCACCGTTGCTGGCGGTGAAGGTCGCCTGCCACTGCCCAGGACTTCCAAAGGCAGCATTCCAGAGTTCTGTCCCCTCCGGGCATCTCTGGACTTGGACTTTGCTGCCGGTGGATGAGCTGGTTTCCCGGTCCGCCGGCACAACCGCCACCACCATTGCAACTCCACCTACAAGGGCAGCTCCAGAGTCACTGCCCTGCATGCCAGGTCAAACTCTGAGGACCAGGTAACGCTTCGCGGTGCTGGTCCTTGGAGTTTAGCTTTGAGAGCTAAAGTTGGCTTTAGTGCCAATTTGCCGGTATTCGGCAACCTGTGGTGGCGCTGGGGAGTGGTTTCCCACTCACGCACCATTTTTTTCTTAATGGCCTGGCCACGGAGGCACTGTGAGAGGCCTTTACTGAGAGCTACCATTCAACCCAGAGACTTGCTTGGGGACCAGCGAGATCTTGAACGGAGGACAGAAGTGAGGGAGACTTGTGAAGCATCACTGAGGGAGTCGGTCTCTACTCTCACGCCATTATTACCTGCCTCACAGCCTCTGCCAGCACTGGGAGGGCGAGTTTGCTCTCACACCACCATTTGACAGACAGACGGGCACAGAGACGCGAACAGACAGGTTTGAATTTTCGCACCAGATCTGCATTTTCTAGGCTTTGAGTCCAGCTGCTAAGAACACTAGCAGCATAGGAGTGATAACTTTAGGGGTTTTTTTGTCCCCTTTCCTCATCAGGGCTGCAGAGTTGTCTACCCTTGGCCTGTCAGGCATCAGACCTTGGAACTTACTGTCACCACAGTTCTGCCTGTAGACAACCGTTATAAGGGCAGGGCATAACATGGCGGACTCAATTCTGTCTTCAGACATGGAACAGTCTGTTAGCCCCCACAAAGCCCACAGGCCTAAACATTCTGGTTCCAAGGATTCTAAGGCAACCACCAGGAGTAAAACAAGTAAGCCCAGGTCTTCAACATCTCTGCCTTCTAAAAGATCATCTGTCTGTGACAAGGATGCTAAACAGCGACACAAAGCCTTAGAGAGACAATTTGAATAAGACGCAATGCAAGGCCCAGAATATAGAGCCTCAGCAGGCTCCTAACACAGAAGCCATCTTGTCTGGCCCTGATACATTGGCTACCCTACCTCACCAGATGGTGGAGGGTCTACAAGGTTGGACTCCAGATGGTACTGGCAACCACCACCAGTCTTTGATTGGGGTAGCACAAAGGGATTCCTTTGCATTACCTGGCCTGGCAGCGGCTGAATTGCAGTTTGCGCCAACTATTAGGCATCTGGCTCCAGAGGCAACGTTCACCCCAACAGCAGTGGGACTCCGTGTGGGGGAGGGACATGATCCTGGCCAGCCTTTCGACATTCAGGGCCTCATCTCTGATGCGATTTCAAAAGTTATTGCAGCTGGGATTCAACAGGGCACTCAGGTTCCCTCTATGTCGGCCCGTCCACAGTCACAGATTCCGACACATATGACTACCATGCTGGGTTCTCCCTGTCAGCAGGATTCTATTCACAGTGCAGATTCCTTACTATGGAAATGATTACCAAGAAGACTTGGAGTTTTCTGAGAACAAGGGTATGTTACCAGAAAGGCCGGCGTTCACGGGCCTTTTCCGTCCTTCTGTCTTCAAGTCGGTGCTTCATAAAGTTAAGGTGACAACCAATATTGGTGTCACAGTGGGCCCACCTGACCAACTCCCGGGAGCATCTAACCCACATGTTGACCTTTTCATGTTACCCAAACCTGAACAGGAGTTTATTCCTTGCCCAAAGCTTTTTACTGAGTTGATCCAAAAGTCATGGAGTCAACCTGGTTCATTGGCCGTGCCTAGTGGGCATGATAAAAAACTTTACTGTTCACTACTGATTTGGAGGAGCTTCTTATGTTGCCCTGAGTGGATGCCCTCATGGCTGGTCTAACATCTTCCACTGTCCTCTCCAATGACATTGTGGAAGGACTTAAGATGGAGGACAGGAAGGCCAAGCTTTCCTTCCATAAGACCCATCAGGCAGCCACTTGGGACATTAGGGCCGCAACATCGGCATCATTTTTTAATCGGGCATCTCTAATACGGCTTTACCAATTACAGTAGAGGCTGTAATCTGATGTTACAAGGCTGCACCAGGACATTAATTAATTGGTGTCGGCTACCGAATATTTGGCCGACGCATCCTTGGATGCAGCAAAATTTGCTTCTTGAGCCTTGGCTTCTACAGTAACCTCTCACTGGCTCTTATGGCTATGCCATTGGAAAGCTGATACAAAATCGAAGTGGAAACTTGCTTTGGCCCCGTACAAGGGATCTGCTCTTTTTGGAGAAGCGTTAGATCCAATTTTGATCGAAAACAAGGACAAGTGGAAGGTGTTAACTTTCTCTTATAGGAGGCCAGACTGCAGGTATTTACCTTATTCACAATGGCAGCCCTTTCGGCCTGATTCTGGACCCAGTGGTCCTACTTTCGGTGGTTCTACTCTCAAGAGTTCGACCATTCAACAGACAGACTTGTCTTTCAGGATAGGGGCAGACGCCAATGCCCAGTGAAGAGACCATTTTGGGGGAGGGCGGTAAGAGGCCCTTCAGACGTGGTAAATGACTCCCTGTCCTCCCATCCTATCCGAGACCGTCTACATCATTTCGACCATCAATGGGAATTATCCACAGCCGACGCTTGAGTTCCTCAAATGGTGAGGTTCGGCCTCACTTTGGAATTCCAATCCAGCCCTCCCGACCATTACCGCTAATGCTGGGAGTCTCAGTGTCTGATGGATGCCAAGATCCAACATTTGTTGGACGTAAAGGCCATCGAACTGGTGCCTGTGGGGCAAGAACGAACTGGGTTCTATTCCATTCTGTTCCTGGTGCCCAAGTGTTCCGGCGGCTGGAGAAGGATCTTGAATCTCAAGAACTCAACAATTACATTCTGTACAAGCGATTCAAAATGCAATCCCTCAGATTGATCTTGGGATGCATATGGCATAGTGATAACTTGACATCGGTGGACCTCAAAGAGGCCTACTTACACATTCTGATCCATCCAGCACATCGCAAGTACCTGCGCTTCGCGTGTGCCAATCGCCATTTCAATATCGGGCCATGCTGTTTGGCCCATCATCAGCCCCCAGGACATTTACCAAATTGTTATCAGTGATGGCTGCGACTGTCTGATTGATTCATGTACACATACTATGCTACTTGGACAACATATTAATCCTGTTGTCCTCCCAGTCACAAGTTACAAAGGATTTAGAGACAGTAATCCACACTCTACAACAACACAGTTTCTCTATAAACTTCAAAAAGTGTCCTCTGATGCCTACCACCCACATGTTCCATGTAGGGACAGTGATAGACTCGCTCAGAGGCCAGGTTTATCTGTCTCCAGTTCGACAACACAGCATCAAGGTGTTAGTGACACAAATTACCTCCCAACGGTCGGTTCCCTTGCTCCTTCTGTCTCAGTTGCTTGGGAAAATGATCTCATGTATTATGATCATGCCCTGGCATGATGGCATGCTCGTTCACTACAGTGGTTCTCACTACCATTCCAGAGAACAGGACGCAGCAATTCCCAGGCCAAGGTAGCCATTCCAGTACATCTATCCCTCCAATGGTGGACATCTGCGGCACTTCAGAAGGGGTGTGTATTCCAGGAACCCAAGAGCATCACAGTGACATTGGATGCGAGCCTCTTTGGCTGGGGGGCACATCTACTTTCTCAGGTGGCTCAGGGACAATGGACCCCAGTGGAATGACAAAACAGCATCAATTGGCTGTAGCTGAGGGCAGTACACCTTGCCCCCCAGCAATTTCGGACCACAGTGACAGGTCAACATGTACTGATCTTAACGGACAATGTGGCCACAAAAGCACATATAAATCGAGAAAGGGGCACCTGGTCCAAGTCTGTCATGGCCAAGGCAGAGAGGCTGATGAGCTGGGCCAAAAGATACACACTCTCCCTAAAAGCGGAACCCATCTCCGGCTCATCCAACATTCAAGCAGACTGGTTGAGCAGAGCACAACTGGTTCTGCAGAGTGGCATCTTCATTTGATGCTCTTTCAGGAACTGTCATGGAGATTCGGCCTGCCAGTCATCGATTTGTTTGCCCGTCCAGAAAACACGGAACTTCTGCGGTTTTTCTCTGTTTCTGAGCCCGGGGGCGGAAGGATATAATGGTCTCCACTGCGCATGGCCTTAGGGGCTGCTCTATGCATTCCCTCTCCTCCCACTCATCCCGAGGGTAATTTGAAAACTGTTAGCCGAAAGAGCAGAGGTGCTTCTCACAGCCCCGCATTGACCACGGCATCCCTGGTATGCCAACCTAGTGAGCCTCTCTGTGTCCCGACCCTGGAAGAATCCCCAGGACAGGATTTCTCTCAGGCAGGGAGTCATCCTCCATCTGGAGCCTCAGTGGCTCCAGTTGACTGTCTAGCACTTGAGAGGATCCTCCTGAGGAAAGATAATCTTTCAGGGAAGGTGATCTGAACCATACAGGCTTCCAGGTGGGCATCGGTGAACCAGATTTACGATGCCTCTTGGCAATCTTTCTGTCTTTGGTGCTCCAAGGAGCACATCGACCCAACTTTGGCATCTGTACTCAAGGTCCTAGAATTCCTGCAAGCATGACTGGACAAGGGCTTGGCCCCCAACACCCTACACCGGCAGGTTGTGGCCTTATCTATGGTACTTACCTGTGACTTTCACCGTTCCCTCTCTCAACATCTGAGGGTCCACAATTTTCTCAAAGAGGCTACCAATCTTCACCCCCCAGTGGGACATAGGTACCGCACGTGGAACCTTCCATTAGTCCTTCAAGCTCTTACATCTTCACTGTTTGAACCGTTGAGTTCCATCACCCTCCGGTTCCTGACTTCAAAGTTGCCTTCCTTCTGGCTATTACAACTTCCAGGAGGATATCTGAACTGGCAGCTCTCTCCGTCCGAGGGGATTTCTGTATATTCCATTCAAACAGAGTTGTTCTGTGGATGGATCCCTCCTTTCTGCCCAAGGTGAACTCCTGATTCCACCATACCCAGGAGCTCATTCTGCCTGATTTCTGTTTAGCTCCCAAGCACCCGCTGGAAGAAAAGTGGCACACCTTGGACATCAGGAGTGCCCCCCCACAGGTACATTAAAAGAACGGCCTTGTTTTGACAGACTGAAGCTCTTTTTGTGTCCTTTCACCTTTCATCGATGGGCAGGAAGGTCTCCTCCTCTACGGTGGCCTGTTGGTTAAAGGCATGTATTGCAAAAGCATTTGAGATCAAGGCCAAGTCTTTACCTGGACAGATTTTAGCCCATTCAACTCAGAGCACTGCTGTTATGGCTCCAGCCCTCCCCCCCAGGCCTGGCCCCCTGCCAGAAAGTGACTCAGAGAGTGAGGGGGAAGGGCCGTTGGGGCTCCCCTCTGCAGGGCCGGCCTCTCTGGCTCAGCTCCAGGAGCCAGAGGCAGGCCAGGTGGAGGAGGTGACGAGGCCTCTGTCTCCTGTATCTCCCCCCACCCAGGCAACGCCCAGACCTAGCTGTGGACAATCAGTCCTGGTTAGATCCCCGATTTCGTAGACAAGAGAGGTGGGAACAACAGAAGAAGGGGTGGAGCAGGCCTAGAAAGTGCTGAATCACGGAGCCACAACCCACAGGGTATAAAAGCAGGAGGGGCTGCTGTACTACTTAGTGATGGACAAAACAAACTGATTGGAAAACTTGAGCTGAACTATTTGAGCATTTGGCCTGGGTTGCTGTTTGTTCCTGACTTCCTGGTTGCTCTGGTAACAAGCTTCTGTGATGCCGGCATCAAGGAAGATAAAGAAAACCTTGGCAGATGATCGCTGATTTGCTGCCAGAGCTGATAGCTGCCGTGGACTGAATTGCCAGCTAATTGAGTCAGTTCACGTGTCTCCCGGACTGAGGTGGGGGGACAGAACAACTGCCATGACGGTGGCTTGGGCTACACAGGCTTCCATCAGCGGCATTTGTACAGTGGCCATCTGGTCGTCATTGTCACCATTTATTCGACATTACAAATTAGAGAGTTATGCCTTGCCTGAGGCATCTTTTGGACGGGGTGTGTTGCAGTGTACACTCCACCCAGGGCCCGGAGATCAGTCTCCCATGCATGGATTATCCAAGCAGCAGACTGGAAAACAGATGTTGGTTTACCTGAATGTCCATTTTCGGTGCACTGTGAGGATAATCCAACCCGCCCTTTTGGCGTCCTGATCTTGGCCAGGGTGGGTTTCTTGTTTCCTTAGATTCACTAGATGACTATGCCTTCACGAAAAAAAACTGAAGCTCAGCCAAGCAGAGGAGGCATGGTTAAAGAATGAAAAAAATCTACACTCAGTCTTTGGCAAATAGATGAGAGATGACCCATGCATGGATTATCCTCGCAGCACACCGAAAATGGACATCCAGGTAAGCAACATCAATTTCAAATGAGTCAAGCAAAAGTATTCAGATGAGAATGGGGTTTTTTTAAACACCTGTTTCTACCCAGTGGATTGTCCGATACTCCATGAAAAGCGGGCATGAGGATTTCCTGAACATTCTCTCAAAATCACTCAATGTATGGATTTGTTTGTTTGGAAAAATATACTCTGTTTTTATGGGATCTTTCAGCAACTCCAATGATTGTTTCTCTTTCAGGACAACATATGTGGCAGTAATACATGATCCTGGGACATTCAGATTATACACATGCTTCTTACGAGTTGAGATTGTAAACTGAAAACATTCCATTCTAGCAGAGTTGTTCTGTGGATGGATCCCTCCTTTCTGCCCAAGGTGAACTCCTGATTCCACCATACCCAGGAGCTCATTCTGCCTGATTTCTGTTTAGCTCCCAAGCACCCGCTGGAAGAAAAGTGGCACACCTTGGACATCAGGAGTGCCCCCCCACAGGTACATTAAAAGAACGGCCTTGTTTTGACAGACTGAAGCTCTTTTTGTGTCCTTTCACCTTTCATCGATGGGCAGGAAGGTCTCCTCCTCTACGGTGGCCTGTTGGTTAAAGGCATGTATTGCAAAAGCATATGAGATCAAGGCCAAGTCTTTACCTGGACAGATTTTAGCCCATTCAACTCAGAGCACTGCTGTTATGGCTCCAGCCCTCCCCCCCAGGCCTGGCCCCCTGCCAGAAAGTGACTCAGAGAGTGAGGGGGAAGGGCCGTTGGGGCTCCCCTCTGCAGGGCCGGCCTCTCTGGCTCAGCTCCAGGAGCCAGAGGCAGGCCAGGTGGAGGAGGTGACGAGGCCTCTGTCTCCTGTATCTCCCCCCACCCAGGCAACGCTTCCAGACCTAGCTGTGGACAATCAGTCCTGGTTAGATCCCCGATTTCGTAGACAAGAGAGGTGGGAACAACAGAAGAAGGGGTGGAGCAGGCCTAGAAAGTGCTGAATCACGGAGCCACAACCCACAGGGTATAAAAGCAGGAGGGGCTGCTGTACTACTTAGTGATGGACAAAACAAACTGATTGGAGAAAACTTGAGCTGAACTATTTGAGCATTTGGCCTGGGTTGCTGTTTGTTCCTGACTTCCTGGTTGCTCTGGTAACAAGCTTCTGTGATGCCGGCATCAAGGAAGATAAAGAAAACCTTGGCAGATGATCGCTGATTTGCTGCCAGAGCTGATAGCTGCCGTGGACTGAATTGCCAGCTAATTGAGTCAGTTCACGTGTCTCCCGGACTGAGGTGGGGGGACAGAACAACTGCCATGACGGTGGCTTGGGCTACACAGGCTTCCATCAGCGGCATTTGTACAGTGGCCATCTGGTCGTCATTGTCACCATTTATTCGACATTACAAATTAGAGAGTTATGCCTTGCCTGAGGCATCTTTTGGACGGGGTGTGTTGCAGTGTACACTCCACCCAGGGCCCGGAGATCAGTCTCCCATGCATGGATTATCCAAGCAGCAGACTGGAAAACAGATGTTGGTTTACCTGAATGTCCATTTTCGGTGCACTGTGAGGATAATCCAACCCGCCCTTTTGGCGTCCTGATCTTGGCCAGGGTGGGTTTCTTGTTTCCTTAGATTCACTAGATGACTATGCCTTCACGAAAAAAAACTGAAGCTCAGCCAAGCAGAGGAGGCATGGTTAAAGAATGAAAAAAATCTACACTCAGTCTTTGGCAAATAGATGAGAGATGACCCATGCATGGATTATCCTCGCAGCACACCGAAAATGGACATCCAGGTAAGCAACATCAATTTCAAATGAGTCAAGCAAAAGTATTCAGATGAGAATGGGGTTTTTTTAAACACCTGTTTCTACCCAGTGGATTGTCCGATACTCCATGAAAAGCAGGCATGAGGATTTCCTGAACATTCTCTCAAAATCACTCAATGTATGGATTTGTTTGTTTGGAAAAATATACTCTGTTTTTATGGGATCTTTCAGCAACTCCAATGATTGTTTCTCTTTCAGGACAACATATGTGGCAGTAATACATGATCCTGGGACATTCAGATTATACACATGCTTCTTACGAGTTGAGATTGTAAACTGAAAAACATTCCATTCTAGCCTGATTCTAACTCTTCTGAGAATTTTACCTATGTTGTCCTTCATTCCATCCCAGATATAATACCGTCTTCTGCATTCTGGGACAGTTTTTACTTTTCTATTAAGTTTATATGTAAGTACCATTCCACCACCCATCCTTACACACACCCATACATAATTAAAAAGATTATTTATATTGAGCTTTTGATGCTGTCTCCTAACCAGGGATTTATGGAATAACTATTGCAATTTGCCTACTTCTTGTTTCTGTTTCTTTAATGAATTCTTGATTTTTTTGTATCTAATATTTAAAAATAAGGTTAGTTTATTGTTGATTATAGTTTAATATTTACTTTTAAGTTATTATTTTGTTCTGTCACCTGAAGAGGGATAGGAATAAAATAAGCAATAAACTGTAAGCCATGGATAAAATAAGCAAACAAAAACAGAGGACTGTTTTTTATTGGGATCATGAGTAAGTGGGTTAGTCTCTCACCATTTGCAATTCCAATACTGCTCAAATCCAATATGACAGGTACTTACATCATCATCATCTCATCATCAATGTAAACTATTTCAGTAACTAAAAACAATATTTACAAACTAAGTAAATCAATGTTAAAGGTGAGAGCTTTATCATGGAAATACAAACTTTAACTAAACAGTTTATTTATTAAAATACAGAAAACACTTGATTAAAACAAGATATGGTCACAAGTGTATACTGCAAAAGTGGATAGCACATTTTGTTGTTTTATACTGTTAATAGTTTATTAAGTGGTATTCATCCTTGTAAATGGCAAATTGTTGAAAAATTCACAGAACTAATTTATATATTCAATAAATAGAAAGGGATCTTTACAAAAGTCTAGAGTTACTGTACCACAGAAAAATCTACTTCATGTTCAGCTTAACATATGAAAACCAAGAATGTCAATCACAAAAAATTATTCATATATTGCACTCAATCAAAATATGAATACCTCATTAATATTCTGCTAAAATATTTCAATACATTGTGCTTTTCCAAAGTTATGAGAAACATTTTATTAGTACAATCTACTATGCATATGAATTTCATATTTTCTGGGTTTTCACTCTTTCAATGTTGATTGTGCATAAATGTAATTAACTATCCAAATGCACAATACATTTATATATATCATTACCATGTAGAATATTAGCTGCACATATGCTTGTTCAAAGATATTTGAGCAACTTAAATTCATAGATTTTTTATTCCATCATCTGTTGGGGAAATTCTAAATTATTTGAATGTATTAAAAAAAGTAGTTTTTACTCAAACAAAAATGTTTTCTAGAGTCCTAAAACTTTAGTACTATAAATATTTTACTTGTATCTTCTGGAATTTTAAATAATGAACTATAAGAGAAATTCAAATAGCTTTCATCTACAATGGCTGTATATTCCTGCACAGAAACTAATTATTCAAAATAAATGTTTAATACAATGCCATAAAATATGTAGAAAATTGTAGAAGGATGAATTAATACTGTTATAATAAACATCCCAGAGATTTCATAAAATTAGTTAGGTTTTGTCCATTTTAAATTTCAGATATTTCAGAAAATGGAGTTTCCAAAAATGTTAAATATAAACAATTGCAAAAAAAAAAAAAAAAGCTACCATTTATTAAAAAATTGGGTCTCTGGAAATTTGAAGTCTCTCTTTGAATACAAATAGAATTTCTAACTACATGGTACAGTTAATATAAAAACAGTCTATCAAGCTGCTTCTTGCTTAAAAACAGAAGTATAAAATCTTTTGTTAGAAAGTGTTTTGTTGAAAAGCAACACTGCAAAAAGCAGTGGGTGGGAGGAATAAAAATAAGCAATGTTACTCTTGCACAAGGATTCAAAGTTTCATGAACATGTTGGAAGCACTAGAATTTGATGCCAATGTTCATATACATTTTTTAATCTCCCAGAAGTTGTTATAAACTAATTAGCTGAAAGCAGAGGAGGAGAGTTCAAATTTGGAGAAATTATCAATATGGCTATGCAAAAATAAAAATGCCAGGTTGTATTTTAAGAAGATAAAACTTTTTTTTCCCTTCCAAAATATTGTATCATCTGTTAATCATCATGACCTAATTTACATATAGTGTAAAGCTTATGATTTAAATGTGATGCAATTTTAAAACCAGTTTGATGAAAGTAAGGAGTAAAATCAAAAATAATTCTAATCCACACTACTTTTAAAAATACTAAAATATTTTAGATTAATATATCTGTTCAATTTCAGAAGAAAATATTGTACTATTGTTTCTTGGGTTGGTTTACAGACTCTTAACGCCAAAAAATAAGTGTCACCCTAATCATTTTGAATTCACTGGCACTATAAAAGTAGAACTGTAGTCTGTTCCAGATGAAGATGATAACTTTTTACTCTTTCAACTGATCTTCTTCTGCACTATGCCAAAACCTACTGTATATTCTAAGCCAGGAGTGTCAAATTCGCGGCCTGCAGGCCAGATGTGACACGCACTGGCCAAACCCACACCTGGTTTAGTGAAGGGGAGGCAAATCATGTGATGATGTGATATCACGGGTTTGACATCCATGTTCTAAGCCCAAAATAGTTTTACAATACCACTACTGCCTGTACATATAAAGTAATACAAACAATGAATTGCACCCATTTTAGTCATAGTTTAAATGGGACAGCCAATATACTTTTGGCAGCTGGATCAATCATATCAAGACAGACCCGCACAAAGTATTAACTGTCTAGGTCTGAGATGATGGAAAAGGTTAAAAAAATATCTTAATAGTATTAGAAAATAATAATATATGTACAGTACATGCTGTATATTGTAAAATATTCATTGCTGTTACTAAGGGCAGAAACTATTTGCATATACTGGAATACTATAGCTATTTTCATAGTTACGATTTGAAAATAGTGGCTTGAACACACATTGTTCAGTATTGGCCCAATAATAACATGTTAATTTTTTTTAATAACAGATTGTCTACACAGATTTGAATATTGTTTTTCAAATATCAGCTGCTACTTAAACTGACCTGTATCAGGGTGCCTAAGAAAGAAGGTTCTTGCTTTTAAGTATGGAACTGGCAAACCAATTCTAGGCCACATCTAATAATGACTGAAATAAAGTTCAGCACCCAGAAATAGCACAGTGATACTAAAGATTTCATCTGCTAGGCCAATCACACAATCATTCTCCAATACAACTTACCTGCTGAGCAAATTAATTCTAAATTTTCCCACATGTTAAAACATCAATATTATAAAGTATTTACTTGAATGATCCATATTATTCCATTTTAATATTAAATCATTGAAAGAATTTAGGTTTTACTATTGGAAAACAAAAGTAACTTGAAGCAGTTTAGTTGACTAAAAAAAGAGCTTGAGGGATCCTAATATGTGGTACCATCATTGAATGGCCCCTCTTCTACACAGCAACATTAGTTAGGAGGTTATTGGTCTGTTGAGACAGTAATGCTGATAGTAGGTAGTCGCTGCTGATTAGATTGTTTGTTTGGAACCGTAAGGTCTATTTTTTCAGTTTCAAATATCAGATTTCCTTCTTGCAAGCTGCACACTGAAAGCCTGTTTGTTTCTGTGCCATTATGATTACTTGGGATCACACCACCACAGACCTGCTCAAAGGATTTACTAAAAAGAGTAGTGCTAGTTCTAGCCAAGCTATGACTCCCTGATTTTGGCAAGGATTGGCTGCTAGTTAGGGTCAGCCTTTTTAAAGAGAGAAGCTCTAGATTTTCACTCAGTGCCCTCTGACTTTGTTTGTGAGATAAATGTTCTTTGTAGGATTCAGCACTTATATCTTTTTCTTTTCCTCCAACTTTGTTTCCTCCAGGCCTTCGTTGACTCTTGCCCATTATTGTTTTATTACTGGTGTTGCTGCTACTTTTTGATGAAACAGAATGACTTGTAGTAGAAGTAGCTCTAGAGTAAAAACCTTCATCAACTTCAGATGCTTCTATTAATTCTTCCTCTGGAATTCCTAATTCGTTACCTGCATGGAGACAGAACACTGTATATATTTCATTGGTTCTTGATAGAGCTTTCTATTCAAGCAAAAGATTTAAGAGCAGACAAGAAATTCATCTATTATATCAGTGTAATATATTACAATAAAATATAAAGAAACAGAAAGCATGCTTACAATCTCATTGTGTGATTTTTTTAAAGCGCCTGTTATTCATGCAAGATTCAGAAGAGGTTAGATCTATAACAGCTAGAAAGAGGAGTAAACCCATTTATGAGCAAGGCATCTATGTACTACAGACAGCAAAATAATCATGGAAATAGATAATCAGAACAGCAGACTAGCCAATAGGGCATCAACTGCAGGTGCTCACATTTTTAGCAAATCCAGTTGTGTTTCATATTTAAATGGCTGAATGGTCACATTCTGTACTAAAAGAGTTAAATTTGGTGATGATTCTGGAAACTGAACACACTGGAGCGTATAATGTAACAAATGGGAAAACATTAAAATGAATTGATATTGTTTATGTACACTTGAAAAAAAGGGTTTTTTCAAATGTGTAAAATAAAAATGCTGGAATGACTCAGAACTGAAAAGTCCAAGCTGAACATTAATGAAATTTGAAATCTCTCACTGTGATTTCCCAAGCTAAGATAAATATATTTGTTGTCAGCATGCTATCAATATGTGGAGCACAGATCAGCTCTATGTGTAAAGCATGCAGTTGTGTTTGACTAAAAGTACATGCAAATGTCTATTGTTGATTACTAAAATCTTCAAAACATGCAGTCATGACCTTTCAATTGATACCTTTTGAATGTAGCTACAAGTGCTCTGCTAAAATTGCATTCTGCCAGGTGAGCTTACTCCATCCTCCATAATTTTTCTTACAGATTTTTGCCTCCTGATCTCTGGCAAGCCTTTGCTGTCAACTCTAGGCTCTGTAGGAATTTCCTGTACACCCTGAATATGTTGATCACTCTCTCCTGGCATTCTGTTTTTTTCCCCATTCCTGGTTCTCTCTCCAGCCACATTTGTGACACTAATCTCGGGTATAACAAAGTTGCCCGATTCAGTAGTGTCATTAGTATTATCTGGTTGCTCTAGAATTAAAAATGAATAAGACAAAAAAGAAAAAGAAAGAAAGAAAAAGAAAGAAAGAAAGAAAAAAGATGGCTGAAACAAAAACCATGGAGACAAACAAAAAGACACGAACTGGAGAGAAAACCTAATAATCTGAAGGTTTCAAAGTCGAGATTTAATTTCCTGGCCTGTCATTAGTAAAGGGAGCTCTTAATGTCTAGAGATACTAAGTCATATAATGTTTCTGAAAATGGGATGGAATATAGGTTGTAGTATCATAAAATTAAAAATGAACTCTTTGGAGTCGAACTCAACTGAAAAAAGTACCTGCTACATACAAAGTAGTTCAGTATATAAATACATTAACATTTACTTTACAGTTACTTTTTAAATATATCCAGTAACAGTATAAGGAATATTTTACTTGGTTCTGAGAACCAAGTAAACCACATTAGTATCTCAGAACCAAACTAGTGATTTTGTCATATTCAAATTATTTTTGCATTATTACAGCAGGACAATTTTCTAAAATGTGCAGATTCAAATTATAAAAGAAAAATATTCTTTTTGAAAATTCACAGGTTTCTATCTTTCTGAATTCCAACAGATTATAAAGCTCTCTTTCTTGCCATCTACGCTGTATTACAGTGTGGTGCTTCCTCACAAGGACTCATGTCCATATCATTTATCTTGTTATCACTAGTAGCATACAGCAGAGAGGAGACAATGCAATCAATCTTCCCATTTTCCAGACTTTCTTTGTGGATTGCCTGTATATACACTGGGAAGTAAGGAAGACAAATAAGGCTTTATTAAGACTAAAGTGTGAAGGCTGCATACTTTATATCACACATCTCTTCTATCTTTCTATTTCTATAGCAAATAAATGCATAAAATTAAACAAATAAGATAAAATGCAGATTAAACAAATGAATGCTTTAATCAAATCAATGTTACAATATTTCCCAAAATACTATGTTTTTATTCAATGAATTCTAAAGTTATTTCTAATAGAATAGAGTTTAAATAGAATAGAATAGAATAGAATAGAATAGAATAGAATAGAATAGAATAGAATAGAATAGAATAGAATTTATTGGCCAAGTGTGATTGGACACACAAGGAATTTGTTTTGGTGCATATGCTCTCAGCACATAAAAAGAAAAAAATACCTTCATCAAGGTACAACATTTACAACATAAATGATGGTCAATATATCAATATAAATCATAAGGATTGCCAACAACAAAGTTACAGTCATAAGTGGAAATTGGTGATGGAAACGATGAGAAGATTAATAGTAGTGTAGATTTAGTAAATAGTTTGACAGCGTTGAGGGAATTATTTGTTTAGCAGAGTGATGGCCTTCGGGAAAAAACTGTTCTTGTGTCTAGTTGTTCTGGTGTGCAGTGCTCTATAGCGTCATTTTAATGGTAGGAGTTGAAACAGGATGTGAGGGATCTGTAAATATTTTCACAGCCCTCTCTTGATTCATGCAGTATACAGGTGCTCAATGGAAGGCAGGTTGGTAGCAATTATTTTTTATTAATACCCTTGTATTATAAAACCTGCACAGTATCTTAACTAATGATAGCACACTTTCCAATGCAAATATCAATAAGAAATTATAAATATTGTAAATGTGTCATTTGGACACATATTACATATTAAAAATATTTTTCTTTATGAATCTCTAAGTTATTGAGTTTGATTTATAGAAAGATTGTACTATTGAAAAAGAAATATAAATAGCAGGATTCCTTTATCACAATTGCCCTAATTCATGAAGACTCTGCATTTTGGATATATGATCTATAACTCACATATCACTTATTTTACAGTATTTGATGATTGATACTTTCAGCACACATTTGACTAGTTACAATGACCTCACAGTTGTATAGTTATGTACTGAACTGAAATATTCAGAATAAGTGATGGGCACTGACCATATTTGGATTTGGTCTGATTTGGCAATTCAGGAAATAGACCAGGTCATCAAATTTCCATACTTTCTGTTAACTTCCTGGAAAATCCACAAATAGCTATAGCTTTTTAACAGAAAAATATACAGCTATAGACACTTCTGAGGGTATGAAATTATCCAATTTTATACATGATAGAATTTTGGATAATGGCACTCTAACTTCTTTAAAGAGATTTAGAATGAGGCCTATAGTTTGTTTGTTTTTTTGGGACAAAATGGATGACTACAAAAAGAATGTGATTCAAGTTTACACCTCCCTTCTCCCTCCCTTTCCTTCTTTTGAATTTAGTAGCCACCCAACTCCAATGGACTATGGGTGGATTCAAAACTGAAACATATAGGGTAATCGGGGAACTACTAAAGAGATTTCCTTAGAATACAAACTTCTCTATTATTCTTTCCTTCCTGCTTCTCAAAGGTTTTACATGAAATGAAAATTAAATGTAATGGGCACAGTCATTGCTTTTTCTTTTCTTTTTTGCGCAAATGCCCTCTACATTGCTTCAGACCACATCATACTTCCAACTCAATTCAGATTACTTTAGAAGGATTTTGTTTCTGTATATGAAGGGTCAATGTACTTGTTATTTATTGATTTCTAAGTCATTATGTATTAGAAAAGGACATGGGAAGATGAAAAAAAGTAAAAACAATCCATGAGTATAAAAGATAGCTGAGTATATAGGATAGTTTCAGGTGAAATAGCTGAAGAATAAATGGGACAGTGAGTTTGACTAAAAGCAAGCTCTAATAAATGAAAGTTGTGGCAAGAACATAAATCTTTTAAAAATGAAACACTCTGCCAAATTAAAAAAGTATGTGTAGATGCTATATAAACACAGTCAAAACCACTTTTTAAAGGAAAAGGAAAAGGGAAGTGAAAAGTATTGAGTCATCATAAGCCTTTTTACAAAGTAAGCACCTGACTATCAAATGGAAAATGATTTAACATATTACAGAATTCAATTATGAAAGATCTTTTCAGAAGATGTTTACAAATCTGGATTTAACTGATTAAATAAGAATAGATATCTCTATATAAACATCCCCTTTTGGTAACTGATTGCCATTCAATAAGACTGCTACTGGAAAATAAAAAATGCTTTGAACCTACTGTATTGCACCAGGTTTCTAAGCGGTTTTGACTAGAACTCCCATGCCCACAATTGGGAGCAATGGTGCTATTTTTAATAAAAAATTTAATAAAATTTAGCAATGGTGCTATTTTTAATAAAATTTATAGTGCATAGTACATCAGGCTGCTTGTCAGCAAGCTACTTATCATTTATTTATATAAATATAAATATCCCAAAATCCCAAAATCTGAACAAAAAGTCAGGTCTTTTGAGAATCAACAAAGCTGTTACTATCTGGACCTTAAGCTCCACAAGATAGCACTATGTAATAATGATAGAACCTGAAGCGTAGCAATACTGTTTTTATCTTATAGGTCAAATATGGATTCATGGAATTTCCATTACTTCCATGGCATTCCAAATGCCTGATATTTTAAGGAACAAAGTAAAAACATCTTTCCAATCTTCCTGAGACAGGGTGCCTTTCTCCTTTTGATACCCTCTTTCTTCTCTGCACTCTCCAACCACTATTAAAGCTGGGTTTATCTCTGAAGTCTACCTGTAACGGGTTGTGATTTTCTGTTGCAAATTCTCAACTCCATTCTTTTTCGCAGAATGTTATGAAATGTACAGGAAAGATGCTTTTCTTCTTCTATAACTGAACTATGTCACACAAAGTGAAAATTGCTTTAAAACAATGGTGAGGTCACATACAGTACTTGTACTGATCCAGGCATTCTGCATAAGCCATAGTTTACAAGATAGCTGAAGCTGCACATGGAAATAAAATTTAAAAAAACCTGTATGAATACCAAATAGCAGAAGGAAAATATTATCTACCTGGGTTTTTTTAATTATAGCATCTAACCTCAGATGGTATTTATATTTAACTTGTTTTTTCCCAGTGATGCATATATGCATACATTCATTCACTCATTCTCTGATTCCACTGGAATTAAATAATAAGAAAGAAATTCCAATTTTTCTTTTAATTTTCTTTGGTTTCTTTGCTTTAACATTAATACAGAATTAATGTTAAAGAGGGATTTTAAAGAGGGATTAATGATTCCAATCAGTATTACCATTGTTTACCACAAAATTCTCATTAGTCTATACTTTAATGATCTAAGTACAGTTTGTCTGATTTCCACATCTTGCAAACTTTACTTTGTGTCACAGTACCACAGTTTAAGGGCAAAGCATCAATTTTAGGTAATTGAAGAGTTCTGTTCAATTTTGTCCTTACCAATATGTGCATTAATTTACCTTATAATACAATGTGAATGTTCAGATGCTGTACTATAGAGAGAAAAAATTAAGCCGCCTAGAGCAGCGGTCACCAACTGGTGGTCCCTGGACCACTGGTGGTCCGCAAGAAAATTTTGGTGGTCCGCAGAAGAATTATTTGCATTTTTATACTGCACTAAATCAGGACCTCTGGGCCAGATATGTGCAATGAATATTTGTGTTGCTGCAGAGAGTCTCCCCTTTCAGGGTCTTTTTGTGCGGGTTGGAGGGGGGTAAGAAATTCCGACTTGGGGTCTGCTTCAGCCTCCTGGTGCAGAACTTTGGGCGAAGGCTGGAGGAAAGTGCCGCCGATGGCAAAAAGCCTGAGGGCCTTGTTCCAGTGGGACTGCATCATGGTCTGGAACTGGCTGACCATCTCAGCCCACTGAGCCTCCAGACGCTGGTACCTGGCCTTGCACTCCCGCAGGTCTTCCCTCTGCTTGAAAAGCCTTTGCTCCTAGTCCTCAGTGAGATGCTTCTGCTGAGCCTCCTTCTCGGTCAGATCCAATTTGAACTGAGCTGTTTTGCCAACTGTTCCTTGTGGTGGCTGCTTAGTTCCAACAACTGCTTCCTGTTGGGGCCTTAAGAAGCCTGGGTGGGAAGGCAAGGAGTAACTAGCAGGAGAGGGGTGAGTAGAGTCCGGTGAGGTGCCCCTCGATGTGAGTGACATCAAGTTGGCCAAGCCACGCCCACCCAGGCATATGACCACCTAGCCACCCCCACCCAGACGGTCATTATGCAAATCATATCAGTGGTCTGTGGGATTTAAAATTATGGATTTAGTGGTCCGAGGTCCGAAAGATTGGTGACCCCTGGCCTAGAGGTTCTAATATTCTATTATAATCCATAAGGAAAAATAAACACCAAATCAAGTATTCTTTCTAATTCTGAAATAGATATATATGTAATCAACTGATTGAAGAGAGATCAGTAGAAACCAGTACTTTTGAATAAGATAGAGCATAAAACATGTTTCTGAAAACAGGAAAAAAAAACCTATCATTTTCTCAAAACATAATTTCTCCACATGATTTTCTTAAAGATGCTTCTTGGTATTTTGTCTGGATCTCAATGATACAGTTCAATGAATAATTCCATCTCACAATTGCATTGTATATTAAGCTAGAATAGGTAATCAGGTCTTTTTAGTCCAGATCTTAAGGGATATGTACCGTATTTTTCAGTGTATAAGACGCACCAGAGTATAAGACGCACCTTAATTTTTTTTTGGTGTGGAGGGAAAACAAGAAAAAAAGAATTCTGCCTCTGCCTACCATGATCCTGATGCTGGTAGACAGAGGCAGAATTCTTTTTTTCTTGTTTTTTAAAATGTGTGTAAAATCTTGTGCCAAACTGATTTAATTAATATGATGGCTATTCACAATTAAGATCAATTAATATTTAACTGATTAATATTAATTATGTAAAAAGGCAGTTCCTAGTTTGTTTATCTCTATCAATGCTGGTTGGATTTGACGGGGAGTGGAGTTCAGAAATATTTGAAGAACCTGCAAGTTATTTAAAAACAATAAAGCACAAGGGCTGCACTAGCTGTGTTTTCAAAGTTCAGTGACTCCCCCAGAAGGGAGTACATAAAAGATTTCAGCAGTTCAAATTTTTGCAGCCCAGATTGGGTAGCCTAAAATACATATTATCAAATACATATGTCTTGGGTCCTGCGCATGAGCCAGGCTGGTAGAGCCAGGCGCTATTACATCAACATCTGCAGCAACCAGCTAATCGGGAGGCCAGAGCTTCGGCCAGATCCTGAAGGTTCCTGCTGGTTACTGCCACACTCTTTAGAGCTGGGCCGCAAGGAACTGAGCCGCAAACAGCTGCATGGGCCATGCCCCCTGCGACATCGTATTCCACCCGCACCCTGAGCTTGGCTGGCCGCATGACCCAATTCTGCCACCTGGTGAACGACATGGCCTTGAAGGCAATAGAGAAAAATTTCTCCCCACAACTGGACCACACCAATGCCGTCCCCCTCAACCACCAGAGGGCCTCTGGTGGCTCAACAGACTAATGCAGTCTGTTATTAACAGCAGCTGCTTGCAATTACGGCAGGTTCAAGTCCCACCAGGCCCAAGGTTGACTCAGCCTTCCATCCTTTATAAGGTAGGTAAAATGAGGACCTAGATTGTTGGGGGCAATAAGTTAACTTTGTATATAATATACCAGTGATTCCCAAACTGTGAGCCGCGGCTCCCCAGGAGCAGCGCCACTCCTGAGGGGCAGAAAAACGTTATGTACATGCGGTGCCGCGAGATCCCAGATGCACCAGAGTATAAGACGCACCAGAGTATAAGACGCACCAGAGTATAAGACGCACCAGAGTATAAGACGCACCAGAGTATAAGACGCACCAGTGTATAAGACGCACCAGAGTATAAGACGCACCTTAATTTTTTTTTGGTGTGGAGGAAACAAGAAAAAAGAATTCTGCCTCTGCCTACCATGATCCTGATGCTGGTAGGCAGAGGCAGAATTCTTTTTTTCTTGTTTTTTAAAATGTGTGTAAAATCTTGTGCCAAACTGATTTAATTAATATGATTGCTATTCACAATTAAGATCAATTAATATTTAACTGATTAATATTAATTATGTAAAAAGGCAGTTCCTAGTTTGTTTATCTCTATCAATGCTGGTTGGATTTGACGGGGAGTGGAGTTCAGAAATATTTGAAGAACCTGCAAGTTATTTAAAAACAATAAAGCACAAGGGCTGCACTAGCTGTGTTTTCAAAGTTCAGTGACCCCCCCAGAAGGGAGTACATAAAAGATTTCAGCAGTTCAAATTTTTGCAGCCCAGATTGGGTAGCCTAAAATACATATTATCAAATACATATGTCTTGGGTCCTGCGCATGAGCCAGGCTGGTAGAGCCAGGCGCTATTACATCAACATCTGCAGCAACCAGCTAATCGGGAGACCAGAGCTTCGGCCAGATCCTGAAGGTTCCTGCTGGTTACTGCCACACTCTTTAGAGCTGGGCCGCAAGGAACTGAGCCGCAAACAGCTGCATGGGCCATGCCCCCTGCGACATCGTATTCCACCCGCACACCCTGAGCTTGGCTGGCCGCATGACCCAATTCTGCCACCTGGTGAACGACATGGCCTTGAAGGCAATAGAGAAAAATTTCTCCCCACAACTGGACCACACCAATGCCGTCCCCCTCAACCACCAGAGGGCCTCTGGTGGCTCAACAGACTAATGCAGTCTGTTATTAACAGCAGCTGCTTGCAATTACGGCAGGTTCAAGTCCCACCAGGCCCAAGGTTGACTCAGCCTTCCATCCTTTATAAGGTAGGTAAAATGAGGACCTAGATTGTTGGGGGCAATAAGTTAACTTTGTATATAATATACCAATGATTCCCAAACTGTGAGCGGCTCCCCAGGAGCAGCGCCACACTCCTGAGGGGCATGAGAGAGCAGTCCGCTCCATAATGCGGTGCCGCGAGATCCCAGATGCACAAAGCCGGACACGGCCGCAGCGAGGGACTCGCACACGCAACTCGAGACAACTCAAAAGCCAAGGGCTGCACTAGCTGTGTTTTCAAAGTTCAGTGACTCCCAGAAGGGAGTACATAAAAGATTTCAGCAGTTCAAATTTTTGCAGCCCAGATTGGGTAGCCTAAAATACATATTATCAAATACATATGTCTTGGGTCCTGCGCATGAGCCAGGCTGGTAGAGCCAGGCGCTATTACATCAACATCTGCAGCAACCAGCTAATCGGGAGGCCAGAGCTTGGCCAGATCCTGAAGGTTCCTGCTGGTTACTGCCACACTCTTTAGAGCTGGGCCGCAGGAACTGAGCCGCAAACAGCTGCATGGGCCATGCCCCTGCGACATCGTATTCCACCCGACACGCTGCCCAACACGGCCGCGCCACCACGCCGACGGCATCGGGAAAGAGGGCTGCGCGAAAATAGCAAAACCACCCGTTAGTTCCTCCCAGGTGAGCCAGGCTGGAGGCGAGAACAGCCACCTCCTCCACAAGGCGGAGACCCGAGGGAACAAGGGGATCGCGAGAGGCCAAACTCCGAGACCAAGCAGGGACCCCACGCCTGGGAAAGTTCCACAGAGGCCGCTCCCATCAAAGGAGATGGCGTCCATCAGCAAAACATGAGTATGCCAAACACTTTGTAGAAACAGACTTTTGATTAAACTCACATACCTATGTGATATCTTTGAAAAGTTGAATGTGTTGAATCTCTTTACAAGGAGGCAATATGCACATTTTAAAGTTAACAGGAAAGATTTCAGCTTTCAGAAAAAGATTCAGAAAAACAGACAAAAATTAAAAAAAATCGGATGTACCGAAAAAGATTGGGAACCTCTGTAATATACAAATGGATGAAGACTATTGCTTGACATAGTGTAAGCCGCCCTGAGTCTTCGGAGAAGGGCGGGATATAAATGCAAATAATAATTTAAAAAAAACCGCATCAAGTATAAGGGCATCCCGAAGGCCACGCTGCTCCGGACGCTGTTGCAGGAGTCAACCGCCCCCAGAAGAGGCTGGAGAGCCAGACAATTCCCTCATGCTGCCTTTCCCTTCGCCCTACGTCTGTCCGCCGCCCAGCCCGCAGTACGAAGCTCCGAGACCCCCTCCGCCCAAGCCAGCCCTGCCTGCCACCACTCCGCAGTGGGGTCTCTGGCACCACTCCTACATGGACCTTCAGGATTATTGCAACAGCCAGGACTCGGCGCCTAGCCGGTCCCCCGCGAGTTGGTAATGACCATTGAACTGACATTGCTCAGTTCTGCTGCCCAGGCCCAGTTGGAGATCTGTGGCCAGGAACTCCAGCTGAACTCGCAGCGCTCTGCTGCCTACCACCTGCGCATCCCATTGCCCTATGCAGTGGATGAGAGCCGTGGCCGGGTCACGTTCAACAAAGCCGCATGCCGTCCTCTTCTGCAAATTGCTTCTGAGAATTGAGGAAAAAAACGCCGGAAAACGCCATGTAGGGTGGCAACGCTCTTCTTCCTCCCCGATTGCCCGAAGCGTTGCCTCCCTGCATGGTGTTTTCCGGCGGGTTTTTTCTCAGTTCTCAGAAGCAATTTGCAGAAAAGGAGGAGGAGGACGCACACCTTTGCAAATTGCTTCAGGCAATCTGGGAGGAAAAAGAGTGTTGCCTCCATACATCGTGTTTTCCTCCCCGATGCAATTCGCACAGCCGCGTGTCCTCAGGAAAATGCAGCAGCGGGGATTTTAGGCCAACAACCTCTGAAGGGTGGGGGGGTGGCGGGGAGGTGGGGGTGCATTCGGCGTATAAGACGCACCCAGATTTTCACCCTCTTTTTATACACCGAAAAATACAGTAATCCAAAGAACTCAAGTCCTAATCAACTTCAAAAATTGAGATAGAAATATTGAAAAACCAAGAAGATGCCACCCCTTTTCAAAGTAATAAATGATTATACTAAATATGGAAAGCAAATCTAAAAGTGAAAGTACTTATCTCTTGAATTATAGTTTATCTTGGAACAAAATTTTACTTTCTTCTGAATTATCAATCAACATTTAAAAAAGATATCTCCACATTTCCTTTCATATTGTGGTTCACATATCACAGATAATTAACAGTATTCAAAATTTAGTCATACAATAATCAAACAAATATCCTGGCACACATTTTTCTATTGTTCCCACTATTGTTCTGCCAGCAGAACATTGAACAAGTCAATATTTGTTTAACTAAACTAAAATTCTAGACTTGTTCTCCTAACAAGCCAGGTTCTAACTGTTGGATGCAGGCTCCTTTCCAGCAGAAATAATTAGAAGTATGTAGAAGCTCTTAAATGTATTTGTAATAAATCAAGGTAATTTCATAGAAAATTAATCTATAAAATAGCCCCCAAATCCTCCACCAGGAGAAAAACTGTACTTCATTTTCTCTTCTTTTTGTTACATTATGAAATTATTTTCCTGAAGGGAAGAGCATCCAATATATTTGGATACTTAAGGATCTGCAGCAATGCTTGCATACATTGCAAATTATCCTTCTTCTTAATAGAATAACTTTCATCTCTATTGCAATCAGTTGCTTTACTAATACTACCAAGCCTCTTGCCTTATTTTTTATCTGCTGCAGCAAACACTTGTCCTAACCATTGCCTCTTGAACTTCAGCACCTGTATCATCAAGCATGACTCCTGCAGAAAGGTAACAGTAGTAAAAATAGTGTCTAAAAAGTGCAAGATATGTATCTTTTCTGGACTTCCAGTATATTTATATTTATATAAAATATTGGAAACTACATTAGCTATACAAAAACAAAACTACAGGTTAGTTATTGATTTTAAGCAATATATCAATATTTCTATTATAAGCTCTTAACAGAATAGCAAAGAGAAACAGCAACTAACCCTATCATTAATCAAAAATATAGGAAAAGAACTCTTTGTAGTTTATTTTAAAAATTATATCTTCTTTATGGTTCAAATAAACTAATAATTTTATTTATTATTACTATTCTGCATCCAACTTTAAAGCCACAAAATCATTATTGGGTCTATGAATCCATTCTCTAGTGCTGAATGTATATCAAAAGATAGAAATACCTTAGCAGTTCCAACTATGTTTGCTATATCTGTAATGTATAAGACATAGTACATGAAGAACAAAAGCACTGTGCAATAATCAATATAAAACTTTCATTAATGGCAGCATACTTATAAACACTGTTGTAATAAAAAATTGAGGGAATTTATGTTAGATTAAGAAGAATAACATGAATAATCAATCATGTCAATAATTACTTTGAAACAGTTTGATGTAAGTGAATGTGTTTTTGGATTTTTTTTCTTGTTTTCTTTTGTTGTGTGTTTAGTTTTAAAAATGTAAAATATTAAAAATATTTTTTTTAAAAATAATTACTTTGAAACAATGATATACTTGAAATCAAAAGAGCAATGAATATGTTAAAGCAGAATTTTAATATAATGTATAATATTAATTGACAACAAATAAAGTATGATGAACTGTAAAATAAGCATTGCCTGGTTTCTTATGCTAATGAAAACAAAAAAAAGAAAGACATAAAACCTCTTTATATTAGAGAAATAAAATAACATAAAAGTTAATTGGCCATTTATAATGTATGGGATCTCTTATTAGTATAAATAAGAATATCAATTTTTAGATAATCAGTTTTGGAATATTAATTTTTTGTTATGATATAACTAATATTTTCAGAACCAAAGTTCTTACCATGCCTTTTCCATCTATGGCCCCGAATAGACATGCTGGTCACAGCATTTCTTGATATCCGTGATGCTGTAGGAGTAATTTCAACTTGAATACATTTAGTACCTTCTTTGTTAGATTTTATGGCACCTTGAGGCAATGAAGCTTTTATTGCATTAGCTACCTAAAGAAAATAACAGTAATTAAATAAAATGTGGGTGAGATTGTCCCATTAACATCAGATTTTGAATTGAAACAATATTTATCATACATCAAAAATTGCATCAGATATGACAAAAATCAAGAGAGGTAGTAATTTGATTTCCATCTGTTCACAATTACCGCTTTAGTTCAGATGATTAAAGACTTCAAACAAAAAACATTCACTTTAAAAGCTATTGCCAAATCCCATTAATGATTACATTTCCTCATCTTGTTTTTTTTTTAAGCCACCCACTAAACAGTGTATAGATTTTTTCCCCTGACAATTTATTTCCTCTGTGCAATCATTCTTTCAGTAACTGAAATCTTTCAGATTAAGAAAAATAATGAATCAGTGCTTTGGACTATAGGATGGAGATATGTGTTTGCATGCACTCCAGAAAAGCATTTTTCTGCCAGTTATTTATTGAACAATCTAGTAGAAACAGATTGTTGCTTTCTCACTAGTGAGACTTCCTCTTAGTGCTCAATGATCCTGCTAAAAAATTGCTGTGCTCTGTAGCATGGAATATTTATGACTTCCGATTAATATAATGTTGCAGATATATAGTAGGACTGTGCAAAGCATCTATTTTGAAGACACAAATGTGGCCTGGACTATGCAAAACAATGATATGACAACAACATCTATCTACAACTGTCTTTAAGACATTGGGAAAAATGGTTTAAGTTGCAGGCACCTGCTGTGTTCGTGGTCATTGCACTCCAAAGCATGAATCCAGTTCTGCCTTAGGCATAGTGAAGCCACCAGGTGGCTGTAAACCAGTTAGACTCTCTCAGCCTTAGGAAGAAGGCAATGGCAAACTGTTTCTGAAAATGTTGTCAATTAAACTGCATGGATTTGTCCAGAAAATTGCAGAGTTAAAATGGACTTGAAGGTTTAAAAAAAAAAGAGGAAAATATATTCCAACTATCAGATAAAAATATAGCCTGGGAATTTTTATAGAATTTGAATGATGCACTTAAACTATGTCTATGAAAATTGCAATATAAAAATACATGGAAACCATTTTTGTGAGCCACAAGGGTAAAGCACTGTGTTGAATATGCCTATATCTGCCTGCAGAACTATAACATATCAAAATGTGCTTTCATACATACTGTCCTTTGTTTATGTAATGTCAAACAGAAGATACAAAACAGGTTTCCTCTATGCAAAGACTCAATCTCAGAATCCATCACATAAGAAGCAACATCTTGCTGAAAACCATTATCCTCACATTATTGCCTGACAGATATTGACTGATACTTACTCGTAACATCAGGAAAGGCCTCAGAATGCAGATTTAACTTTGGGTAGAAAATTAGATTAACCCAGACAAAATTATTTTTGGCCAATACTTGCTAAATATAAGCTAGGCTTTGCTTTCAGATTCTAATCATGAAGTTTTCTTTGATGCACATGTTTCAGGAATCCCAAATTGCTCTGAGAAATCTAGATTTCAGCATTCTGTAATTAAAATAAGGGCCCAGTTCTGTATCATACAAAAAGCTAATTTTGCTTTTTTGGTCAAGTCTTCTGATAATTTACCTCTAAGTGTTATTCACTAAAATGATGGGTTTATGCCCTCAAATCCTTCCTAAAGTGAAATAAACATTATTGAAAGCAACACTACAATTGCATGCAATAACACTGGAGTATTTAAATCAGCTACTTTAAGTGGTAGAGTTTGAATTAAGATTGAAAAGTAAGACTGAAAAGTAAAATGCTAAAATATAACCTTGTCTTACAAACGTTTGCATATACTTTGTAATTTGTCCCATTCAGATTACAACTAAGTCGTACATAGGTGCTATTGTGGAATGTGTTGATAAATGAGAAAATCATTTATCTATGTCAGTATACCTGTTTGCCCCAAATTTGTCTCTGGATATACCAAAAGTCCTCAACCTTAGAACTATTTATTTAGTAACCGTTCAAAGTTACAACAGCATTGAAAAAAGTGACTTATAACTAGTTCTCACACTTACAACTTGGCAACTGGCAAATATTTATGACAGTAGCACTGTCCTGGGATTATGTAAACACCATTTGTGAAGTTCCCAACCAACTTCTAGAAAGCGAAGTCAATGGGGGATACCAGGTTCACTTTAAGACCACATGATTCACTTAATAACTATAATGATTTGCTTAACAATTGTGGGGAAAAATGTTATAAAATGGAGGAAAAAATGTTTAAAAACTGCCTTGTTTAGTAACAGAAATGCTGGGCTCAATTGTGGCTCTGAATTGAGAATAGCTGTAGAGTCAACAGCATTTCTAAAATCCAAGAATGCATCACAAAAGGAGGATGCTGCCAACACTAAGTTCCTATTTGTTTATTAGGTTTTTTCACAATCTTGATAATATATTGGGGGACACCCTAAACACTATTTGCTCTTCACCTGAAACTGACTCATTTTCTATTCAATCTGAAAGTTCCAACCAGAATGCCAGACATAGAGTTTGCAAATATTGCTCAACACATTGATTGGACTGTAACTGTCAACTTATTTCTTATACCTTTGTCAAAAAGAGGAATTATAATACTCAAACCCCAATCATTGGGTATCCCATCTTATCAATGTCTATGAAGACAGAAGGCAAAAATGGAATTTACATTTAATATTTTTCTTAAATAACTCTGACAGTTACTTCCTGGCATTTTACCAGGCCTAAGCTGCTGTATTGAAAATTCTATTGCTCTAATTGCGAGCCAGTTTAGTCTAATAGTTAAGGCACACTGTACTAGAAACCAAGAGACTATGAATTCTAGTCCCAATTTAAAAATGAAAAAGTGGGTGACTTTGGGCAGGTGACTCTCTTTCAGCCCAATCCACCTCACAAAGGTGTTATGGACAAAATAGTAGAAAGAAAGAGTATTGCCATCTTGAGTTTTTTATAAAAATAATAAAGATAGAATTTTTAAATCTAAATAAAATAAATATTAACTTTAATATCTTAGAAACTAAGACTGTGGGCAGTCCGGAGTGAATCTTCAAAAAATGCTCAGCAGGATCTATGTGGATGTTGCCACCTCTGTACTAATATGATCAAAAGGGGGTTTTATGAATAGGACATCTGATCCTTCCTCCTTAAAGAACTGAAAGAATTTACTAGTTTTGTAATCTAACAAATTTTTATTTCATTCTTTGGAGAAATTATATGAAAAACAATTCCTACCAACAGTGCCCTGGCATTTAGAAACTTCCTTTGCTATTTAACTTGTCGACAAAATTATCTAATCAATTTTCAATGCAATGAAGTCGATTTTCAAACCATAGAAACAATTTTATTAATGAAAATGTATTCAGGTGACCATGGGAGAGGGGTAGCCATCAGAGTTTCAAAACCAGGTTGTAAGTGGTCCTGAAGAAGTCTGTTGTAATTATGAACAATCGCTAAGTGACTGCTCTTAAGTAAAAGACTATCTGTATAGCACAGAATCAGGATACTAAACTTTCAGTGTTACCTTCCAGTCAATTCAAGACCAATTTTAAAATGGTGAGTATTGCCTTAAGGTGTCCTACAGCAGCAGTTTCATGGAAGACAATTTTTCCATGGACCATGGCGGGGGGGGGGAGTGAAAAGGAGGAGCACGCAACCTAGATCATTCACATGCGTAGTTTATAGTAGGGTTAGCGCTCATATGAGAATCTAATGCCTGATGATCTGAGGTAGAGGTGAGGTGATGATGCTAGCACTGGGGAGCAACTTAAAATACAGATGAAGTTTTGTTCATTTGTCCACTGCTTACCTCCAATTGTATAGTTTGGTTTCTAACAGGCCATGGATTGATATCAGTTCATTGCCTGGGGGTTGGGGACCCTTGCCCTATAGCACATAATCAGGATTGCTAAATTAGTGGAAGCTTCTACACAAACAGCCTGTCCACTGAAATCTTTAGGAAAAGTACTTCACACATTGTGGTGCATTAGATTTTCTGACAGTGATAATGCAAGCCAAGAAACAAATAGTTTGGTAGTGACGTCTATTACAAAACTCCACAATCTTAGGATAGCAATTTAGTTCTTGTATTTTTCACTACATGAATACTTAATTACAAAAATTATTCAACCTTCAATAATCTGTTTTTGTTAGTTTTTGTTTCTTGTTATAGAATGCTATAACTTCTACACAGTCTATGAGAACATGCTTTTCAGATTTTAATAATAATAATAATATCAGAGTTGGAAGGGACCTTGGAGGTCTTCTAGTCCAACCCCCTGCCCAGGCAGGAAACCCTACACCATTTCAGACAAATGGTTATCCAACATTTTCTTAAAAATTACCAGTGTTGGAGCATTCACAACTTCTGCAGGCAAGTCGTTCCACTTATTAATTGTTCTAACTGTCAGGAAATTTCTCCTTAGTTCTAGGTTGCTTCTCTCTTGATTAGTTTCCACCCATTGCTTCATGTTCTACCCTCAGGTGCTTTGGAGAATAGTTTGACTCCCTCTTCTTTGTGGCAACCCCTGAGATATTGGAACACTGCTATCATGTCTCCCCTAGTCCTTCTTTTCATTAAACTAGTCATACCGAGTTCCTGCAACCGTTCTTCATAAGTTTTAGCCTCCAGTCCCCTAATCATTTTCGTTGCTCTTCTCTGCACTCTTACATCGTGGCAACCAAAACTGAATGCAATATTCCAAGTGTGGCCTTACCAAAGTATTATAAAGTGGTATTAACACTTCACATAATCTTGATTCTATCCCTCTGTTTATGTAGCCCAGAATTGTGTTGGCTTTTTTGGTAGCTGCTGCACACTGCTGGCTCATTTTTGCTTTTTAAAAAATTATTTTAAGCATTTTAGTTGGTCTGTGACTGAATAAATGATGATGAGATGATGATGATGATGACGGAAACATTTTATGTTTCTGTAAGATACTTTAATTATGTGAGTTAAATATACAAAAATATTCAAAATAAATTTAAAAACCTGAAGAAGAATAAATTCGACACAAAACACCTACCAATAGTGGTTCTGGATATAACTCCAATTGTGCTCTGTATAAAACATCATCCATTGCTTTACGAGCCAGATCCCATTCTCCATTATAACTAGAATGTTAAGCCAAAAAATGAAAACTGACCGCATGCTATAATATACTATGATTATTCTTTCATTATCACAGCCATGCATATTAGTCATGAACAGATATTTAGTAAATGGTTTATAATATTATAAATACAAAAATTATACATTCAAGAAAAATTAGTAATATTGGGAAATATTTCAATGATTATAGAATATATTTTATTTTTAGCCATTTAACTATGTCTAGGTCATCTTATTTTGTTCCCTTCTGTAATGTTAGGTAAAAAATATATCAACTGCTATAGTATTTTAGAAAATCAGATTGGCAATTGATTCTTTATATCTTTTGTTATATCATTCATATCCACAATGAATTCAAAATGGATCAGTCATGATAGAACAAGGATATGATGTTTCATTGTACTTAAAGGTAGCATTTTATAAAAAAATCATATCTCGATTATTTGTTTCTCCATACCCGTTTTTTATGCCCAAAAACCTCCCTAATCATACTACTGCAATTCAGTAGCTTTGTTTCCTGTGATTATCAGCAAAGAGCAGTAGTATATATCTTAAGAATAATAATACAGGAAAAAACAAAAAAGAAAAAAATGTTGCAACTCTATTGAAACCAGAAAAAAGCCTGAAAATTTCTTGCAACATGTATGATGAAATTTCACCCATCTGACATCCACTTCTGGTCTGTATTTCAAGGTGGCCATGAATTCAACTCAAACTGAATTCAACAGTTTAAGTCCTAACACCTATAAAAAATATTAATCCTTCTTACAAACATGTAATACCAAGTATCAAATGAGATGGGATAAAGCATTGATGTAATTCAAATCTCTAACATTTTGAATCTGTTATTATGAAACTAATTAAATGTAATTTAATATCTATATGAAATTAAATGGCTTGTATATGAATATTCATGCATGCGTGTGCGCACACACACACACACACACACATTGGGGATAGACAGATGAGAAAGAGAGAGACAGAGATAGATAGATAGATAGACAGACAGACAGATTCTCCATGGAAGCATTAGTGATCAGAAAAAATTAATATCGCCTCTACATCACTACTTCAAAGCAGTTATAAGGGGCTGCTACTTTTAAAATACAAATATATGCTGTATCTCAATCACAATGTTTCTGTCATGACTATTATTGTACCAGAATGCAAGTTTGCCTTCTCAATATGGTTTTATTAAAACCAGGAAAATAGCAAAATCTTAACTATCAGGAAGTTGCTAAAATTGCTAATTAAAAACTTAGATAATTTTCAAACAGAACGCTATCTATAAAAGAAATTTGAACATTTAAAAACATCAAAAATTATAAATTCAAGATTTTGCATATTTAGCATATATGTTTCTATCATTTAACATGCACACTTTTCCTTTCACCCAGTGTTGATTTCATTACAGGTAGTTGAGTTATGATGGCTAAGAATTGGGGGCATGTGGGTGGAGTTGAGCACTGCTGTGGTCCTAAGTATGAGCAAGATGACAATCACTCAAATTTTGGTTACGTGACCATGGGGCCATTACTTTAGGACAAAAGAACCATTCTTTTAGCACCATCATAACTTCAAATGGTTGATGGTTGTTAAATAAGAATTATCTGTAATAATTTCAGAATCACCACCCTATGGGCATAAGATATTTAATCATTGTCATGTATATATTGTGGTTTGATGATAAATGTTTAACAATTGGCTCTGCCAATTCCATTGCCACCACTGCCCTATGTGAAACCAGCATTTTAGGGAGAGGAAGGGTAGTCTTTCAGATTCTAAAAAATATTTTTTTAGCATCTGATTGGTCCTAATCAAGATTACTATAGATTTTGCAGTTTTCCCCTCATGAAACTACATGTTTGTTTTGGTTTTACTTACAAGAAGTGATAAGCAGATTTTTTGTTTCCATTTTATAGGGTCAGAATCAACTACCGATTGTCAGTTAGGAAGTCACTCTGGACAGTTTATAAAAACAATAGCAAGAAAGTTGAAAAATTCTGACCTTTACAATATCAACTGTGAGAGTTCTGAATTCTGCCTCAGCTATCATGTAAATAAGCATTTCATTTTGTATTTTATATATAATGTGCTCTAAAATTCACTATTACATGTATATAAGACATACATTTACTGAACTTACAAAGCATAATAAATCCCTGTTAACATTTGCACCATGAATTCAGAGGAGACTGGAATTCTGCTGTTTATGCCTCTGTATTTTCTTGCTTGTTGGCGAGGGTACCCACAAACACAGATTCTAAAAGAAATACAAATATTAAAATTATCATTACTATTTTAAAATTCCTATATTGTATTGTCCAATACAGCTTTAAAATATAATGGATTTCAAAAGTGAAAAAGAACTATTCCCAAAACAATCAAGAAACAAGTAATTCTTCTGTAGGTCAAATAGGTGGGTCAGCAAAGGGCATATACTATTTAAGAGTGTAACATAAGATCTTTTACTATTAGTGATGAAGTTTAAAAACATATTTTATATCACTATCATGACAGTTGGGGGGAAAAATTTCCAAAGTGAAAAGATGCTTAACAAGTAGTAGTATATCCCACACCCCCAAAATAAAATTAGTAGATTGCCCAATACTGCACTTCCAAAATTTAGATTCTCTGGAATAGGTAATCTCTGATGATCTCATTATCCTTCAAAATGATCCAAACCATTAAGTAAACTTTTTTTTGTCACAACAGGCTGTCCTTGCTTCTTGTTCTGCAACCTTTCAAAGTTACACAAGTGCTGAGAAAATAACTATTACCAATTTATGACCTTCTCTCAGAGCGGGGAGATTGGAGAGAAAAGGATTGCAAGAGAGTAAGCTATTTGTTCTTCCACACACTAAAACAATATAAGGTGCAAGGAGCCTTTGGAGCTGCAGGTATGCTACACAAACGGCTTACAGTACTCTTCTGAAATCTTTTCGTCTCTCCTTTTCCTGAACCTAAGCAGGCAGGCTGAGTGCCTGGGGCATATGGTCTGGTATGTGTTTTACCTGGTGACTTGAGGAAGTAGACAGGGCTCTTTGTTCTGTTAGATTTATTTATGTATTTATTTATTATTTATTTATTTGGTATGTTAGATAATATATATAAGTATAAGCATGGATTGAATACATAAAATGAATACAAATAAAGGGAACATTTGGACAGTGACAATAGGCACGCTGGTGCTCTTATGCCAGAGCTCTTATGCCCCTTACAGACTTCTTAGGAATGGGGAGAGGTCAACAATAGACAGTCTTAGGTTAAAATTTGGGGAGTTTTGGGATGAAACCACAGAGTGCATTCCAGGCATTGACCACTCTGTTGCTGAAGTCATATTTTCTGCAATCGAGTTTGGAGCGGTTCACTTTAAATTTGTATCTATTGTTGTGGTTGAAGCTGAAATAATCATTGACAAGTAGTAGTAAACAGACAGTTTAGCTATCTGTTTACTCCTTCTGGGTTCCTCCAAGTTGTGAAAGGGAGGTGACCCACAACTAGGTCATCGCTGCAGTATCAACCTCTTTGATAAAAGGATGTAGTGCACCCAATGGTTTTCAATAACTTTTGACCAATCTCCAACCTTCCCTTTCTATGAACTCTGGAGGAACACTCTTTCAGGTAGATTTCTGGTTAATGACTTATTGTGGAACAGGGATTGTGTTGCATTATGCTTGTACTTCTTGATCTCTCCCTGTGGTTTTCAATATTGTCAACCAAATATCCTTCTGATAGTTACTTGCATAGGTTGGGGGTTGAGGTACCATTTTACAGTGAATCTTTTCATTTCTCAAAGGCTACTTTCATCATTGTTAATAGGTCACCTAACAGTTGTGGTCAAGAAGTCCTTTGCACAGCTTCATTTGGTGTGCCTGCTGCACCCTTTGGTAAATTGGGGGAGCCGTTCAATCCCTCATGCCGTGGTCATCTCATGACTTATTACTACAACACACTCTTCAAGGGAATACCTTGAAGATCTCCAGAAGCTTCAACCAGTTCAGAATGCCATAATACCAGCAGGAAGAGCATCCATTAGTATGGCCATTTAACATTTATAGTTTGCAAACTGATTGCCAGTTTGTTTCCAAGTACAATTCAAGGTGCTGGTCACTACCCATAGAGCCCTATATGGTATAGTATCTGCATATTTGAGGAACTGTAATAGTATTGTCTCCCATTAGCTCCCTGAGCTTTCTGATCTGTCAGAATTGGTGAACTTAGAGTCCCTTTAATTAAACAATGCCAGGATACAGGTTTCAGAAAAAAAATTATCCTGTAATTTACAACTTCTTCACTGCAAAAACATATGGACTACAAATCTTGATCAGGGCAAAGCAACAGATGCAATTTACATAGACTTCTGTAAAGCTTTTGACTCAGTGGTACATGACAAACTTCTTCTAAAACTAAAATCCTACCGGACCCCTCCATAATTGGATAATAGCGTTTGTCAAACCATTTGTCAAACCATTTGTCAAACAGACAACAAATGGTCAAAATAGGCAATGCCCTATCAAATCCTGCTCCTGTCAATAGCAGTATCCCACAAGGCAGCATTCTAGGACCAACACTCTTCATATTATACATTAACGACCTATGTGACCATATTATAAGTAATTGTGTTCTCTTTACTGATGATGTTAAACTATTTAACACTACCAACAATATGACTACCCTTCACTTTGTGTTGGAATGGTCAAAAACTTGGCAACTCCAAATCTCAACCAGCAAATGCTCTGTCTTACACATTGGAAAAAAGAATCAGACCACTAAATACAAGCTCGATGGACATTACCTTGTTGATAACCCTCGCCCCGTTAAAGACCTTGGAGTTTTTATATCAAATGAGCTAAGTACCAAAGCCCACTGCAACTACATCGCAAAAAAGGCTTTAAGAGTTGTAAACTTAATCTTGTGTAGTTTCTTCTCCAAAAACACTACACTACTAACCAGAACATATAAAACATCTACTAGACCAATTCTTGAATACAGCTCGCCTGTCTGGAACCCACACCTCATTTCCGACATAAATACAATTGAGAGTGTCCAGAAATATTTTACAAGAAGAGTTGTCCACTCCTCTGATTACAACAAAATACCTTATGCCACCAGACTTGAAATCCTGGGTTTAGAAAATTTAGAACTACGCCGCCTTCGACATGACCTGAGTTTAACTCATAGAATCATCTGTTACAATGTCCTTCCTGTTGAAGACTACTTCAGCTTCAATCGCAACAATATACAAGCACACAATAGATTTAAGCTTAATGTGAACCATTCCAATCTTGATTGCAGAAAATATGACTTCAGTAACAGAGTTGTTAATGCCTGAAATGCACTACCTGACTCTGTAGTCTCTTCCCAAAATCCCCAAAGCTTTAACCAAAGACTATCTACTATTGACCTCACCCCATTCCTAAGAGGTCTGTAAGGGGCGTGCATAAGAGCACCAGCATGCCTACCATTCCTGTCCTAATGTTCCCTTTGATGGTATCCAATTCATATAGTTATTTCATGCTTATGCTTATATATATGCTTATATATCGTATACTTATTTCATGCTTATGCTTATATATACTGTTGTGACAAATAAATAAACAAACAAACAAATAAAATAAAATAAAATAAAATAAAAAAATAAAGCATGCCTTCTCTGTAGCATCACTTGCTCTCTGGATGCTGGATTCTGGATTCAAATGGCCCGTATCCTATTTCTTTTCCAAAGGGCCCTAAAGAACTGGCTCTTTCTCCAGGCCTTTGGTAAGTGTGATTGAAACTCCCTTTTCTTCTTTTTCTTTATTCCCATCTATATTTGTTATTTCAGCTAATTTTGCTCTTTTCTGGTTTGTTTTATGTTTTAACAATTTGTGGGAGTCAAGCAGCATGTACATTTAAAAATTATTATTAATGTGGTTCCTTTGTAAACTGTATAAATATAGTATTGTATAAATTGTTTTTATATTAAAACTAGTATAATTTCATATACCAGTATAAATTGTTTAATACTAAAAATAGCTAAAACTGACTGACTGACTAAATATTAATACAATTACTTCAACTACAATTTTAACTTTTAGCTTAACTCTTACTCATAGCTCTACCAGTCAACCTGCTTGCCTGGGACTCCCACATCTTCCTACTTAATGACCTGCACAGTCCTGGGGTTAAAATGGTATCCCACTGTATCTACAACTCTATTGTATCACATCCAATTTCAGCTATGTCTTCCATAGGGGTGTCACACAGTGAAGTTTAAAAGACCTAAGTATTTTATTTATTTGTTTGTTTTAGAAATTTGTAAGGTGTCCAACCCTATAATTGCTCTGAGAAGCATAGAGCAAACACAATCACAGTGTATATGGTAGAAGGCTGGGAGGAAAAACAATAAAAGTATAATAAAGGTCAAATTCACTGTCATCCTTTTGGCTTTCCAAAAGCCTTGAAGCATATGTCAACTAGCTTGGAACTCTCATGAGATTGTGGCAGAGATGGCTAATGGAGAACACCCATCTCCTCTCTGTGCACACTTTGTGCACTCCCTCTCCACCCTGTTTAGTTTTAATTGAATTTTTAAATGTAAGATATTTATCATTTTAATGTTTTGTTCTGCATTTTGTTCAATATCTATATACCATGTAGGGTTGCTTCTGGCAAGATGAACAAGAAGATAGATAGATAGACAGACAGGAAGACATGGAGAGGGAGGGAGGGAGGGAGGCAGAGACAGAGATCTTATGGTATCTTGGAATATGGTCCCATCACAATTATATTGCAATTTTAATTAATCATGCACCTCAAGTAGTTTCATTCTTTCAAACATGGAGAGATCAATAATCAAAGACTCTCTATGGATTTTTTTTCTTTTTTAGGGGAGGTTCTTGCATAGAAGTCCTAGGTATGAACTACTAAGAATAATATACAATGCAGCCTCTAAACATTGGCATTGGAAATTTGATTTATGAACCGAACAATCAACTGTACTTTTGTTGTGTTGTGTTAATTAATAATATTAGCGTATTTAGGAAGTTCAGTAAATACATGTCATTCTTTTTTGCTTTCAGGTCTGAGTGTAATTAACATCTATAAGCTTTCAAAATATATAAAAATTCTTCCATTTCTTATATCATATTTTGCATAATTATTATATAGTCTGGTGAAGTTTACTCATTCTGTGTTGTACTTTACGTATTCAATGAGGTATTTTGTGAAAAATAGTGACACATTTGTAAGTTTCTCCATGTATATGGACTTTTTGATCCAAACCAACATGAGAGAGAGAGAGGGAGAAAGGACGAGAAACAGTGCCCTATTTCATTTGTCAAAAATAACAGTACTGAGCCAAAGCAAAGCTCTTCCAATGTGTTACAGAAATTACTACAACTCCTGGATCACTGAGTATTAATAGTTTTCATGAAGCAATAAAATGTAATTAATACATTTTATTAATACAATAGAACAAAATGGTAGATAAATGAAATTGAATCATAATATGGATATAAAGGTTTTACGCCTCCAGGAAGATCTGAATTCTGACATGATCTATTTAACAGGGATTTGGTAAGCTGCAGTTATATCAAAATTACCCTTTTTTCTCTCCTATATAAGCTTTTGTTTTTTAGTAAAATATATTCTTATATAATTACAGCCATAATTTATTATCAATCTCTTCAGAAAAAATTACCTTGAACAGATTTGACATAAAGACTGAAGAGAAACCGCAGGCATATAGCTTAAGGCAGCATTGTACCGTAGCAAAAGGAATGTCAATACTTCAAATCTATAAAACAAGAATTATGGTTAATTCAAGAGTATCATTAATCACGCAAACAAAACATTTCCTCTTCATTAGTCATATCAACAATAGATATAAGCCATGTTTTTAAAAAAACTGTATTTGTTAAATATTAATTTATGAGAAAAGGATAATTTGTGTCAGGAAATTGTTATTTGCCTAACTAGTTGGCCAGGCAATATATAAACTAACTATGTATGTTTGTAGAAAAGCATGATATTGCTTTAAGGCTGTGCTGCATCATGCAAGCTTCCTAATTGGCTGAGCTCTGTAGCCAATGTATAAAAGGAAAACTAAATTATGGCTTGTGGGGAATCTACAGGGATGCTACAGCATTGTTACCTGATGATATGCTGCAACTGTATATTTGAGCTTTATGATCGTTGCTTGATCATGGCTAGTTACTGATTCCTCAATATTTACTGACTGTATTGAACTGTTTTTTGCCAAACTGAAAGAAGACCTTGTTTGCTGTGCAAGTCTATGTTTGGTAAGAAGACTTGATATTTGTAACATCCCTGACTGGCTTTATATGTGTATGACCTGGATTGTTTTTGGATTATGACTCTGCCTTTTCCCTAAAAGTAAAGAATATCAAACCCCAGTTCGTCTGTGTAGTGACTGTTATTGTCTATGGCCAGTCTCAGTCATTTTCATGCGTAGGGTACTCTGCTCAATGGTCCACAAACCTTGATTGTGAACCCAGATTACCCTTAACAATTTGGAAATGCCCAGATTACTTCTTTAATCACTATAGTTGAAAGCAACATTGTTCATTTTACCTGTTTTGTGCTGTCAACATTTCTCTTTGCATATGAGGTCCACTATATACAACCCTGGATAAGCCGTGTTGAGATAAAGCACCCTCAGTAAGAGCCATTGAACCAATACTGGAAGGCTAAACAAAATAGTTTTTTTTCAATATATCACTTAACATGGCATTAGAAATTTTTTTAAAAAAAATCAAAAATAAAAAGAAAGCAAAAAGCAGTTTATCATCAATGACTTTAGGCAAGTCACCCCAATTCACTTCACACAGTTGTGGGAAAAATGGGAAGAGGAAGGAGTATTATGTTGCCACACTGAGGTATTTATTAAAACAATAAAGGCAGGAATAAATAAATAATCAATCAATGCCATGGATAGTATATAGCCCACTGAAATTGCATTAATTGAAACTTCTTAGCATTTTGGTGCAATTAAATTGGTGTGCATTGCCATTTTGGATAGTACCCATTCAATTATTCATTTTGGTGAAAGTGTTTCAAGTAAATTTTTATTATATCTTTGTTTACTATCCCAAGAAAGTAAATTTTCATTATATCTATGTTTATAGATTTCCAAAAAACTGCTGCATATCTTAATTTCAACTGATCATATTTCAAAGCATAAAAATATCAGTGAGGAAAATATAGCCTTCAAATAGCCTTCAAATACCTGCAGTTGTTCTCTAAAAATATTTTATTCAAATTTGTTTTGCCTTTTTTCCTATATTAAATATTACCTAATTGAATATATTTGCCCATACAGTACAAATATTTTCTTGGGAAGTAATGTGGATATAATTTTTTTAAATCTTGGTAAATAATAAATTATCAATGTATATTTAATTTCAGTGAATACAATGATATAAAAAGTCTATACATCACTGTTAAAATGCCTGGTTTTTTGAGATGTAAAAAAATCAGATCACGATAAATCATTGAGGATTTTTCCTGTCTTTAATATACAGTGCATTCAGAAAGTATTCAGATCCCCTTCACTTTTGTCAATTTTGTTATGCTGCAGCCTGAAATTCTACAGTTGTTGAAATTCATTTTTTCTCATTAATCTATACTCAGTATTCCATAATGACAAAGTGAAAATAGAATTTTAGAAATGTCTGTAAATTTATTAAAAACAAAAAACTGAAATATCACATTGGCATAATTATTCAGACCCTTTGCAACAAAACTTGAAATTTAGTTCAGTTCATTTCTTTAGTTCAAGAAATTTAGTTGTGGTGGCTGTGGGGGTGTTTTTCAGCAGCAGGGACTGCGAGACTGATTAGGGTTGAGGGAAAACTGAATGGAGCAAAGTACAGGGATATCCTCAATGAAACCTGTTCCAGAGCTCAGCACCTCAGACTGGACCAGAGTGAGGAAGGCACGTTTTTTGTTCTTCCCAGGCTCCTAGACCCTTTCTAGGAGTTTGGGGAGGTCGAAAATGGCCTTCCCCACTCTCCCAAAGGCTCTCTGGAGGCCAGAAATGGCCCATTTGCCAACTTCCAGTCTCACCAGAAGTCAGCAAACGGGCCGTTTCTGGTCTCCAGAGGGCCTCCAGGAGGGTGAAGAAGGCCGTTTTCGCCCTCCCCAAACTCCTACGAACTCTGGAGCCTGGGAAGAACAAAAAACGTATCTTCCTCACTCCCCCTAGGCCCTCCGGAGGCAGGAAAGGTCTGTTTCTCTACTTCCAGTGGGCCCAGAAGGCCTGAAAAGGAGCTGAGCTCGTGAACTAACCAATATGGCTCCGTGTGCCACCTGTGGCACGCGTGCCATATGTTCACCATCACGGTCCAAGAGTGGCCCAGCCATAGCCTTGACTTGAATCTTATTGAATATCTCTGGAGGGACCTGAAAGTGGCTGTCCATCAACGGTCACCATCTAACCTCACTGAGCTTGAGAGGATTTGCAAGGAATGGCAGAAAATCCCCTAATTCAGGTGTGCAAAACTTGTTGCGTCATATCCAGAAAGATTTGTGGCTGTAATTGCTGTCAAAGGTGCTTCAACAAAGTACTGAGTGAAGAGCCTGAATACCCTAAAGGGTCTAATGCCAATGTGATATTTCAGTTTTTTATTTTTAATAAACTTACAGACATTTCTAAAATTCTGTTTCACTTTGTCATTATGGGCTACTGAGTGTAAATTAATGAGAAAAAATGAATTTCAACAACTGTAGAATCAGGCTGCAGAATAACAAAATTGACAAAAGTGGTTTGAATACTTTCTGAATGCATTGTAACATGCAAGCAGTAGAATTCCATTGAAAAGCAAACTGAAAAGTTTTAGAGAAGAAAATAACAAAAACCTATAACTTGCAATATCGCCACGGTCACATGATCATCATTCAGATGCTTGGCAACTGGCATGTATTTACAATGGTTGTAGCATCCTGAGATCACATGATTGCCATTTCTGACCTCCACAGAGCTTCAAACAAGAAAGTCAATGTGGGAAGCTGGATTCACTTAGGAACCATAGCAAAAGAGATCATAAAATCAGGCACAGTCACATGATGATTCACTGAGCAACTGAATTGTTTAGCAGCAGAAGTTCCAGAACCTAGCCCCAGAAAGAATTTGCCTCCCTACCCAACTAGAAATGGAAATTATAGTGTAAGTCCCCACATTTTAAAATGACCTATGTCATATGGCCAACCTAGTTTTGGTTCTTTCCTGAAAATGTAAATGCAGCCAAAGAATGCCCACTATTAATTTAGATGTCAAAAGCTTAGATTATATTGTTTTAAGGGAGATTAGAACAAAGCTATAAACATCAAATAAAACAAGAATACTTTTAAAACTTACTTCATGATATACTGAAGGCTTAGATAAAGATGGAATTGTAAAGCTTAGGATCCTACTGTTTCCTTGTTTGTCAACTATTTCCTGTGAGGAAAATAATCAAGTTATTTATATGTGTTTCATAAACACATCATATGTTTCATTCATAAAGCACATCAACAAACATAAAGCAGAACATAAGCTCCCAAATCATGCCATAATATTTATTATTATAAGCAAAGATGGAAATTTATACATTATGTCTATAATTACATATATAATTTATATGTAGCAAAATCTAAATTTGTTTTATTTATTTAATCACAATTATGTAATGCCCATCTTGTTCACAGAGTAATTGTGAAATCTTAATTTTTTACTTCCAGGGCATTTAACTACCATGCACCCTTTGAGTCATAGTATTTTATTACTTTGAAAGAAATTGTTAAAAACAATAGCACGGCAATCTTGTGTGAAATAATATGAAAGTGAGAGTAGCCGCAATATATGTTTTCACTTCTTTATTTATAAAAAGAATATTAAAATGCTACAAGATATATCACTTAAAATTAGGGTTTATTACTTTAAAATGTTTTTGAAAGCAGTATATCTAGTTCTGTAAGATCACTGCAGAGACCATTCACATATTTAAAAGAGTATTTAAATGCATTAGATTATATTCTAATAAAATGTTCTTTAGGGGTTTTTTTAGTGGTATTATTGATTTTGCTCTGCCTATTTAGCACTTATTAATTAAACTCACTGCTCCAGGAACTTATTGTTTTCTGCCTAGCATTTAATGCAATTGTCTCTTGAACCTTTAGACTTTATGAGAACTTGTTTTCTTTTCGAGATATATATTTACTACACAGAGAATAACTTCATACATTTGATAAAATAGCTTCTGGCCCAAGAAAGCATATAGTCCAATGAAAGTTTCAAGATAGCTTTTACATTAATAGTAAGATGCTGCTCTAAATGCAACTAAAAGTTTTGAAAAGAGAAGTTAAATTTCCTTATTTTTATAGAATCAAAACATTACACATTGAAATTTTATATATGCCTGCAGCAATGGTATACTCAAATATTACTGGTAAAAAATTGAATACCTTTAACACTGCTCTCACAGATGTTTTCAGGACATTAACATAGACACCATCATATACAATAAGCAAAAAGTAATTATACTAATATATATATAAATTATACTGTTATCATTAGTAGTAGTATAATACTTTTTGTTTATCAACATAAGCCTGCTAACAAAGTACAGCGATAAAATTAATTACCAGCAAAGAGGCTCTGTCTCCTCCCACTTTGAAAATGAAATGAAATGAATTTATACCATATACTTCAGCAAATGAAAATGTCAGAAGATATAATGGTATGAATCCATTCTTCCACATTCTTATCTATTAGTAGAAATCACTTATCATTTATATATACCCATCTGCATTCATACCCACTTTGTCACATTGAAGAAAAAGACATATTCTATATACTTGAGAGTCCTCTATTTCTGAAGCAAGCAAAAAAAAGTATATGCATCCTATTAAAGTACTGTGCCCATAAATATCTAATTTTCCTTTTGTGTCTTTTTTTCACACAACCAAAATATTGATAATTGAGAAAGAAAGTCTGTAAAATTTAAAAAAGGCAAAAAACCTATGACTAGACTCATTCATTCCAGAATGTAGCACATTTTCTTATACAAACATTATCATGGACTCTGGACTAAGTTTACATCTCATAAGCATATTCAACAACTTCACATGTGAACCATCCCACCATAAGAAAATCTTATGGGTAATGATGTAAAGAAAGAATGGTTAATAATCACATTTTTGATACCATCCATTTCAAGCTAGTTCCTTCATCCAACTAATATTAGAATTAAAAAGAGCAATTACCATCATAGAGAACACTATTCAGGATATGTTCCTCTTCCAGATGTTTAATATTCGTCATAAAAAGTAGTCACTTATATCAATATCAACATGAATAAAAATTGCTGTGGTTAAAGAAACCCAATGTATCAAGCAACAAAATGTAATGACATCTATAGCCTTTTTGGGAGATTTAGTAACATATAAATTGTTGAATGAATGAATTCTAAATTTCTAGATACAAACCAAATTGTAAACTCCTAGTAAAAGTGCTTCTATACAGCCACTGCTTTGTAGGTCTTTACTAGAAGAAACAGCAAGATAGCACCATATCAATTCTGGAAGAAACTGAAGTGTGAACTGCAGAAGAAGTTCCTCACCACTGCGATAAAATTCAAATAACTGGTGACAGACTGGTTCCAGCAACTGAAAGGAAAAACAAACATTAAATATTTGGCAATGTTTAAATATGTTACTGTAAGATGCATTTTCTCACTATTTTAAAAGATTCCATTTGTTAAGTATTATATTGGTTCCCAGTATTTGTTTATCTTATTTAACAGATGTAAACTTTGCATAGAAGATAGCAGGAACCCTTATTAATGTGTGCCTTTCACTAGGAACTAATGAAGAGATGGAACTAAATCCTCGTTGTTTAAAATTGTAATAAGTATCACCCTTCCTGAAGATTTTACTTTTTTTGAAACAATGCACATTATAGTTATATTCAACTTCACAACAGCTCAAGAAAAAAAACATAATTTAAAAATTATTTCTAATTTTCATGTCTGTATAGAACAATACCAACAAAATATTTAAGATCTAAAAAGAATATTTTGAGGAGCGAAACAGAATTTTATATTCTATTTTTTACTTCTCGTCATGACACATGCAATTTATTCAATGTTCAAACCAATTCCAATAAATTAATTAATATCTACATACCTCATTTTGTAGATCTTGAATAACTTTATATAGAGATGAAACCAAGGAAATCTTGTCTTTCAAATTTTTAGCATAACTTGCTATAGATGTTTCTGGTACTGTCTAACAAAACATTTAAGATATACAGTTTAAGAGCTCATCTAATATATATCATTCTAATTTTTTAAAAAATCTGTTAAATTATATATACTTCTATATCAAACACTGATCATTCAAAAATCTTACAAGCATTGGCAAGATGGCAATGGCCCTCTTCTATTATCACTCTTGGACAATAGATTAGTATTAATTCTAAAATTTTATATTGTTTTTTTTTGTTTACATTTATATCCCGCCCTTCTCTGAAGACTCAGGGCGGCTTACAGTGTATAAGGTAATAGTCTCATTCTATTTGTATATTTTTTACAAAGTCAACTTAGTCAACTTATTGCCCCCCCAACAATCTGGGTCCTCATTTTACCTACCTTATAAAGGATGGAAGGCTGAGTCAACCTTGGGCCGGGCTTGAACCTGCAGTAATTGCAGGCTACTGTGTTCTAATAACAGGCTTCTTAACAGCCTGAGCTATTCCGGCCCATACAATAGAGATATTGTAATCTCTAAGAAAAAATAATATTTTTCACTTCTTTAGTTTCAAATTTTCTTATAATTCAAGAACCATGGATTACCTTGAATTCTGATAACCATTCTTCTACGATCCCTGTATCCGCATCCAACATATTTCAATGTATTCTTAATTCTCAACCTTAAATTGTGGGGCATAAGAAGTAAGTGTTAATTTTCTAATATGTTTTTCCTACAAACTGGGACTACCCCTGCAAGATTTCACACTGATACAATATTATCAATATCAATATTATCATTTCATTTATCAACACAAACTTGCTAACAAAGTACAGAGATAAAATTTAAAAAGGCTCTGTCTCCTACCACTGTGAAAATGAAATCTACTGAATTTATACCATATACTACTGGGAATGAAAATGTCAGAGGATATAATGTTATAAATCCGTTCTTCCTCATTCATATCTATTAGTAGAAATCATTTATCCATTTTCATCCAACATATTTCAATGTATTCTAAATCTTAAACCTTAAATTATAGGCATAAGAAGTGTCAATTTTCTAATATGTTTTTCCTACAAACTGGGACCACCCCTGCAAGATTTCACTTTTAAAAAAAATATTTTTTAATACAAAATTGCACTTGCCCTTTGCATGGATGTAGAAAAGAAAGGAGAACCAGAACAGAAACTGAACTTATAAGGTTCCCTTTCAAGTCAATAACAAATAAGAGAGGGGCTCTAAAGGCCATAACCAAGATTTAGACATTGTAGCCACTGGAACTGAACTGTAGCTGTATAGTATTACAATAAAAGCATCCATTTTGCTCCCATATTATATACTTGTTATGAATGCAACTTCTTTCTCATCTTAGATGCTACAGTATCATATAGCAAAGTTGGACACACAACTAACGACTAGTGTTTCCTAAGTCTGAGCCAATTTTCTAACAGTTCTATGCATGGAAAGGTAACAATATATATTTACAAACACAATATCTCCTTATATTAAAATAGCAAAATATTAATGTTAATTAGTAATTACAAATGTTAATAATCTAAATGTTAAGCAATGTATTATATAATTACAAATAATCAAGTATTCATTACTTAAAAAAGGAAAATAAGAACTTTTGCTAACAATCCTGTATCTATTTTTTTTCTATGCACAAGTCAGTATGTTAAACGGATCGTAGGCTGCATTTAAATGCATCTACAACACAGATGGGTTCCTACTGGTTCGGCCCGGTTCTACCAAATAGGTAGTAACTTTAGGGACTAGTTCTCTGAACCGGTAGTAATGGCAGCCTGGCTACACCCCCAAACTGATCCCCCGGTTGCTGCTCGCTTGCCCACCCAACGCATCCGTCAGACAGTAAGCTGACCAGAGCTGGGAAGCAGCTGGCTGGCAAAGAAGCCTCTCAGCCGCCAGGCCTCAGGGTGCCAAAAAGTCAATCAGCCGGTGAGAAGAAAGCTGCGCATGTACGAAGATGGCGGCAGTGACCGGAGATCTTTCGGTGCCCTGCGCCAGCGGCTGGGTGGAAAAGAAGCCTCTTGATTTCAAAGTTCATCAGCAGGCTTGGTCCCTTCACAGGGTCGCTTTTCTCCAGGCCCGAGAAAGATCAAAAGGCATGGAGCAGCCTTTAAGGACAAAGTCGGCATAGCCACCTAGGCAAGGTAAAAGAAAATGAACCACTGAAGGAAGGAGCCCCCCAAAGCTGCCGGTATTGCAGCCACCTCCCCCCTCCCCGCAGCTTGGAGTTCCAAGTGGAATTGGTCCTCAGCTGTTGCAAAGAAGTAGCAGCTCTGGGTGCGCCACGCCCGCTTTGTTCTCTTTGAGAGCAGCTTTGCAAACTGCTTGCAAGAAAACGAATCAGGAGTGGTGCACCCAGAGCTGCTGCTTCTTCTCAACAGCCGAGGACAGAAGAGTTCACTCAGGAGCAACACTGGTGAGGAGGGCGGCTGGGTCGGAGGGAGATGTAGCCCAAGCTCTGTGGGATGGGTAAACAAGTGTGGGGAGGCGAAGGGGAGCGGACCTGGTTCCTTGCATGTTGCACCCCCCTCTCAGCCTTCACCTGCACCTCCATGCTACCAGCATCTCCCGAAGCCGCCGCCATTGGAACCGCGACAGGGACTGGGGCAGCCCAGTAAGCTGGGTGCCCAAAAATGGCACAGAGGCTCCCTGCAGTTCCTCAGCTCATCTGGGCTGCAGCTGAGCCCACTGCCCTAAGCCAGCGGATGGAGGCATCCCTCCTCAGCAAGAACTTTCCGGATTTGACTTAGAGGAAAGTGCAGCTCATGGCTGCTACATTTTGCTGTGCTGAACTAGCGAAGAGGAACAAACAGCCAGCGGAAAGCACACAGAGCTGCTCCAGTCCACATGTTCTCCAGGTCAGCGGCTGTTTCTCTCCTTTGTTGCTCTTTATGGGAAAACGTTTGGCGCAGCACAGCGAAATGTAACAGCCATGAGCTGCATTTTCCTCCAAATCTCATCCGAAAAGCTCTGTGCAGAGAAAAGCACCTGTTTCCCTTTGCTGCCCACAGCGCTTGGGGGGTGCAACACAGAGGAGGTTCCCTGGCTCGTCTGGGCTGCAGCTGAGTCTGCTGCCCAGTGAGGGGGTGGCTGGGAGCATGCTAACCTTGCCCTCTCTGAGTGCTGAACTCTGCCGTTGCCATTGCCCCTAGCCTGCCCAGTTCACCCCCAGCTGTCTCCACGCTCATATAGGCTAGCATGACCGTGGCTCTCCAAGAGCTCAGCAACAATGCCAAAAAATTTTCTGGTCAGCCAGTGGGAAGGAAGCTGCTTCGTGCTTTTCCTTCGTTGTCCTTCCCAGCCGAAAAGCCGTGGCTGGCAGGCTGCAGAAACAGGGTGACCCTCTTGACTGGTGGCCTGGGCACGTCCTCAGTGAAGCTGCCCCCGAGGTCCAGAGGGAAACCTTTCTTCTGCATGCTCATCTCGCTGACGGGATCTGGCCAGTCCAGCTCAGCACGCCAGCAGAAATGGGGTGCTCCGGCTGCAATCATGGAGAAGGCCTGTCAGAGGTGAGGGGCGCTTTTCAGCCAGGAAGGGCAAAAGTGCCATCCCACTGCGCCCTGACCTGGATATGGGGCCGGAGCATCACATTTTTTCTCCACATTTGTAAGTATTAAATTAAATAAAACGAGGAATGCTGGCTTAATCTAAAATAGCCAAGAATCAGGAGAAATCTGGCAGCCTCTTGTCAGACTAACAAATTTTATTAAAAGTATATGTTTACAGTTTATGAAGCCTCATACCTTTTAATAAAATTTGTTAATCTGACAAAGTGCTGTCATATTGGATAAATATGAGGAGGAAAGAATTTATTTATTTATTTATTTATTTATTCGTATTTCTATACCGCCCTATCTCCCTAAGGACTCAGGGCGGTGTACAGCCATATAAAAACACACAAATGTACAGAATAAAAACATTCAACTAAAAAACTTATTATAAAGGCCAAATATTTAAAATAAGATATAAATAATAAAACCCAATTTAAAACCCAAGCTAAAATTTAATCATTTAAAAATTTAAAACCCTAGTCCAGTCCTGCGCAAATGAATAGATGTGTCTTAAGCTCACGGCGGAAGGTCCGAAGGTCAGGAAGTTGACGAAGTCCTGGGGGAAGCTCGTTCCAGAGGGTGGGAGCCCCCACAGAAAAGGCCCTTCCCCTGGGTGTTGCCAGTCGGCACTGCCTAGCCGACGGCACCCTGAGGAGTCCCTCTCTGTGAGAGCGCACGGGTCGGTGGGAGGCATTCGGTGGCAGCAGACGGTCCCGTAAGTAACCCGGCACTATGCCATGGAGCGCTTTGAAGATCATTACCAAAACCTTGAAGCGCACCCGGAAAACCACAGGCAGCCAGTGCAGTCTGCGCAGGAGAGGTGTTACATGGGAGTCACAGGGGGCTCCCTCTATCACCCGCGCAGCTGCATTCTGAACTACCTGGAGTCTCCGGGTGCTCCTCAAGGGAAGCCCCATGTAGAGAGCATTGCAGTAGTCCAGGCGAGATGTCACGAGAGCATGAGTGACCGTGCACAAGGCATCCCGGTCTAGAAAGGGGCGCAACTGGCGCACCAGGCGAACCTGGTGGAAGGCTCTCCTGGAGACAGCCGTCAAATGGTCTTCAAAAGACAGCCGTCCATCCAGGAGAACACCCAGATTGCGCACTGTTGGGGCCAATGACTCGCCCCCAACAGTCAGCCGCGGCTGCAGCTGACTGTACCGGGATGCCGGCATCCACAGCCACTCCGTCTTGGAGGGATTGAGCTTGAGCCTGTTTCTCCCCATCCAGACCCGTACGGCCTCCAGACACCGGGACAACACCTCGATAGCTTCATTGGGGTGGTCCGGTGTGGAAAAGTACAGCTGAGTGTCGTCAGCGTACAGTTGGTACCTCACACCGAAACCACTGATGATCTCACCCAGCGGCTTCATATAGATGTTGAACAAGAGGGGCGAGAGAATCGACCCCTGAGGCACCCCACAAGTGAGGCGTCTCGGGGCCGACCTCTGTCCCCCCATCAACACCGTCTGCAACCGATCGGAGAGATAGGAGGAGAACCACCGATAAACGGTGCCTCCCACTCCCAATCCCTCCAACCGGTGCAGCAGGATACCATGGTCGATTGTATCAAAAGCCGCTGAGAGGTCTAATAGGACCAAGGCAGAGGAATAACCCCTGTCCCTGGCCCTCCAGAGATCATCCACCAACGCGACCAAAGCTGTCTCAGTGCTGTAACCGGGCCGGAAGCCGGACTGGAATGGGTCTAGATAGACGGTTTCCTCCAGGTACCGGGGCAGCTGACATGCCACCACACTCTCTACAACCTTCGCCGCGAAGCGAAGGTTGGAGACCGGACGATAATTACCTAACACAGCTGGGTCCAGGAAAGGCCTCTTGAGGAGAGGCCTCACCACCGCCTCTTAAATTGACAATAGCAGAGTAAATTGACAATAAATTAACAATAAATTGACAATAGCAGAGTAAACCCAGTCATATTCAGAATGAGGAAAGCAGTATACCCAAGAATGAGATCATACATGTAGTCCTCAACTTATGAAAATTATGATCATTAAGCAAAGCAACTACAGTTTAATGACCACAGTCCTTTCCCAGCTGCAGGAAGACCTGCACTGTAGCACCTCCATAGCTAAGGCCTCTCAGGGCCTCCATGACCTTCTGAGGCACTATTTCTTACCTTGCTGGGTCCTACACTTTTGGGCTTCCTTCTTCTCCAGTAAGTCTTGCTCCGTTTACCTTTTCCAAAAATTATATTTCCAAGGAGAAGCAGTCAATTTGCCACATGGCCTTCCCATAAAGAAGCCTCTTAATGGCATTCCAGGCATAATTTTGGGAGTGGCCACAATTCTCAGAATCAGAATTCTAAATGCTTCTTAAATGGCACCTGCGCTCGGGATTGCACCATCTGGCTTCTGTATAGGAAGGTTGTATAGCATATCAGCTACTTCTCCTTGGAAAATGAAATCTTTGGAAGAAGTAAGTGGAGCAAGATGTGATGGAGCAGGAGAGATTCAAGGGTGTGGGACACAGCCTGGTGTGGCCAAGGGACCCAGAAGGACAGGATGTGGGGAAGATAGGCAGGTGAAAACAGCTGCAGTTTCCCTATGGTCAGTTGTAAGGGCAGACAGATTGCTAAGCATCCAAATTTTATTCAGGTAACTATGGGGGGCACTGCAGTGGCTGTAACCTCGGATACAGATTGTGAATCCTTTTTTCAGGACCATCACAGTTTCAGACAATAGTGGAAACGAATGGGCTAAGTCAAAGACCGCCTGTTATAATTTTCCACAATTGTCTGCTGTTAGACAATTCATACCACTGATAGAATTATTTTCAGAATGCAGGAGAGATGAACATTTTTTCAAATATATATACAGGTTCTTGGTTAGTGAGAACAGATGTTGTTTGACCAAAACATATTAGCTTATCTCTACACTCAAACATTGAATTTGAAGTAATCAGGTCATCATATATAATCACTGTAATCCATGATTGCAGAGAAAGCTTTAAAGAGAAAACATGAGGTCTTGTGCAATAGTCCATTCATAAAATAAGTTACTGAAAAATCCACTTCAAAATAACATTAAAATATCAAAATGTCATTAAACATCATAAGAATTACCAAATCATGGGAGAGTTATGCAGTTAAGTTTCAGAAATTTGTAAAAAAAACATTTTTAATAAGTTCATAAATGAAGGTCAAGTTTTATGAACACTAAAAGGCATCTGCTATATGTTGATAGATGTAGGCATAGAGCTTAACAGGTTTGTAGGTCTCTTTTTTCTATTTCTATCAATAGGACGCCAGTTAATCATGAGGAAGAATAACATGTTATTTCCACAAATCCAGGGTACGTTATCCTGAGCTGACAAGACCGTACAGAAACCAAGAGTTTTTTTCCCTGGAGTGTATTTATAACTACAGAGAACAAGTGACTCATTTAAGAACATTTAATAGTGTAGTCTTTAGAATGCCTTTTCTATTAAGTAACTATTTGATGGAAATTGAAACAATTTAAATTTCCTGAGTATTTCTTTAGAATGTTATTGAATGTTCACTAGTGTCTCTTTCTTGAGGCAAAGGCACAAGTTAAACAGTACAAAGTAATTCTGAAAACTATAGTGCATTTTTTTTCCATCAAGAGAAACAGGCAAGAAAAAATATATTATCAAAATACCATATGTTTGTTTTATGAATTATCCAAATAAGAACTAAAAGCAAAGCTTAAGGTTTTAAAATTTAAGTTAAGTGTAAGAGAACATCTGCCTGATCTTGATGAATATAAATCACTGCAGTAGTGGGTTTCAATTTCGTTTGCTACCAGTTTGCTTGTGGGTGGGTGCGCGCACACACAATACTTCTGCGCATACGCAGAGATGTCCACCACCACTACCGGTTCACCCGAACTGGGGCGAACCAATAGCAATCCACTACTGAATCACTGGGACCTGATGGATTATATCCCAGAGTTCTGAAGGAGCTGGCAGATGTTATCTCAGAACCATTGTACCATATCTTTAAAAAATCCTGCAGCACTGGGGAACTATCAGAGGATTGAAAAAGAGCTGATGTGGTTCCCATCTTCAAAAAAAAGGAGAAAAAACAGACCAATCAGCCTGACATCAATACCTGGGAACATGTTAGAAAATAACAACAACAATAATAATAAACCACAGATCTATGACCATCTAGAAACAAATAAAGTTAAATCTAGTAGCCAGCCTGTTAAAAACAGATCATTTCAAACCAATCTAAGTGACTAAATTAGTAGACCAGCAACACAGTACAGTTAGACTGCAGCAAGGCATTCGACAAAGTAAACCGCAAGCTACTTCTTAGTAAACTAGAAAATTGTGGGACAGACAGCATCACCACTAGATGGATTTGTAATTGACTGACAAACCATACTCAATGAGCTAAATGGAGCTAAATGGAGAGAAGGCAGTGGGGTACAACAAGATTCCATCTTAAGCCCAGTACTCTTCAATATCTTCATAAATTACTTAGATGAGGGAATAGAAGGAGAACTCATCAAATTTGCAGATGACACTAAGCTGGCAAGAAGAGCCAACATCCCAGAAGACAAGCTCAGGATCCAAAAGATCTTGACAGATCTGAACAATGGGCTCTATCCAACAACAGGAAATTTAATATGGAGAAAAGCAAGGTTTTAAACCTAAGCAGGGAAAACCAAAGGTACAAGTACAGATTAGGTGAAACCTGGCTCAAAAACAATAACTATAAGAGGGAGTCCAGTGGTTGATCACTTAAACATGAACCACCAGTGTGTGGCATCAGCCAAAAAAGCTAATGTAATCCTTGATTGTATAAAAAGAGGCATAGAATCAAAATCACATGATGTACTAATACCGCTTAAATATTAATACTGCTTTATAAATCCTTAGTAAGACCACACCTGCAATAGTACATCAGTTTTGATCACCACATTACAAAAAAGATATTGAAACCCTGGAAAGAGTGCAAATAAGAACAACTAGATGATTAAAGGCCTGGAGACAAAAACATATGAAGAACAGTTGTAGGAATTGGGTATGGCTAGTCTAGAGAAAAGAAGGCCTAGGGGTGACATGATAGCAGTATTCCAGTATTTGAGCGGCTGCGACAAAGATGAGGGGTCAACTTATTTTTCAAAGCACCAAAAGACAAGAAAAGAAACAATGGATAGAAACTAATGAAGAGAGAAGCAACCTGGAATTAAGGAGAAACTTCATAAAGTGAGGACAATTAACCAGCTTGCCTTGAGAAGTTGTAGGGGCTTTATCACTGGAGGTTTTTAAGAAGAGCTGGGGCAAACAAGTATTTGCTTTTCTGAGGCAAACAAGTATTTTTATGTATTGGTAGTACATAAGTCAGACAAAACTAATCTTTCACAATTTCTCACTACAAAGGTGGCTGAGATACTATCATTTCCTAAAGGATTGAAAAATATTTTTTAAAACAATAGATAAAAATCTGTGCTACAATAACCAAGAGTTGGTGCCTGTTTGCTTCTTTTCTGCTTGTGTTCTGTACAAATTAATGAAGAGCATCTGTATGCGAAGAGCAGCCTGGGTTCCAAGGCTGCCTGGAATGGCCATTCTAAAATGTCACTCTGCCACCACTCAGAAGAGAGTTGAAACTTTGGAACTTAAGCAACCTCAAGTAGACCTGATATAATGTTTAAACCTTCTTCCATATTTACTGATTACATTATGTCTTTATTTATTTTACTAGCTTTATACACTACTTCAGTTGTTACCAATTCTTGATTTGTTGCACTTCTTATTATGAGTTGCTATGAATTTTTCATTGGGAAAACAATTGTAGACTGTGCTCTCCTTTTGTTCTGTTCCTGATTCCATGTGGAAATCGTAAAATCCTGTTTGAAGTGTGATTCATTGAGATATTTATCAATAGAGGTCTCCTGAGTTCTTCCTTGTGGAAAATACCAGTTAATACTCCAAAAAATCCTCAGCTCTTTTTCAATAGCTTGGTGAGTGTCATTCAAAATATTATTAATCACTTCATCTTGTCTTTCCATGTGGTTTTCTTGGTAAATTCAAGAATAATTTACCACTGCTTTTTCTGACGTAGTATGACAAGATGCCTTTGCTTTTGTCTTTACATCGCTACATCCTTCTGTATCACTGTTGCCTGATGTAGGTTTCTACTTGCTTTAGCTGAACAACTAGGATAAGCTTCACACCATGAATGACCATGATGAGAGTACATATTCTTGGCATACACTGCTGGCATTTTTCTCTCATTCTTTCACAAGAACAATACTCTATCATGATAAGGCAACATTAGCAGAACTTTGTCAAACTGCTCTTATTATTAGGAAGTTCTTCCTAAAATTCAATTGTATTGTTCTATATCCTAAACTTGAGGCTAACAGAAAACCAAAATATGAACTGGTTAGATTAGTAGTATTAGTATTAGTAGTATTGTGAGATTTGTATTATTTATCTCATATTAAGCTATATCACACAGTTATGTGATTGGTGGGTGGCAGCAAGCTTTCTAAGAATGCTGTGGGTACATCTGTAGCTGTTGCTCAGTTGTCTCATGTTTCTTTAGTTATTTCTGTGCTTTGAATTTTCTGATAGTAACTTTATGCTAGCATATCTGGTGTACTAGCTGCTGACAAAAAGAATCACAAAATTAATTGATAAATATATTAGTTCCTCACCTCCTAAAAATTAAAAGGTTTTTATATGAGGAACAGCTAAGGGAACTAGGTATATTTAGCCTAAAGAAAAGAAAGTTTAGGGTGACATGATAGTCTTCTTCCAATAATTGAAAGGATGTCACAGAGAAGAAGAGGTTGATTTATCCTCTAAAGCACCTGAGGTTAGGACAAGAAGCAATGGGTGGAAGCTCATCAGAGAGAGATCCAACCTGGAACTAAGGAGAAATTTCTTGATAGTGAGAACAATAAGTCAATACATCAGTTTGCCTCCCAAAGTTGTGGGTGCTCCATTCCTGGAGGTTTTTAATAAGAAATTGGACAAAGTTGTCCAGGATAGTATAAGGACTCCTGCCTCAAGGTCCCTTCCAACCCTATGATTCCATTTCTATAGCAATTTGGAAACAGCTATTTCCTATGATGATAGATATGATCCACCTCATAGATTCTTAAGGATTTTTGATTGATTCTGACACTAATAGAGAAAAAACAGCATGATGATAAAACCTCAACCACTGAAGTACAAGATTAGTATTTAGAAGGAAAGCATTCAAATCCAGATTTAGTCACAAAGTTCATGAAATACATTTAGAATAACCAGCTCAAAACAGGATAAGGGAGAAGGATGTGAAAGAATGAATGTATATATCACCAGTAGCTTTGGGAAAGAAGTTGGTATATAAACATAATTAATTACAATACACTGGGCCTAGAAATAAACCAATAGCAAAGTCACTTGGTTGGATCAGTGTAATACAATTCCAACTGCCTGTATTAGCAAATTTCTAATTTTACATTTTGGATAAATTTTCAAACATTTTTAAAAAGCAGAAGAGAAACTGCATATTCTGGAATTTTTACAGAATATCTCCAAAACAGCTGGACTAGTTATACAGTTGAATATAATATAATAACTTTGTTACTGACTTAAAAATATTGTCAGAATCCTTTTACAAAAGAAATCACCATGGCACACAATTACTAGGCAGAAAATCAGCATTATCGTGAACTCTAAATTATAAATGCTATTTCCTTATGTATACATGTCAAATGAACACATACTCTGATGCCAAGATCTATTAAACTAACTGTGTTATTTGTCACTCAGTTTTTTAATGAGTCATAAAATCTGAGGTTCTATCTAGTTGATTCATATTAATTTTACTCCACACCCTTTTGATCTAGAAAAAAAATCTTGTAGCACAAAAGAGTTAAAAATTAAAGACTATAATTCAGAATATATATTTTACCTATTATGCATATTGTAAATTCCTTTAAGAAATTTGCTAACTATCTTTAAATCATAAAACTACATGTGTGGAATATAATGTAGCCTACCTATCAAATCTAAACATTTCAAATGACAGCCTTTGCTCTACATATAAAGAAATATAACAAAAAAACAGCAAAGGCAATTTTCATTTTGCATTTAATAATGGAAAAATGATTTTAGAAATATCTTCTTGATATAGATTTTTTTTAATTCATGGTAGTGATTCATGGAAAAATAGATCAAAAAGATCAAAAGTCATAATTGCATTGTTATGATCAAATAAAAGCAGCAAGAACAGTCATGCCAAAATACTTATTAATGACAAGAATGAGAATAAAATAACTAACTAATTTGTATCTTTCAGAAACTAAATATAAGCATTATCACTGTAGAAACTATTTTCATAACATACGTTTACAATTACTCACTTTATTAATAATGAAGAATCTAAAAGATAAACCCTTTGTTGGCATTTCCAGTGTATTTCTTCTGGCAGAAGATCTAGTTGCATATAAATTAATTTGTGAACACAGATTCCCTTGAAAAAAATTAATTTTCTTTGCCTATAAAAATATCTTTATACAGTAGAAATCTATGTGCCTTTGACAAAACCCTCATCCAACATCATGTTCTGAATGTACTGATTCAATAACGGATAGGACATTATAAAACCAACTAGCTATCCAAATCCATTTTTTTCCTTCTTCATGCATTTTATGAAGTAGATTCTATTCCACAGAGGCATCTAATAATATCAAATAAAATAAGCGAATCTTATCTGAATTAAGATTCATGCATGTCTCTGGTAATTCTTTGGGCTGTAACTACTTCTCTTCTATCTATAACCAGTCCCAAGATCTGGCTAAAATCCAATGTTTACATAACTCTTACATGAGAAAATAATTAATTGACCAACCACCTATTTCTATTATTCATCATCATGGTATAAAATTGTGATCTAAGGCAAGAGAGCAATTCTATACATCCCAAGATAATGTTGCAGGATCCAATCTGGGTCAGTCACTGGGATGAGAAGTTTAGTCTTTCAAGCTTTCAGACTAATGGAATCTAACGTTCCATTAGAGAGAACTTCCCAGAGGATGGGCTCCAGCACAGTTCTGAAAGCTTGGAAGACTAAACCTCTGATCTCAATGATTGACCCAGATTGGAACCTAAAGCAAGAGTCTACACAAATTTTACATAGGTTGCATATGAAATCACTCTCATACCTATCTGCATTCAATGAGACAACACAATTACATATTGGACCATTTTCTGGTATTGCTTGCTCAAAAATTTGGATCTACAGAATTTATCGTGTCAGGATGGTTTTTCCTTAGATCCCAAATGGAAGCAAATCACAGAACAAACCTATCTGGAAGAAATAAATCATATGAATCATAGACCTATCAATTTTAGCAGCATCAAAAAAGCCAAAATCATGATAGTTTTGTGCAGATGGATGTGATACATGATTTAGGTTTAGTTTTAGTTTATATGGCTTCCTTCTAACCTCATATGAAATCATGAGTAACTACGTCTCAGAACTTCATATTTCCACATGGAACAAATATCAGAGCAATGGATTCTCTGAGCAATGGGAAAAAGGACCAGGGAAAAGGCTGTAGCAAACAAGGAAGGACATAACTCAAGGTTATCAGCAACATATAATTACATAACACAGAGATCAATTTTTCTCCCATACCATCTCGCTGTTGTGTTCATTCTTCCCAGTTTTCCCTTAACTGCTTCCAATGCAATCATCTTTGAGCACAATAATAGTTAGAAGTGCTCCTGTTCTTATTCATTAGGTCTTGCATGATGACAGAATAGTTGCTCTTTTAAAATAACTGTCTTTAAAAAGATGGAACTTATCTTAAACATAAAATTGTATCTCCAAAGCTAACAGTCTATTTCCATTGAGTGTTTTGATGTTTAGAACTCTATAGGCTGTTTATATCTTTCAGCAGGAGGCAGCACCTCTTTAACTTTGGCTCAGGAGAAAAGTAGAAACATGCAGATCTGCTTAATATTGGAAAGGGAGACTTCAAGGGCATGATCCTAGAATGGTTAACTGGTCTGGAAAATGACAGTGTAACACATCAGTAATGATGTGATGTATAATTAGCGTCATTGCTCTATAAGGATCCCATGCAAAAATCATGTCGATTAATTAGATTTGGTACAGGTAGTCCTCAATTTACAACAGTTCATTTAGTGGCTGTTCAAAGATACAGAAGCACTAAAAAAGGTGATTTACAACCATTTTTCACACTTACAATCTTTGTAGCATCCTTATGATCAAGAGATCAAAATTCAGATGCTTGGCAACTGGTTCATATTTATGACCAATACTGTATTCCAATGTCATGTGATCATGTTTTGCAACCTTTCACAAGCAAAATCAATGGGGAAGACAGAGTCACTTGGTACTAAATTATCAACTGCAATGATTCACTTAACATCTGTGGCAACAACGGTCATAAAATGGGATTATTATTATTATTATTATTATTATTATTATTATTATTATTATTATTATTATTATTATTTAATTTCTATACCGCCCTTCTCCTGAAGGACTCAGGGCAGTTTACAGCCAGATAAAAACCCAATATACATATAACCCAAAAATTTAAAAACCTGTTAAAAAACTGATTCAATTTGGTCGAAATAAGACTTTAAAACAATAATAAAACTATAATAAACCCCTATTAAAATTACTATTACTTTAAGCCAGCCCTGCACGGCTAAACAAAAATGTCTTCAACTCATGACGGAAGGTCCGGAGGTCAGGGAATTGTCTTAACCCTGGAGGCAGCTCATTCCAGAGGGCAAGTGCCCCCACAGAGAAGGCCCTCCCCCTGGGGGTCGCCAGTCGACATTGTTTGACTGAAGGCACCCTGAGGAGGCCCTCCCTATGGGAGTGCACAGGTCGATGGGAGGCTATTGGTGGCAGTAGGCGGTCCCGTAAATAACCCGGTCCTATGCCATGGAGCGCTTTAAAGGTGGTAACCAACAACTTGAATTGCACCCGGAAGACCACAGGAAGCCAGTACAGCCTGCGCAGGAGAGGTGTTATATGGGAGCCTCAGAGTCGCTCCCTCTATTACCCGCGCAGCCGCGTTCTGGACCAACTGGAGCCTCCGGGTGCTCTTCAAGGGAAGCCCCATGTAGAGAGCATTACAGTAGTCCAGGCGGGAAGTGACGAGGGCATAAGTGACCGTGCATAAGGATAAAACTCATTTAACAAATGTCTCACTTAACAGAAATCTTGGGCTCAATTGTGGTCATAAGTCGAGGACTATCTATTTATCCAATCCACTTGCACAAAAATCTTTGAATCATTTATGATAGTCCATTGCAGGCTGATGGATCATGCATGTAGTCTGTGATTTCTGTGTGTGTTCAATGTAGGTCTCATATAAAAATTATACAAATGTTGAGACCGTTCCTTAATTGTTTATATATAGAAAAGGATATAACAAAGTCTAAAATGAAAACAATAACTAGGATTAAGTGCCCAGAGATGGACTGCAAATCATGCAGTGCATTATGCCCACATATATAATATGAAATATAGAAAGCTGTTTGATTTCATGTTCCTTTGATCATTTTGTGGACCACTCTTGAAAATTAGCAAGGGGAGGGGTGTTATCTGAGCTATGGTGGAAGTTTTAAAACGCTCCATAATGAAGGGCCAGAGAATCCTTCCCTCTATCCCCCTTTTAATTCTTGCTTGAATTGGCTAAGCCGCAGAGAAACTCGCAGAAGCGGCGACCACAGGCATGCACGGTGACCTGACACCTCCCGACGCCGCCTGTTTGAGTCAGAACTTGGCCCAACTTAAGTTCCCGGAGTTCCCTCACCAGCGACTCAAGCGGAATGGGACCGTCTCAGATTCGGAGGCCTGACCGGGAGGGTCTAAAAAGCTTCAAGTATCCCGACCTGACCCTTTAGACGTGGACGAGCCTAGAGTCGAGCCTCGCACCAGGACCCTTTTCTTCCTCTCCGCCTTCCCTCACAGCCCACTTCGGCGCGTGGGGCTCGAGCCACGCCAGTCACTCGCTTGGCCACCTCCCGTCGTCACCATAACTTGTCGCCTCTCCAGATCGGGACCGGAGGACAGTAACCGGCACGCCCTGAACCCCGCTTCTTGGCTCCTCGCCGCCTCCCGACTCTCTCCTCAGAGAGGGAAGGAAACACAAAGGCGGGGCGGTAGAGGGGCCGCGGCGAAAAGAGCCAATTCCCCGGGTGGGGACGAGGGTTCAAAGCTGCGACCTCGCTGTGAGGAGAAAAGAAACCCGCTGTTTCCACACACACCCCGCCGCTGACAGAACCGCTATTCCAGAGCCTGTTTCAGCCAACCATCCCAAATCCCAACACACACACACACACAGACGAGCGCTCACACAAAGAAAGAGGTCCCCCCCCCCTTCTTCTTTTTTTTTTACCCTTTTCTCAGGAAAAAAAAAAGTTCCTTCAGAGCGCAACCTGTTCCTCTGTGTCACTCAGGGGCCCCTGCAGGCCCGCTGCTTCTCCCCTTGGCTTAGCCGATATCGGCGCGACTCGCTTTAGAGATCCCGACAGAAGTGTGAGGAAGACAGAAGAGCTGATGGACGGAGAGACTCGGGGCACGACAGATGCCTGCCCCGCCCAGCAGAGCCGCTATTTGAGTGGCCATCAAAGAGAGCCAATAGCAATACCGCAACGAGTTACGACACCAATAGAAATTCGTTAGAGAGGTGGGAACTCCAGGGAGGCCCGCCTTTTTCTTTCTGTTCTCTCTCTCTCTCTCTTTTTGTGGTTTCCCAAAGTGGGTAGATTCCGCCGCTTCATGAAGAGAGATGAATTGTGACGCGTCGTTGGAGATAGTGCTCGAGGGGAGGGATTTTATTTGTTCTGTCAGCGTCTGATTGACAATAGAAGACTACAATTGGGTTCGGAGGCTAAAAGAGGTGAAAGTTCCATTCTCCTCGTCGTGCTGCTGCGAATCAGGGCATGCTGGGGCGAAACTCATCGTCACCTCTCTGTGGCCTCAAGTTTTGCAATTATTAGCCTGGTTCCCTATTACTGTACTATATTCCGTTAATTACTATAGTTTTAATTCCAAAGTCGCTTTGACTTCTTGAAAACAAAAATATCAATTGTATACCGAAATGTTTGAAACAGTGCAATGTGCACTTCGAAATAGAGGCTACTTTGTGTTTAATGGGAAATATTCCAAGATATAAGTATTCCAGATTCTTACTATGTATAAAACTTTACTAAAACAATAATTAGAGCTATTAGAAATGAGTTTAGAAAAGGTTCTGTTTTTGAGGCAAGAACTGATAACTTCTAATTCTTCAAATGGATTTAAATTGTTAGAAAATCATTGCCCAATGGACTAATTCCATTCAGTAGGGCTATTAAAAGTGCTACTCAAGAGATGTGTAAACTGTAATCCAGCACGTCTGAATAATACTAGGTCAAGGAAGTCTGGTTTACATGCTTTTAAAATTTCACAGCTGCAGTTCTCTTCAATATACTTGTTTTGCTTTTTGTTTTCCTTTTCAGCAGTCTGTCTTTGTGATAAGCTGCGGAATATCCTTAGTATAAATTAGAATTGTAGAACATTTTGTCCTAAACAGAAAGAAAAAGGGACACTTTATGGCCCCCTACAATTTGCAGATTATACTTTGCATATCTGGTTTAACAACTGTGTACCAGCAGGATTTCTTTTATGTTCCCTAAATGACCATGAAGCGTATGGAATGGAATTCTTCAATAATATTGCTGTTATTCATATGATCTTATGTAAATGGCATCAGCCTCAGATTGAATTTTTGTGATTATCAAGATTTGTTCTGTGTCTATCCATATATTAGAAGACTAATTAGGTGGTATTGGGTTTTCTTTTTGAGCAGGGGGTTGGACTAGAAGACCTCCAAAGTCCCTTCCAATTCTGCTCTTTTGTGAGATGTTTGAAGAGGTCTGTAAACCTCCAGCATCAGTTTTCTACTCTTTCTGGGTAACTTCACTGAGCAATAGGGTCAATCTCCTTTTGCCTATACCTTCTCTTCTATTTGCCATGCCAGCACTTAAATCCAAGTTTTTAACTCTGTCCAGGCTTCAAAAATTTTAGCAAGGAGTGCTCTGGTCAGTTGCTGGATGGGCGTGGCCATGGTGGGTAGGGCCTAGTCAGCTCCTGCACCATGGTGGGGGAGAGAGTTTTGCCTTCCCCGGGCTCGGGGGCTTTCCTTAAGCCTCTGGGAGGGTGAAAACTGTCTCCCCAGGCTCCGGAAGCCCTCTGGAGGCCAGAAACAGGCCCATTTCTGGCCTTTCTGGACTTCTGGTTGGCCCATTTTTCATCCTTTCCGAGCCTCTGCGTACGCCCTGCACTTGCCTGCATCCAAAAGGGGTCATGCGGAGACTCCTGGGAGGGGCGGGGTGGGCGACGCCAGCCAGGAGTGGATTTGGGGGTTCTCTAAACTACACAGAATCTTAGCTAGAGGTTATCCTGAACTCCTGCGAACCCCCAGCAGCCCACCCCTAACTCTGTCCATCTTCAGCTATTGGTCTTTTGTATTGGCATTAGTTCTTTCTTTCTAGATTCAAAGTTAATATTTGTATTGTTTAGTAAACTTGTAGAACAGAAGGAGTGGAACAAGAGATATGGCGTCTAAGCTACCTTATGGAGTCATTCATTTATAGATGTAAGGCACGGGAGTCAAACTCACAGCCTCACATTGCTATTATGTGATGTTTCATGACGTTTTCCCCAATTCATGGAGTTGGGGTCAGCATGGCCTGTGAGTGATGCATCTGGCCTGCGGACTGCCAGTTTGACACCCCTGAAAGATAAGAAGAACCTGAGGTATAACCTGATCAGCCACTTGGATTCTTCTTCTTAATGTCACTACAGGTTTTGACAGCTTTCCAGGGTTATGCAACATATCACAAAGTTGACTTCCTTTTGTTTAATATTCTGTCGTTAGCGTCCATATAAGTTTTCACCTGACAGTTCTTGGATCATCCATTTTAGGCTCTGTGTACTTGAGGATACAGAAGCCCCAATATTTGGCCAGAACAAAGAAGTTGCTGATCTATTCATGGTGGTTGGAAAATATTTCCAAAATATTGAAAATAGTCTTCTGTAATTCATCTATTAGAGCTAGATATCATCTTTCTTCTGTTTAATTTACTGTTGAGAATCCTCAGGTCAAAATACAACCAGAGGAGTATATTAGGAGAAATTGCCGTTAAATTAATCAGAGGTTCTGCTGCTATATATGTTGTTAACAGTATCTGCTGTTGCGTCCTTAATTTCCTCAGTATTTTAACTGGATGATGATTTGGCAGTACCCCAAAACAATGAATCATCTGTACTTCTAGAGCTTTATCTGTAATCTTTGTTATTAATTATCTCTAGGAGTTTATTTGAATTGCTCTTGGTCAAGGCTAAATTCTCAGAGCTGTTTATAGTTGTCAGGTTATTATTCTTAGTGCTTACAGAGAGACCTTTGGCTTGTGTGGAGGAGTGAAAAGTGAATGTATTTTATCACCCATACATAATGAAAATATTTGAATATTTGAAATGTAGTCAGATAAGGCCTTGTTTTGAGCCGCATGCCACGGATTGAGCGTATTTCAATGTCAGCAAAACTTTTTACATTCTCTTTCACAGGGTAGCCATTTGGCTGCCTGTAAGTTTATCAGGTGGAGTTGACAATAGAAAACTTGGCTTAAAGACAAAGAAATAGCTCTTTATTAGACAAAGAAACCTTTATTATCTCTATTACAGTAAATATGTAGGACAATCTGGTTTGTTGGAAGAATCCAGATATAGTTAATCCCCTTCTCTTCTCTTCTCTTTTCATTTCATCTCTTCTATGGTATTTGAGCTGGTGTTTAAAGTGCAGGTTGTTCTCTCTAAACATTAGTTTGTGCTTCTATAATTGCAGTTAGTTATCTAATAGTTGTGTAAAAGCCTCAAGAGACTTTTTAAAGAATCCATATTGTCATTTATAATTGGCAAGTGGTCAAAAACAGAGATTACTATCAGTATTGTTAAATTGCCTAGATAAAAAGTCCAAGACGCACTCATTCTGAGATTCTTGTCCGTTCCAGGGAAAGCAAAAGTTGCTGGAGGGACAGCAGCAGCCTTGGGAGAGCACTATGTTGTAAAATTATTTTGCGATCTTTTGAGATCAAAGAACAGACCTCAGTCTTTGTTTTCAAATCCTATTCCAATGTCACTTCATGCAAAAAAATATATATATTTATTTATTTATTTATTTATTTACTAATAGATTATACTTGCATTCTAAATAATTGATAGTTTTCAGTTGTTTTGGAGGCTATCAGGTGAAGTCATTCTTGAGTTCATTTATTTCACTTCTTTCCTCCCACTCTCCACAAAATCAACCCATGCAGCTTGCTGTCTTTAGTCAAAATAAAGTATAAAATAAAAGATTAAAAGCAACAGTAAGTATAAAAATATTAAGAGCATTTAGGCAAGATTTCAAAGAGAAGAAAGAGACAATTTGGTGTAATGGTTAAGGTACCAGCCTAGATATTAGGAGATTGTGACTTCTATACATCACCATCCCTCTTAGGCATGAAAACTGGCTAGGTGACTTTCAGCCAATAATTCTCCCTTAACCCAACCATTCCCTCACAGAATTGTTTTGGGGGGAAAAGAAAGGGAAATTGGGTATGTATTACCTAATTAGGTAGCTCATACATTGAGGTATATACATATAGTATATAAGGTAAAGGTTCCCCTCACACATACGTGCTAGTCATTGCCGACTCTAGGGGGCAGTGTTCATCTCTGTTTCAAAGCCGAAGAGCCAGCGTTGTCCAAAGATGTCTCCATGGCCATGTGGCTGGCATGACTCAACGCCAAAGGCGCATGGAACACTGTTACCTTCCCACCAAAGGTGGTCCCTATTTTTTTCTACTTGCATTATTACGTGCTTTCGAAACTGCTAGGTTGGCAGAAGCTGGGACAAGTAACAGGATCTCACCCCGTTACACAGCAGCACTAGGGATTTGAACCGCCGAGCTGCCAACCTTTCGATCGACAAGCTCAACGTTCTATATATCAGTACATAAATACATACATTTGTAGGTGTATGGGTGTTTGGGGTGTGTATATGTATAATTTATATAAAATTTGTTGTTGGAAAAGACTCTTGACAATACTATGGACACGAAAAGAGAGGCAGGACAATCATAGCGAAGTAAAACAACCGTTTATTTCAGGAAACAGGAACAACAAAAGTAGCTATGAATTGAGGGCTGCCCAATGCTGCAGCTCCTTTTACAGGGAGCTGTCCAGACTGTCAGCCACTGATGCTTCTTCATTTTCCCGCCGGGGAAAATGAACCAATGAATGAGGCTGATGTAAGACTCATTCCTACTTGCATATTCAACACCCCTCCCTTCTGGATGAGAGTTATCCCATCAAAATGTATTATGAGACGTAGTCATGTAAGTAGGTGGGCCTTCTATAGGTGCGCCCTGACCTGCACAGCTCATTTGACCTGGTGGCGGTCTGAGCAGGCAAACCTGTTGCACCCGCCTCCACCTGTGGAACCGCCTTGAACCATTCCGAAAGCCTGACTGGTTCAGTGGTTTGGATTATTTCTGTGACTCCTATTCGGACCCCCAGTTCCTAAGAGACCCTTCATTCGATTTCTGTTTCCTCATCAAAGTTATTGTGTTCATCCTCTCAGCTTGAGTATAGTGTGGGGAAGTGAGTTAATTATGAATTAGTATTCCTAGTTGTCAGGGCCTGGTCTGACTCTGTTTGTTTATGGGCACTGTGTGTCCTTTGTCCCTGGAGCTGGTCAGTGTGCCTTCTCCAGACCTTACCATCCTCTAATTCTATTCAGTAAGACTGAGGACCTGTGATCTGGGTTACTCTTCCCAGTACTCACATATTACCCCCTGTATAGTTGTGGGCATACACTGGGTCTCCATGTTGAATGACTGGCATTTGCTAGTGGAGTCTACAGGTACTTCTGCACTGTATTGGGGGTGCAGTCTGTCTAACTTTGACCTTAATTTCCTATCCATCAGTAGTTCTGCAAGACTTCTGTGTGTCGTTGCACTGGGGGTGATGTGCTGAATTAATAGTAAGGTGTCTATTTTTGTTTGCCAATCTTCCAGTCCCATCCTGGTTAATGTTTCTTTTGTGGATCTCATCATCCCTTCTGCTTGACCATTAGTGGCCCTCGTACAGAGAGGGCATGGCGGCACAGAGATGCCCTGGCACAGAGGGCATGGCGGATCCGTTGTTCAGCTAAGAACATCTCAAATAGATTGACTGTAAATTGGGGGTCATTGTCAGAAACCACTATATCTGGTAATCCATGCGTTGCAAATAGTCCCCTTAGTACCTTAATAACTGCTTCTGCTGTAGTTGTGGCCATGATTGTTACTTCCAGCCACTTGGAATAGGTGTCTTCTACTATGAGGAATGTTTTCCCTTGCATCAGCCCTGCGAAGTCTATGTGTAATTGGAACCAGGGTACCCTGGCTATGTCCCATTCTTGTGTGGGTGTGATGGGTGGTGCCAGCCTGGTTTTCTGACATGGCTTACATGTGGCGAACCAAGCCTCTATCTCTCTATCCATCCCTGGCCACCACACATAGCTCCTAGCCAATGCTTTCATTCTCACAATTCCTGGGTGCCCCACATGCAATGCTTTCAACACAGCTTCCCTTAAGGTTTGTGGTATAACAACTCTATTCCCCCATAACAAACACCCCTTCATTGCTGACATTTCCATCAGCTGGATTTTAAACGGTTTAATCCCCTGGAGGTGGCCAGATGGAACATTAATCCCCCAATGTTCCATCTGGCCACCTCCTCCATGCCCAATTTAAAATTTGCCCTAAAGTTCTTTCTTTTGCCATTTGCCTTGCTGTTTTGGCCACCGTGATGGGACCCTTCAGGATTTCTTCTATTTGGAATATTGATGATGCCGGTGCAGTGTCCTCCACCAGATCCAGGAGTGGGCATCAGCTGAAGGTGTCTGCGTGGTTGATGGTCTATCCGAGTCATGTATCAGACAGTATTTGTATGGAGCCAAAAAAACAGTCCATCTTGTCATCCTGGGTGACAATATGTTCAGGGTTGGTCGGTCTCCTGCAAGAATACCTAGAAATAGTTTATGGTCTGTGATGAGTTCAAATTCCCTTCCGTATAGGTAGTTGTGAAACCCTTTCATCCAGCGACTGCAGCCAATGCTTCTTTATCTATTTGACTGTACTTTTGTTCAGCTTTTTTTTTTTTTTGCAAATTTTTTTTTTTATTTTTCCATAATAATTCCCACAATTTGACCAGTGTACAATACAATCACTTATCCAACAATCAGTCCTATACTCAAATTATACTCAATCAGGGCTGCTCGACTGCCACTCCCCCCTTTAATCCTTTCTTCCTTTCTCATCCTTCTTAAACTTCCCCCACCACCTTCTCCTCGCTTTCCTACTTCCCCTCCTCTTTCCCACTTCTCACTACCATCCTTTCTAACCCTCTATCTTCTCCTTCTTCTCCTCCTCCTATCCTTTCTTCTCCCTCCCTTCTTTCCTCCCTACCCACCTACCTACCTACTTTCTTCCTTCTTTACTCCTCTTTCCTTACCCTTTCCCTTCGGGAGTGTTTGCCGAGCAGTCCCGACATTACACCATTCCAACTTGTTTAATTCTACCATTATTCCTGTACAATGGCAACCAATCAATTTATAGTCTTATAAATTTATAGACTTTTGTTCAGCTTTTGACAGTGTCTTGGAATAAAATGCAATCAGAGCTTCCTTGCCGTTTTGTTCTGTTTCCCTCCCCCTAATACTCCCAGCAAAGAGTCAGTCAGAGGCCTTCTTTTCTCCTTTTATTTACATAGATACATGTCCTGGCCACGTCTACCCACGGGCCTGCCAAGTTTCTGGAGATAACGAGGAAATTATAGATAAGGCCAGAATTACTCACAAATATATTCTTCCCTCCATTGAGACAGTTAGCTCGCGCCAATTCATTGCTTTGTTCAAGACAAAAAACCAGGAAGTCCCGCCTCCTATTTATAGTCTCTGCAGATGTCACTGCATGACAATTATGACTTGGCTTTGTCCCAACTCTTCCGCTGCTGCGCACGCCGATCACGTCTACGTAATCTTGCATCACTCCAAAACTGTTCTTGGGACGTTGCCAAATCAGAAGAAGGCTCCAGAGAATCAGGCCTTGCCGGCCCCTCCTCCTCCCTTTGAGTGGGTGCCAGGGAGGGAAAGGGCTCAAAAGAAGCAGGGCTGGCCAGGTCTTCTCCCTCACTTTCTGAATCATCCGAGTCCAGGAGTCCGGGTCCAGGAACCTGTGTCACAACACTATCCCTCACCGCAGGGCCCTTCCCCCGGGGCTGACGATCGGGATGCGGTCGGGCTGGGTTCTGCTCATGGAAGGCCTGCACCAGGTCAGGGGCATGAACGTCGGAGGCATCTACCCAGGAGAAATCAGTCCCATATCCCTTCCACGCGATCAAATATTGGAAACGACCCTTCAGCCAGCGGGAGTCTCGTACGCTGTGGACTTCGTATTCCTCCGATCCGTCCTCGGCGACAGTGACGGGTGCTGTTGGGCACCGAAGGGGACTCGGTGTGGCCTCAGGAACCAGAAGGGACCGGTGAAAAACGGGGTGGATCCGCATGGATCGTGGCAGGATCAGTCGGTAGGCTACTGGGTTGATGACTGCCTCGACAGGGAACGGGCCGATGAATCGGTGGTCCAACTTCTTTACCGGGCGGTCGGACGGGAGGTGTTTGGTGGAGAGCCACACCCGGTCTCCAACTGCCAGCGGGGGCGTTGCCCGTCGGGAGCGGTCGGCGGACCGTTTGTAGTCCTCCTTTGCCCGATTCAGCTGCTGACGTACCAACTGTTGGACCGCATGCAATTCCGTCAGGAAGGTCTGCGTTTTGGGAACAGGAGAGTCCGGTGGTGCCAGAGGGAAGAGCCGCGGATGGTACCCCACATTGGCAAAGAACGGGGTCATCTGAGTAGAGGTGTGCTGAGAGTTGTTAAAAGCAAACTCCTCCAAGGACAGGTAGTCGGCCCAGTTGTCCTGTTGCTGGTTGATGAAGCAACGGAAATACTGTTCCAGTATACCGATGACCTTCTCTGTACCCCCGTCGGTCTCCAGATGGTGCGATGACAACAAACACACCTGCACCTCCAACGTGGCCATCAGGCTCTTCCAGAAGCGGGCTGTGAACTGAACTCCGCGGTCCGAAACCACCCTGTCCGGTAGACCATGGAGGCGGAAGATGTGCTGCAGAAAGAAACGGGCCATTTTTGCGGCTGTGGGCAGTCTGCGGCATGGGATGAAGTGTGCCATCTTGGTGAGCATGTCCACCACCACCAGCACCGTGGTGAACCCAGAGGAGTGTGCCGCCATTCGTCGGAGCCTGTAGCAGCACCGCTCCCAGAGCCACATTGGACGCGTCCGTTTCCACCACAAAAGGCCGGAGTGGGTCGGGATGCCTCAGGATGGATTCCGTGACGAAGGCTTTCTTGAGGGCTGTGAATGCTTCTTGCTGCGGGGGACCCCACCGGAACGCAACCTTCTTCCTGAGGAGCTGGGTAAGTGGAGCCGTCAGTGTGGCGAAGCCCGGGATGAAGGTCCGGTAGTAGTTGGCGAAGCCCAGCAGGCGCTGAACATCCTTCACCCGACGAGGGGCTTCCCAGCTACACAAAGCTTCTACTTTACGTGGGTCCATGGCTATGCCCTCGGGCGAGATGATATGCCCGAGGAATTCTATGGAAGTCCGGAAGAAGACGCATTTCTCCAGCTTCGTATTGAGTTGTTACTCCCGCAAGCGTTGCAGAACCAGACCGACGTGTCGAAGGTGGCTTTCCCTGGACCGGGAGTAAATCAGGATGTCGCCCAGGTAGATAACCACAAACCGATCCAACATGTCTCGGAACACGTCGTTCATGAAGTGCTGGAAAACGGCGGGAGCGTTGGTCAACCCAAATGGCATGACAGTGTATTCGTAGTGTCCGTATCGGGTGCCGAATGCCGTCTTCCATTCGTCTCCTTCTCGCATCCGCACCAGGTTGTAGGCCCCCCGGAGATCGAGCTTGGTGCAGATCGTGGCCTCCCGCAACCTCTCCAGTAGCTCCGGGACGAGCAGCAGGGGGTAGCGATTCCGCACCATAATGGCGTTTAGCCGGCGGTAATCACAGCATAGGCGCAAGTCCCCTGTCTTCTTCTTCACGAAGAGGACCGGGGCCGAGAGAGGGGACTTTGAAGGCCGGATGAAACCTCGGGCCAGGTTTTTGTCCAGGAAGTCCCTGAGGGCGGCCAGCTCGGGCTCCGACATGGAATACAGGCGTCCCACAGGCAGTGGTGCATTGGGCAGAAGGTCCACGGGGCAATCGTAGGGCCGATGCGGGGGTAGTCGGTCCGCCTCCTTCTCGCTGAACACGTCGGCGAAGTCCGTCAGCTCAGGAGGCAAGGTGATGGCAGCGGTGGGGACGTTCTGGCCGGCACAGGTGTGGCGGATGTGATCGACGCACTGCAGACTCGGGAAAGAGATGGCGTTCCGCGACCAGGCCACCTGAGGATCATGGGTCCGAAGCCAGGCCAACCCAAGGACCAAGGGAAAATGAAGGTCCGCCGTGACATAAAACTGGATCGCCTCCTCATGGTCCCCAATAGCCAGGCGCAAAGGCTGGGTGGCAAATTTAATGGGGCCGGACACCAGTTCTCGTCCATCAATTGTCTCTACCCGCATCGGAGGGTCCACCGGAACCACGGGGACCGCAAACTGGGTCACAAAGGCCTGGTCCATAAAGTTTGTTGTGGCCCCTGAGTCCACCAGCACATGCGCCTGGAGCCCGTCTGACTGGTTCCCCAACCATATCCGTGTGTCCAGAATCAGATGCCGAGGGGGCCCAGAGTCTACTTCTGCAATGTCCAGTGGGGGCTTAGTACGTGCCCGACCTAGGGTTTCCCCGAGGTCGGGCCTGCTCTGTTTCCCGATTGGTCACGCTGTGATTCGGGGACCGGCGTGCGTGCCCCACTTCGCTTTCTGGGGCAAGAAGCGGCGAAGTGGCCGGGCTCCCCACAGTACAGGCACAATCCCCCTTGGCACCTCCGGTTCCACTCCTGGGCTGTCAGGCGAGGTCTGGCCGCTCCCAACTCCATGGGCTCTTCCGCAGCGGTTACAAAACGTGGGGCGACCCTGGGTGCTGGTGGTGCAGGAAGTGGGGTGCAGATGTCGACAGCGGGTCCCGGGGGGTGCGACAGGACGGTCGCCATTGCAGACGGGCATCGAGGCAGAGACAAAGGGGCACCAAGTTGTCGAGGGTCCGCGGCGCCTCCACGCGGGCCAGCTCGTCTTGCAATTCCTCTGAGAGTCCCTCCTGGAACGCGTCCACCAGTGCTGCATCATTCCAGTCAGAGTCCTGGCACAAAAGACGAAATTCGGCGATGTACTCCTGCAGGGGGCGTTTCCCTTGACGGAGTTCCTTAAGGCGCCTGGTTGCTGTCAGCATTCGAACGGGGTCCTCATACATGGTGCGCAGGTGCTGCCAAAAACGCTGTTGGTCCGCCAGCAGGGGGCTGTCCTGGAGCAAGAGGGGCGTGGCCCATCGAGCAGCCGAGCCGGAAAGAAGGTTAATCACGAAGGCCACCTTAGCCCAGTCGTCTGGGAAATCCTCTGGCCTCATAGCCATGTAGAGCTGGCACTGTCCCAAGAAGGTCGGGAACATCTCAGGCTGCCCAGAAAACTTATCCGACACGGTTATCGGGCACTTGCGACGAGGAGGAGGAGTGGGAGGATGGGGGGGGCTGCAGGCACATTCCTGGCAGCAAGTTGGCCTGCCAAGTGAGCCACTTGCTGCTGGAGCTGTTGATTAGCCGCTTGTAGCTGCTCTAACTGCTGCTGTACCTGCTGCTGATCCATCTTTGGTGGAAGATGTTTTAGTCAGGTCTTGGACAAAATGTTCTGTTTCCCTCCCCCTAATACTTCAGCAAAGAGTCAGTCAGAGGCCTTCTTTTCTCCTTTTATTTACATAGATACATGTCCTGGCCACGTCTACCCACGGGCCTGCCAAGTTTCTGGAGATAACGAGGAAATTATAGATAAGGCCAGAATTACTCACGAATATATTCTTCCCTCCATTGAGACAGTTAGCTCGCGCCAATTCATTGCTTTGTCCAAGACAAAAAACCAGGAAGTCCCGCCTCCTATTTATAGTCTCTGCAGATGTCACTGCATGACAATTATGACTTGGCTTTGTCCCAACTCTTCCGCTGCTACACACGCCGATCACGTCTACGTAATCTTGCATCACTCCAAAACTGTTCTTGGGGCGTTGCCAAATCAGAAGAAGGCTCCAGAGAATCAGGCCTTGCCGGCCCCTCATCCTCCCTTTGAGTGGGTGCCAGGGAGGGAAAGGGCTCAAGAGAAGCAGGGCTGGCCAGGTCTTCTCCCTCACTTTCTGAATCATCCGAGTCCAGGAGTCCGGGTCCAGGAACCTGGGTCACAACACGTTTGGTAGTTGGTGGCTGAGCACAGCGCCAAAGGGGGAGGCATCACAGGTCAGGATGAGGGGTAAAATGTCATTGTATTGTACTAATACGCAGTTTGACATTAAAAGTCCTTTTATTTCTGTGAAGGCAGAAGCTTCTTTATATTCCCAGTACCAAGCTGCCTTCTTATCCAATACCCTGTGGAGTGATTCAGTAACAGTTGCTTTCTGCAGCAAGAAGATACTATAAAAATTCAATAGTCCTAAGAATGCCTGCAGTTCTGTCTTATATTTTGGTGTAGGGGCTTCCTTAAACGCCTTCAGCTTGCTGTTGGTGGGGTGAATGCCCGATTTGTCTATGAGATACCCCAGAAACTCAACCTGAGGTATGGCTATCTGGCATTTTTCCCTCTTTACTTTAAACCCTGCTTCCTGGAAACGGCTCAGGGTTATTTTTAATTGGTGGCTGAGTTGTTTCATATTATCTGCTGCGTATTATCTGAAATACGGAACTACTCCCGGGATGCCCTGCAGGAAGTGCTCCATTAAACTCTGCAACAACCCTGGTGTCACAGTAACTCCTAATTGCAAACTGTTACAATTGAATGCCCCCTTGTGTGTCACTATGGTTTGGGCATCTGTGGTGGCAGCATCTACTGGTAACTGTCGGTGCGCCTGGGCCAGGTCGAGTTTGGCGAAAATTTTGCCTTTGCCCAATGAATGCAACAGATGCTGAACCACTGGCACGGGATATGCACTCTGTTGCAAGGCTTTGTTAATTGTACATTTATAATCAGTGCAGATTGGCATGACATCTGGCTTAATTGGCATGACAATAGGGGTCTCCCACCTGGTGTGGTTGATTGACTCCAAAATTCCCTGTACAATTAGCTCATCTATTTTGGGCCTGAGAGCAAAAAGGACTCACCGCGGCTTTAGTTGGACAGGGGCAACATGGGGATCTAGGCTAAATGATATAGGGGTCCCCTTGTATTTGCCTAGAGTCCCATTGAAGACATCGCTGAATTCTCATATTATGTCCTCGACACTGTCCTGGTGGAAATGATGGATGCCCATTATACCCAAGCCTAAGACATCAAACCATTCTAGCCCAAGTAGGTTGGGTAGATCTTTGTCCACTATTGTGAATTGTAGGGGTCCCTTGAATTTCTTGAAGATTATTTCAAAAAGTCCACACCCAATCACTGTTATGCGTTTCCCTTGGTAGTCCTTCAGCAGTATTTTTTGTGGTTTTAATTTCTGCCTAGTGATTCTCGAGATCGCTTTCTTGATCGTAGTCCAGGACACAATGGACATATAGGAACCCATGTCCACCTCCATGTTGCATGGGGTTCCCTCTATTTTCACAGTAATGTGAAATTTCCTGGACTTATATGCATCGGAGTGTCCTACTATTGTCTGATGTATTTCTCTTGCTTCCACTGGCCAATCTTCATGCTGCTTGTATTTTGAAAATGGTGCCTTCCTGAATCCCAGTTGTTGGCTATGTAGTGGTGGCTGCACTGTGTTTTGCCACTGTTGGTGGTTTGCAGGCTGACTGGTTGGCTCGGCAAGCTTCGGCTATGTGTCCCTTGTGATCACATCGGCTGCAAATAGTTTCTTTGAATCTACAGGCTGCCCTGGGATAGTTCCCTCCGCATCCAGCACAGTTCTGGAATCTTTGCCCTGCTTCTGTCATGCCAGCCTTCCATTCTAATCTTATTCGGTGAATATTCTCATCCTCTTCAGAACTCTCACCCCTGTCTATAGCCTCTTGATAACCTGGCATTTCCCCCTTTGAGGAATGGACGCTGCTTGCCTTCTGAATGGAGGCAGCAAATTTATCCGATGTCTCATCTGCTCGGGCTTCTTTGAGGGCTTCTTTGAAAGGGATGTTTCTCCTGGCCAGCAATCTTTTTTGTAAGTTAAGGTTCCTCAGTCCCAGGACAAGTCTATCATGCATCATTTCCTCCAGATTTATAAATTCACATTCCACTAAGAGTTTTCGCAAAGTCGGAACAAAATCATTTATTGTCTCACCCATCTGTTGGTCTCTGCAGTAAAACCCATGTTGGCAGTGGGGAGGCTGACGGCGCATAATGGTCCTTGAGGATGTCTTGCTGCATTCACCATTTGATATTTTCAACATCTGTGGATGCTGCCAGGGACTTCGCCATCTTGTAGATTCATGGTCTGCAGTAGCTCAAGAAAAGGGCCCTTTTCTTGGGATCCAACAAATCTTGTAGGTTGCTCGATTCCATGAACATCCAGAATCTGCCCATGTATGAAGACCATTCTTTGGTGGTGGGGTCGAAAGGTGCTGATGGAGCGTGTATGGTCATTGTGTGATGGCCGATGCAGTCTTGAGGATTCTGCAAAGATGGCCGCGGCTGCCACGAGGGTGATCTGTCCTTTGATCTCTCTTAGTATCCCACCTTTGTCACCAGTGTTAAGTCTGGACATGAAAAGAGAGGTAGGATGATCATAGTGAAGTAAAACAACCATTTATTTCAGGCAACAGGAACAACAACAAAAATAACTGAACTGAGGACTGCCTGAGACTGCAGCTCCTTTTACAGGGAGCTGTCCTGCTTGTCAGCCACTGACTCTTGTTCATTTTCTTGCCGGGGAAAATGAACCAGTGAATGAAGGCTGATGTAAGACTCACTCCTACTTGCATATTCAACAGCAAGAATAAAATGAATTGTAGAACAAATCAATTCAGAATTCTTCCCATATTTTGGACACATTATGGGAAGACCATAATGTTGTAAAACTGGGAAAGGTGGACAAAAAGAAGAGGAAACTAGCAGCAACATGGAAAGACACACAGTGGCAATGAGTCCACCATTGGAATATATAAAAGGCCTTCATGGGGATAGATCATTTTAGAGAACATTTGCATATAACAGAAACATAATATTCATTGCTGCCCATATCATTAAAATAAAGTACAGGATTAGAATTGTTTTGTCAAACTATCTGAAATGGATTTCCAAATACTTGTACTGTACTATACAGTTTAGACTATACTCTTCCTCTGGAATGGTAACTGATTTTTTGTATGCTGTTTTATATTTAAAATAAAATTAATTATCTAGTACTTTATATACAATAATAATATGCAAAGATTTTTATTTTATCATTGTAGCCCTTTCTATGTAGGCTTGTTATACAAGCAGTCCTCAAATTATAATCACAGTTAGAACCTGAGTTTTGGTCACTAAGTGATGCAATTGTTCAGATCTGATTTTATTGTTATTGTTAAGTGATTCATGTGGATGTTAGGTGAATCATGTCATTGTTAAGCAAATCTGACTTTCCTAATTAAGTTTTCTTGTTAGAAACCAGCTGGGAAGTTTGCAAATCATAATCAGATAACTGCAGGACACCGCAATAGGTCATAAATGTGAGCTCAAATGCCAAGTGCACAAATTGCAAATCATATGACAGCAGGTATTAATGCAGTGGTCATAATTTGTGGGGGGCAAAAAACCAAGTATAACTCTATGTGATTTTTCCAAGTAGATTTCTTTATTGTTATATCTCAGCATTGTGATTCAATGCAATAATACTTATAATTCACATGCATCTTTTATAGTAACTAGCCTTGTCTTATATATTGTTGGATCCTCAGTGTGGTTCTCCCCTAATTTTTAACTAATACAATATCCTTCACTATTTCCCCTCCCTAAGGAAACTGACCAGGCTCACATATTACACTAACCCACTGCTTGGTGAATAAATCATAAATGTCTGTATTCATGTGTAATGCTAAGACATAGTACGCACTGGCTTGGTTCACTTCTTTGGTTTTGTTAGACTCACACAACATATAGAAAGGCCTATAAAAAATTACTTAGGCCTTTTTATTAAGTCTTGTCTAGCTTGCTAAATTGCTATTGCTCCATTATTTGTGTTGGAATGTCCAGCATAAATATATCTATAATGTAGTCTGACACATGAGTTTGGGGCTAAGTTCTTACATCATGCCACATCATGAGGTTTCTTTGATTTGACTTAGCATACACCTAAATCCAGACATTATAGCTTATTGATCGTGCCTCCTAGTTTATATGTTGTACAAGTAAATATAATTCCTATTAGTCAATCTTTTTTTCCTTTCATTCAGTTGTGTCCAATTTTTGGAGACCTCCTGGACAATTCCTGCAATATTCTTAACAAGATTTTTCAGAATGGTTTGCCATTGCCTCCTTCCTAGGACTGAAAGAAAATGACTGGCCCAAGATTACTAAGCTTCGTTTGTACCCAAGACCAACTAGAAGTGGTTAGGGTGCCGTCGGCCAGCCAATGTCGGCTGGCGGCGCCCGGGGGAGGGCCTTCTCTGTGGGGACACCTACCCTCTGGAACAAGTTACCACCAGGTATCCGTCAACTTCCTGATCTTCAGACCTTTCGACGCGAGCTGAAAACATTTTTGTTTCACCATGCAGGACTGGCCTAGTAGGGTTTTAATAAGGGGTTTTATTGGTTTTTAAGTTCTTCAGCCAACTCTAAATTTTCCTTTTAAACTGGTTTTAAAAATTGTACTAATTGTTTTACTTTGGCTGTAAACCGGCCTGAGTCCTTTGGGAGAAGGGCTGTATAGAAATTGAAACAATAACTAAATAAATAAATAAGTCATGATCTCCCAGCTACTAGCCTGATGCCTTAACTATTACTTCAAATTGGCTCTGTCAATAAACCATGGTTAAATAATTTATACAACATGTGAAGTCAGCTAATCGGGTAGACTATCGTATTAGCAAAATGACTTAGACCAGGGGTATCAAAGTCAAGGCCCGCAGGCCGTTTAGATCTGGCCTGCAGGGCCACCCTGGAAACAGCGAAGGACCAGCCCTCAGTGCCACAGCCAGCTAAAATGGAGCTCAAAAATGGAGCTCGGGAGGGTGGGCAACCAAAGCTCTGTTTTTGTGGTCAGAGAGTTGCAGAAAGCTGTCACAGCCAAAAATGGAGCTCAGGAGCCCGTTTCTGCTGGCAGAATATTCAGGCCACCATAGGCACAAGTGGCGTTGAGCTGACCACGCCCCCCTGCCCCCCCAAAGTCAAATACAATCCTGATGCAGCCCTCAATGAAATTGAGTTTGACACCCCTGACTTACTTAAATATATTACTTAAAATAAAATTATTGCCACTTTAAATATACACTAATTGGCATATATTAAAATGAAATTTCATTGCATAAAGCTCTCAAAGAATCACCACCTCCAATATACACTACATAAACATGTCAAAAATATAAATAAATAAATAAATAAATATGCATAACTCACATATATTATATGACATGGAGAAACAACACAGTCTAGTTTGGATGTATAAATGTACATGGCGACAAAAATTATTATAAATTAGTATTTTTAAAAAATCCATTTTCAGTTTAACAGGTGACCTCTCCATCAACCTGTTAGTCTGAATACACAGCTTGTTGAGAAGATAAATAGAGCGATGAAATTTTCCTTCCAGCTTTGGAAACAGACAGGAAATAAATAGAAGGATTACTTGGCTTCATAATAAGACCTTGAAAAATAATCATATCAGAATACAAGATTGTTTTTCCATGGTACCAAAGCATCAATTAAAATAAGTAACAGGACATATCTTCTGTGTAAAGCTTCACCTGTATTTAGTACATATAAATACATATAAACTGGTAGAAATCTGAAAGGAATCACTAACTGGTACATTTCTTATAAAAGCCATTCTTTCATTTTGAGAATTGTAACCATAGTATCAGTAATTAAATCAAAATTTAAAGTAAATAACTTAAAATTTATCAAAACCCATGAAGGAAAAAACATTGTTATGCAATCACTGTCTGAAACAATTTTATAAAATTGTTAATAGTCTTTAATTTTGACAGATATTTTTTTCTATCAAGGTCAATGGGTCAATAATATTATATTTCCTTCTAGAATAATAATATAATTATATTTCCTTCTAGAATTTTGAATACAGAACTTGGTTTCTACAAAAAAAAATTATTCTCCTTTACATCACAAGTACTAACAATTGGCAGTATACAATTTCTTCTTTAAAAAGGATTTTAAATTTACTATAAAAAAACCTCTATGGATTTACTTGATTTCTCTAAATAATAATAATAATAATAATAGTAGTAGTAGTAGTAGTAGTAGTAGCAGCAGTAGTAGTAGATGCTGACAAGATCACCATTGGTCAGCTGCAGAAGGCCACCTTACTGGGATCTGCTCGCATAATTCGCCGATACATCACGCAGTCCTAAATGCTTGGGAAGTGTTTGACTAGTGATTTGTGATACGAAATCCAGCATAGTTATCTCGTTTTCTGTGTATACTGTCATTTTGTGTAAATAAAATAATAATAATAATAATCAAAACTGCAAAAAAAACTGTGCTATTTGGAACATCATACATCTTAAGAAGGTACTTGGTTGATACCTAGGACACTGGCAGCAACCCGTATCAACCATTAGCACCAATCAATGCTATTTGTGATGTATTTTTGAATGTTCAGTTGACTGAGTTTCATTTTTAATGAATAAAGCAGGGGTGAAATGCTCCCAGTTCGGACTTGATTGCCCGATCTGGTAGCGATGGTGGCAGGTGGTTCAGGTAGCAAAATCTCTGCCCCCACTTCCCCTCCTCCACATGCCCTGCTGACCCACGCAATCATCAGAGGTTTTTTTTACTTTTAAAAGCATTTTTTCTTTGGCTGAAAAAATGCTTTAAAAAAAAAAAGCCTCTGATGATTGTGTGGCTCAGCTGGGATTATCAAAACTTTTTAAAAGCATTTTTTCTATAAGCTCTTCGGCCGACTAGGCTGTAAAAAGAAAACCTTTTAAAGGGTTCTGGCGATCAGGCAACTCACCTGGGATCATCAGAACCCTTTCAAAGCATTTTTTCTACAACCTCTTCGGCCGAAGAGCTTGTAGAAAAAATGCTTTTAAAAGTTAAAAAAAAAAGTTGGCCATGCCCACCCAGTCACATTACCCCCCACCACCAAGCCATGCCCACAGAACAGGTAGTAACAAATTTTATATTTCAGCCCTGGAGTAAAGTAAATAATAATAATTATTATTATTATGGAAACATAATTAAAGGCATTATTACATGGACAGTTCCAGTGATATATTACTCAGCTGGAATCATCAACTGTACTTTGGCTGAACTAGAAAACTTGGATCGGAAAACACGCACATTTTTGAAGTGACATCAACAGGTTGTACCTGCCAAGAAAAATAGGGGCAGAGGGCTATTGCAAATCCATTAAACTGTGGAAGAAGAAAAACGAAATTTGAATGATTATGTGGTCCAAAGTACAGAAAATTGGTGCAGGCTGTAAAAACAGAGAACATTATTAAAACAACAGAAACAAAGGCAGAATATAAGGAAAAATATTTAATCTGGATGGTAGATTAAATAGATGTAAAACCAAAGCTTTGCATGGACAGCACTTGAAAAACATTGAAGAAAAATGTGATGACAACTTGACATGGCATGGCTTAAGATGGGAATCATCAAGAAAGAAACAGAAGGTTTAATACTCGCTGCTCAAGAACAAGCACTACAAACTAATGCCATGAAAGCAAAGATACAAAAATCCACCGACTTTGCAACAACTAAGTCGAAACTGTTTCACATTTAATATGTGAATGCAGCAAAATTGCACAAACTGATTACAAAGCTAGACATGACCAAGTTGCTAAATTAATCCACTGGTCATTATGTAAAAAAAAAAATACGATTTGCCTCTATCTAAAAAGTCATGGGAACATAAAGTGGAAAAAGTTATAAAAAATGAGAAGGTGAAGATCTTGTGGGACTTTTGAATACAGACAGATCGTCACTTGGAACACAAAACACCAGATATCACAGTTGTGGAAAACTGAAACATACAATTTATTGACATTGTGGTACCAGGAGATGCCAGAGTTGAAGAAAAAGAACTGGAAAAAATCATGAAATATCGTGACCTGGCCATTGAAACTACACAGCTATGGATGAAACATATAACAGTGATACCCATTGTCATTGGGGCACTTGGTACTGTGTCCAAGAATTTTATAAGATACATCAACAAATTGCAGCTTCTTGCAATAACACCAGCAGAACTGCAAAAAATTGCGCTACTTGGAACATCATATATCTTAAGAAGGTACTTGGTTGATACCTAGGACGCTGGCAGCAACCTGTATCAACCATCAGCACCAGTCAATGGTATTTGTGATGCCTTTTTGAATGTTCAGTTGACTGTTTCAGGTTTAATGAATAAAGATAAATAATAATAGTAATAATAATAGTAATAATAATAATAATAATAATAACAACAACAACAATAATAATAATACTGTAGTTTTGCATAAAAACAGATTGAGAACTGACTTCTTTTATTTTCATTTATATTTCTAAAATGTAATATTTTCATGAATGTACATTGTTACTGTTACACAGATTACTTTTACAATAAATATTACAAAGTGTTTTAAAAGCTTGTGCATTAATTTTTTAAAATATTCCCTAACTGATTTTTGAGGATTATAATGATAGGATGAATAATTTGTGCATTTTAATACACAGTACAAAAGTGGAAAAAATCAGCATGTCCAACCAGAGTCATTTCAACAGTGAGATTTGTTAATTTAATAAGTAAATGAAGAAATAAATGTCCATAGCTAGTATTCTGAATCCTAATTAGGATTGATCTGAACTGGAGTTCATTCTTCTCTCTCTCTCTCATTAAAATGGGGGATAGTTCATTTACACTCCTTTGGTAGTATATACACCGGACTGTTCATCATTTTGATAACTAACTCTCTTTAAATTTTTGCTCCATTTAGTAGCATCTGCCTTATTCGGTCATATTAAAGATGTGATCAACAATGACACCCATAACTGTTCACATGTTCCATTGTCAAGACAGGTTGCCCTCATCCTATATTTGTACTTTAGCTTTCCTATCTGGCTGCAGAACATTATATTTTTCCCAGTTAAATTTCATCCCATTCCTTTCGGCCCAGTGCTTAGACCAGTGATGGCGAACCTTTGACAGCACCGCACACCAGCCTGCATGCCAGAAGTGGCATGTGAAGCCATCTCACGAGGTATGGCATGGCCCTGCTGGCCTTCACGTGTGCAGGAGCGCCGATACCTGGAAGAGCGGTAGTGTCGTGTCCCACTTCTCCGCTGACGGCCGGGTCAGGGAAATCCGAATCAGGCTTGCCTCTGCAGCTCTGCCCAAAGTCCTAGCAAAGTCCTCAGAGCAGGCAGGAGACCAGAAAGTGACTTCAGCAAGATAAGTTCGACTTTGCCTGACTCAGAGACTGCCAGAAAGCAGATCCTTTATATAGGCCATGGGGTGTGGCTCCATGACTCAGCACTCATTAAGGCCTGCCCCTCCCTTCCTTCTGTTGCCTCCGCCTATCCAGTCTTCTGATGCGAGGGTCACTCCAATCAGCAGCTGTTGGAAATAAACTTTCTTCAGGCTCACATGCTATGGAGGAGGGGGAGGGGTCTAGCTGCTCCGTTTGCTTGGGCATGGAGCCAGGGCTGGGGCCAGGGGGTGCTCCCTCCTCTGCAGCCTGCTTGGGCATGGAGCCAGGGCTGGGACCGGAAGGTGCCCCCTCCTCTTCAGCTTGTCTGGGCATGGAGCCAGGACTGGGGCCGGGAGGCATACATTCCTCCGTGTTCGGGAGCAGATAAGAAGGCCCCGGCTGCTGTGAGAGCGGGCAAGACACAACACTATCCCTCACCGCAGGGCCCTTCCCCCGGGGCTGACGATCGGGATGCGGTCAGGCCGGGTTCTGCTCGTGGAAGGCCCGCACCAGGTCCGGGGCGTGGACGTCAGAGGCGTTGACCCAGGTGAACTCGGTCCCATACCCTTGCCACGCAACCAGGTATTGGAAGCGCCCCTTCAGCCAGAGGGAGTCGCGTATGCTGTGCACCTCATACTCCTCCACCCCGTCCTCGTCGACAGCGCCGGGCGGCGCCGGGCGCCGGAGGGGAGACGGCGAGGCCTCAGGGACCAGCAAGGACCGGTGGAAGACGGGATGGATCCGCATGGAACGCGGCAGGGTCAGCCGGTAGGCCACCGGATTGATGACCGCCTCGACAGGGAACGGACCGATGAACCGGTGGTCCAGTTTCTTCGCCGGCCGGTCGGATGGGAGATGCTTTGTGGAGAGCCACATGCGGTCTTCGACCAACAGCGGGGGTGTTGCCCGTCGGGAATGATCGGCGACCCGCTTGTAGTCCTCCTTCGCCCGATTCTGCTGCCGACGCACCATCTGCTGGACCGCTTGCAACTCGGAGAGAAAGGACTGTGTCTCGGGAACCGGGGAGTCCGGGGGCGCCAGAGGGAAGAGCCACGGATGGTACCCCAAGTTGGCCTGGAACGGGGTGGTCTGGGTGGAGGTGTGTTGGGAGTTGTTGAATGCGAACTCCGCCAGGGACAGGTAATCGGCCCAGTTGTCCTGCTGTTGGTTCACGAAGCACCGGAGGTACTGCTCCAGGACGCCGATGACCTTCTCTGTCCCGCCGTCGGTCTCCGGATGGTGCTCCGACGACAGGCACACCTGCACCTCCAATGCGGCCATCAGGCTCTTCCAAAAGCGAGCCGTGAACTGCACCCCACGGTCCGACACCACCCTGTCCGGCAGACCGTGGAGGCGGAAGACATGCTGCAAGAAGAGATGGGCCGTCTTGGTGGCGGTGGGCAGCCCGCGGCACAGGATGAAGTGTGCCATCTTGGTGAGCATGTCCACCACCACCAGCACTGTGGTGAACCCTGAGGACGGCGGCAGGTCCGTCAGGAAGTCCATGGAAATCGCCCCCCAGGGTCTGTCAGGAGTCGGCAAGGGCTGGAGGAGACCGGGAGGGGCCCCCGTGGCGGACTTGGCTTGCTGGCACGGCACGCAGGACGTCACATAGGCATGGACATCATGCCGCACCCGGGGCCACCAGAAGGTCCGCGTCACCAGGTTGAGAGTCTTGAAAATCCCGAAATGGCCCGCGGCAGGGTTGTCGTGGCACTGGGCCAGGACAAGGGACCGGAGCAGTCCCGTGGGCACATACAACCGCCCCCGGAACTTGAGTACGTCGTCTTCCAATGTCCACGGAGACGTGGGGCCCGCCTCCGCTCGCTGCTGCTGAGACCAGGCGTCTTGGCGCTGCGCCTCTCACACCCAGGCCCGTAAGTCCACCCGTTCCCGGCCGGCGGTCAAGGCTTCCGCCGGCAGTACGGTCCGTGGAGGAAGAGGGTCTTGGGCGCTCAGGTACTCCAGCTTACGGGACAGGGCGTCCGCCCTCCGGTTGTGGCCGCTGGGGATATAGATGTCGCGGAAGTTGAACCGGGCAAAGAACAGCGACCACCGGATCTGCCGCTGGTTCAACTTCCAAGCCGTGGTGAGATGTTCGAGGTTCCGATGGTCCGTTCGGACCTCCACCTGATGCCGGGCCCCCTCCAGGTGGTGCCGCCATGCCTCGAACACGGCCTTGATAGCCAGAAACTCCTTTTCCCAGATGGTATAGTTGCGCTCGGAAGGGTTGAGCTTCCGCGAGTAGTACGCACAGGGAAAAAGAGTGCCGCCATCCACCGGGGCAGCACCGCTCCGAGGGCGACGTTGGAGGCGTCCGTCTCCACCACGAAAGGCCGGTGCGGGTCGGGATGTCGCAGAATGGGCTCCGTGACGAAAGCCTTCTTGAGAGCCATGAAGGCTTCCTCCTGCGGGGGACCCCACCGGAACGGGACCTTCTTCTGGAGGAGCTGGGTGAGCGGAGCCATCAGCGTGGCGAAGCCCAGGATGAAGGTCCAATAGTAATTGGCGAAGCCCAGCAGCCGCTGGACATCCTTCACCTGACGCGGGGCTTCCCAGCTGCTCAGGGCCTCCACCTTGCGCGGGTCCATGGCGATCCCCTCGGGTGAGAGGATGTGCCCGAGGAACTCGATGGACGACCGGAGGAAAAAGCACTTCTCCAGCTTGGCGTAGAGCTGGTGCTCCCGCAGGCACTGCAGGACCAGGCGGAGGTGCTGGAGGTGACTTTCCCTGGACCGGGAGTAGACCAGGATGTTGTCCAGGTAGATCACCACGAACCGATCCAACATGTCCCGGAACACATCGTTCATAAAATGTTGGAAGACGGCAGGGGCGTTGGTCAGCCCGAACGGCATGACCGTGTACTCGTAGTGTCCGTACCGGGTGCCGAACACCGTCTTCGACTCGTCCCCTTCACGCATCCGCACCAGGTTGTAGGCCCCCCGGAGGTCTAGCTTGGTAAAGATGGAGGCCTCCCGCAGCCGGTCCATCAGCTCCGGGATGAGCGGCAAGGGGTATCGATTCTGCACTGTGATGGCGTTCAGCTGGCGGTAGTCGCAACACAGGCGCAAATCCCCCATCTTCTTTTTCACGGAGAGGACCGGGGCCGACAGAGGGGACTTGGAAGGCCGGATGAACCCTCGGGCCAGATTTTTGTCCACAAAGTCCCTGAGGGCAGCCAACTCGGGCTTGGACATGGAATACAGGCGTCCTGTTGGCAGCGGGGCGCCGGGTTGCAGGTCCACGGGGCAGTCATAGGGCCGGTAAGCGGTCCGCCTCCTTTTCGCTGAAGACGTCAGCGAAGTCCTGCAGCTCAGGGGGCACGGCGACGGCCGGGGTGAAGACGTCCTAGCCGGCGCAGGTGTGGTGGATGTGGTCGACACACTGCAGGCTGGGAAACGAGATGGCGTTCCGCAACCAGGCCACCTGAGGGTCGTGAGTCCGCAGCCAGGCCAGTCCGAGGATCACTGGGAAGTGGAGGTCCGCCGTCACGTAGAAGCAAATCGCCTCCTCGTGGTCCCCGATGGCAAGGCGCAAGGGCTGTGTGGCGAAGTTAATGGGTCCGGCCACCAGCTCCCTCCCATCGATGGTCTCGACGCTCATCGGAGGGTCTACCAGAACCAAGGGGACACCAAAATGGTCCACGAAGGCCCGGTCCATAAAGTTAGTGGTGGCCCCCGAATCCACCAGCGCGTGCACCGGGATCCCTTCCGGCCGGTCACCCACCCACACCCGGGTGTTCAAAATCAGGTGCCGAGGGGGCCCTGAGTCCACATCGGCCATGTCTGGTGGGGGCTTGGTCCGTGCCCGACCTAGGGTTTCCCCTGGGCCGGGCCTGCCCCGTTTCCCGACTGGCCAGGCTGGGATTCGGGGATGGGCGTACGTGCTCCGCCGCGCTTCCTGGGGCATGCGGTGGCAAAATGGCCGGGCTCCCCATAGTACAAGCACAGCCCCCCTTGGCGCCTCCGGCTCTGCTCCTGGGCCATCAGGCGAGGCCTGGCCGCTCCTAACTCCATGGGCTCCTCGGCGGCGGCCACGAAGCGCGGGGCGGCCCGGGACGGGGTCAGCACGGGTCGAGGGAGGGCGACGGTCTTTGACAGTTGCTGGCGGCAACAGGACGAGCGTTGCTGGAGACGGGTGTCGAGGCGCAGGCAGAGGGGCACCAGGTCAACGAGGGTCTGCGGCCCCTCCACCCGAGCCAGCTCGTCCTGGAGCTCTTCCGAAAGGCCCCTCTTGAATGCGTCCGCTAGTGCCGTGTCGTTCCAGTCCGAATCATGGCACAGCAACCAGAATTCCGCGATGTACTCCCGGAGGGGGCGGGGCCCTTGTTGGATCTCTCCTAGGCGCCAGGCAGCCGTCTGGGCCCACATGGGGTCTTCATACATCAGGTGCAGTTGCCCCCAGAACCCCTGGTAGTCCGCCAGCAAGGGGCTGTCCCTGAGCACCAAAGGCGTGGCCCACTGCGCAGCCTGGCCAGACAACAGGTTCATCACGAAGGCCACCCTGGCCCGGTCATCTGGAAAGTCCCTCGGCCGCATTGCCATGTAGGTCTGGCACTGGGCCATGAAGGCCGGGAACATCTCCATCCGTCCTGAGAACTTCTCCGGCACCGGTACCAGGCTGTGGCGCTGAGGAGGAGGAGGTTGGACTGCTGGGGCATTCCCAGCAGCCAGTTGAGCAGTCAGCTGGGCGACTTGCTGTTGCAGTTGCTGGTTATCTGCTTGTAGCTGCTGCACAATCAGCGCCAGCTGTTGCTGATCCATCTTGTAGATGTGTGTGGAGTCAGGCAAGATGTCGTGTCCCACTCCTCCGCTGACGGCCGGGTCAGGGAAATCCGAATCAGGCTTGCCTCTGCAGCTCTGCCCAAAGTCCTAGCAAAGTCCTCAGAGCAGGCAGGAGACCAGAAAGTGACTTCAGCAAGATAAGTTCGACTTTGCCTGACTCAGAGACTGCCAGAAAGCAGATCCTTTATATAGGCCATGGGGTGTGGCTCCATGACTCAGCACTCATTAAGGCCTGCCCCTCCCTTCCTTCTGTTGCCTCCGCCTATCCAGTCTTCTGATGCGAGGGTCACTCCAATCAGCAGCTGTTGGAAATAAACTTTCCTCAGGCTCACATGCTGTGGAGGAGGGGGAGGGGTCTAGCTGCTCCGTTTGCCTGGGCATGGGGCCAGGGCTGGGGCCGGGGGGTGCTCCCTCCTCTGCAGCCTGCTTGGGCATGGAGCCAGGGCTGGGACCGGGAGGTGCCCCCTCCTCTTCAGCTTGTCTGGGCATGGAGCCAGGACTGGGGCCGCGAGGCATACATTCCTCCGTGTTTGGGAGCAGATAAGAAGGCCCCGGCTGCTGTGAGAGCGGGCAAGACACAACAGGTAGTCCATTGCGCATGCACGAGCTGGCACATGGCTCTTATGGGTTCCACTGCTCCCGCACATGTGACAGGCAGCTGACCGGCGCGCATGTGATCACAGGAACACAAAATAGGAACCAGCGAGGCTGCACATTCTTCGCGGGATGGTTTCGCGTGCTGCTTCTGGCACACGTGCCATAGGTTCGCTGACATTTTAAAAAATCTTTTTTCAACTATAGCTACCCCTCCAAGTTTTATGTTACCTACAAACTTTATAATTGTCCTCACCTCCATCAACCAAGTCTTTGATAAAAAGTATTGAAGGACTCAGGGGTTCAGAAGGTTGTCGATACTTCCCTCCAATCAGAAATGAAACCATTTACAAACACTCTTGATGTGTAGCATGCCTATCCAGTGGATCAGAAACATGCTGCTTAATCATCTGCACAAAAATGTCAAGCAGCTACATTTAATTGCAATTAATTATTACAGATTAATTATGTCTGTAGCTTCTTAAAAGATTTTCCTATTCTGAAAGTTATAATTTTAAAATGTTTTTCATGGATTTTTAATCTCTAAAGAAATATAATACATTCATACATTCTGAGAATTCAGAATTTCATTATTTTAAAACATGTTGGTTTCCCTAATAAAATATTGCTCAAAGAATATTTTTGTAATTAAAGCTTTAATATAACAATAATTTTTTTAAATACAAATCAGTATATAAATTCAGGCTAGATAATTAGTCTCCTGTGAGCATTTCGGCTGCCACTCTCATAATCTTCAGCTTAGGTGTTGTTCCTTCTTCTGGTATGCATTATTATATATTTATATTATTATAAATCACTTATTTAAGCTCTTCCAACTTTGAAAGACGGATCCTTTTAATCCATGATTCAAAATTTCAGAGCCTCTCTAAATAAAGATAAAGACAGTGATTGTCGAGCCCAGCTCCGGCTCAACAGAGGATGCTACAGGGATCTGGATCATGAAATTATCGAGGACTTGTTCGAGAGGTACAGGGATCTGCATTTGGGAAGCATGGGAAGGAGATCATCACAGTGGCGGCCGGGATAGAGGGAGATGAGGGCTGGGTGTCATGAAGAGCTGCTTTAGTTCTGGAATTTGGCAGATGATGTGGCAGCTGAGGCTGTCAGATGAGGAGGGAGAGAGCGGCCGGGCGTCCAATCAATGGAACAGTTCAACCATGGGGCAGGGCCTGAGAAGCGTGGGGTGTTTAAAAGGGGCTGAGAGGCAGAAGCTCTCAGCACTGACTTTATACAGAAAGACCTCAACTATTACTGAGACCCAGTTTGTAGCAGACCCAATAAAGTCACGGGTGGAAAAGAAAATCAAGTTGGCTTGTTTCTTCTCACAGCGTCTGACACAACTGTGGCTGAACGAGCCGAGAGGAAGTCAGCGCTCTCCTCTTTCCAAAGAAGCTGTCTGTTCCAGTCGGCATGAGTACCATGGCTGAAGGCACTTCTAACCCTGAGGCTGAACCCAAGGTATGTGGAGGGAAGAAGGAGGTGGTCGAGACAGTGGTGATGGAAGCCAGTGAAGCCAGAGTGGTACATCCAAAGGAGAGGAAAATGGTGATAGAAGAGAAAGTGGAAACCAGAGAAGGGAGGGAGTCACGACCCACACAATCCTCCTCCGGCCATTGGTGGCATAGTTCGGCTCTGAGTGGCCCTGAAGTTCCTAGAGCTAAAACCCCACTCCCAGTTGGAGTCCCTCAATCCAGGAGGTGGATGGAAGAAGACAACCAGGACTGGAATTATTCTACCGGAGTCGGGACTAATTCTATGGAAGCGCTCAGGGAATGGTTTGGGGAGGCCAGTTTTCATGATGCATCATCATGGCAACCATGGACAATGGGGATGGACTCTTTAGATACGTGGAAGCCGCTTGGTGGCGCAAGAACTGATTCAAGATTCCACCTGGCCAGCCCCAAATTTAGACTGGAACAGGAGACTAGAAGATCTAGGTCTTCAGAACAACATCCTGTTGGCCAGGTGAGAGTAGGTCCACGATATACCTCCAGCACTGGGGGGGAGGGAGTTACAGCCACCTCATCCCTGCCTATTACCATGTCCCTACCTACAAGGACATAAACGGAATCCTCCCACGAGACTTCTGTGAGCAGAGAAATGCCCAGGGGTTATGTCCAAGAACCATGGTGGGCCATGGGGCAGTGGCCACACCCACAGCCTATTTGGGGCCCTCCACCCATTCGGCCTCATCTGATGGAGCTTCAGATCAAGAAAGCTTGTTTATGAACCAAGTCATAAGCCACTTTGAGCTTTATCCCTCACAATGGGTGATGGTAGTAGCAGTCACCACGCTATTGCAGGGGGAGGCCCTGGATTGGGTAGCTAGTCTTCACCATGCCCATGCTAGGGAATTGACTGATCTATGGATGTTTTTGGAGGCACTGAGGGGAACATTTGAGGATGAATCAAGCAGCAAAATAGCTGAAGGTGAGATACTTTCCCTCAGGCAGAAGGAGAGGCCAGCAAAAGAATACATTAAAGAATTTCGGAGCCTGGCGGACCAATTGAGAACGTGGCCAGAAAGACTGCTGGTCAACCACTTTTATAGGGGACAGGATAGGGACATATGCCAGGCTTGTGTTTACCAAGGATTACCTGCACACCTGGCTGATTGGTTTAAGGCAGCCATAGAACTGGACATTGGCCTATGGGAATTTAGAGGGAGGGATACATTAGTGCTAATCAACCGACTCAAAGGACCACAGCCAGCACAGTACACTACGTGGTAGAGAAACCACTGCACCACCTTCATTGCCGGTCACTGTAACTGCATCTCATCGACTGACTTTCCGATATTTCTGCTGCAATAAGTTGGGCTATCATGTAGCAGAATGCCCTTGGCCACCCCGTTGGATGTTGAGAATTTCGACACCAAACACCGGAGTAAACCAGAGAGAACAGCTGTGGCCCATTCACGACCAGATGAGAATGGCAACACAGACTCCGCCAGAAACTTCAGGTGCTCCTGGAAACGGGCCAGAGGGATCACCTGTGGATGGGGATAACTGAGTTCTACCGGTGGTCACCATGGATAGTGATGAAGATGAGTCCAATGACCCCATGATAAGCAGCCCTGTTCATCCCTTTGTGATCCCAGTAACTGTCTGAAATATAGACACTGCGTTGGGGCTGGAACATGGAGCTCTGATTGATTTAGGGTGCACGTGGTGCTTAATCAGTAGGTCAGTAGCATCGGAATTAGCAGTACATATTCCTTCCATCCTTTATAAGGTAGGTAAAATGAGGACCCAGATTGTTGGGAGCAATAAAAGTTGACTTTGTATATAATATACAAATGGATGAAAACTATTGCTTAACACAGTGTAAGCCGCCCTGAGTCTTCGAAAAAAGGGCGGAATATAAATTCAAATAAAAAAAACCATATCAAATGCCTGAAAATGCCCATTAGATTTGAACAAATGGATGGGTCTATCCTTGGGGGAACACTGGCTACCCACGTCACAGACCTGACCAGTTAGAGATTGGGGATCATTGGAAATATATACATTTTCTAGTAGTAGAAAAAATGGTTGAGCCTATTATTTTAGGGTTAACGTGATTGGATAAATGGAGACCAACCATATGGTGGGAAGGCTGGTATCGTAAATTAAGATTAACACTGGGACCAGAACCACTGGTGGACCAGGCGGAAAGTGGAAAAAGGAGTAGTATACAAGAAGAGCCCAAAAGTGAAAAAAAGGAGGTGTTCCCAAATATATACGAGGATTTGGCACAAGTATTCAGTAAAGAGGAGTGTGAGGTCTTACCTCCACACCGTACAACAGATTGCACTATTGAACTGATACCTGGAGCTAAATTGCCAAAGCCTCATATGTATTCAATGATTGTTCTGTTTCCCTTCCCCCAATACTCCGAGCAAAGAGTCAGTCAGAGGCCTCCTTTTCTGATTTATTTACATATATATAAATGTCCTGGCCACATCTACCCACGAGCTTGCCAAGTTTCTGGAGATAACAAGGAAATTACAGATAAGGCCAGAATTACTCACGAATATATTCTTCCCTCCATTGATACAGTTTGCCCGCGCAAATTCATTGCTTTGTCCAAGACAAAAAACCAGGAAGTCCCGCCTCCTATTTATAGTCTCTGCAGATGTCACTGTATGACAATTATGACTTGGCTTTATCCCAACGCTGCTTTTGCTGCGCGCGCCGGTCACGCCTGCGCAGTCTTGCATCACTCCAAAACTGTTCTTGGGGCGTTGCCAAATCAGAAGAAGGCTCCAGGGAATCAGGCCTTGCCGGCCCCTCCTCCTCCCTTTGAGTGGGTGCCAGGGAGGGAAAGGGCTCAAGAGAAGCAGGGCTTGCCAGGTCTTCTCCCTCACTTTCTGAATCATCCGAGTCCAGGAGTCCGGGTCCAGGAACCTGGGTCACAACAATGATCCCTAAAGAACTCGAGGAACTAAGGAAATACATTGATAAAAATCTAGCAAGAGGATTTATTCGGACTAGCCGGTCTCACATGGCAGTGCCTGTTTTTTTTAGGGGGAAAAAAAGATGGAGGTTTAGGTCTATGTGTGGACTTGAGGGGCCTGAATGCAGTTTGCATTGAAAACCTATACCCTTTACTGTTAATGAAAGATTTATTATCCACCCTATCAACAGGAAAAATATTCACAAAATTGGATTTGAGGGAAGTGTACTACAGGGTACATATACAACCAGGGGATGAGTGGAAAACAACCTTCAATTGCCCTTTAGACAGTTACCAATCAAGTAACGCCGTTCGGCCTCCAGGGCACCCCTGCTGTCTTTATGTAGGTTATTAATGACGTTTTGCATGACCATCTGTTTTGGTATACTTAGGTGATATATTAATATATATCAAAACTATGGAGGAACACACTCAATTAGTCCAACAGGTCTTGAAGAAATTATTAGCTGCCAAATTATTCCTAAAATTATCTAAATGCAAATTTCACCATACTGGGATAGATTATTTGGGATATCGTATTTCAGAAGACGGAATTGGAATGGATCCCAAGAAGGTAAAAACAATACTAGAATGACAGGCTCCAACCACGAGGAAACAATTACAAAGTTTCCTCAGTTTTGCCAATTTCTATCGGCAATTTATTCCTTCCTTTGCCCAGATAGCTTTACCTTTGACTGACCTGTTACGGACTAAACAAACCGGGAAGAAGCCAAGACAGCGGCAAGTGTTGGAATGGACATCGAAATGTCAGAGGGCTTTTGAAAAATTGAAAGAAATGTTACATGTGAAGCAGTGCTAAAACATCCTGATCAATCATTAGGTAAAGGTAAAGGTTCCCCTCACACATACGTGCTAGTTGTTGCCGACTCTAGGGGGCAGTGCTTATCTCCGTTGCAAAGCCGAAGAGCCAATGCTGTCCGAAGACGTCTCCGTGGTCATGTGGCCGGCATGACTCAACGGCAAAGGTGCACGGAACGCTGTTACCTTCCCACGAAAGGTGGTCCTATTTTTTCTACTTGCATTTTTACGTGCTTTCGAAACTGCTAGGTTGGCAGAAGTTGGGACAAGTAACGGGAGCTCACCCCGTTACATGGCAACACTAGGGATTCGAACCGCCAAGCTGCCGACCTTTCGATCGACAAGCTCAACGTCCTAACCCCGAGCCACTGTGTCCTGATCAATCATTAACTTTTATTATACAAGCTGATGCTAGTGATGTAGCTGTAAGAGCTGTTTTACTTTAACAGAACACTCAGAAGGTTTTACAACCATGTGCCTATACCTCACATAAATTTACTCCCACTGAAAGAGGATGGGCTATATAGAAAAAAAGAGGCATTCGCAATGAGGTGGGCCCTCGTTACTTGGCGACATTTACTTGAAGGAGCAGACACTCCGTTCGAAGTCTGGACAGATCACCGGAATTTAGAAGCATTGCAGAATCCCAGGAAATTATCTCCCAAACAGGTGCGCTGGGCGCAATATTTTAGAAGGTTCAACTTCACACTAAAGTATGTACCTGCAGGTAAAAATTTCTTAGCGGATGCACTGTCATGTATGCCACAATATAACAGTAAAAGGGAGGAGGTGATATAGGCCATGATACCGGCTAGTCAGTCAGTTGGGCAAATACAGCAGACCCAGCAAAGAAATCTTTGTTATGAGAAAGTCCAACAGGTGCTAGCCACCGACACCTGGCTACAGAATAATAAAGCCCTAGTATCAGTTAAAGATGGTCTTGCCTGGAAAGGGGATAAACTATATCCAAAGGATATACATCTCACTGTTTTACAGAGATGTCACTATTAAAGCGGCAGGCCATTTTGGTCTTCTTAAAACCTTACATCTGGCAAGACGGCAACTTGGGTGGCCTGGCATGCGTAGAGACGTTAAAGAATATACTAGGAAATATAGGACGTGTGCTACAACTAAACCATACCCCAGAAAGTCTCTAGGTTTGCTACGGACAGTAGCTAACTCCGGGAGGCCATGGGATGAAATAGCAATGGATTTCATAGTTGACCTCCTGGAGAGTCAGGGCTACATGGTGATCTGGACTATGATGGACCTATTTTTTAAGCAGGCACATTTTGTACCCTGTAAAGGGTTACTGTCAGCACAGAGGTTAGCATGAATATTTATACAATACATTTATCAGTTATATGAGGTACTGAACCAAATAATTTCAGATAGAGGAGTGCAGTTTACTGCACACTTTTAGGGGAACTTCATTAGGCTCATCGGTTCATCTCAGAGACTAAGTTCAGCATTCCACCCTAGTACTAACGGGGCCACTGAAAGAGCAAATGCGATGATAGAACGCTACTTACGAAATTATGTAATGTATCAGCAATCGGATTGGTCCAATCTCTTTCCATTTGCTGAAGTAGCATATAACGATGCTCTCAATCGTAGTACTGGATTTCACCCCTTTCCAATAAATAGTGACGAGGAAGGAATTTAACGCTATACCAGAATTAGACCCCCGGGGCGGAATCAAACGTCTGTTAATGGATGGGCCCAAAACATCCGAGATATCTGGCCTCATGTAAAACAAGTGTTACAAAAGGCTGCTACAGAATACAAAACACAAGTGGATAAAAGAACGAGGGAATCCGAGCCTTTCCGAGTAGGAGATGGTATATATTTGTCCACCAAATATATTAAATTAAGGCTGCCGTGCAAAAAATTAGGGCCTAAATATCTACGACCACTTACAATAATCAAAGTTATCAACCCTGTGACTGTTGTGCTAAAACTCCCTCCACTCTTAGGAAAAATACATCCAGTGTTCCATAGCAGTTTACTTAAACCTATGGTGAAAGGGGAACCTACGAAACCACCTGAACCGGTAACCAGGGACTGGTACGAAATAGCTGAGATTCTTGATTCAAAGGCGACAAAGGGAAGGTTAAAATATCTTGTCAGGTGGAAGGGGTATCCCTACGAAGACTTATCCTGGGTGGAGGCACATAATATTGATGCTCCGAAACTGTTAAGGTTGTTCCACAAACAATATTCACATAAACCGGGGCCCACTGAAAACAATTAATATTCTGTTTATGTATTGCAGGTGAGCTCCTGGTAATGGGGCCGCCTGTCAAGCCCAGCTCTGGCTTGACACAGGATGCTACAGGGATCTGGATCATGGAATTTTCAAGGACTTGTTCAAGGGATGCAGGGATCTGCATTTGGGAAGCATGGGAAGATCATCACACTGGCGGCAGGGATAGAGGGAGATGATGGCTGGGCATCATAAAGAGCTGCTTTAGTTCTGGGATTTGGTAGATGACATGGCAGCTGGGGCTGCCAGACGAGGAGGGAGAGAGAGGCTGGGCATCTAATCAATGGAGCAGTTCAGCCATGGGGCGGAGCATGAGCAGCGTGGGATGTTTAAAAGGGGCTGAGAGGCAGAAGCTCTCACTGCTTGCTTTATACAGAAAGACCTCAACTATTACTGAGACCCAGTTTGTAGCAGATCCAATAAATGAAGTCATGGGTGGAAAAGAAAACCAAGTTGGCTGGTTTCTTCTGACGGCATCTGACACAACTGTGGCTGAGCGAGCTGAGAGTAATTTTAGAAATTGCCAAGACCAAGGAGTGCAGAGTTATATTTAATATAATTAAACTAGGATGGTTTATACATTCTGATTAGTATGAATATATATATCCAAACACAAGAAATTTAATTTTTTCTCCTTTGCATTATTGTGTCCTGCAATAAATTGGTCTTAGATTCTGGTGTGAAAGTGAAAATAAAGCATTCTCTAGCCACTTTCCAATCATCTGCTCTATATTTATCAAATCTGTATGCTGTTCAGCTCCCAGTGACACTGACTGGGTATGCTACTACTGTTGACTATTTGGGACCATCTTTTGTCAGGCTGCTATTTATATTTCCACAATGTCTGCTGACCTTTCTGGAACAGAGAACTGAATGTTGACATACTATGATCTGCTAAATAAATGCTAGATGTTTACTAATTGAATTGAACATGTGACCAGAACTAAATAATACTCACTGAATGGATATTCAAATGTCAAATATGAAATTTCTCCCAAAACAATATGTAACTTGTCATATCTGTAAACACAGGTGATTGGACCATGGTCTGCTGCCCTGAGACGATGCCCAATCAAGTTCACCAGATATGTGAAACTCTGGCCTAAAACACCTTTATCAATGCACAACAGTAAAGGGATGCCTCCCAATCAGTAAGAGGAATCCCTATCAAGTCATACATGACTTTTTGTAGTTTATCATAGGAAACAAGCAAAGTGCTGCCATTGGTTTCTCCTTAATGTGCAGGTGTACTTAATTAATGCCATCCCACAATGTATGAAGTGATTTCCTTACTGTCTCAATTCCCCACCTTAAGGGATACAATTACCTCATAATGGGGGCGTATATTTTAAGATGCTAATGAAGTTTTCTAGATCACGGGGATGGATTTTCTAGGTCGAGGGAGGTGATCTTGAGGTGGTCCTGAATCTTGCAGAATATAATAGCTGCTGATGTTTTGGATATTTTGAGCTTTAATACTTGCTTTTGTTCCTTTGTTCCAAGACCACATCTTCTTGCAACTCTGACCATAGTTGCTAAGACCACATCCTCTTGAAACTGCGACCAGAATTGTTCTTAGTTTTCTCTTCCTTCAAATTTATATCTATAATCAGCCTCCATGCTAGAAGTCTGAAATCCAATACGATGAAATGGAGTGCAAAATTTCCATTGCTAAGCTAGACAATTGTTAAGTCAGTTTTTAAAATATTTTATTTTACAATATTTTACAATATTTGTTGCCACAGTTATGAAGTGGATCAACTTCAGTTGTTAACTTAGTAATACAGTTGTTAAGTGAATTTGGCTTTTCTATTGATTTTGCTTGTCAGAAGTCTCAAAAGGTGATCACATGACCCTGGGACATTGCAACCATCATAAATACATGCCAGTTGCCATGCATCTGAATTTTAATAACATGACCACATGGGTTTGCAATGGTTGTAAGTGTGAAAAATGTCTGTAAGTCACTTTTTTCAGTGCCAATGTAACTTTGAATGATCACTAAGTGAATGGTATAAATTGAGGACTATTTGTAGAAATTTTCTGAATTGGGGTGGGCTATTAATATAATAATGAAATTATAGTCTGGTTCACCATGCCAGCTGGAGAAAACTGAGAGTTCACATATTTTAAAGTTTGAAAACACTGGTCTAGTTGATTTTATTATGTGTCTCCACAACACTGGTGGAAGCATACCAATTATATATTTATCGAGTACATAAAACATAAATAAAATTGGACAATTATTTGTAAACTATCGTACTGTGAGAAATCCCATCTTCATCTCTTTATTCTCTGAAGGCTTTTTTCTGAGAGGTTCTATTTATGTATGTTCCATGAGATGAAGCATTTGCACTAGAAGGAAATACCCATTTGCCCTTCCAGTGTGTGTGTCTTCTTCAGTATTTTGTTCACATTAGAACGAGATATGTCTAAAGAGTGACAATAATAGATTATGTTACAAACAAATAAGAAATGATGGCTATTTCCTTAATAGCTGAGGATGAAATGTATTTAATGAACCACTGGAGATAAAGATGGAGCCTAGCTTCTTCAGAATTCAACCCAACGTCAATAAATGGATAGGACAATTCAGTAGAAATATTCTGTACTTGGATTTTTAAGAGATTTTTACCTACAACATCTGAGAACTGTTTCTTGTAATTATTATGAACACTTGAACAAACCAAAGAAAACAGACAATAAACCTGAGTATTCACACATGCTCCCATTGGAAGCCTTGCAGGCCTGTTTTGGAAGAGCATTGCACAATATTGGACTTCAGTTTAAAAAGCTCTTCTTAATCTCAGTCTTACATATTGGAAAAAAGAACCTAAACACTAAGTACAAGTTTGATGGACATTACCTTACAGATGACCCCCACCCTGTTAAAGACCTCGGAGTTTTCATATCAAATGATCTAAGTGCCAAAGCCCACTGCAACTACATCGCAAAAAAGGCTTTAAGAGTTGTAAACCTAATCTTGCATAGCTTCTTTTCCAAAAACACTACACTACTAACCAGAGCATATAAAACATTTGCTAGACCAATTCTTGAATACAGCTCGCCTGTCTGGAACCCATACCACATTTCTGACATCAATACAATTGAACGTGTCCAGAAATATTTTACAAGAAGAGTTCTCCATTCCTCTGAATACAACAAAATACCTTATGCCACCAGACTTGAAATCCTGGGTTTAGAAAATTTAAAACTATGCTGCCTTTGACATGACCTGAGTTTAACTCATAGAATCATCTATTACAAGTCCTTTCTGTCAATTGCAACAATACAGAAGCACACAATAGATTTAAGCTTAATGTGAACCGCTCCAATCTTGATTGCAGAAAATATGATTTCAGTAACAGAATTATTAATACTTGGAATATACGACTCTGTGGTCTCTTCCCAAAATCCCCAAAGCTTCAACCAAAAACTATTTACTATTGACCTCACCCCATTCCTAAGAAGTCTGTAAGGGGCGTGCATAAGAACACAAGAGTGCCTACCGTTCCTGTCCTATTGTTTCCCTCCATTATATCCAATTAATATAGTTATTACATACGCATGCTTATATATATATATATGCTTATATATTGTATAGTTATTTCATGCTTATGCTTATATATACTGTGTGACAAAATAAATAAATAAATAAATAAATAAGTTGACTTTGCTTTTGTGATTACATGGACACACCCATGTAATTTTCTTGGCAACGAAACAAAATTGATTTACAGGTATCTATTTCTGGCCTACTCCCTGTAAATCATCTCGATTATAAAAGCCTTTTTTTCATTAGGGCCTAATAAGAATTTGGGATGATAGCTTAAAATGTTAAATTTAAAAAATGCAAGTTGGGAAATAAATTATATGGTCATTTACAAAAGGCACTTGTAGATTAACTGAAAAGAATTCCTTGGATTGCCATCTTTGAAAAGGCTGCTTATCGGAGGAAAAGGCAAGAATTGTCTGCCATTCTATGACATGCAGTACATTCATATCCTACAAGCAGAGCCACACCCAAAGTGGAAAGTCAGTCAAGAACTTTACATTCTCTATGATAAAATAAATTTTATTTTATTTCTTTTTATCTCTGATACTCTTCCAATGGACTGGAGTCAATATCAACTGAGTTAAAATTCCATGAAAGAAAAAGTTGTCTAACTAGTTCTGTCATAGCTTGGAGAGATATTTGAAGATAAGTTGGGCAACAGTTGGAATCAACAGCATGGATGCTGAGTAGTCAGGGATGACCTAATTTCTTATGTTGCTAATGAAAATACAAACTTCAAAAATTGAGCCTAGTCCTGTTCAAGGAAAATGAAGGAAAGTGAAGGAAGGAAAATGAAATACACTATGTCAGCTTCAATTGATGCAATTAATTGAAGACTAGTTAGTTGAAGACTTCAGCTTCAATCACAACAATACACGAGCACACAATAGATTTAAGTTTAATGTGAACCGCTCCAATCTTGATTGCAGAAAATATGACTTCAGAAACAGAGTTGTTAATGCCTGGAAGGCACTACCAGACTCTGTGGTCTCTTCCCAAAATCCCCAAAGCTTTAACCAAAACTATCTACTATTGACCTCACCCCATTCCTAAGAGGTCTGTAAGGGGCGTGCATAAGAGCACCAATGTGCCTACCGTTCCTGTCCTAATGTTCCATTTGATTGTATCCAATTTCATATAGTTATTACATACTTATGATATTATTATTATTATTATTATTATTATTATTATTATTATTATTACTACTACTACTACTACTACTACTACTATTATTTTATTTTGTTACAACAGTATATGCAAACATTGACATAAAACAACAGCACATAATCAAAAGTATGCAATAACTATATTAATTTGATATAATGAAGGGAACAATAGGACAGGAACGGTAGGCACTTTTGTGGTCTTATGCACGCCCCTTACAGTCCTCTTAGGAATGGGATGAGGTCAATAGTAGACAGTTTTTGGTTGAAGTTTTTGGGATTTTGAGAAGAGACCACAGAGTCAGGTATATATACTGTTGTGACAAATAAAATAAAATAAAATAAAATAAAATAAATAAATGCAGAGTTTGACTTATGCTCCATCCCAGCATCCACACCTTCAGTGGCAGCACTGCCATTTTACAAAGAACACATGGCAGCTTGCCAGAATGATTTGGAAGAGAATCAGAAAGGATATATGAGTTGTAAATGAGCACGTGAGTTGTATATGATGTGAGTTGTATATGAGCATCTGAGAAGCAGAATTTCTGATTCTACTAGTCTCCTTCACCAAATGAGTCTCTTGACAGCCTCAGCATTTCAGTATATACAACATAGAACGTAGAATAACAGAGTTGGAGGGGTCCTTGGAGTTCACCTAGTCCAATCTCTGTTTGAGCAGGTGATTTTATACCATTTCAGAGAAGTGGCTATCCAGTCTCTTCTTAAAAGCCTGCAGCAACAGGGCACCCTTAACCTCTGAAGGCAAGACGTTATCTTGGTTAATTTTTCTCAATGTTAGGAAATTTGTCCTTAGTTCCAGGTTGCTTTTTTCAATGATTAGTTTCCAGTCATTGTTTCTCGTCTTGCCTTCTGGTACTTTGGAAAATAGATTGATGCTGTCATCTTTGGCCCATCAAATATTGGAACACTGCTATCATGTCTTCCCTAATATTTCTTTTCACTAGACTAGACGTGCCCAATTCTTGCAACTATTCTTCATAAGGGTTAGCCCCAAGCCCCATAATCATCCTGGTTGATCTTCTCTGCACTCTTTTCCCTCTGGCTGCCTGCAGCAAGTTGTCCCAATGGCGAGTTGGCGATGTGGAATTGTCCTGAGATGGCAGCAATGAATTGGTGATGGCATGCTGGCAGTGGTGAGTTGGCTGAACTGAGCTGGCCATGCCAAATTGTCCTGGACCTTATTGGAAAGGCTACTGAGAGCTTCTTAGGAAAATGCCATGTAAGTCCATGCCCCCAAATTGATTCATAAGTTTCACCAATGTTTCCCTTAAAAGCTATAACCAACCAAGCCCTTTGCTCCTACCCCATCCATAGTGAAGGAATCAACCAGCCGCTGTGGACACATCCAGAGGGTGGCAAGGTGGCTGATGATGATCAACCATCACCATCAAAAACTTTCTACTATTGACCTCACCCCATTCCTAAGAGAATCATAAGGGGCGTGCATAAGAGCACAAACGTGCCTACCGTTACTGTCCTATTGTTTTCCTATATATATATATATATATAGGTCTTTGGTTATTCGGGTTTTCTCCTGCGTAAAATTGGAAGTGTCTTGGCGACGTTTCGACGAAGTCTCATTCGAATGAGACTTTGTCGAAACGTCGCCAAGACACTTCCAATTTTACGCAGGAGAAAACCCGAATAACCAAAGACCTATATACAAACACCCGCGAAAACCTCAGAAAACATATATATATGTATATATATATATATACTTATACTTCCTTATATTTCCTCATATATATGTTTATATACTGTATAATCTTTTTGTGTGATGCCTATATATATTGTTGTGACATATAAAATAAATAAAATTAATTAATTAATCCACTTCTGGTCTTCATGGCCCAAAAGTGAGGCAGGAGGAAGCTACTAATGGTTTAGATGTTTTTCAGCAAGCAGTACCTGGTTCAATAGTCAATTCGGACCTAAGAGAGGAAGATCCCTTTGCAATGGCTTCACTGCTTCCTCTGCCAGGTTCCCATGAGAACTCAGATTCTGAAGAGGCCATGCAGGAAGGGAAGGTGTTTACAAAGTTACCATGGAAGAAAAGAGAGAGGACCATGTAGAAGGGGAGAGTGATATAGGAGAGTGACACAACCTGGGGGCAAAATTAAAAGAGAGGTCAACCTAGAATCCTATGTGGCCACAAGTGGCCCAATAGGTCTAGTTCCAACTCGCCACAGCCAACTTTTATTTATTTATTTTATTTATTTATTTTTTATTTTGTCACAACAGTATATATAAGCATAAGGATGAAAGTAACTATATAATATATAAGCATATATATATAAGCATAAGTATGTAATAACTATATTAATTGGATATAATGAAAGGGATCAATAGGACAGGAACGGTAGGCATGTTTGTGCTCGCCCCTTACAGACCTCTTAGGAATGGGGTGAGGTCAATAGTAGACAGGTTTTGTTAAAGCTTTTGGGATTTTGAGAAGAGACCACAGAGTCAGGTAGTATATTCCAAGTATTAACAACTCTGTTACAGAAGTCATATTTTCTGCAATCAAGATTGAAGCAGTTAACATTAAGTTTAAATCTATTGTTTGCTCTTATATTGTTGTGATTGAAGCTGAAATAGTCTTTAACAGGAAGGACATTGCAATAGATGATTCTATGAGTTAAACACAGGTCCTGTCGAAGGCGGCGGAGTTCTAAGTTTTCTAAACCCAAGATTTCAAGTCTGGTGGCATAAAGTATTTTGTTGTATTAAGAGGAGTGGAGAATTCTTCTTGTAAAATATTTCTGGACACGTTCAATTGTATTGATGTCTGAAATGTGGTATGGGTTCCAGACAGGTGAGCTGTATTCAAGAATTGGTCTAGCAAATGTTTTATAAGCTCTGGTAAGTAGTGTAGTGTTTCTGGAGAAGAAGCTACATAAGATTAGGTTTACAACTCTTAAAGCCTTGGGAACCTGGGTCACAACACAACCACTCAAAATTACAATGTACTTACTTTTGAGACTAATTATAACCTGGATTTGAAGTTGCATAACTGAACTTCAAGTGCTCAGAATTTATGACTGTTTGCAGCGTCCCAGTGTCTTTTTACCATATTTTATGAGTTTTCCAAAACCCGGCCCTTCTTGTTTTCAGCAAAACTGCACCCATAACAAAAAACTCACAAACAGTACATTTTTTCTGAACAGATAATTGGCCGAGTCAAAATTTGTACCACTTTTAGTTTTCTCCAACACTATTTTATATATTTCACTTTTCGCCATAAAATTCTTTCTCTCTAATTTTTTGTTTTATTTTCCTTCTATTTCTTCTGGTAAACAATATTACCATTCACCCTAATCTCTAATCTTAATCAATTTTTCTTTTTCCATCCCTCTTCTTACTTTTTTCAAATTGAAAACCTTTAAATTAAATTCAGTCATTTTTCTGAACTCTAAACCTAACTCTAAATTATCTTATTCAAATGTTCTCCCATTATTCCCTTTTCACAATATAATATAATTTCAAATATTTTCCATAAATTTCATTATTCCAATTATAAATATTTAATATTCATACAGTTTTACATATATAACCCATTTCCTTCCCTCTTTTCCATTTCTTTTTTATCAGTTTAACCAAATAGTGTAATACTACAATTCATTTAAATATATAAACCCATTTTTCCATTCCTTTTTATATAATTTCACATATTTTCCCTAGATTCCATTATTCCAGTTATAGTTCTTGATATTCATACACCTTTACATACATAACCCATTTTCTTCCCTCTTTTCCATTTCTTTTTTCCCCAACTTAATCAAGTACTGCATTCAAATATATTACTACAATTTACTTTAAAATCATTCATTTCTACTTCATCTCTCTAATAATTACTTTCAATTATTACTAACAGTGTCTTAATCTCTTCATACACTAAACAAAGTCAATTTTCATCCTCTCAATACAATATAATCTCAAATGCTTTAGCTGAATTCCATTATTACAATTAAAACATTCCAAGTATTACAATCACATATATTAAACTTATTACCATTCCTTTATAATTATAAATCTTACTATAATTCATTTATAATTCTAAATATCTAATATATTTTCCCTTTTACTTTCCATTAACTACTCCTTTTTCCTTTATCCATTCTCTTATTTTCTTCTTTTTCCCTTTCCCTCCCTGATTTTAAAGTCTCTTGCTCTCCTAGTTTGCTCTGTATTTCCATCTGCTCTCCTCCTTTTTCCTCTGTTCACCTTTCTTGTTTTACCACTGTTAATCCCAGTGTAATTATTTGGATTTTTTATATTTTGTCTCTTCCCCTCTTTTTTGTCTTTTTGTCTCTTTCCAACCCCTCTATTTTTGTCATTGTTAATCCCAATGTAATCTTTAAAGCTCACCTTCATTTCTAACCTTTTCCTTTTCTTTCCATTGTTTCCTTTCCTCCTGATTTTAAAGTCTCTTGCTCTCTAGTTTGCTCTGTATTTCCATCTGCTCTCCTCCTTTTCCTCTGTTCACCTTTCTTGTTTTACCACTGTTAATCCCAGTGTAATTATTTGGATTTTTTATATTTTGTCTCTTCCCCTCTTTTTTGTCTTTTTGTCTCTTTCCAACCCCTCTATTTTTGTCATTGTTAATCCCAATGTAATCTTTAAAGCTCACCTTCATTTCTAACCTTTTCCTTTTCTTTCCATTGTTTCCTTTTTCCCGTTAATTTTCTCCTAAATCCTCTCTTTTTTTCATTGTTACTCCCACCATGGTCATTTAATTTTTCATAATCTTCATTTTTAGTACTACTTTCTTGCTTCTCGTTCCTGGTTTTTTCCACTTAGGTATGTTATATCTAGTTCATCCAGCTTCAGTTTTCCATGCATCATTGTAATCATTATATTTATTTCTAATTTGAATGATATGCACATCATTTTAATCATTTCAATTAGTTCCTGCATCATTTTGTTGTTTCTGAGTTGTCTTTGTTCCATTTTAAGTTTTAAGTTTCTGAGTTGTCTTTGTTCCAATTAAGTTCCACTTTCTTTGGATGTCAAGTTCAAACAGCTTAAACAAAAACAAATCCTCTTCAAAAGGTCACACTGCTCTTATCACTTTAAGAAAAAAACTTTTTTTCCAAAATATAAGTTAACTGTTGAAATGTTTCTTTCCGCCTGTAGATGTCTCTCTCCAATCCACACTTCCAATCAACAAGCTAAAAAACATTCCAATTTATTTATTAAATCCATGTTTGCCAATTTCAATCTTTTTATTATTATTTTTGTGTTCCCCAAGTTCCAATTTTAAAATCCAGATCCAAATCCAGTTTAAAAAAAATCTCTGTTGCAGGGCTTTTAATTTATTTTATTTTATTATTTTTTATAAATAAATAAATAAATAAATAAATAAATAAATAAATAAATAAATAAATAAATAAATTTTAATTTAAACTTTTCTTTGTTTTTCCTTCAGTGTTTAAAAGTTTTAAATTATTTCCAGTCCTCTTCACAGCTATTTTGGGTTTCCTCTTCTAATAATTTAATTATTTCCAGACAAATTCTAAGTCAAAAATCAAGTTCCGTTTCCGGCTTTGACACTTTAAATTTCCATTTTGTTCTTCTCTTTCCATTAATACTCCCCATCGCCCATTAGCTGCTGTTTCTTCACTGGGGGATCTTTTAGCAATTTAAGAATATTTCTTTTTTTACCTGTGAGCTAGCCAATCACTCACCCAGTACAAGTACTCTGTCCAAATCAAGCTCCTGCTCAAAACTTAGTCCGATTGTCCCAGCTTAGTGACAGCCACAATGGCCACCACCCGCCATCGAGTCGAAGAGTTTCTTCTGACCTCTAAGGAACTTGCCTGTTCCTCTTGGTCATCCAAAGCGCCTCTCCTTCTTCTCTGTCCCTACAGGACAGATCTGGTCCGAAGACCCCCTGAAAGCAGTTTGGCAGCCTGCGATTTTGCAAGGCTCATTAGAGCCCGCTATTCCCTGACTGTCTCACCACGACACTTCCGGTCAAATCCCCTGGGCATGGGGTGGTTGTTGTTGTTGTTTTGCCCTGGGAATTTTCTCTCTTCCAAATACTAACCAGGACTGTCTCTGCTTAGTTATCTATCAATAGCTACAAGGTGATATTGGCATGTTATGGGTTTATTTTGTGAAGCAATGTCACTTGATATGACCCAGGAAGTGCATATTTGCTCTTCCAGATAGCCTTTCCCTCAGAAGCTTGGATGGCTCTAGTCCCGTTCACCATTCAAAAGCACTGAAGACTTGACTCTTCCTTCTGATATTAGGGACAGTATGTTAGTAAATTTTGGTATGAGTATTTTGTTTTTACTGCTATTATACAAGTGCTCCAATGAAGTTTTTCATTGATTGGTTTTTATTTTTTGTACTCTACATTATCTTTATATTCCTTTCAACTGTCTATCTTATGATAGACTTCATATATATTTGCACAAATAAACATAATTTTATATTGTGAAATATAAAACATTCATATTTAGCTATTTCCTATATTCTTCTAAACTCTGATTGCTTTGATATAACTATCGCGTTCTCCCTTCCACTGTATTACTGCACATTTACACAGGGAGAGCACCTTGCCCAACCTTTTTCTCCTTTGCTATTTTTAGCTTGAAAAATATTTGCTTCTAAAGAGTTTGAAAATGTGTGAAGACCTACGTAACCAGTTTTAAACCAAACCAAGCCAAGAGACTTTTGGAAATACAGAGCTGCCAGCTAATAAGGTCATTTGATTATCTCTGCAGAAAATAAGAAATTAATCTAATTATCCATTGTTAGTTATGTGCCAGTGTGTATTATTATCTATTCCACAAACATTTGAATAAAGGTTCATTTTTGGAGCATGTGTTTTTAGAATATTTTAATTCAATGTATATTGTGAAGAACAATAGTAATCTGTAGCTGAAGTTCATTCATGTGAATATTAATTTAGGAGTAAGTTCCTTGAATATAGTGAAATTTACAAGATGCATATCTTCAGACTAGGATACTGATATGGAGAAGTATATCTGTACCTTTAAAATAAATTGGTATAAATTTCCAGTACTGTATTTCTAAGATTAACCAAAATGTATTGAAAAGATTTTCTAAGATTTATCAGAATAACATCAAACAAAACTAAAGAGAGGGCTAGATGTTAAAACATAGAAGTATCTGGATCATGACCTTATAAGGAAATTTAGTATAAACAATAAATTATGTCATTTCATGTACCAATCTGTATTTGGAACTGAAGCTATCCATTCCTTCTCTGTCTATAGTCAGATAGCAATAGTTTATTTGGCAGTAATTTTGTTGAGTGCCCATTCTTATGTATGTACACAAAAGTAAAACTAACCAGTAGCTCTTCTGACCACTGAACTGCAACCCAAATGTTGCTGAAGCAGTGTTTCTAGAGTGCTTCCAAGTAACCATGATTGCTTAAGCTTTGGAAACTGATTCAACATGTTCAACACTGTCACTCTATCCTAATACTTTCTATTTCTAATATTTCTGTTCTAATATTTTCAGTTTTCACCTTGAAATTATGACTGAATGTATTTACAATATCAAAGATATCTCTAACATTTAATAATCACAGTGAAACATATTCTGTAACAATAAATATTCAAATAGGAAGTGTAGCAGGTGGCTTGTAAAAAAGTAGTAAAGAGCTTTATTAGGATAAATGAAAATAGGAGGATGTCTTGGGAAACAACACAAAAGTACAAAACAAGGGAGAAGGAGCAGGGAAAATTACATGCAGTGAAACCTTACATTTATTCAGAAGTAAATCAAACTTGTTCAGTAGGATTTATATCTATGTTAAATATGCATTTGACTGCAGCCAGTCAAATTAAGGTTTATTATACATACTTAATCTTCTTGTATCACTTTATAAAGTAGATTAAAGAAAACACAGTTTTGAACTTGCTTACCTTTCCAATGCTGCAGTATCTTTTTACTTTTTTCATTACAGTAAGGGCATGCAGAATCCAATGCAGAATTGCATTGTCCAGTTCTTAAAATCCACGTACTCGGTAGGTAAGATGCAAGGCTACCACTTCCCACCGCAGAATCCCCACAGCCGAATACCCTGCTAGTATTGCCGAGGCAAGGCTACCGCTCGAATCTCCAGAAGGGGTGAGAGGCCATGGATTGCTAAGACAAGCTACCACTCACCATCACAGAATCCCCACCAGTGAGGCAAATCAAGACCCAATCACCAAGGATCCCCGAGGCAAGGCAAGGCTATCGCTGCAAAAATATGTCATCAGATTCTGTTCGCCGAACAGATCCTTCCCACCAAAGGTGAGGTTCTTGCCAGAGCCCCAAAGTTCTCACCAGATGTTGTGACCTAGGCCCAAGTAGTTATTACAAGACACAATCAGTCCTAAACAAACATAGTTTATTAGAACAGCTAAGAATTACTTCATTCTCAGCTTAATCCAAATTAATTCCAAAACAAATTCCTCAGAAAAAGTCTTTCGGCCTTATCACAAAGCTTTGTCTTCTTTGGCACCCTGGCAAAGGCTTTTCTTGGCAAAGCCCATGAAGTTCAGAAACAAGAGACACCGACTAGAAATCAATGTAGCAACATTGCTTTCCTACAAAAGCCCAAGATCCGTTGCTGCTCTTTTAAGCCTTATGGGAGAGGTCAATCATCTCCTGGCCTTACTCCCGAGTCGTCCTTTTTTGCTTTAGCTGCTCTTGCCTTCTGGAAGCTCTTCAACAGGCTCCTCCTGTTCCTCTGCCTCTCTGCTGTCTGCCTCTGGAGGCTCTGGAGTCCGCATATCACTCCCATATGGCCCTGGCCCCATCTCTGCCTCCAATGCAGAGCCCTCGTCCAGGACTTCCCCAGAGTCCAAGACTGGCCCATGGTTCTCCCCAGCCTCCTCACTGTCTGACTCCACTGCTAGCTCTACCGGCTGCTGGTGGACTACAACACCAGAGCCCCAAAGCTCTCCACCCCAGATCGCCTTAAAAACTCCACCAATATTCTCTACCTCATTTCAAACTAGGAAATAATCTTTTTCCAGTAAGTAAAGTAATCACAGCATCAAAGGATACTAACATCATCAAAGGACACTCAGGAAAAACAAACCACATGACTCAAAGGAGAAACCCTTTCATTACTGATTTATCCTTCAATCCTTCATTACCCCTCATTACTTCATTACCTCAAGACTTGTAGCATTGATTAATCAATTGTTAGTTTGTTTAATATAATTGATTTATTAATTGATTAGTCTAGCATTGATTGATTAATTGGTTAATTGATAGATTGATTCACTGTTTATTTATTGTTTAACCTATAGATTGATTAGTGAGATTAGAGTAATTGATTGATTAGTGTAACATTGATTAGCTGATTTATTGTTTAACTGATATATTGCTTGAATGATTGATTAATAAATGAACTAAGTTGATTCCAGCATCTAAGAGATTAATTAATTTAACAGTGGATACCAGCAAATAAGGCAGGGCTAAAGGATTCAAAATTTGGAATTAAGATTGCAGGGATAAATATTAACAACCTCAGATATGCAGATGATACTACTCTAATGGCAAAAAGTGAAGAGGAACTAAAAAGCCTCTTGATGTGGTTGAAGGAGGAGAGTGCAAAAGTTGGCTTGAAATTCATCATTAAGAAAACTAAGATCATGGCATCCAGCCCTCTCAATTCCTGGCAAAAGAAATGGAGGTAGTGACAGATTTTATTTTCTGGGCTCCAAGATCATCGCAGATGGGGAATGCAGCCAAGAAATTAAAAGATGCTTGCTCCTGGGGAGGAAACCTATGACAAATCTAGACAGCATTCTAAAAAGCAGAGACATCACCCTGCCAACAAAAGTGTGTATAGTCAAAGCTATGGTTTTCCCAGTTGCAATGTATGGCTGTGAAAGTTGGACCATAAGAAAGGCTAAGCGCCAAAGAATTGAGGCCTTTGAACTCTGGTGCTGGAGAAGTCCCTTGGACTGCAAGGCGAACAAACAAATTAGTCCTAGAGGAAATCAACCCTGACTGCTTTTTAGAAGGCCAGGTCCTGAAGATGAAACTGAAATACTTTGGCCACCTAATGAGAAAGAAGAACTCACTGGAGAAGTGCCTAATGTTTGGAAAGATTGAGGGCAAAAGAAGAACGGGACAACAGAGAACGAAGTGGCTGGATGGAGTCACTGAAGCAGTAGGTGTGAGCTTAAATGGATTCCAGAGGATGGTTGAGGACAGGAAGGCCTGGAAAAACATTGTCCATGGGGTCACGATGGGCTGGATACGACTTTGCAACTAACAAAACAAACAAAAAATCCAGCAAATAAAAGGTACCTAGCTACACAACTAAACAACAAACCTAGAATAGAATAGAATAAAAAATTTTATTGGCCGAGTGTGATTAGACACACAAGGAATCTGTCTTGGTGCATATGCTCTTAGTGTTCATAAAAGAAAATAAACCTTCATCAAGAATTCTAAGGTCATATGATAGTAACGGTACAAATAAGCACTCAGGAAATAATATCAATATAAATTGTAAGGATACAAGCAACAAAGTTACAGTCATACAGTCATAAGTGGAGGGAGATGGGTGATGGGAACGATGAGAAGATTAATAGTGCAGATTTAGTAAATAGTTTGACAGTGTTGAGGAAATTATTTATTTAGCAGAGTGATGGCGTTCGGGAAGAAGTTGTTCTTGCGTCTAGTTGTTCTGGTGTGCAGTGCTCTGTATAGTGTTGTTTTGATGGTAGGAGTTGAAACAGTTCATGTCCAGGATGTGAGGGGTCTGTAAATATTTTCATAGCCCTCTTTTTGACTCGGGCAGTATACAGGTCCTCAATGGAAGGCAGGTTGGTAGCAATTGTTTTTTCTGCAGTTCTAATTATCCTCTGATGTCTGTGTCTGTCTTATTGGGTTGCACACCCAAACCAGACAGTTATAGAGGTACAGATGACAGACTCAGTAATTACTCTGTAGAACTGTATCAGCAGTTCTTCTGGCAGTTTGAGCTTTCTGAATTGGCACAGAAAGAACATTCTTTGTTGTGCTTTTTTGATGACGTTTTTGATGTTAGCTGTCCATTTTATATCTTGCGATATGGCAGAACCTAGAAATTTGAAGGTCTCTACGATTGATACTGTGTTATTGTCAGCCTCCACTCCAATCTTCGTATACTTTTGAATAATTTATATCAGTAGATAGAATGTGAAATGTTTATTTCTGTATTATAAAACAATTAAGGAAATGAGATGTATCATACCACCGTACAGGGTAAGGGAAAGGAGCCTATTAAGAGTGTCGGCTGACATAACAGTGTGGGAGGGGTGATTAACGGCTGAGTGTTAACAGCGCGGGCTTTTCCAACAGAAACTGCATTCCTAAGATGATTGACAACTAGAGACCTGTGGAAGAAGATTACCACGAGGGGCGAGAAGGAGTTGGCATTGGACCAGACCAGCCTGACCTCCTGAAGGAGGAGGGACAATTGGGGGGATATGATATGTTAGCCATATTTTGTCTCAGATCCAACTTTACTAAGCTGCCATCAAGACTGTAACTAGTAAAAGTACTTTTCTTTATTCCAAATGAAGTCAAGGTGAATTCTTTCCTAGTTATAATCAGAGGTAGCCTGACAGTTATCTAGTATGTTGTCTAGTATTGTGAGAGGTAGAAGGAGGCCCTGTGCTAATTGTACAGGTATCTGATGTGATTCTGCTTAGCTTCACCTGCTGCTTTCTGTTTGTTAGGAAGCTTACTGTATGATTCACTTACAAGCGTGTTCAGGTACCTGTAGCTGGTTTAGCTTAGTTAGAAGAGTGTTTCGAATGATGGTATTGAATGCTGAACAAAGAGGATCCTTTGGAGGTCTTTGGAGATTCAAGATGTTGTAGGATGTGGTGCAGAGCCATATTAACAGTATCATCTGTTGATCTATTTGCTCGGTATGCAAATTGCAAGGGGTCTAACAGCAGATCCCTGATGGTTTTCAAGTGGGACAGCACTAGCCTTTCAAAGGTTTTCATGACTACAGATGTTAGAGCAAACTGGTCTGTAGTCATTCAGTTCCTTGATGGTGGGCTTCTTCGGCACTAAGATGATAGTAGAGCATTTGAAGCAAGACAGAACATAGCACATCTCTAGTGATTTATTGAAGATATGGGTGAAAATGGGGGCTAATTGGTCAGCACATACCTTTAAGCAAGAAGGAGTTATCTTGTCTGGGCTTGGAGCTTTTCCTGGCTTTTGCCTGTGAAATAGGTCTTGCACTTCCTTTTCTGTGATCACTAGGGGTTGTGAACTGAATGGGATGGGGTCAGTTGTAGAAGGCTTGGCTGTTGTTGGTGTGTCTGAGATGGGAGTTGTGGATGTAGGTGGCTGTAGTTTCCTTTCAAACCTGCAGTAAAACACGTTCAGGACATCTGCCAGTTGCTGATTTCCTTCAACCTTGGAAGGAGGTTTGCGGTAGCCAGTGATATTTTTAAGAGTTTTCCATGTTTGCTGTTTCATTTGTTGAGAACTGATTCTTTAGCTTTTCAGAATAGCTTCTTTTTGCTGTTCTGATCTCCCTTATTAATACATTTCTGGCTTGATTGTACAGCATTTTATCATTTTTTCTGTAGGCTTCCTCTTTGGAATGATGTAGTGGCTTAAGTTTAGCTGTGAACCAAGGTTTGTTGTTACTGTATATTCGCAAGTTCCTGGTGGGTACACATAAGTCTTCACAGAAGTTGACATATGATGTTACAGTTTCTGTGAGTTCAACTAAGTCTGCAGAGGTACTTTCAAAAACATTCCAATCAGTGCAGTCAAGGCAGGCCTGTAGCTTTAACTTTGCCCCCTCCATCCAGGTCTTCACTGAATTAATTGTTGGTTTTCTGGTTTTAAGTCTTTGCCTGTAAGCAGGTACAAGGTGAATCATGCAATGATCAGAGAGTCCCACAGCTGCTCATGGTAAGAACTGATAAGCATCTTTTAGTGTTGTGTAGCAATGGTCTAAAGCAGGGGTAGTCAACTTTTTTATACCTGCCGCCCACTTTTGTATCTCTGTTAGTAGTAAAATTTTCTAACCGTCCACCGGTTCCACAGTAATGCACCGTGTATTGTCATCTGCGCATGCCTCTCGTGCATCGTGGATTAGGTTTGGAGGCGGGACGCCAGCTACCAGCTCTGCTTGTCTGTTACAGCTGGGTGGTGTGGAGGGAGGTGCGCAAACTATTCTGGGACGAGGGTCTTTTGTTTGCGGTCGCGCTATAGCACCATTTAGTTTCACTTACGTAATGTGAACTAAACTTATGCGTGGGCAATACAAATAGTATATTTTCAGAAATTTAAATTGTCACGGGGAATTTTATGAAAACCTAATGAAAATGTTTTTAAATAATGTTATGAATTTTTTTTAAAAAGTCAATTAAATTTTAAAAAAGGAAAGTGCTTCAGTATCGGACAAAACCCTACCGCCTACCATGAAAGCTGGAACGCCCACTAGTGAGCGGTAGGGATCAGGTTGACTACCACTGGTTTAAAGTATTCTTGCCTCTAGTGGGATAATTGACATGCTGACTACCATGCCAGGCAAAGGCACCCAAGCCAAAACACCATCCAAAAAGAAAGATCTCTACCATTGATCCACACGACTCCTGCACATGCTTTATATGTACAGAATCTCTCAATGAGAATGAGAATACCATGAAATGCTCCCTAAGTGACAAATACACTCACCACAGCTGCTTGAAATTAACCAAAAAGTAGCCCAATTCCTACAGTCATCCTCGCATGCGTTTCCATATTTTTGCCCATCATGCAGACCCCAACTGGACAAATTTATTATCCTGCTTGAAAGGATAGAAGCAAGATTAGCATCCTTTGAAAAAAAGACAGAAAACACAGAAAAGCGAACATCCAACAGCTCGAAATCCCATCCCAATCCAACAACCACAACCACAACCACAGATAACCACAAATCCTGCAAATAATATCTCCATCCTCATCAAAGATGCCATCAAACAAGAACAGAAGCCTCGCAACACTATCTTATTTGGTCTAGAGGACATCAATGAATCCAATGATATAACAAAGATTTGCAACATCAGCCATCTCCCCCGATGAAATCATACACATTTCCCGCAACGGCCCTGAGTTCAAGAACAGTGACAGCTCAGTGGCCCCATGCTTTGGCAGAGTCATTTGCAAGAATGAGTCCAGAAACGTAAATTCATTTACACAATAAAATTACTCGCCAAAAGCAACATCAACCATAATAAACTTCATTCACAGCCCGACCTATCCATATTACAACATGCCCACTCCCGTGAGCTCTGCTCAAAGCTCAAAAGATGCCAAGACCAAGGAGAGATGGACCTATACAAGCAAGACCAATGTCCCACGTCCAATTAACTTCCACCCAACAGCCAAAACTAGGCATGCACGCCCTTAATTTCCTCAACTTCCTCTAGATCCACTACTTCAGACCAGCAGTGAAATCCCCCCAGTTCTATCTTTTTTTTTAATTTGTCATAACAGCATATATAAGCATAAGAATGAAGCAACTATATAACATATAAGCATATATATGAGTATAAGCATGTAATAACTATATAAATTGGATATAACGAAAGGAAACAATAGGACAGGAATGGTAGGCACGCTTGTGTTCTTATGCACACCCCTTGCAGCCCTCTTAGGAATGGGGTTAGGTCAATAGTAGACAGTTTTTGGTTGAAGTTTTGAGGATTTTGGGAAAAGACCACAGAGTCAGGTAGTGTATTCCAAGCATTAACAACTCTGTTACTGAAGTCATATTTTCTGCAATCAAGATTTAAGTGGTTAACATTAAGTTTAAATCTATTGTTTGCTCTTGTATTGTTGTGATTGAAGTAGTCTTCAACAGGAAGGACATTGTAATAGATGATTCTATGAGTTAAACACAGGTCCTGTCGGCTCGCTGAATCAGTAGTGCCGGTGGTGGGAGGCTCCGCCCACCTGCCGGGACATCATTACATCCTGTTTTTTAATCATCTGCGCATGCGCAGAAGAGGCACGCATGCACAAGGCAAGCATACGGTCCTGTGCAGGAGCACACCTGAACCAGTAGCGAAGGTAAATAGATTTCACCGCTGCTACAGACCTTAAATGCAAACTAGTTAATGCAAGAAGCCTCGCAAACAAAATTTCTGAATTCCTCCTCTTACTAAATACAGCTATATTCAATATTATATTTGTCTGTGTGACGTGGTTAAATGTATCCTTTCCAGACTCCATTACTATAGTAAGTGACTATCATGTTTACTAGTCCGACCTGAAAACCCGCAGAGGAGATGGTGTTGCTACTTCTATAAAAAGTCCCTAAATATGAAAAAGATTCAAGTTACATAAAAGCTTGCTCTTCCTGAGACTATTGTCTGCGAACTGTCATTAAATATCACATTTCGCTTCTTATGTTACAGAGCCCCTGACTACAACCTCATTCATGTAAACAAGCTAATTTCACTACTAACGTGGGCAGCCTCCTGCCCACATCTTCTTATCTTTCTTGTTGACCGCAATTTAATTCTTATTAATTGTACTCTAAATGAATGTACATCTGAACCCATACATGCAACCTTGTACAATGCCATCACTACTCTGGGACTGGATCAATTAGTAACAAAAAACAGCAGACTCAATAACTGCCTTGATCTCATCTTCTGCAATAGTTTAAACTTAATTTATGGTCTACAAACAAAGGAACCATTTTCCAATAGTGACCACAGCATGATTGACTTTTGTCTCAATTTACAAAGAGAATTGTAACAATGGAAGCCCAAATTATAACTTTAAAAAAGCCAACTTTGATCTCATAGCTGCCGACCTCTCACCTCTTGATTGGCACATTCTGTTCAATGACTGTAATATTACTAAAGACCATTATAACACTTTTTTGCTCAAAGTCAAAAGAGTCATTAAATTATACGTACCATTAGTAATCCCAAAAACCAGGAAAAAAAAGTACCCATAACAACAAGTAAGCTTCAATCCAAAAAATTATCTCTTTGGTGAAAAAACTTTAAAAGCCACTACAAAACCTTATGCCACCCGGTAAAGGCAAAATGCACCAATTACCACTGCAAACAAGAGGAAAACCTTTTATGCACGAACTCCACCTGCACCTTCTATAATTTTATTCATACCAAACTTAAAGACTCGAGAACCATCCCACCCCTAAAAGGGCCTAACAAGAAAGACTGTAATGATGAAGCCGTTAAGACCAACCTCTTCAACACATTCTTCAGTTCAGTCTTTGTAATGCAATGGCTCAAGCCCCACATTTCCTAGTCATACCACAAATAATTGGAATGATCTGCTACATATCAATTTTAAAGAAGATAACATTGAGAAAGCACTACACAACCTAAAACCATTTCTATCCATTGGCCCTGATGGATTATGTGCCTACTTCTTTAAAAAGTTTTCCACGGTTATAGCAGAACCTCTACACATAATCTATGAAATATCCTTCAGAACCAGCTCCTTGCCCAATCTATGGTCATTAGCCATGGTCATCCCTATCTTCAGAAAGGGAGACCCCAGCCTAGTTGAAAATTACAGACCAATCTCACTGTGTTACATCACCTGCAAAGTCATGGAATCAATCATAAACTAATCCATTATCCTCCATTTAGAGACAAACAACCTACTCTCTAAAAGCAGTTTGGTTTCAGAAACAAATTGTCCTGTAATCTGCAACTTCTACACTGCAAAAACATACGGACTACACAACTCAACCAGGGTAAAGCAATTTACATAGATTTCTGCAAAGCCTTTGATTCAGTGATACATGACAAACTACTGTTAAAACTAAACTCTTACGGCACTTCCACGCTCCCTCCTTCCCTCCCTCCCTTCTTTCCCTCTCATTCCCATCTCCTTCCTTCCATTCCTCCTTCCATCTCATTTCTTTCCTCCTTCCTCCACTCCCCTCTACTCCCCTTCCTTCCTTCCTTTTTTCCTTCCTTCTCATTCCCAGCTCACTCCTTCCTTCCTTCCTTTCTCCCTTCCCTTCTCATTCCCTATTGGAGTATATTATGTGCCATTCAGTGAAAGTCTTAATACTTTGGCTTTGAATAATCTTATTGTTACAGTTAGAAATGTTACAAATATTATGTTACAAATATTACAAGTAGTATTAAATGCTTGCCATCACCTGGGGGGGAATGGGGACATGACAACTGCCTTCTTCTCCTTCTCCTCCAGACCTGCAGGCTCTCAACAACCAGTGCTGACACAAAGGGGGAGATGCCACACTGAAGCTGAGACTGCTGCTCTGCTGCAGCAGAAGGAAGAAAGCATGCAGGGCCGGTGCTCCAGATCAGAGGGCAGGCGGATGTCTCAGGCAAACTCCAAGCGGGGAGGGGGTGAGCTCCAAGTGGTGGGGAGCGGTGGCAGACAAGCTCCAAATGGCAGGGGGCAGTGGGCAGTGGGTGAGTTCCAAGCAGTGGGGGGGGGGCAGTGGCAGGTTCAGGCGAATGGTCGGGAGCCTGGAGCAGGGAAAAGACTGAGTGCACAAAGGACAAGCGGCTTCCAGCCACTTTCCTTGCCCAGCTGCAGCTTGCACCATTGTGTGTCACAGTGGAAAGGAAGTCCCCACTGAGTTTTAGCAGGAATCAGCTGGTGCTCCAAAATCTTTCACAAAGACACTTGGGGATCAGCATGTAGGGTGGATGTGACATGTGCTGTAAATATCCCCTCAAAATCAACCCGCAAAGAGTGCACTGGCGTTTGTTTACCTGGCTGTCATGTCCACAGTGTAAATTACTAAATAGACTGTTACTAAGGCACTAGGGCGTTTTTGCTGCTGGCCTGTTGAGGCTGTGGGCTCCTGCTCCTGGAACTGCTCTCTGGTTGGCTGCTGCTACCACTGCAGCTCCCGGAGGTCACCATGGTGCCTCTTCAACTCCTTCACTGTGCCAGGAGAGTGGGAGGCCAGGGACATGAGCAAGACAGCCATCCAGGAAGACCTTACTATCTGTGGTGTCACACAGCTGTCTCAGTGAAGTAGGAGAGGGAGAGGGAAGCTGCCTAGCTGTAAAGGGACAGAGAAGCAGTTGAAGCTGCCCCCTGGTGACTTCCGGGAGCTGCAGTGGAAGCAGCTGCTGGCCAGAGAGTGGCAGGAACAGGAGTTTGCAGCCTCACCAGGCCGGTGGCTGGCAGCTGGCCCTGGTGGCCCTGGTGCCTTAGCGACAGTCTATCTAGTCAATGTGGTCATTGCTGGGTAAGTGAACACCGGCACATTCTTGGCGGCGGGCAACTCCAAGCGGCAGGGGCAGTGGGCAAGTTCCAAACAGAGGGAGGGCAGCACCCAAGCTCCAAGCATCAGTGGGGGCAGGCGAATTCCAAGAGGCAGGGGGGGCAGGCGAACTCTCTTCTCCGCAGCTGGGCAGCCATGCTCACTTGCCTTCCATGCTGCCTTCCCTGTGGTCCCCATGGTCAGGCCTGCTTGCCTGCCTTCGATCCTAATGTCGAGCTCCAGCAGAAGGAGAGCTTCAGAGTGGCAGCAGCGTTGCTCTGGAAGGGCGGTCCTCAGGGCCCTGGGAAAGCGCACAGTAAGGAGTTGCTGCCTTGGGTCCTCCCAGTCTGGAAAACGCTGTGGGAGGCAGAGCGAATAGACTGGTTTGGGGGCAACCCAGGCCAAATTTCTACTACCGGTTAAAAGAACCAGTACTAACTGGCTGAATACCATCTCTGCTGCATCATCTTCACTGAGGATGTAAAACTATTCAACACCACCGACAATGCTGTTGCCCTACAAAATGACCTTGACTATGTGTCAGAATGATCAAACAATTGGCAACTCCAAATCTCAATCAACAAATGCTCTGTGTTACACATTGGCAAAAAAAATCAGAGCACCAAATACAGGCAGATATGACCTCATAGATGACCCTCACTCTGTCAAGGACCTTGGAGTACTCATCTCAAATGTCAACGACTACTTCAGCTTCAACCACAATAATACACGAGCACACAATAGATACAAACTCAAGGTAAACAACTCTAAATTCGATTGCAGAAAATACGACTTCAGTAACAGAGTGGTCAATACCTGGAATGAACTGCCTGACTCTCTTGTTACATCCCAAAACCCCCATAACTTTAACTTTAGACGTCTACTGTTGACCTCACCCAGTGGTGGGATTCAGCCAGATAGCACCACTTCGGGAGAACCAGTTGTTAACTTTCTGAGCAGTTTAACAAACTGGTTGTTGGAAGAAATCATTAGGGCAGAGAACCGGTTATTAAATTACTTGAATCCCACCACTGACCTCACCCCATTCCTTAGAGGTCTGTAAGGGGAATGCATAAGCGCATCAGCATGCCTAACGTCCCTGTCCTACTGTCTCCATTTATTTGTATCCATTTACTATGTTATATTTATGTTTATACTGTTATCTTTTACATGTTTCACAAACTAAATAAATAAATAATATAAATAATTCAAGGAAATATTATTCTCTGAGAATTTTAATTTTTGTCACAAGATGATATTTATATAGTCCCACTTTTCTCCCCAAACTTAGTAAGTATGGGACATTGTAAAAACATGTTTTAAACAAGCATTATCCTTATCACATCTCCAACTAAGTGCTGCTTCAGAGATCCTTTTTTATAGCAACCCAATATGTTATTAAAAGCTTTATTAAAAAGTTGCTAAGTAGTATAAAGTGCATTTTAAAGAAAGTACATATAAAATATACTTGGCTTGTGATTTTGCTTGACTTATTTTATATCTGTATCTGTTTAATCTGTTATCTGTATATTACCATTGCTATAATGACATCTACTGGTAAAAGCAATTACTGAATATTTAAGAAAAAAAACCTTTCAGCAATAGAAATATACACTCCTTCAGGGCTGATACTCTTTTAACCCTATTATTTCTATATCTTTTTGATGACAACTTTTTGAAGATACATAAGCCAAACTTTTTGACATATTGAGATATATCTCTTGTCTGTTTCTCCCTGGTTAACCATAGTTTATTGAATAAAATACAGTTGAATCTACACAATAGGCTAAACCATGGACAGTGGTTTCATACTATAGTGACTGGGTATATGTAACACAATAGGCCAAAATGAAATGAATCATATTGCTTATTAGAGTGTAGTATGAACTGAGCTTTTCAACCACTCACCCAATCCTTTTTCATAGAGTAGCACCTCTTTGTTAGCAAAAGAGCTGCAATAGTTACAGATGCTGTTATAACATGGAAGGTTGGATCAGTGCTAAGAGTGTATGCTAAGTCATATTATTCTGCAATGAACTTTGGTATCAAAAGATAATTTTCTAATCTTAACTGAGTAGAAAAAAAAAGATTTGTAAGCTGATGTAATGGTGTGTGGGAATGAAACAGGTGAACAGGGGAGAAATGCTGTGCAGAGAACAATCAGATAAATAAGCATCACTACAGTTACTTAAAGAGCAGAGAAGGAAGTTCCCCTACTTTCTCAGGCTGTAAAAGAGACATGGGAGATTTTTATTATAGATTTGCAAGATTGGTTTAATGTAGCCTTACAATAAAGTAGAATTAATGCATCTGGTATTGATTCTTGTCTAATCTACCTGAGAAGGATGACATATAGTTATGTAAAATACAGAAAAATAATTACAATAAGTATTCTTTCAGAGCCACTCTTGGAAAACATTTGTGATAGCTTTAAAGCAATAAGGAATCAACCATTAGTACCTTTTATAACTCCATAAGTAGTAAATGTACCCTAAAACATTTAGTATTATCTGATTTACTTCTGCAGCTTTTAATCTTATTATATTAAAGTACAATGTAGCATAAAGTTTTTGTAGCTATAAAAGTCTTGGTTATTTCTTCACTCCTCCAAATAAATTTTTCCTATAAAAAAGTTATGTGCATGTGTAATTCTTTTCTAAATTAGAGAATAAATTCTCAAATATTTGGTCTTAGACTCCCTTGCATTTAAAAAAAATAATTGAAGATCTCAAAGAACTTTGGTAAAATAATATTTATTGTATTATATATTAAAAGTGGGCAATTTTAAGATATTTATTTGACTTTGCAGATGTCCTGAAAGGGTATCAAAGATAGGTAGGGATCCCCAAACCACACTTTGAGGACCAATTAGGTACATAAAACATTCCAGGGAAAAAACAAAATAAGTAACAGGTCAGGTGGCATGTATATAGGTCACTAGTTACTAAAATCACAAAGTTGTATGATCAGAATGATACTTAGCATGTGTCTCATCTAAATAGAATATTAGCTATAGCATACACAGAATCAGTAAGAAGCAGAATATTATATTCATTTTAACAGATTCCTACTTGTTAAAACTCCAGATTCAACTAATTAATTGGAGGGATCATTAATTGAACTAACAATCAAATCCTATGCATTCTTACACAATTAAAAGATTGGAACAGCTTATTAGCTTGCATAACATTGCAGCTGTATCTTAATTTTCATTGATTTCAATTAAACCAAGATCACAATTACTTTGTCCTATTGATTTAAGTGGAAACAAAATTCAATTAACTCTTTATGAAATCCATTAAAACAGTGTCTACTTATCTAAATATTAAAAGAATCTAAATCAAAGTTCAACATAGATTACTGTGGAAATAATTTCTATAATCAAAGATTAGTACAATAGTGAAAGAAATTCAGGTGTGTATTTTTTTAAAACAAACTGTTTTTTCCTCACCAATGAGAAATCATTTTGGGGATAATTCTAAAATTTATATTTTTCTCGTATTTCTGAAGTACAGGAAAAAATTTTAAAAAAATTAATTTTAAAAAATCAATATACACTAACTTACCTTGTTCACAACAGCATGAAAAAAAAAATTCTGAGGTTCCTTGGGCAATGTAATTATAAGCATAATTCTGCTTTCAATGCTAATTTTGTTGTTCTTTATACAGGGTTTTCTTCCAAGAGATGTGTTGCAGTTGGTTTTCTGTGGAAAATAACTCATTCATCACCTCTTGATACATTACTGAAATAACTTGTGAAATAACTTGGTAAGAGAGGAGAAAGAATCACATTGCTATATCTGGTTTATAAAACATTATTTCACTTTAGGAAACTAGGTATAAATATTTCATTGTCACTATTATATGCTGATATGTTGATTATACAACTTTAAACCAAGGATTAAACTTTGTTACAGTTGTTGGTTTTAAGGGCTTGTTACAGCAGTTTTTAAGCTCATATATAGTTGCCTTTAAATTACTGGTGTTACTTTTATTTATTTTGTTTATTTATTTTGGACCAGATCCCTCTGGTCTTCGACGGATCTTGCGGTGGCCCTTTTGTGGCACGGGGCGGCATTCTGGCCTGGTTCAGCCTGATTCCCTGGCCGCGATTGTCATCAGCGGCATCAGTGGTGAGGCCTGACTCCCGGCCGTGATATCCATCGGCTGATTCCCGGCCTGATTTCTGACCACGGCCTGACTCCCGGCCGCGATTTTTCATCTGCGGCATTTCATCTGCAGCATATGAGCGGCACTAGTGGCAGGACGGTATTATTGGTCCTAGCGATGTCGTTGCGGGCCGTTTTGGCTTTTGGCAAGACAATGATAACAACAACGACAACGACAACAATAACAATGACAATAATAACGATAAGGACAGGGGTGAAGCAGACGGTAGTGCCGGTTTATGATTCAAGACTGGATGTTGTGTGGCATTTATCTGGGGACCTTTATTATGATATCTATTGTCCTACGGGAGACTGAATTGCCCAAATTTTTTACCATCTTATGTGGGTCCTGATTGGACTATCAAAATGAGTCTAATATCTATGCCGGTTAGAGACGGACCCTTTTCTGCCGTTTTTCATTTTTTCCTTGAGATATTCGCCTATTGAGCTCTTATGACTGCGAGGTTCCCCCGCCTCGCAGGAATGGCCCTCCGCACTATCGAGGGCCTGCCTTAATGAAGAGTCTTGGGACCCAGAGAGGTGGCATGCGTCCAAGAAGAACCTTTGGGGGTTTTTAAATAGGTTTTTAAAGAACGGCTTTTTAAGGGGGGGAGGGAAAAGATGGGTGGGGGAGAAACCCGTCGGGGAGGGGTCCAGTCCCTGCGCTTGCTCGCGGCGTTACTTCACCTGGTCCGAAGGCAGGGGGGAGGGGTATGTTCCAGGTTTAGAGGGTCGTTCCATCTGTACGGTAAGTGGGAGAGGCAGATATGGTGGAAGCAAGGGGCCGTATCGATCTTTGGGAGCACGTGCTCGCTGTCTAAAAGTGATCACGCGCTCCGGCCCCTTAGTCTTCACCCGTTCCCTGGGCGGCCAGGATCCTCAGAGCTTGGGCCTTCGGTTGATGTTGTGCAATGCACGGTCCATGGTTAATAAAGCCCCCCTGATTTGTGATCTTATTCAGGGGAGTCCACGGACCTCATAGGCATTACGGAGACCTGGTTGGGCACAGAAGAGGGTGTTCCCCTTGTCGAGCTGTGCCCTCCGGGTTTCCGAGCATTCCATCAACCGAGAGCCCAAGGTAAGGGTGGGGGGGTGGCGGTTGTTATTAGGAAAAGTCTAGAGCCGAGGGAGTCCACTGTGCCTCAGTTAGCCAGCTGTGAATCCCTCTTTGTGAGGTGGGATCATAGGAATCAGATGGGCTTGTTGATCTGGCTCCTTGCTGCGTGACTACAGCCCTGCCCGAGCTGTTGGAGGTGCTTGCCAGAGTGGCAGTTGAGACCCCCAGACTTATGGTCATGGGGGATTTCAACTTGCCATCGACCGGCTTGTCATCGACGGTGGCTCGGGAGTTCCAGGCCTCCATGATGGCCTTGGACCTGATTCAAGTAATTGATGGCCCTACGCACATTGGGGGAGACACACTGGACCTGATTTATATCTCTGGACAGTGGTTAAATGATCTGGAGTTATGTTCTGTTTCCCTTCCCCCAATACTCCCAGCAAAGAGTCAGTCAGAGGCCTCCTTTTCTGATTTATTTACATATATATAAATGTCCTGGCTACGTCTACCCACGGGCCTGCCAAGTTTCTGGAGATAACAAGGAAATTACAGATAAGGCCAGAATTACTCACGAATATATTCTTCCCTCCGTTGATACAGTTTGCCCGCGCAAATTCATTACTTTGTCCAAGACAAAAAACCAGGAAGTCCCGCCTCCTATTTATAGTCTCTGCAGATGTCACTGCATGACAATTATGACTTGGCTTTGTCCCAACTCTTCCGCTGCTGCGCACGCCGGTCACGCCTGCGCAGTCTTGCATCACTCCAAAACTGTTCTTGGGGCGTTGCCAAATCAGAAGAAGGCTCCAGGGAATCAGGCTTTGCCGGCCCCTCCTCCTCCCTTTGAGTGGGTGCCAGGGAGGGAAAGGGCTCAAGAGAAGCAGGGCTGGCCAGGTCTTCTCCCTCACTTTCTGAATCATCCGAGTCCAGGAGTCTGGGTCCAGGAACCTGGGTCACAACACTATCCCTCACCGCAGGGCCCTTCCCCCGGGGCTGACGATCGGGATGCGGTCGGGCTGGGTTTTGCTCATGGAAGGCCTGCACCAGGTCAGGGGCATGAACGTCAGAGGCATCTACCCAGGAGAAATCAGTCCCGTATCCCTTCCACGCTATCAAATATTGGAAACGACCCTTCAGCCAGCGGGAGTCTCGTACGCTGTGGACTTCGTATTCCTCCGATCCGTCCTCGGCGACAGTGACGGGTGCTGTTGGGCATTGAAGGGGACTCGGTGTGGCCTCAGGAACCAGAAGGGACCGGTGAAAAACGGGGTGGATCATCATGGATCGTGGCAGGATCAGTCGGTAGGCTACCGGGTTGATGACTGCCTCGACAGGGAACGGGCCGATGAATCGGTGGTCCAACTTCTTTACCGGGCGGTCGGACGGGAGGTGTTTGGTGGAGAGCCACACCCGGTCTCCAACTGCCAGCGGGGGCGTTGCCCGTCAGGAGCGGTCGGCGGACCATTTGTAGTCCTCCTTTGCCCGATTCAGCTGCTGGCGTACCAACTGTTGGACCGCATGCAATTCCGTCAGGAAGGTCTGCGTTTCGGGAACAGGAGAGTCCGATGGTGCCAGAGGGAAGAGCCGCGGATGGTACCCCACATTGGCAAAGAACGGGGTCATCTGAGTAGAGGTGTGCTGAGAGTTGTTAAAAGCAAAAGATCGCCCCCCAGGGTCTGTCGGGTGTCGGCAAGGGCTGGAGAAGCTCGGGAGGGGCCCCCGTGGCGGCCTTGGCTTGCCGGCACGGTACGCAGGATGTCACGTAGGCATGTATATCATGCCGCACTCGGGGCCACCAAAAGGTCCGTGTCACCAGGTGGAGGGTCTTGAAGAACCCAAAATGTCCTGCTGCAGGGTTGTCGTGGCACTGGGTCATGACGAGGGCTCGGAGTGGTCCTGTGGGCACATATAATCGCCCCCGAAACTTGAGTAAGTCCTCCTCCAAGGTCCAAAGAGACGCGGGGCCCACCTCCGCTCTCCTTTGCTGCGACCAGGCATCCTGGCACTGCGCCTCTCGCACCTGGGCCCGCAAGTCCACTGGCTCCCGTGCTGCGGCCAAGGCTTCTGCCGGCAGCACTGTCCGTGGAAGAAGGGGGTCCTTGGCGCAGAGGTACTCTGGCTTGCGGGACAGGGCATCCGCCCTCCGGTTGTGACCGCTGGGAATGTAGGTCACGCGGAAGTTGAACCGGGCAAAAAACAACGACCACCGGATCTGCCGCTGGTTCAACTTCCGAGCTGTGGTGAGGTGCTCGAGATTCCGATGGTCCGTTCGGACTTCCACCTGATGTCGGGCCGCCTCCAGATGGTGTCACCAAGCCTTGAATGCAGCCTTGATAGCCAGCAACTCTTTTTCCCACATAGTGTAGTTGCGCTCAGAAGGATTGAGTTTCCGGGAGTAGTAAGCGCAGGGAAAAAGTGTGCCGCCATTCGTCGGAGCCTGTAGCAGCACCGCTCCCAGAGCCACATTGGACGTGTCCGTTTCCACCACAAAAGGCTGGAGCGGGTCGGGATGCCTCAGGACGGGTTCCGTGACGAAGGCTTTCTTGAGGGCTGTGAATGCTTCTTGCTGCAGGGGACCCCACCGGAACGCAACTTTCTTCCTGAGGAGCTGGGTAAGTGGAGCCGTCAGTGTGGCGAAGCCCGGGATGAAGGTCGGTAGTAGTTGGCGAAGCCCAGCAGGCGCTGAACATCCTTCACCCGACGAGGGGCTTCCCAGCTACACAAAGCTTCTACTTTACGTGGGTCCATGGCTATGCCCTCGGGCGAGATGATATGCCCAAGGAATTCTATGGAAGTCCGGAAGAAGACGCATTTCTCCAGCTTCGCATTGAATTGTTGCTCCCGCAAGCGTTGCAAAACCAGACCGACGTGTCGAAGGTGGCTTTCCCTGGACCGGGAGTAAATCAGGATGTCGATCAGGTAGATAACCACGAACCGATCCAACATGTCTCGGAACACGTCGTTCATGAAGTGCTGGAAAACGGCGGGAACGTTGGTCAACCCAAATGGCATGACAGTGTATTCGTAGTGTCCGTATCGGTGCCGAATGCCGTCTTCCATTCGTCTCCTTCTCGCATCCGCACCAGGTTGTAGGCTAAGATAACAAGAAAATTACAGATAAGGCCAGAATTACTCACGAATATATTCTTCCCTCCGTTGATACAGTTTGCCCGCGCAAATTCATTACTTTGTCCAAGACAAAAAACCAGGAAGTCCCGCCTCCTATTTATAGTCTCTGCAGATGTCACTGCATGACAATTATGACTTGGCTTTGTCCCAACTCTTCCGCTGCTGCGCACGCCGGTCACGCCTGCGCAGTCTTGCATCACTCCAAAACTGTTCTTGGGGCGTTGCCAAATCAGAAGAAGGCTCCAGGGAATCAGGCTTTGCCGGCCCCTCCTCCTCCCTTTGAGTGGGTGCCAGGGAGGGAAAGGGCTCAAGAGAAGCAGGGCTGGCCAGGTCTTCTCCCTCACTTTCTGAATCATCCAAGTCCAGGAGTCCGGGTCCAGGAACCTGGGTCACAACAAGTTAGGAGATTTAGTAACAGAGCCTGTGTCATGGTCAGATCATTTCCTCCTTCGCTTAGACTTTCGGACCGCTACCCACCACCACAGGGAGATGGAACCAATACGCTGGTTCCGTCCCAGGTGCCTGATGGACCCTGAGAGGTTCCTGACGGAGCTTGGGCTTTTCCCTGAGGATCTGGCCCACGGCACGGCTGAAGAACTAGTTGTGGCCTGGGAACAGGCCGCAGCTGGGGCTTTAGACCGTATCGTGCCTTTGCGGCCTCTGACCCAGCGTAGATCTCAACTGGCCCCTTGGTTTTCCGAGGGGCTGAGGGAGATGAAATGCCAGAGAAGATGCCTAGAGAGTACCTGGAGGTCCAGCCGTTCCGAAGCTGACCGGACACTAGTTAGGTCTTACTCTAAGACCTACCTAGTGGCATTGAGGGAGGCGAAGCATTCTTACGTTTCCTCCCTCATTGCGTCGGCAGATAACCGCCCGGCCGCCCTGTTTCAGGTGACCCGCTCTCTCCTTCATCAGGAGGTGTGGGATGACCCTTACAGGGACGCGCCAAGGAGTTTAGTGGTTATCTATACGATAAAATCGTTCAGCTCCAGGATGGTTTGGACCAAAATTGGGATGATCCAGGTGAGAGGGCAGAGACTCGTCTTGTCGAGATTGTTTGGGATGAGTTTGACTCTGTGGCTCTCGAGGACGTGGACAGGTTGTTGGGGAGGTTGCATGCCACCACATGTTTACTGGACCCGTGCCCCTCCTGGTTGGTACTGGCCACACAGGAGGTGACACGAGGCTGGCTCCGGGGGATCATTAATGCCTCCTTGTTGGAAGGGGTTTTCCCTGCCGCCTTGAAAGAGGCGGTGGTGAGACCCCTCCTCAAGAAGCCTTCCCTGGACCCAGCTATTTTGGGAAATTATCGTCCGGTCTCCAACCTTCGCTTTGTTGCGAAGGTTGTAGAGTGTAGTGGCATGTCAGCTACCCCAATACCTGGATGAAGCTGTCTATCTAGACTCGTTCCAGTCCGGCTTCCGGCCCGGATATAGTACGGAGACAGCTTTGGTTGCGTTGGTGGATGATCTCTGGAGGGCCAGAGACAGGGGTTGTTCCTCTGTCCTGGTCCTATTAGATCTCTCAGCAGCTTTTGATACCATTGACCATGGTATCTTGCTGCACCGGTTGGGGAGTTTGGGAATAGGAGGCACCGTTTATCGGTGGTTCTCCTCCTATCTCTCTGACCGGTCGCGGATGGTGTTGACAGGGGGGCAGAGATCGACCGCGAGGCGTCTACTTGTGGGGTGCTGCAGGGGTCAATTCTCTCGCCTCTCCTATTCAACATCTATATGAAGCCGCTGGGCGAGATCATCAGTGGCTTTGGGGTGAGGTACCAACTGTACGCTGACGATAAGCAGCTGTACTTTTCCACTCCGGGCCACCCCAACGAAGCTGTTGAAGTACTGTCCCAGTGCCTGGAAGCCCTACGGGTCTGGATGGGAAGAAACAGGCTCAAGCTCAATCCCTCCAAGACGGAGTGGCTGTGGATGCCGGCACCCCAGTACAGTTGAGGGCGTCACTGGCCCCAATGGAAAGGGTGCACAACTTGGGTGTTCTCCTGGATGGACGACTGTCGTTTGAAGATCATTTGACGGCCGTCTCCAGGAGAGCTTTTTACCAGGTCCGCCTGGTCCGCCAGTTGCGCCCCTTCCTTGACCGGGATGCCTTATGCACGGTCACTCATGCTCTTGTTACCTCTCGCTTGGATTATTGCAATGCTCTCTACATGGGGCTCCCCTTGAAGCGCACCCGGAGGCGCCAGTTAGTTCAGAATGCAGCTGCACGGGTGATAGAGGAAGCCGCACGCGGCTCCCATGTAACACCACTCCTGCGCAGGCTGCACTGGCTGCCTGTGGTCTTTCGGGTGCACTTTAAGGTTTTGGTTACTACCTTTAAAGCGCTCCATGGCTTAGGGCCAGGGTACTTACGGACCGCCTACTGTTACCCCATGCCTCCCACCGACTCGTACGCTCATACAGAGAGGGTCTTCTCAGGGTGCCATCCACCAAGCAATGTCGCCCAGGGGAAGGTCCTTCTCTGTGGGGGCTCCTACCCTCTGGAACGAACTTCCCCCTAGCTTGCGTCAATTGCCTGACCTCCGGACCTTTCGCCGCAAGCTGAAGACGTATTTGTTTATTCGCGCGGGATTGGCTTAAATTTTAAATTTTAATATTTTAATAGGGATTGAATTTTAATTTATATTTAATATAAATTTTAGGGGTTTTTAGGTCTAAATGTTTTAAATTTTGCCAACAACAACAACAACAACAGCAACAACAACAACAACAACAACAACAATAATAATAATAATAATAATAATAATTTTGTTGAGTACATATTAGATAATATATATAAGAATAAGCATGAATTGAATACATACAGTGAATACAATTAAAGGGAACATTAGGACAGAGACGGTAGGCATGCTAGTGCTCTTATGCATGCCCCTTACAAACCTCTTAGGAATGGGGTGAGGTCAACAGTAGACAGTCTTAGGTTAAAGTTTTGGGGATTTGGGGATGAGACCACAGAGTCTGGTAGTGCACTCCAGGCATTAACAACTCTGTTACTGAAGTCATATTTTCTGCAATTGAGTTGGAAGCAGTTCACCTTAAGTTTGTATCTATTGTGTGCTTGTGTATTGTGTGGTTGAAGCTGAAGTAGTCATCGGCAAGTAGGACATTGTAGCAGATGATTTTATGAGCTACACTCAAGTCATACCGAAGGCAGCGTAGTTCTAAATTTTCTAAACCTAGAATTTCAAGTCTGGTGGCATAAGGTGTTTTGTTACGAGCAGAGGACTGGAGGACTCTTCTTGTGAAATATTGCTGGACGCGCTCAATTGTATTAATGTCCGATATGCAGTATGGGTTCCAGACAGATGAGCTGTATTCAAGAACTGGTCTAGCAAATGTTTTGAATGCTTAGTAGTGTAATTACTGGAGAAGAAGATACCCAAGATTAGGTTTACAACGCTTAATGCTGTTTTGGCAAGGTTGTTACAGTGGGCTTTGGCACTTAGATCATTTGATACTCCAAGGTCCTTGACAGAGTGAGGGTCATCTACAAGATCATGTCCACTTATCTTATATTTTGTATTCTGATTCTTTTTGCCAATGCATAAGACAGAGCATTTGTTGGTTGGTTGAGATTTGGAGTTGCCAATTTTTTGACCATTCCAACACAAAGTCAAGTTCTTTTGAAGGGTAGCACCATTGTTGGTAGTGTTAATTAGTTTAACATCATCGGCGAAGTGTTAATTAGTTTAACATCATCGGCGAAGAGAATAGTAGTCTGACAAAGGTCATCTATGTATAGTATGAAGAGTATTGGTCCTAGAACGCTGACTTGGGGGACACCGTTATTAACAGGTGCAAGATTTGATAGGGCGCTCCCTATTTTGACTACTTGTCTGTTTGACAAGAATGTGATTATCCAATTATGAAGGGATCCGGAGATGCTGTAGGATTTTCTCTTTCCCTTTCTCTTTATTGATGTGTTGGAAGTGTTATAACATTGAAAATCATAGAAATTCTAATATCTGGTGAAAACTGCCTAATGGTTATAGTTTTACCAAAAAAAACCCAAAAACTCAAACAAGCCAATGTTACGTGCCCAGGAGACTAGGAAGCAGTTTATATGATGATTGCTTTCTAAACCAACAAGGCAGCTTTGTAAACAAGGATAATACTGAAATAGAGGTATTGTGATTGTTTCTTGTATTCTGTTTCTTGTTGACTTTTTCTCAAGTATACAAATCAATTGAAGATACAAAAGAGATTTAGTTTCTGAATTTTACCTGCCAGATCTCTCAGTGTAAAACACTGGAAAATTAAAGCATCTTGTTAATTGATCCAGTGATGTTAAAAGAGTGGGAAATGCTGCAACTGATAATTAAAACAAGCTCTGGAAAAACTGTAAATAAATGTAAATTTACTGAAATGTGTTTATCATTTCTTAATAGAATACAATAGAACAGAATAGAATTTTTATTGGCCAAGTGTGATTGGACACACAAGGAATTTGTCTTGGTGCATATGCTCTCAGTGTACATAAAAGAAAAGATACGTTCATCAAGGTACAACATTTACAATACAATTGAATTAATTAATTGTATTAACACTTTATCTAATATATGCTAGACAAAAATCCTGAGCACGTGTATTTAAAATATTTGCTTTTCTTCTTAAGATCCTATTTTATTTTTCCTTTTCTTCAGTTTTCCTTTGATGTCTCCAAAGAATCTGGAGACAAAAGCTATCTGAAACTCTTAAACGCAGATCGAGGTAAATATATAATAGCGAGCTGTCTAAAATCTGTCTATATATATATAAGCAAATCGGATTGCGCGCGTCTTTACCAAAAACGAAAGAAATATTTAACCACGATTCACTAAACTCACCCTTACTGAGTTTCCTTACACACATCCACTTTTTTTTTGTGTGCAAAAAAAATCTCAAAAAATTAGTAGGACGTGATGACGACATGCACTGGCTCATTCTTTGTTTACATCCCTCCTCTTTCCGACCCCTCCAAATCCTTATTTGCGGCGAGATTGGCTGTAAGGGATAGCAGAGACATTCGCGATCTGCCTCCTGATTGGGCAGAGCGTTCATAAAAAAGAAGGTGGAAAGCAGCTGGGGGTGCGGCTTTACGTGATTGCGCTGTCCGCTGATTGTCAGTGCGGTAGTGCCTCAGTTCGGCCGCTTGCCTCTTAGGTCGAGGAAGCTATCATTGCTTCGCGCCGGTTCCTGCATTTTCGTCTTGTGTGAACCCGCGTCGGTGTGAGGAAGTCCTCGTTACCTTGAAGGCAAGAAGAACAGGCAGAAGGTGGGAAAGAAGAGGGAGGAGACCATGGCGGCATCCGTGCCAGATAAAAACATCAAGAAGAAAACGGAGAAGAAGCTGGCTGCCCGAGAGGAAGCCAAATTGTTGGCCAGTTTCATGGCGGTTATGAATAACATGAGGAAGCAAGTAAGTGGTGGAGGAAGGGAGAGCGGAGGTGAGGTGGGTGAACTCTGGGCCTCCCGTAAAGAACCCTTGGAGGAGCCTGTCGCCTTGCGGGGTCCAGCAAAAACCCGGCGCTGGGATGGGGATTATGGGTCGGAACCCCTGCTCGAAACCGAGGGACCGAAGCTTTGGCAGTTTCAAGATTCTAGCGCACTGCCTTCCTAGTGTAGAACGTTCCTAGGAAAAGGGCCCCGTTTTGAAGGGGTTGACTTGGCATTCTTTTGTTATTTTGCCAAGTCTCAGTTAGTGTTCTTCCGTATGGCAAACGAGAGCGGGGTGCCTGGTGCTGCCGGTTCATTAGTGGGATTTGAGCTAGGAGCATCTTGGTTTATCGCTCAATCTCTTCTTACATTACTGTAATTTATCTGATTCGTTTACATAAAAAATGCAATTCTGATATTCTAGAAGAATTGTTAAGGTGTGGTTTTATAACCCAGTCTATTACATTTGGTACATGTTACTGTTAATTATGTTAACTTTATAGTTAAGTTACATTGGAATAAGATAATACAATGTGCTCTGATACTATCCTGCAGGAAGTAAATATAGTTCCGTCTGAGCAACTTTCATATTGTGGAGTTCAACTTCCAGAATTCGCCAGGCAGCAAGATAAGGTTTAGTGAAGAAAATAAACATTTCTACCAGTTTCTTTGAATATAAGAAATATTATATTTCTGGATCATAACTGTGCTTTTTTTGGTTCTACTTTAGAAAACGCTATGTGACGTTATATTGATAGTCCAGGAAAGGAGGATCCCAGCTCATCGGGTTGTACTTGCTTCAGCCAGTCACTTTTTTCACTTAATGTTTACCAGTAAGGTTTTTTTTTCCAGTTCAGCTTTTAATTGTCTGTTTAAAATATCAATTTATTATCCCTAGATTTGCAAAAAAGGAAGGACATTTTAATTCCTACATATCTAATTAAACCATGACATTAATCCTTCATACCATACTTCCTTTTCTATAGATTAAAACTACCCATAGGAAATTATCAACACATAGTGGGAAAAAGTAATGTCTTCTCCATGACATGTTTTGTGAGAAGAATCCAAAAATAGTCCTTCAGGATATAGTCTAACATTCCATCCTACATGTGGCTGGATCACCAGCTATTTCTAAATAAGCCGCAAATAGGTAATCAAGTGCAAATAAGCATTGTGCCATTGCCACTTACTCAATTGTGCTTTTGGAAGAATGACAACTTTCACTTTAAAACAATGCTGTGTGGAGTTTGAGGGTGCATAGTTGTCCTACTGGTAAGAACTGCTTTACTCAGTTACCTCAGCTTTCCGCTGTTGCTAAGCTATTATATACACAGCGTTCTCATAAATGTTCTAAATTGAGAAAGGGAGAGTAAACATTGAGGCATCCTTTCTCATAAGCTTCCCTTTCTGCCCCAAAACAAGCTTAATCAGGACAGGAATTGTGGGGCTGGCTTGGCTAATTAGTCCACTGAGTCCACTGAGCCATATTTCTTGGTAGCTGTAAATGTGATACATGAGGGTTACTGCTAAATAGTGTTTATGAGTGACAATAGCAACTGGAAGTACCTAAGGGTGTTTCAGAACTTCATCCTAGAAGAGCTCCCACAAGAAACAGGTTTGCCCATTCAAAGATCAGAGTAATAGTTCTGATAATATTATCTAATTACAGCAAATATGATTGAATCAAAGTCATTTGAAGTTGAATTAAAGGACGCTGAGCCAGATATAATTGAACAGCTGGTGGAGTTTGCTTATACTGCAAGGTAAGTATATCACAATATTCACTATTGCTGCTACCTACAAATATAAATCTAGAAAACTTTGTTGATTTGATTACATTGGGCATTCAAGTACAAAATATTAGTATATATCTAATACAGAATGTTATTTTGAATGTTACAAGAAATATTCACATTAATTTTATATGCAAATCTTATAGTTGTATTTCTCTACATATTTTTAATTGTTAAGGTTTAGAAAATCTTCTCAAGGATACTTTTTAAAATGCTATTTATAGATTTTAATATATATGTATGTTTCAGGGTTCATATGTATATTTATTAAAATGTTTACTTGTGTAAACATTGATATTTTTTTCCAGAATTTCTGTGAACAGCAACAATGTCCAATCATTGCTGGATGCAGCAAATCAATATCAAATTGAACCTGTGAAAAAAATGTGTGTAGAATTTTTAAAAGAGCAAGTGGATGCTACAAATTGTCTTGGTAAGGCATCTCCCTTCTATTAAAGATATTACAAAATTTCCAAAGTTTGGAATGAAGAACTTTGTTGACTGTGTATTATATTTTGGAAATAATTAATACTTAATTATATAATTAATATATAATTTTGTTAAGATTTAAAAATAATGTGCATATTATAAACTGAGGTTTATAACTGCTTATATTTGTTTTTTTGAGAATCCATTTAGTGTAGTGGTTAAAAACTAGAAATTGGAAGACTGAATTCAAGTAGAAAGCCAGCTGGGTTATTTTGGGACAGTCATTTTGTCTCAGCCTAGGAATCGGACATTAGAAAATCACTCATGCAATCTTGTCAAGAAAACTGCTTGTCCAGGGACTCGTTGAGGCAGTTGCAAAGAAGCATCAATGACTCAAAGGCACAAAAATAATGTGTATTTTATATGATATCTCACAAAGCTAGCACTTCTTTTTTACCATTTTGCATTAGGTATAAGTGTATTAGCAGAGTGCCTTGACTGCCCAGAACTGAAGGCCACTGCAGATGATTATATTTATCAGCACTTCACAGAGGTGTACAAGACCGATGAATTTCAGCAGTTAGATGTTAAACGTGTGACACATCTCCTCAATCAAGATACTCTGACTGTAAGAGCCGAAGATCAGGTAATTTTTTTTAAAAAAAACACCTTTTTAAAAACCCCATGTCTTCCATAATCTCAGATCTTCTACCAGAAGCCTGCACAGTATCTTAGCTGTTCCTAGCACTGCACTCTTTTGGACAAAGAGCTCTGATGTCATTCCTGGGATCTATTGGAGCCACACTTCCAGCTTAGGAGTTACAGCTGCAAGTACTTCTACCACCACCGGGACCACTTTGGCCTTTACTTTCCGCATCTAGTTCTTACTTCAGGTCTAGTTAATACACAGTTCTAAAGTTCCATAAGGACATGATATTCTTAATGTTAGCAGTTAATGTAGAATAGCTATTACTAATATCAACATTTGTTTTCCAAGTTTCTTTACCAATTTTGAATGAAAAAAAGAACTTGTCAATTAAGATTGACAAATAGTGATAGAAGAAAAAATGGCTCAGGTAATAGTACCTTCTTCTGCTAAATGTTCAAAGTTAAGTTTGGAGTTTGAAGTGGAGCTTTAGAGTTTATTTTAAATATTTTCTTTGCCATTTCTAAAATAGACTGCTATGTATATATGACTAATTAAGTATCTTTTTCCTAATTTCCAGGTTTATGATGCTGCTGTCCGTTGGTTAAAGTATGATGAGCCAAACCGTCAGCCCTTCATGGTTGATATTCTTGCTAAAGTCAGGTTTCCTTTAATTTCAAAGAATTTCCTTAGTAAAACAGTTCAGGCAGAGCCACTTATACAGGACAACCCAGAGTGTCTCAAAATGGTTATAAGTAAGTTTATCATCAAGATGTCTTTTCAACATTCTAATACTGTTTTCCTCTATGGGCTGCTTATTTCACCACATAACCCTATGAAAATAACCCCTTGAAAAGAACCAATTATATCCTTTAAAGGGTGGGTGGGTAAGAAACCAATTGTCTTTTACATTCTAGCTCCTTCCTTGCAAGAGAAATGTTCTCAAACTTCAGTCCTTCTTTCAGGGAAATCTGTTATTTCACAAGCCATACTCTCTTTGGATTCCAAAAATCTTTTTTAAGCAGCCCCACACCTACTTTTGGACAAGGATGATTTGCAGTACACTGACAAATTCTAATCATAAAATAAGTAACAGTTATTGCTGTGAATGTTTTTGATAGTTCCTTTGAGATTCTACTGAATGGAACTTGCTGTTTTGTTCAGGGCTACCTGGTCAAAGCATATTACACATTTTAGAATGCCAATTGTGCATTCTTGAAATGATTTAGCTAGTTATAGTTTTGTTCTGTACAGGTTAGAGGAATTCAATGAATTATACATTGATATGCCTTTAAATATTTCAGGAGCCACTGGTTTAGGTCAAAGAAGCAAGATTGTTGATTCACTATGGTAAATCTATCTCAGCGGTGTTAAAGTTTTTCACTGTCTTTCAGTTTATTTTTAGGCACAATTTGAGATTGTCTTCTTGAATTACATGGGATCAGGCAATCCAAAATGCTGCCTTAATCCTTATAGTTCCTTTTTTTGTCATGAGTGTTTTGCTTGTGAAATTCTCTCCATAGAATGTCCAAATACAAGGGCTAGATCGATGTGTTTGGCAATATTCCCTCATGCAGTCAGTACCTCTCTTTCCTTTCCTTTGAAGACAAGGTGGTTTGGTACTTTGGTGCTCTCTATATAGTAGTAATTGGATAATAGTGAAACTTCAGCTTCAGCAGAATGACTAGGAAGAAAGAAAACAGTTATGGCCTTGCTTTCTGAGAGTTCTGCATAAATTAAAACTTATGTTTAATTATGTGTGTGAACATGCAAGTGTGCAGAAATAAGTGCTCCACAGAAGGACGAAACTGAGGAGCTCTTTTACTTGATGACCTCTTGTACGAAAAGTGTGCATAATACTTAGTGTGCCTTCTTATGTTGGAAATAAAGATGTAACTTCGAACTGCACAAAATCAGATTCTTCTCCCCTTTTTTTTTTATTTAGGTGGAATGAGATACCATCTCCTTTCTCCAGAAGACAGAGAAGAATTGGTGGATGGGACTCGTCCAAGAAGGAAAAAGCACGAGTACCGTATCGCCTTGTTTGGAGGATCACAGCCGCAGTCATGTCGATACTTCAATCCAAAGGTAATTCTGATCTTCCATTGTTTGCATGGATTAGATATACTAAATAAAGGTGTATCTTTACTTTAATGTGTCATCTTATATTCCTGAATTTTGTGGCTTTATGTTAGGGTTATTTTATTATTTTTATTTCAAGTAGAACCTAGTTTATGCACCAAAGGAGAGAAAAGCTGAGGGATGTACTTAAATTGTAGATGTTAGCTGTTAATATAATCTTTTGTTTACATGTTTGATATTGCACAAAAAAAACCCACACAAAAAAAGTTTTTTCTACAATAGATAAGGGCAGATTGGACTCCTGAAGAATGATATACTGGGAGATTACAGTTTCAAGAGTGCAGCACTATTTTGCAGCAATTCAACACCTTTTAATATAATGTTATTGTTAGGGTCATGAGTCTGACATAGTTCACACGATTTACTTAACATACATGATGTTTCATTTCATAGCTGTAGTAAAAACAGTAATAAAACCAGATCAGTTCACATAGTCACTCATTTAACAACCATAGTGACTTAAAGCAAAATTCCAGGCTCCGTTGTTGTTTCTCACCTTAATACATCATATATCTAATATGAACAGAAATATTCATGTCAACCTCAAACCGTTGACAAAAAATGAAATAAAAATAAAATATTTATGATCCCAAAACTGAAGACATTTTTTGAATTACATGGTTGAAAATATTGTATATGGCTTTGATTTATTTTTATACAGGATTACAGCTGGACAGACATCCGATGTCCCTTTGAAAAGCGGAGGGATGCAGCTTGTGTTTTCTGGGATAATGTAGTTTATATTTTGGGTGGTTCACAGCTTTTTCCTATAAAACGAATGGATTGCTATAATGTTGTTAAAGACAGCTGGTACTCCAAACTGGGTCCTCCAACTCCTCGTGACAGCCTTGCAGCATGTGCAGCAGAGGGTAAAATTTACACATCTGGTGGTTCAGAAGTAGGTAAGACACATTTATGGACATGGCTGTGGGAACGTTAAAAGAAAAGCTACATTTGGTACTGCATTATTATAAAATATTTTTTAAAAGAAATAGATTACAGTAAACACTATTATTCCAATTTTGAACCCACGTGATAGCACAGTAATTCTACATGCATTAATTAAACTGTAAGGTTTTGCAACTTGGATTATTTTCTATACATGCAGTACGTACATAGATATTTATATGAGCATAATTTTCACTTAACACACTGGGACTCTGGTTTTGAATTAGACTTATTGGTTTTATTGATGTGTTGATAAACATGTGAAATGCAGCTCTTTTTTTGCAAAGCTTTTTGATGATTTTCCTGATTATATTTTTAGAAAATTTTCCTTGTATAGATACAAGGAAAACTTGTATAGATCTCTTTTACCTATCAAAATACAAAAACAAAAATATTTTCCTTTGGATTTAATTTTTTTCTCATTATTCATGGTAATAAATAACCCTGTATCTGTCACAAGACACATACCCAGTATAACACAATATTAGCCATGACCCAGCAGCATTATGTTGGAGGCTGTCAAATAATCTGTTTTACTTCTTTCCTGGGCTTCTGCTTTAGCATGAAACTGCAGCCATTTTTCTACTGGCCTTTCCGTTGGAAAGCCATTTTCTATGCCCCTTGAGTCACTGAAGGGAGAGCATGCATATCTCAAATTTCCTCCCTGCTAGCATGGATGTATGTATGTTATTTGCCTACTAAGAATATTATCTTAATAAGCAGATGGTCTCATTGTCTAAGTGACTTTTTTTGTTGTTGTTTAAAGGAAATTCTGCTTTATATTTATTTGAATGCTATGATACAAGAACAGAAAGTTGGCATACAAAGCCCAGTATGCTGACTCAGCGATGCAGTCATGGGATGGTAGAAGCAAATGGCCTGATTTATGTATGCGGAGGAAGTTTAGGGAACAATGTTTCTGGAAGAGTGTTGAGTTCCTGTGAAGTGTATGATCCAGCAAAGGAAACGTAAGTACTGACTTTATTCCCTGTCAAAAGCTTGTATCAGGAATGGGCTTCTTCACATTGTGAAATGGTAGAAAAGTTTGATTTCCAAGTTGTACACTCACCCTTCAAAACATGGAAACTACTTTATTCTTATTTGGGGAGGAAAATACAAAAGAGCTACCCAAGAACCACACTCCATTTTAAGTGGAGCTGCAACTCATCTGCTGGGCTTTGTTGAGATAAAGAGAACTAATATTTAATTATAACATTGCTCATTAAGTCTTGATCACATTTAATTTAAAGGAAAATATGGTTTGAAATTATGTATTTTAAATATTTTCAGGTGGACTGAGCTATGCCCAATGCTTGAAGCCCGAAAGAACCATGGTTTGGTGGTGGTGAAAGATAAAATATTTGCTGTAGGGGGGCAAAATAGCTTAGGTATGTATTAATAATTTATTTTACCTAACTGCCATGAGGCTATATGGACTTTTGCAGTATTAAAATAAATAGAATCTTAAATTCTGCTTTCTGAAAGATAAAGACATCAACTGTCTTGATGCTTGTAGTATGGACTTTAAAGGGCTGTCACAGTATTTCAAGCAGATTGTATAAATGGTAAAATATTGTTCAGCACCTGAAGGCTTAAATGCAACAGAAAGTAATTTGCTAAAACTATCCCATCCTGATTCTCCATAAACAGGAACTATCAAATGTCCTTTATCCAGGAGTTTTTTCATATTAATGATAAGTTAAATGTCATAAATAAAACACAGATGCTAGTTAGTGATTAAAATATTTCCTTATAAATATTCTGATAATATTCCTAACAAATTAACAAAATATAGTTTGAATTTTAATATACTTAACCTTTCATATAAACATAATACGTGCTCATTAATTTGCAGATCTTGTGATACCCATTTTCTAAACGTAGCTTTATATTCCCCAATATATCCTGTAAATAGTTTTTTATGTTGCAGTTCCATGTGTATTTATCTGGAAATAAGAATGATTATATTTGTGGAACTTAGTTAACAATCTAAGTTAGTACAATTTAGGTAGATCGTACAATTCCAATAATTTTGTGGCTTTATGATTCCATTTTATTACATTCTCACTACTTATGGAAGTTTTGTATTCATGATGAAGCATAATTCAGGCATAAATTTATCAATTTTCCTTTTTCTTAATGTTCAATAGAATTTTTAAATGAGGTTCCTTTACAATAGTTAACATTTAAGATTTTAAGGTTATATACTCTCATGTCTTAGAAGTAAGTTCTGTTAAACTCTGAAGATATATTCAGGATATTAAATTATTATTTCACAATTATTCCATCCATTTTATATAGTTTGAAAGTTACATTTCATCTCTAGGACCTATATATCTGTACCTATTTCTGTAGTAAACTAAATGTTTCTTTAAACCACTCAATTAATGTATAATTTATTATATTGGTAAAATATTTTTAATTTGGGGAAAAGTTTTAATCCTAAAACAATAATGACAGTTATATTGGCTTAATAATTATTTTCTTTCTTCCTTATAAAGGTGGCTTAGACAGTGTGGAATACTATGATATTAAACTGAATGAATGGAAGATGGTTTCCCCAATGTCATGGAAAGGTGTAACCGTAAAATGTGCAGCCGTGGGTTCCACAATTTATGTTCTTGCTGGATTTCAGGGTGTGGGTCGCTTGGGGCACATCCTTGAATATAACACTGAAATTGACAAATGGACACCAAACTCTAAAGTTCGTGCTTTTCCAGTGACCAGCTGTTTAATTTGTGTAGTTGATACTTGTGGAGCAAACGAGGAGACATTAGAAACTTAAAAACTTTAGGATTATCAAAAATGTTCCTGAAAGAAATTGCTATTTGTTTTATTCTACTTTTTAGTTGTGTTTTGCCAGTCCATAATATGGGGAAAAATTGGAATGTAATTTTCATTATTAGTTTAACTTTTTTTATAATTTGAGTTTTCTCATTTAAGTACTGTTCTTTAGTGTCCCTTCTATGCATTGGAACTATTTCAATTTCTCCAAATGAGGAGTGAAGAGAAATGAAAATTTCTGAATATGCCTATATAATATTTTCAAAAAACAACTGTCTAATATGCATTGCAAATTATTTTAAGAATAACTCTTCATTAATCTTCATTTTTCATTAAAAGCACTGACCTTCTTCAAGTAGACAACTCCCAAAACAAAGTATTAAAGCTATATGTTGCTCAAACTAGTGATCAGGATGCCGTTTCATCACAGAATTCAAGTTCTGTAATTTTGTTTCCAATAATTGAAATAGTTTAAGTTAATTCCAATACTATTAATCTTCTCTTATTGCAATAACAAAGTATTGTTATTGTACATGAGCATTCTATCTCTTTAAATGCTTGTATCACATAACCAAAGTGGTGTTAAGGAAGAGGCAAATAATTTCCTGAACATTCTTAATTCTATCTGCACAAAGATTTATTATCTGGCGTGCTGTTCCATTATATTCTTTCAAACATGCATCTTCGAGCTGATGATTTTGGTAAGTGCATCTACTTTCTGAAATATTACAGGTATAAACAAGATAATATGGTAACTTTCTTTTATTTGCGAATGAATGTAGGTAGGGATGCCACAGTGGAAAATTTCATATATTTTTTTTAAAATTCTGTTTTTAAAGTTTTGTCCTGAACTGCAATCCATTTAATTTTTGTCTTTTGTTTATGAATTGAAATCTATGCTACTTAAAATCTGCATAGTTTTGATCTGATTTCCTTTCTTCAAGCTACTTATAAAAATTCATAATCATTTCTTACATGTCACTAAGATTGCAGTAAGGTTTCAAAACTATATATGTACTTTAAAAGTACTCATTTATAAACTTGCATATGAGAATGTTGAATGATAGCACTTACGTATAAAACTTTTTGGGGTATAAATATACATTGCTTTGCCTAATTTTTCTTAGCATATTTTTGCGGTTAAGAGGAAGAGAAAGAGAGAGAGACTGATTTCTTCTAGATTGAAATGTTTATATTGAACCAGGTATAACTTTGTGTATCTTCTTAGTTTGGCTTTGTATTATGAAAATCTGAACGTAGTACTTTAAACAACTCTGTATGCTTGCAAAGAGGGATACAAATTTAATTTTCTAACAATTTTTAAGTTGGATTTAATTTAAGTTGGATTTAAAAACAAATTCTTAAACTGAGGTGCATTTTTTTTCCAATTAATAGATTGTCCAAAAATTTAAAAAAATATTAATAGATGTAATTTTCAAGCAATGAAAATGCAAAAAGGAACTTAATCCAGCTCATTAACGAATAAGATTCCTTTATTTACTTTATGAAACAGGAACAGTTTCATAAAATCAATATAAACTAATGCAAGTTTTCCATAGGTTTACATTTCTACATGTTATTTGTTTAGGAAGACTGTGATAGATCTGTTTCATTGTGAATGTTCATGCATTGTAATGTTCATAGTTTATGGACATTATGAGCAAAAGTTTTCTTGTTTTTGTGTACTGGGCATCTATTAAAAGATCTTGTATATTGAATAATTTTGTTATGTATCAAAATTCTGAAAGTGAAGCAAATACCTCAGTGAGGCTTTTGTGGTCAGTTAATTTTATTAAATATTTGTTCCTAAAATGTGTTGTTTTTATTTACTGTTTGTCCTATCAATGGTCCAAGCAATTGCTATCCATTACATAATACCCCAATGGTATTTTAGAGAGCTTTAAAGATCTGGCTGTTTCTTCTGGCCTTAACCAAAGGTGACATGATGTTACAATTTTTTAAACTTTATTTTACTACCTGACTCTAGTGTGACTTCTGGATAGCTCATAATACAACAAACAAAACAAAGCAAACAATAAAAATAGAGCCAGACTAGAAAAGAAAAAAGAATAAGATGGTAAATCCATCAGACCATAGCACCAACATGATAACATCATGTACTATTGTTTCAAATTCTGTTGCAGCAATAGAAAATTATAGTCCTTTTCTTAACTGTATCCCATAAACATAAAAAATAGTTAAATAGTACAAGACTTGACAAATATGTTTGGGTGGAGATTTTTCTAAGGGTGTCGATAACCAGTTTGTGAAATGAGCAGATTCCAACATCTATACCACTGACTTATGGTTTTTGGATCACATGCAGTATGCACTGTGGAGATTATTTTGGCAAGATTATTTATTTATTTATTTATTTATTTATTTATTGATCATATTTATATACCGCCCTATCTCCCGAAGGACTCAGGGCGGTTTACAGGCACTTAAAAACACATAAATACAATATAAAAAACAATTAAAAAACTTATTCTAAAAGCCCAATAATTAAAAAATATAAAAAATAAAACCCAATTAAAAACCCATAAATTTAAAATCTAGCTCAGTCCTGCGCAATTAAATAAGTATGTTTTAAGCTCGCGGCGGAAGGTCCGAAGGTCCGGAAGCTGACGGAGTCCGGGGGGTAGTTCGTTCCAGAGTGTGGGAGCCCCCACAGAGAAGGCCCTTCCCCTGGGCGTCGCCAGACGACATTGCCTTGCTGACGGCACCCTGAGGAGTCCCTCTCTATGAGAGCGCACGGGTCGGTAAGAGGTATTCGGTAGCAGTAGGCGGTCCCGTAAATAACCCGGCCCTATGCCATGGAGCGCTTTAAAGATGGTCACCAAAACCTTGAAGCGCACCCGGAAGGCCACAGGTAGCCAGTGCAGTCTGCGCAGGATAGGTGTTATGCGGGAGCCACGAGGGGCTCCATCTATCACCCGCGCAGCCACATTCTGGACTAACTGTAGCCTCCGGATGCCCTTCAAGGGGAGCCCCATGTAGAGAGCATTGCAGTAATCCAGGCGAGACGTCACGAGTGCGTGAGTGACCATGCACAGGGCATCCCGGTCCAGAAAGGGGCGCAACTGGCGCACCAGGCGAACCTGGTAGAACGCTCTCCTGGAGACGGCCGTCAAATGATCTTCTAAGGACAGCCGTTCATCCAGGAGGACGCCTAAGTTGCGCACCCTCTCCATCGGGGCCAATGACTCGCCACCGATGGTCAGCCGCGGATTTAGCTGACTGTACCGGGATGCCGGCATCCACAGCCACTCTGTCTTGGAGGGATTGAGCTTGAGCCTGTTTCTCCCCATCCAGACCCGTCGGCCTCCAGACACCGGGACAGCACTTGATAGCCGTTGGGGTGGTCCGGTGTAGAAAAGTACAGCTGGGTGTCATCCGCATACAGCTGGTACTTCACACCGAAACCACTGATGATCTCACCCAGCGGCTTCATGTAGATGTTAAACAGAAGGGGCGAGAGGATCGACCCCTGCGGCACCCCACAAGTGAGGCGCCTCGGGCCCGACCTCTGCCCCCCTGTCAACACCGACTGCGGCCGGTCGGAGAGATAGGAGGAGAACCACCGATGAACGGTGCCTCCCACTCCCAATCCCTCCAACCGGCGCAGCAGGATACCATGGTCGATGGTATCGAAAGCCGCTGAGAGGTCTAATAGGACCAGGGCAGAGGAACAACCCCTATCCCTGGCCCTCCAGAGATCATCCACCAACGCGACCAAAGCCGTCTCCATGCTGTAACCGGGCCGGAAACCGGACTGGAACAGGTCTAGATAGACAGTTTCATCCAGGTGTAAGGGAAACTGATATGCCACCATACTCTCTACAACCTTCGCTGCGAAGCGAAGGTTGGAGACCGGACAATAATTACCTAAAACAGCTGGGTCCAGGGAAGGCTTCTTAAGGAGGGGTCTCACCACCGCCTCTTTCAAGGCGGCCAGAAAGACACCCTCCACCAAAGAAGCGGTCATAATCGCCTGGAGCCAGCCTCGTGTCACCTCCTGAGTGGCCAGCACCAGCCAGGAGGGGCACGGGTCCAGTAAACACGTGGTGGCATTCAGTCTACCCAACAACCTGTCCATGTCCTCGGGAGCTACAGGGTCAAACTCATCCCAAACAATGTCACCAAGACCACTCTCGAGCGTCTCACCTGAGTCACCGCAATTTTGGTCCAACCTGTCCCGAAGCTGAACGATTTTATCGTATAGATAACTGTTAAACTCCTCAGCACGTCCCTGCAGCGGGTCATCCTGCTCCCCCTGGTGAAGGAGGGAACGAGTCACCCGAAACAGGGCGGCTGGGCGGTTATCTGCCGACGCAATGAGGGAGGAGGCGTAGCAACGCCTCGCTTCCCTCAATGCCACTAGGTAAGTCCTAGTATAGGACTTCACTAGTGTCCGATCAGCCTCTGAACGGCTGGACCTCCAAGAGCTCTCTAGGCGTCTTCTCCGGCGCTTCATCCCTCTCAGCTCCTCGGAGAACCAAGGAGCCGGTTGGGACCTGCGCCGGGTCAGAGGCTGCAGAGGCACGACACGATCTAAGGCCCCCGTCGCGGCCCGTTCCCAGGCCGCAACAAGTTCCTCAGACGTGCCGTGAGCCAGACCCTCAGGAAATGGCCCAAGCTCCGTCCGGAACCTCTCCGGGTCCATCAGGCGCCTGGGACGGAACCAACGTATCGGCTCCGTCTCCCTGCGGTGTTGGATGGCGATCAGAAAGTCTAGGCGAAGGAGAGAGTGATCTGACCATGACAAATATAAATGTAGGAACCTCTTTTCATCCTGCATGTGATCTGTAATCTTGGGGAGCCACCTTCCATACTTGGAAAGTAAAACAATCTTATGTTTTATTTTCATAAAGTACCCACATGCCATACTTTACAAAAGTAAAACAATCTCACATATACTACAAACTTGGGTTTCACTAATCATTAAGTTCATAAATATGCTAAACCGAAACAAAGCAGATTACATTATGGCTTAGCATGATGAGTGAATTCAGACAATATTAGATTTCTGCACCAAAGCATGTACCTGAAGGATATGGCCAGTCACAAAACATTTTTCTAGAAGGCAAAACAACTTTACTAAACGGACAGAACAAAATTGGGGAGATTATTATTTTGAAGTTTCCTACTCCAATAGACAAACCATAAATTCAAAGATAACCTATTTTAATGTTTGATTTCAAAAATCACAGCATAGTACTGTATCAGTTTTACAGAATACAGATTGGTAATCAAAAAGAGTTGAACAGCAACCACAAACAATATTCCTGACAAAACACTAAATAAAAAATGGTGAATATCAGTCCCTTTCCTGCAAATCATAAAGCACTGTTGGAAGAAATAGCCAGGTTCAGGTCCAAGCCAAGAGAAAGGCACTGGAAATAAAATGGAGGCTGATTGGAAAGAAAGGTTCAATTTATTGATGAAGCAGAACCACCAACCATATATGATTCTGGGACAGCTTGCAAAATGTAGTTTAGAGTGGTGGGTTTTATAACTTCTGGATTCCTATGGGGTCATGGTTAGCTCTATAGGAAAAGGGGAATTGCAAATCCTAAGTGTTTGTCTGAGCTAATTTTGTCAACCTTTGGCTTCATTGTGTTACTTATCTGAAGTTTCTGCCTGACCCAGTCTTTCTGAATGGATTACCAATCTGCATTTCTATACACTGGCTGCCTCAGTTTCTGCTTGGGGCAGGGAAACGGGATTGGTTTCTGCCTCCCTTAAAGTTTTTTTTTCCATTTCTCCAGGGGGAAATATTCTATCTTGCCTTTTTAATATTTCCCAAAATATTTCATTCTTGGGGAGGGGCTTCCCACAGCACCATCTTCCACAATTACTATTTTCCACATACATGATCTCTGTCACTATCTTGCTTTACAGTTCAAAATGAGGAGCTTAATAGAACTATAATTGCTTGGTATTTTTATTTGGATCTAAAAGCATTCCTGAAAATAAAACTGGCATTGGGAGAGCCAATTAATCAAGTGGTTAGAGTACCAGCTAAAAAGCAGGAGATTGTCAATTCAAATCCAATCTTAGCTTAAAGCTGGCTAGGTGACTTTGGGCCAGTTACTTTCTCTCAGCCCAACCCATCTCACAGGGTTGTTGTGGAGAAAATAGAGGAGGAAAATATCTTCAGCTGTCTTTAGGACATAATTATAATTTAATAGTGTCTACGTTTAGAAAATAAGACCCTAATGCTTCAATAGTTGTGATGAAATAGACATTTTACAGTTACAACTTCATAGAAAATATTATAGTACTAAAATCCACTGCTACATATCCACTATACTAGCATCTATCATTAATCAGTAAACAAAACAAAAAGGGAAACATTTATTTATAATAAACAATAAAAAATATTAAAACATGACCATATGGAGTAAAACAGATCAGTCTTTCAATTTTGTTACTCAAAAAGATGAACACAAATCAATCCAAGATTGCACTACTTCAGACTTAACAATGTTTCTACCATAACAAAAACATTTTTGTTGCACCCAACACTCAATACAAATCATTGTTCTTCCTTTATTTGTAACTTTCAAATTCAATTAAAAATATACAGCTATTTCTACATCATAAACCTTGTAACCAACTACCATGTGTTTGGTTGCTACGCTTGCTCAACACCACATTAAAAAGTTTGGCCGGTTTATGATTGAGCATGTTGTTTGAAATATAGGTCTTTCTTCCCCATTTCCCCAACCCTTCTAATTTCAAAATATAAAATGTCTGTGGTCTCTTCCCAAAATCCCCAAAGCTTCAACCAAAAACTCTCTACTTTTGACCTCACCCCACCCCTCCTTACAAGAGGTCTGTAAGGAGCGTGCATAAGAGCACAAACGTGCCTACCATTCCTGTCGTGTTGTTTTCTTTCGTTATATCCAATTAATATAGTTATTACATACACATACTTATATATATGCTTATATATTGTATAGTTATTACATGCTTATATACTGTGTGACAAAGAATAAAATAAAAGTGGGGTTGATATTAAGAGGCACAAAACAGAGACTTCTTGCTGTATCTATACTTGCTGAATGTCGCCTCCAGAGGCAGATTAAATTCTTACCACTATATATTTGGGCGCCTGTTGTTGTTTTTTAAATTAACCGTAACGAGAAATCTAAAATCAGATTTTAAAAAAACTACAATATCATTTTAAGATGTTGGAGGGCAATCTGCATTTACTTCCGCCAAGGGTAGACTTGTCGTCTTTACGTCATCACTAGGCGCCTTAATTGCTGCGTGCTCAGGCACGGCCAAGCCGGATTATAAATACTGCGCATCCCTAGACAAAATCTTGCGGAGCGGATACGGTAGTGGAAGCAAAGCGGGAAACTTGTATCGGCGGTGCTGAGACGTCGCCTTCTCATGGCTCGCAATTCTGGTTGGATTTGCTCTTACTATTTGCAAGGCAATTGCCGTTTCGGTGATAGATGCTGGTATGAGCATCCAAACGGTGGCAGAGCCAGCCAGGCCTTTGGCCAAAACTCAGGTGCGGAGGGGATTTGGGTTCTCCATTAGCCTCTTAAAAGTTGCCTCTTGCGATTTCTAGGGTTTCTTCCCGCGGGGAACGTGGCTGTTTAATGGACTTGCTCGGGAGAGAAAGGTCCGCCTTTGGCTGACAGAGTGTTGGCTTTTAATTTAGTTTGTTTGTATTTTGTTCTTAAATTCCCAGCCTCTTTTACAGTGACAGGTTGAAATCAAACTTGGCCGTACTTTTTTAAAATTAGGATGCTTAGTCTAATTTCTTTACCGCTCTCCTTGCGAAAGCATCCTATAGCAGTTAACAAAGTTAAAACGGACTTCAAAAAATATTAAAATCTATTAAATAAGATTAAAACAAAGTGCGCTACAAAAGCAGCGTTAATGGACACCGCAGCCGCGTTCTGTTATAGTTACTATTCAGGCAATATGCTTGAAGTTATTCTGCTGATGTAATACACGTATTAGTGTTCTACGGATTTCAGTGGGATCTGCTTTAAGTAGAACTAAATTCATCACGCCTGAGTATCCCGTTCATTTAGGTCTCTTCTACTTCAGCTACCAGTGCAACCTCTAATTAATTGCAGTTATTGAGAAAAATCACCTGGTTCCAAAAATGGTGAAATGCTGTTAAAGTTTGTTGGACTTTGGAAACACCCATAGAGATTAAACAATTAAAGGTTGTTTATTTCCATTTAGTGTAAATGATAGTTTATACACACTTCTCTTGGTCAGCTGCTGGAACACTGGCTCCATGTGGTCTCTGCAGATTCTCAGAATTTTAAAATCCAGCACAGATAAAGATGCGAAGTCAGACTGCCTACAAAATGGCCAGCACCTGTGCTGCTATTGTCCTGTCTCTTTAAGGCCTCTCCCTAGCTAGTACAGCAATTATTAGTTAAAAAAACTGAGCAGAGATGCAGCTGGGTATGGTGTGGGGGAGGTGTGTGTGTGTGTGTGTGTGTACCTAAAGCAGCAGCTAAGCAGAAAGAGATACTGTTCTTTATAAATAGTATTTGGAGAAGCAGGAAATGGAGTAGAAGAGGGAAAGAGTGGAGTAGTAGCCTTTGAGTGCTGTGTTTTAGGTTTTGGAACCTCCTGACTTGGATTTATATATAAAAGAGTCCATGGCTTATTATATATAAGAGTCCAACCTTAAGTAGATGTGACTTAAACTAATGGAGTTTAATAAGCACTCCACAAAAAAAGTTTTGGCTAAAAGGGGGCTGTAAAAGGAAAATGGAGTTTGCCTCTCACAGGGCTGACTCTGCAGAAATTGACGTGCATCCTGGCTGCAGAAATTAGACCTCTTATCTACATCAAATTAACATGAAAAAAGCAGAAGGTCAGATAGGCTGGAGAGCCAAGGACAGAACAGTGTAGGAGGCTAATAGACCTCCTTAAAAGGATACAGTCACCAGAAGGGTCACATTACAGGAATAAAGATGATCACAGTTATGAAATAATCTGGTGGGATAGAAATATTTTAATTTAAATGTAAAATAAGTATGATAAAGAGTACAAAGCTTTAATATTATGAATGCTGTTGATTGGGGATCTACATTTGAGTTATTTTCTGTAGATTTTGGATTTGTACTCTGTCAAATAGCCTTTCTAGGCCCATTTCGGTTACTTATTTCTGTAATTAAGATTAAATTATTTTTTACTGCAAAGAAGATAAATGTTTGATACATTGTGCTCTCTTTCATTCAGGCCCCAACAGAAGAGGAGCCCGGAGTGGACAGCATCATTATTCTGTTAGCTTACAGGCATTTAATTACTCAAAATCATCTAAGTGGAAAAGCAACAAAGATCCCAGATCTTCAAATTTTTCTCAGAATAGATTTCCTGCATTAGATTCAAGTGAACATGTGAATAATGATACATCTGAAGAAGAAAAACTTAAGTAAGCGGCATTTTTCCTTTAATTACCATGAGATTTAAACATGCAGTTAAAAACAACAATCCTAAACTCAATGTCTTCAGTTCTTTGCCATGGTTGTTTATACAGTTCATTGAACTATTATAATTGCATGCAGAATATTCAAATTGACTTGTAGACGTTTTATAGGTACACCTAGAAACCCTTGGGACAAAGGCAGTGGTAGGTTTCAACTGGTGTTACCACTTGGTTGCTTCATGCACGTGCTTTGCGCGCAAATGCTCGCTTCACTCGCATGCACACCAGTCTTGTGCTCCGCGCAAGCACAGTATATTTCAGAACAGCTGAGTCGCGGCAATCCGCTCTGCCACACCTTTCAGCTGGGCTAAAAATGACCAAATATTAAGCTATGTATAACACAGGGGCAGGTGGGAGGGCCAAACTAGAGAGCCGGTGCGCTTTTAGGTCACCATCGCCACTACCGGCTCTCCCGAACTGGGCCAAACCGGCTGAATACCACCACTGGGTAAAGGCACTATCCTACTGGTAGGGTTTCTTGATAGTGGAGCAGCACTCCCATCACAACTTTCTCTGTCTGTTGTCTACCTAATTTTAGATTAGGTCCTATTGCATTGAGCAAGAAAAAGGATTGTGGTTAAGCCTTTCATAAAATTAACTATGCTTTTTGCTATGGTCAGTCTTGATTTGTCTCCATGTTTAAAAACAGTGAAACCTTAAGATTAGCTTGGTTTGATTTTACATCAGTTTAGTATGGGTTACAATTTTCCATTATCATTTATTCAGTGAAATAATAATGAAAGACATGGAGATTTGGGAATCTTCTGGACAATGGATGTTTTCCTCCTATTCACCAATGAAAGAAAAACCTAATATTTCAGGTACAAATTACTCTATTGTCAGGTCTCGATAGATGAGACATTGCACATATCTGTGTAACTAAGGCACTGTGGATTAAGTGGGAGATTTACACTTATATTTATTTATTAAATTTATTTGCTGCCCATCTTGCAATAAGGCAATTCTGGGTGGCTTACAACATAATAAAACAGTGTTACAAAATATTAAAACAGTAAGTATAACATATTAAGAATTTAGGTAAGATGGCAGGAATATACAAGGGTGGAGGTGGATTAAATTCTGTTTAATCAAATAACCACTTCCAGAAAGGAACACCCACATTCGGGCCCCAGGCTAACCAGCCAGGTTCTAAGGCCTTGTTAGAAGGCTAAGAGAATGGGGGGTGTATCTCACTTCAAAGAGTACAATGTTCCAGATAGCAAGAGCCACAGCAGAAAAGGGTCTTCTCTTGGACACCGCCAAGCAAAGTTCCTTGACCAACTTTTAAAAGACCTTAAATGTTTTTGGGACTGAACAGTTCTGTTTGCAATGGATAATATTTTAAATCTAAAAGATCTACATCCCCATATCTCCTAATTCTCCTCTGCAAATGTCTCTCTTTCTGGACAGTGCCCACACAAACACACACCATGTGGCCAGACTCTTAACGCTCCATTGGAGGCTAGATACCTTGGGAGCTATTCACAGGAAAAAATAGAAAGCATATGAGGTCAATAATTTTTTTCCCTTAAAAATACTATTGTCTGTGACTATAGAGATCTGTCACTATAAGATGTATTTAAAAATCAGGCCAAAATAATTTAGACAATTCTAATATTATTCTAATATGGGATCAGATTTAGGAGACAGCCACATATGTGATATCCAGATCTCAAGTAGGCATCTCATATCCAGAGTTCGCAATTGACTGACCAGACTTTTTAGAGGGGGAAAAAATCAACACCAGAAGACAGCAAGTGTTGTGAATGGCAATATGGGTCATAGCTGGAAGATGGGGCAAAATTTTTGACTTGGTTTTACAGGGGCTTAAGAGACAAAACAAATGTATTTTATTTGCTAATGAATTATTTTGCCAATGAGTTTTTCTTAACCACAAATTGTATCTTTATGTATAGTTACTAGCCTTGCATTATGGGGATAAAATATTTCCCTTTCTGGTCTTTGATTGTTATCCTTACAGGTTTCTCTGACTTTCTGCCAGAAGAGTTGCGTCTTGTGTATTATAACTGTAAAGCAAACAATAACATACAAGCTTATGTAAGTGTCTATATTGTTTAACATAAAAGACTGAAGCACTTTTTAGAAAATTATTTCAAATGGGAAGCCAGTAGTGAATAACCTTTCTTCCTCTTTTCAGGTAAATTCAGTCCAGCAACTAGTTATTCAGTGGAAAGGTAGACTGCATGAACTGAAGAATGCAATTCCCTTTACTAAAACTGCAGTGGTGAGTACAACTGGAAAGTACTTATTTTTTTAAAAATGTTTTCATATTTTTGGTCCTAATTTTCAAACCAGTAATAATTTGGGGCATTGTCAGCTTAATGGTGGGCCTCTGGTGGCTCAACAGGCTAATGCAGCCTGTTATTAACAGCAACTGCCTGCAATATTGCAGGTTCAAGTCCCACCAGGCCCAAGGTTGACTCAGCCTTACATCCTTTATAAGGTAGGTAAAATGAGGACCCAGATTGTTGGGGGGCAATAAGTTGACTTTGTATATAGTATACAAATGGATGAAGACTATTGCCTGACATAGTGTAAGCCGCCCTGAGTCTTCGGAGAAGGGCGGGATATAAATGCAAATAAAAAAATAATAATAATACTTGGAACTAACAGAGAAAAGCTTCAGTGATAAGAGGGATTGAGTTTACTGTAGTTATTGCTGTTCTGATAACTGGGTTTAATTAGCAGCCTTCATAAATACATTTAAAATTGTAGGCAAAATTTTAGGTTATCTTTTCAGCATTTATTTTACTTAAAAGCGTTTGGAGAATTATATAGAAAAATAACTAGTGGCGTAAAGGTAAAGGTTCCTCTCGCACATATGTGCTAGTCGTTCCCAGCTCTAGGGGACGGTGCTCATCTTCATTTCAAAGCTGAAGGCCCAGCACTGTCCAAAGATGTCTCCGTAGTCATGTCGCCGGCATGACTAAATGCCAAAGGCTCACGGAACACTGTTACCTTCCCACCAAAGGTGGTCCCTATTTTTCTACTTGCATTTTTTACGTGCTTTCAAACTTGGCAGAAGCTGGGACAAGTAATGGGAGCTCACACCGTTACACGGCGATTCGAATCGCTGAATTGATCGACAAGCTCAATGTCTTAGCCACTGAGCCACCGCGTCCCTTAACCAGTGGCATAGAAATATAATAAATAATCAGAATTCCCTACGGAATCTACCAAGTTTTTATCTGCTGCAAATCTGTACAAGTTGTATCCAAGGCAGATAAATGCTTGTCTCATTCTGAGCTATTTCAAAGGACAATCAGATGATAGGCCTCTCTGGGCTCTTAGGCAAAAGTTTACCAGTAGAGGAAAGGCTTGAACATCACATTCCCTCCATATAAATATTGTTGCAGAGGTTTAGAAATTGGACTAGACTTCCAGTTTCTCAAATGTGAAGTGTTGCCTCACCTTCAGCCAGGGGGTAGAAGCCTGAGGTCTTATTCAGCTTTCCTGCCTAGGTCTCTGAGAAAAAGGGTCTTTTTCCCCTGCCTGCCTTCCTGCCAACAAATTTATAAAAGAACCAGGCTTCCTTCTTGATCTTAAAAGATGGTAATTGCTAAATTGGAAAATAAAGGAGCACTATGCTCTTGTTTAACAGAAACTTGGAATTTCTCTGGAGTAGAGGCCAGGAAAAAAATGCAACTTGCTGCTAAAGCAAATAAAAGTGAAATCATATTTTATAACAATGTTGGCAAACCCTTTGCACTGCTTATTCCGTTCCCTTTTAGTATTAAACTGACTATGGGCCTCACAGTTTATGGATTGTAATTTTAGTATAGTTAGATCGTGTGCAATTGGCAAACTGGATTTTATCATAGATTTTATTTGTTATTTTATTCTAGAATTTTTAATTGTGCATTTACTGAGTGTTTTTATTTGTTCGGGTCTATGACTGTAATTGAAACAATGTAAGTAGGAAAAAATAGATAATAAAAATTATCTCATTTTAAAATAAGTAGTTCTCAGTAACCACAATTGAGCCCAGAATTTTAGTTGATAGTGATTGTCATTAAGAGAGTCAGCACATGGTTGTTAAGTGAATACATTCTCCCAAATGAATGGTTTTTGCTAGAAACAAGCTAAACACTTACAAATTGAAGTCACATGACAGTTGGAAGCTGCAATAAGTTATAAATAGGATCTGGTTGCCAAGTAGCTAAAAAGTGATCACATGACTGGAGGGGAATGCAGTCATCATAAATTTAAGGGTAAGTTGTAACTTTAGGGGTATATAATTTTTTATAATTACAATTTTTTATAATTAAACTTCTATACCGCCCTTCTCCTGAAGGACTCAATAACTCAATAACTTTGCTCAATAACTTTGAACAATCATTAAGCACACAATTGTTAAGTAATACCAGTATGTATGTGCATTTCAAAATACTTAATCTGAACCCATAAAACAATATGTGATATATAGAACTTATGTTTGTTTTTAAGGAATTGAAGAATGTGACTAGTTACCAATCTCCTCCATTTGGGTTTGGACAACAGCAGCCACTGCCTTCTAGAATATCAAGTAAGGGATTTGTTTTGGCTGATCCATTTTACCGCATGCTTCATTTTGATTATCTTAGTTTCCCCTTTAGTGCAGTTTTCTTTTTCTTAATATTGCAACAATTCTTACAACTTTTTCTATATCCTTTAATTGCAGGCTTTCCTAGGGATGCATGGAATAGTGTTCAAGCCTTTTCTTTCAAATCTCCTGAATCTGCTGCTGTCCCATCTGGAAGCCTCACTGATGTCCACGGTATTGGATTTCCTTCAGCTGCTCTTTCTACAATTGGCTTTAATAATATGCCAGATTCTTCAGCAAGTTCCTTTTCATTTAATATGGCTACAACATCGGATGGAATTGGAATACCTACATTTTCTGGATCTGCAAATTTTTCTCCAGATACCACAGCTGCAACAGAATTTGGAACGGCAATTGCGCCTCCTGCTTTCAATTCTACATATACACTCTTTGGAGAATCACCACATTCTTTTGCCAGTAATATTGGAGTAGCATCCCCAGCAATTCCAACTTTTGGCTCTTCGGAAGAATTATTTACTTCCCAGCTTCGACTGTCTACAGAAGAATTAAGACAGTTCAAAGGTATAAAATTCATTTTGGGGAAAGTCCCATTAAGACCGCCACCCATGGAATTTCTTAATATGTAGCACTTGGCTGCAGATGCTCTTTCTACTTGTTTTTCTACATTTGTTAACATATATACTACAACTAAATCCTTGGACTAAGTTTAATTTTTCTTATTGGTCACCAGCAGTGCTTCAGAATTATTGGATTTATTTCTACTAATGAATATCCTTGATTATTTAATACAAAAATGGAAATATTTAGTTTGAAAACAAACATGTTGAAAATAATAGTTATTTAACATTCATTCTTCGAACACTAGAAGTCTGAATATAAATTTTGTAATAAGCCTTACTAATATCAAAAGTACTGTATTTTCTTTGGCTGCTGCCTGTGCAGATGGCTTTAGTAATCTGCCAGATATTAGCAGATTTCTTTTCATTTAATGGTACATCTGATGTGGCTACAACATCAGATGGAATTCAAACACCTGGATTTTTTGGATTTGGAAAACCTTTTTTGTGCTGCCTAGATTATATAATATTAGGCTTATTACTGTTCATGATATAGCCATATGAGTATAAATGATAAATTTGCAGAGGGTTAGTAAGGCAGCTCTATTCAATGCAAAGGAAGAACCAATAAAATCACTACTGTTCAAATGTGTCCTGGTGTCCTTCATTCTGTTTGCATGCATCTGGTTGCATACTAGAGTTTCCTATGAAATGAAAGCTCAGAGCTATTGAGGTGCTTCACACCCTAAAAGATTGAGGAGTATCTAAATAGCAACTCCCTTCAGTATAACTAGAATGCCTTGACTTGCTAAAAATAGGGCAAAAGCTGGAATGTATGCTGCTGTACTTTTTCTGATTCCATGTGATTCCTTTGAAATTACAGAACACTTAATGTTTGATACTATGGCCACTACAGAATAGTGGCTAAGGTGTTGGCTTTGTTCAGGAAAATGCAGGCAAATTTCTAATGGAGCTCACACTGGCTAACTCATGGCTAATCTCACTCAGCCCACTTAGCTTACTATGTTAATATGGTATGGTTGTTATGGTATTAAAATTAAGGAATACCATCTCAGCAAAATAGTGCAATATGAGTACAACTTGCAGTATACATAAATTAAGAATACTGTGGTTTGTATGTCATTGTTTTGAACAGTATTTAAAATTACCTTTTTTCCCCTTCTGTTCAATTGTGTCCAGTTCTCAGATACTGCCTGGACAAGCCTGCAGGTTTTTTGGCAAGAATTTTCAGAAGTGGTTTACCATTGCCTCTTCCTAGGGTTGAGAAAAAGTGACCAGCCCAAGGTCACTCAGCTGGTTTGGTACCTGAACAGTTTCTAATCTAATATCCTAATTACTGCACAATGGGGCTCTCAAAAGAAACTTGGTCTGTAGCTATAGATCACTATATTGTTGCTTGCAACTAGTGTTAAAGAAAGTAGCATTGACAGTAAATTTGGCATTTATTATAATGGAAAGTAAAAGAAATAAAATACTTTTCTACTGGAAGAAATTTCTTTCAAATGGAAAGATGTGAATATCAGATGGGATATTTATTTTATTTATCTTTCAATAGCTAATTACTTACAAAACCAAATGGAGCTGAATAGATGTATCCCATGCTGTAACGGAGGAAATAGCCCATAACAGGAATGTAATTTTGAGATTTTTTTTCTCGGATCCAGGGAAGAACAGAAGCACTTAGTAAAACATTTTAGTAACTTATAAACATTTTTCTTTGGTATGCCAGTAAAGCTCTTAAGTATGCGCCTGACAAATTAGTTTGAAGGAAATCATAAGTTGAGGAAGAAGAGACTATTATGGAATGCCTACTTCAAAGTAGCCATTTAGTGAAATTATTTTTTTGCATTTCTAAAAACAAAAGTTCACATAACATCTTGCTGCAGACCTTTCACTGATCTGTAATTGCATTTTGATTTTATTTTACAATACAGTCTTCAAATACCTTTGCAAAGGATTTATAGTCATGATTCATAAATTAATGAAATTCTTATAATGGGGCCTTCTTTGGGAGGGAGTATTACTGTTTTACTATTTAATTACCTGACCAGGGAATTAGAATTCTGATAGCACAATAAAAAGTGTTGGCTGATACTTATTTAAAGCTAAGAGAGTTAAAAAAGCACTAGAGGGATGCATTGCATACATTGGGAGTACAAAGAAAATGCATTTTGTAAGTCACATCTAATTGCTTTTATTGACAATCACTTTAATGGGTGCAGGCACTGGGGCAATTAGACTCCCACTCATAGTAAAGCATTTACCGAAGCATTCTGGATCTCAACATTGCTATTATTGCTCTTCAAATTAATTACCTGTGCTTTCAAATGAAGAGAGAGCAGCAACTAAGTAAAACTCTAATGAATAAAGAGCTTAATATTGGCTCCCAACGATTTCCATGGTTTTTTGGTAAACACAGCTTAAAGAAGTTCCTTATGTGGCAAGGAATGACACATTCTTTTAGAATAGCCTTCCTGAGTCTGGTGCTCTTCAAGCTAGCTGGGAAGTTTTGGAGGAGTTGTCCCATACAATGCTGTGTGTGTGTGTGTGTGTGTGTGTGTGTGTGTGTGTGTTTTGTACTCTAAAGCAGTTTGTCCTATCTGAAGAGATAGACAGCTGTAGTGTATGAAGTGGTAGATGAATAGTTGTATCACTTGGTATTTCCTGATTGTGACCCCTCCATTGTTTTGCCCCTCTTGAACTAGTTTGGCAAGCAGCCTGAAGAAAAGGGTAGATAGACAGAAGTTCCTTTTCTTTTTCCCCTTCTTTCATTTACCTCTCTTTTGACCAGAACTAGTAACTGAACAGTATGAGCAATATATAGGCAAGATAGGACCACATTATTTAAGATGTCAACAGGTGAGTTTTGACGAGCCCCTGATAACAACCTTTGACAACAACCACCCAAGTTGCTGCTCGCAAACAAACACAAATATCTTGACAATCACTTTCCAGCATATTCCATGCTAATCCTACATGTTTTAAGGTACTGTATATCAGATATAGAAACTCATCTATGGAGTGATTTATTGTTCTATCACAATTTTCTCCAAGAGACTTGTTAAGTTGAAATTTCCAATATGTTAACTGGTAGAGAGGGCCCAGAAGGCTTGTTGTCTAACTCAAAGTAATAGCATGTGGGAAAGACCCTGGGAGATGGGCAAAGAGATGCTGCCTAGGAAAGGGTCAAATAAGAGACAGCACAGTCTGCAATTGTATAGTGGTTGGAGCAAGAGGCTCAGAAGATAGCAATAGCACTTAAATTTTTATACCGTTCCCCATAGTGCTTTACAGCACCCTCTGAGAGGTTTACAAAGTCAGCATATTGCCCCCAACAATCTGGGTCCTCATTTTACCAACCTTGATGGAAGTTGAGTCAAACTAAGCTGATCAGAATCAAACTCCTGCTGCAGACAGAGTTAACCTGTAATAGTGTATTCTAACCACCGTGCCACCACAGCTCCTAAAGTTCTCTGCGTGTAACTGCAGAGTGATGGCAGGAAAATTGTAGTTTCAGAATTGCAAGATTTTGTTAATTGTAGCTTTACAATAATGAACTAGATTATTTGGTCATGTGCTTTGCCTGCTCTATCTGGTAAAACTCAACTAGAAGGCAAGAAACCGGGGAAACAGCTCCTCACAGTTAATCACTTTAAATACATCTTTAAAATTGCTGCTAAAATACTGCAACAGCATGAATAGGCATTTTTATTTTTTAAGACACTGTTTTCCTGTCAGCAAACTAGTCACATTTCTATAAATAATTTATGAATTTTTCTTCTAGATCACATGAAACATAGTCCCAGCATGTGCTTTGTCAGATGCTCAAGGTAATTAGATTACTTCTGATTACACAGTAGAATCCCAATGTCCTAGACACATTTTTTTCTCTTTTGTACCTCTGCCAATACCCTAAATTGGTTTTTAAAAAGTCAGATGAGAAAAAGACATTACAGTGTTAAGAGCAATTTGGCAGACTGAAAACCGATCTTAATTATCTTAATTTAGATACTGTACCTATAGGTTGCAATGTAATAAAGTTATCTCTTTAAAGATTAGATTTCCCCTCACAGTGATGAAAACACAAAATAAATTGTTTTCTTTACATAATATAAACTATACATTTTGAAAGTGTAGACTATACTATGTAAGAAAAGCAATTTTGAATGTATAGTCCCCAACAGCCCTTGTTCTACAATGAGAGGGTGCAAACACCCAAAACACTAGAATGAATGGCATTATGTCCAGTGGTGGGTTTCAACCGGTTCGCCCTTGTTTGGTAGTGGCAGCAGTGGGAGGCTCCCTCTACTCGCCCCAACTTCATCATAGACACTCTTTGCATGTACACATGTGCAGAAGCGCTGTGCGCAAATGAAGTAAGCACAGGCATGTGCAAATTCACAGTTCCAAACCGGTAGCAAAGGTAAGTGAAGCCCACTATTGATTGTGACCAATTTTGTAGAGACTATATAGGCACAGAATATAGATGGTGAATGTAAAGGACCAAAAAAAATTGGTTAAATTGTTCATTATAATAAATAATTAATCTACTATCAGTATTTTACAGTTATATTTATTGAATAAAGCTGCTAGTTATGGGGAGAGCTGCTGAGAAGCTTAATAGTTAAAGACATTGAGCATGACAAGCCAGGTTCAAGGTGACAAGCCAGGTTCAAGATCTGAGAGGAGACAAGCCAGGTTCAAGATCTGAGATCCACACAATGGGGTGAGTTCCCATTCCTGCGCTAACTCTTGCCCACCTGGTAGTTTGAAAGCATGCAAATATAATTAGATTAATAGGTACCACTTCAGTGGGAAGATATGAGCGTTCTGGGTGCCTTAGTCATGCTGGCCACATGATCAGAGAAATTTTCTTTGGACAATGCTGGCTCCCTTGGCCAAGAAACAGGAGCATCATGCTTTAAAGCAGAGGTGTCAAACTTGCATCGTCACAGCGTTGTCCTGTGACATATCACGACTTTTTCTTCCATTGCTAAACCAAGTGTGGGCGTGGCCACACCATGCCCACCAAGCCATGCCCGCAGAACCGGAAACTTCCTCAGAATTGTATTAAGCAAATTTTTCAATTGGTATCTATTGACAGCATTTTCTCAAACAGTGGGAAATGGCTATGGCAATTTTCGCCATGAAACACACATACAAAAAATACCTTTGTATCTGAAGAAGCATTAAACCATGGCTTTTTAAGAGACAGTAGCAAATAATTTTTTTCACATTCAACACTTTGAAAAATTAATCCCCTAGTTCTATAAAACACATTACTTAAACTAAAATAATTCTTTCTGCCAACATGTGAGCACGTTCCTTCTATAAATATACTCCCTCTCTTAAAAAAGGTAAAGTGGAAAAAACTTTTGTTAAGTGTAAATGTTGAGCCAAAAGATATTTTTTCTTTAATAACTATTTTTTAAATGCAGAATATTTTTTCCAGAAATGAATAGGTTAATCTTCTGTTTTCCTTAATCAGAACAGCTGACAAGTCCTTCCCCCTCAAGTGTTTGAGCAATCAATTACAGTTGGTTGCAGTTCAAAACAGGGGATTAAGTTCTATTTAGTGCACTGGAACTTCAGAGGAGGTAGGGACAGAACTGAACTTTTTAACATAATCTTAACAAAAATTGGGTTTTTGAGACTTGTGTGAAACTGTAAAATGATATGTAACATAGCAGGAAAAATGACAGGGAAAGTAATTGTGAAAGGAAATACCTTTCCCTCCTTTTCATTATTTCATATATGAGACCAAAATGATTTAAATTTAACCAATTAGCACTCCCTAATAAGTTACTAAAAAGCTCATTTATTAAACTTGACACTAGCTTGGTAAATCAAATAACTAATTTCTCAATCTGAATGGGCGGTAATGGCCAGAAATTTAGAGTGTTTTAATCCCAACATATCTGGAAGGCACTAGATAAGGTATTTTATTGAAGATTTATAGGACTCTTGTAAATTAGTTCACCAAAAAGTTTTTGTCCTGTTGTGCGTTTCAATACCAATTGATTACATCTGCTTATTTTAGCTACCTCATCCTCTCTTCCCCCCCCCATATTGTTTTAGGGTTAAAGCTAAATACAGGGTTAGAATTATCCCTCAAGAGATTGACATTGTGCAAATTTATGTACTTATTATATAATCACAACAAGGCTATTGCATTAACTGATTAGGCAAAATAATGAATTTACATTTGTGGCAGACAAAAAAAAATGAACACAAGCCATTGTCTGTAGGGATTTGAAGCTTGACTATTTTAAAAATATTTTAATATATGTTAAGTGATAAACAGAAGTATGCAGCCCATTAGTTTTTTTTACAGTTCTTTATCAATGCATAACTACAAATTATACATTCATGATGGTTATACTTGGTTAAATGTAATTTACTATCACACCTTCTTTGAGACTAAAATATTATTTTATTGTTGAGTTTTGTTATCCGCATCTAGAAAAACACAAGAGAAAAATAGACAATATTGCAAGAACGGGGGTGTGTGTGTGAAAACTTTCATCATTCACAACCTTTTAATTTTGCTATCTTCTTTTCTACCCCTCTTGGGTTTTCTCCAGTTTGCCCTTGTAGGAGTTTTAAACATTGTATAATTGAGCTATATATATCAACTCTGCCCATCCAGAAGGTGGGATATCTTTTTTTATTATTTTATTTTATTTTATTTTGTCACAACAGTATATACAATCATCAACATAAACAATAACCCATCATGAGAGAAAAAGTATTATATAAGTAAAAGTATAAGTAAAAGTATGCATATAATACTATAATGAAGGGAACAATAGGACAGGAACGGTAGGCACTTTTGTGCTCTTATGCACGCCCCTTATAGTCCTCTTAGGAATGGGGTAAGGTCAATAGTAGACAGTTTTTGGTTGAAGATTTTGGGGTTTTGAGTAGAGACTATAGAGTCAGGTAGTAAGTTCCAAGCGTTAACAACTCTGTTACAAAAGTCATATTTTCTGCAATCAAGTTTGAAGCGGTTGACATTAAGTTTGAATCTATTGTTTGCTCTTGTATTGTTGTGATTGAAGCTGAAGAAGTCTTTTACAGGAAGGATATTATAATAGATGATTCTGTGTGTTAAACACAGATCATGTCGGAGTCGGCGGAGTTCTAAGTTTTTTAATCCCAGGATTTCAAGCCTGGTGGTATAAGGTATTTTGTTGTTTTCGGAGGAGCGAAGAACTCTTCTAGTAAAATATTTCTGGACGCGTTCGATAGTATTAATGTCAGAGATGTAGTATGGGTTCCAGACGGATGAGCTGTATTCAAGAATAGGTCTGGCAAAAGTTTTGTATGCTCTGGTTAGTAGTGTAGAGTTTTTGGAAAAGAAGCTACGTAAAATTAGGTTTACAACTCTTAGAGCTTTTTTTGCTATGTAGTTGCAGTGGGCTTTGGCATTTAGGTCATTAAAACTATGAAAACTCCAAGTTCTTTGACAGGGAGGGGGTCGTCAGTAAGGTAATGTCCATCAAGCTTGTACTTGATATTAGGGTTCTTTTTACCAATATGTAAGACTGAGCATTTGCTGGTTGATATTTGAAGTTGCCAAGTTTTAGACCAATCGGAAACAAAGTCAAGGTCATTTTGAAGGGTAGAAGTATTGTTAGTAGTATTGAATAGTTTGACGTAGTCAGCGAAGAGGACACAATAACTTGAGATAAGGTCACAGAGATCATTTATGTATAGTATGAAGAGCGTTGGTCCAAGAACACTACCTTGCGGAACGCCACTTTTGACAGGAACAGGATTTGATAGAGCGTTGCCAATTTTGACCACTTGTTGTCTGTTTGATAGGAAGGCATTTATCCAATTGTGAAGAGGTCCTGAAATGCCGTAAGATTTTAGTTTTAAGAGAAGTTTGTCATGTATTACTGAGTCAAAAGCTTTGCAGAAGTCTATGTAGATTGCATCTATTGCTTTTCCTTGATCAAGGTTGATAGTCCATACGTTTTTGCAGTGGAGAAGTTGTAAGTTACAAGACAATTTTTTTCTGAAACCAAATTGTTTATTAGAGAGTAGGTTATTAGTTTCAAGGTGGAGAGTAATGGACTGATTTATGATAGATTCCATTACTTTGCATGAAATACAACATAGAGAGATAGGTCTGTAATTTTCAACTAGGCTGGGATCTCCTTTTTTGAAGATAGGGATGACTGTGGCTAAAGACCAAAGTTTTGGAAGGAAACTAGTCGTGAAAGCTTTATTAAAGATTATGCTTAGGGGTTCTGCTATATTTATTGAAAGTTTTTTTAAGAAGTTTGCACATAGCCCATCAGGACCAATTGATAATGATGGTTTCAGGTTGCAAAGAGCTTTTTCAACATTATCTTCTGTGAAATCTTTAAGAGTTAAGTCATTATCATTTTTGGTACGATTGAGGAATGTCGGATATGAGCCATCGCTGTTTACAAAGACTGAGCCGAAGAATGTGTTAGAGGTTAGCTTTAACTGTTTCATCCGTACATTCTTTGCCATTAGGTTCTTTTAGTGGTGGGATGGATCTTGTTTCTTTAAGTTTATTGTTCACAAAATTATAGAAAGCACGATTGGAATTTGTACGTAGAAGGTCTTCTTCTTGCTTGGTGTGGTAAATGTTACATTCAGTTTTAATTTGGTTGCAAATATTTCTGTAGCGGTTTTTGAAGTTTGCTACATAACCCTTTTTGTTTCTTCTCCAGAGGAATTTTTTTTTGGGGGGATTGAAGCTTTTTTATTGATATGAGTAATTTGTTTCTTTTTTTGATTTTAGTGGTGATTTGTGGAACGTATAGTTTGATGATTTTATTGATTTCAAGTAGAAATACTTTATAGTGGTCTTCTGCAGTGATACAGGTTGAGAATAGATTTTGCCAGTCAAGAAATGAGAGATCATTGTTTATAAGGTCATAGTTAGCTTTTTTAAAATTGTAATTTGGAGCATTATTGTTAAGACGATTTATGTGAGGGTGTATGTTTAGACAAAAGTCTATCATGCAGTGGTTGCTGCATCTTCTATCTATCTTCTATCTATCTATCTATCTATTCTATATATCTTCTATCTAGACAAAAACATAAATACTGAAATATGGCAAAGAGCTGTGTCTCCCTACATGTTTGAGACTACAATTCCCAGAATTTCCTTCTGGGCTAAATTGCCTTTGGATTTTGGGAATTGCAGTCAACTTATTTTCAGGATTTGAGAAGAGTACAGGCAGGAGCAAGTAACAAATTTAATTGTAATTTTCAGGTTGTAATACTTTTGTTTTCTACTCAGTATAATGTGAAGTGAATCTAATAATTGTGGGTTAATTGTCTAGTAGCTTTGGATCCAATGCAGGAAGAATTTCATTGTTTAATATAGTTTGAACTGGAATTCAATTCCATTAGCAAATTAACCTATTTGGTACTTGTCATAAACTCTGCCCCTTTTTAAACTATTTTTCCTTTTATTTGGTTTTCAATTTGGTTTTCATGGATGCTGTTTGTTCACACTGAACTTTTTAACTAATAACAAGAAACATTACTGCTGTTTTTCCTAACAAATTTAATGAAATAATATTTTCCTATTTTTGTTGTATTTACTTTCCAGAATTTTAAAAAGTATTCATTTCCAGAATAGATAAGTTTAAATTTGTACTTTAATATAAAAAAGTTTTTTAAAGCTGTAGAATAGGTTGTGAATATTGTTTTATTCTATACATTATTCATCTGTTTCTGGCTTTAAATTCTCGTCCACAGTAGTTATGTTTCATCTATTAAAATATCTGCTTTTACCATATGCAGGTAGTTCTCAACTTGCAAGCATTTGTTTAGTGACCTAAACAAATTAGGTCTATTGCAGCATCTCCATGGTCAGTGATCAAGATTTGGCTGTTTGACAACTGGCATGTATTTATGATGGTTGAAGTGTCCCAGAGTCATGTGATCACTTTTTGTGACCTTTGGTGCAGCACTGTCAGCATTTTTGTTGGCGTGGTCTCAGCAACTCTGCACGAATTCCATCAACTCCTCGGACTTTGCAGTTTGGCAACTGGTTGAATGTTCATACTACTTCCTCCTCCAGGAGATTTGGTTCCATTTCTGGTAGGTCTTCTTTCATCCTCTGATCATAGCCTTTCTTGGTAGCCTCATATTGCAATAAACAAGGATATACATTCAATTTTGCAGATACTAAGATTGTTGGACGAGCAGGCAGAAAAACAGCCATTGAACCCTGGGAAACAGGACGCTCGTCAATCAACAGAAATGCAGATTTACCCCCACTTTATCAAATACTTAGAAGGCAAGAGCTTGGCAGCACAAAGAAATAATGACTTAACAGCCAGCCATCAATACCCCAATCTACATCTAAAAACTTATACACAACATGCATCATATAAATATCCTGAGGTTCCCAGTTCCCTGGGGAGGGGGGTACAACATGAATCTGACAGCTCAGAAGACAAAATCTCTGGTCCCATGACCAATCCAAATTGGATCCTGCAACCTTATGACTGAAGTTTGGCTTCTAATTATAATGAAGAGTTGCTATGGCTTCACAGTTAAATGCTCCAGTGCTTGGGACAGAAATATTGAAATATTAAAATTGTATGAATGCTTTTTTAACTCCAACACTGGCGAGTCATATATTATCGCTGAACCTCTAAGAATCTTGTAAAAGCCCTGCATCAACTGTTTTTCAGCTATCAGTATCTTTCAAAACCTCTTAATAAGATTTCTGCAACCTAATTTATATAATTTGTGTGATGACATACTATATGTGTTGTCCAGCATGAAATCTGATGTGTATTGGGAATATCTGGAGAAGATACAATTTACAGAGGACCCATCTGGACCAGTGGTGGGTTGCTACCGGTTTGCCCTGGATCGGACAAACCAGTAGTGGCAGTGGCTGGAGGCTCCGCTTACCCACCTGGACATCTCCGTGCATGTGCAGAAGCTTCTGCACATGCACAGAAGTGTCATGGCAAGCACGCACACGTCCATGACCTAACCGGTAGCAACGGGATTTGAAGCCCACTGTTAATCTGGACATGACAAAACAAATCATTTGGTAACAAAGTTGGTGACACAAGATTGACTTGTTTTATTCAGAAAGATAAATACCTTATTTCAGGGTTATTTTCAGAGATGGGGTAGAAGAAAACTTTTGCTAATCAAATTTAACTCTGTCAAGCAATCATGCTGATTCATGTTTTGCTCTCACGTCAGGATTTTGTTGCTTTTTTCCTTATAAAAGGAACCCTATTTCCTTTCTCTTCTTTGGGAAGAGAATGCCTATTGTCTCTAATAGTTAAGTTAGTAATGTGTACCATGTGACAAAAAGGCAGTGAAGAAAGAGCAATAACTTTTAGCCTTCTTCAATCTAATAGAATCCTGATAAGTTGGACTTTCAGAATTATCCCAGCAGGCTTTGTCTGTGCCAGCTGTCAGCTGGTGGAAATTGTAATTCACCTACAGACAATAAACTGGATGATTCCCAGGATAAAAGAGTAAGTCACTTGGCAATCATGTGAATGCCATTCAAACTCCTGAAGAAAGTATGCTTTATGTAGGGAAGAGCATAGGAAACAGCTGATCATGTAGAGTTTCAAATTTGTGACATGCCACCGCACTTTTTTTTACTATTCTTAGTGAGCATATGCCCCTCCACAGTTTATGCCACTAGCTAATGATGATTTCTAATGCAACATTTAAGGGAGCCCTGCTGAGCATTTAAGAGTGTTTCCTATATGAGAATGTTTTTTTTAAAGCATCGTGACAATGTTCAATAGAGTTTGTGTTTCAGATTGGAGTTAGCATATTAAAATTAGTTAGAATTAGTTAAAGTGGTGTCTCACAATTTTGTGTCATATTTTGTGACCCTGAATCTAGTATGGCATTTGGCTGTGTACTATAGGGAAATCGGAGACTACTTAAACTTTTAGATTTTATTACATCTCGCAGAATTTTTGTGTAAAACCTACCCACAGATTCTCATGAAATGAAAATAATATCTGTTTCTAAAAAAGTAGGTGAAATAATAGAAATATACTTTTTATAATTTGTATTAAATTACTATAAAATGGATTTAGAGATGTATGAAGAAATATTTATGTTTATGTTAAAAAATATGCGTGAATTCTTAAGAGACAACAGAGAGACAAAGGGATTGTTTAAAGATACAGAAATGAATGTAGAAGCTACTCAACAATTGGGGGGAAAAGAAACACAATACTCAAGAAATTGATAAGAAATTAGAAAAAATGGGAAGGGGAAAAGAAAAATGAGAAGCAAGAAGTCAAAAACAAAGAGACTAATCAGTAGAAGACAATTACATAACCTCTCAATTTTTAATGGTATAGAGAAAAAAGAGAAAAACCTCTAAAAAAAACCCAGAAGGAAGTCTTGTGGATAGGTGTTCAAATAACGCAACAGAAAGAGACAAAAGGTACCCAGAAGGAAAAGATTAGTAGACACAAAAAAATCAAAGAGACACAAGATTCCAAGAGAGAGAGAGATAAAAGGCTACCAATAAATGATGGAATTTTAGAAAGATTAGGAGATGATGGATAATGAGAAAATATATTAATAAAATGGGAAAATACCATAACCCCAATAAGTTCAGGTTAGTAGATGGTAATTTAAGATTAGACAATTTAACTATAGTATTAATATTAACAGTGCATTAAAATGTATTGTGAATTTAAAATATTAAGGATTAGAAATGGAGGGGATTTTGAGATATACTCCCATGATGGATTTAATATTGTTAATAACTAGTGTTATTAGTAATCCTATATATTTGGAATATTGATGCTATGGTGGAATAATGGATGATTTTTAAAATATGGAAGGATAACATTTACTAATGGATAACAAACACAGGGTGCAAAGAAATGTTATTTATGCCTAAATGAATCAATGGAAAAATGGAAAAGGAATATGAAATGAAACTAATATTGTTCAAAGTTGGAAGATTAGAATTCCACATATTTGTATTATTATTGTTAACGTTGTATAAAAAACTTGACCCAATCAATGCACTGTCTACAAAATATGTATGTTTATATTGGAAAAAATAAAAAAATTATTGAAAAAAAAGGTGCGACACTGAGAAAGAGAACATACACATGAAGGCAGCGGAGGAACACAAAGATCAATTCATATTCCAATGATATGTTTCTCTTGGGTAGCAATTCTCAAAACATTTTGTTCGAAGAATCCTTTACATTCTTAAAAATGGCTGAAGACTCCAAAGAACTTTGGTTTATGTGAGTTACATCTATCAGTATTTACTATATTAGTGTTAGAAGAAATATCCTTCTGGGTTCAGTTCCAAGTGGGGAAAAAGACACTGGAAATATGGAGACTGCTTGGAAAGATGGTTTAATGGTGGACAGGATCATATGGCTTGAATTCCTGAGCAGAAAAAGGGCTGAGATGCTGAGAGTCCCTGGATTTTATACCCTCTCTTGCTTTGAACTTCCTGGGGCACAGCAAGAGTATCCTGATTAGTTGCTGTCAGAGATCATAGCTAGCCTTGCTGGCTGATGTAATCTCCCCAGGTGCCATGTGGGAAGTTTCTGTTGCTAGATGGGTCCTATTGTGTTGCAGATGATGGTCCATTGACAAAGGTGGCTGGGGGAGGCAGGAAGGTAGGAGCTGCTTTGTCTTTAAAACATGTTTTTCCATTTCTCAGCCAGGGAAATATAGTCTGCCTTTTTAATATTTCCGGAAATATTTCATTTTTCTAGGAGAGGGGTGAGTGCTAACTTCCTACATTAAAAATAATAATAATAATAAATTTTAAAATATTTATTTATTTAACTTTACAGATCCCTGGAAGGCCAGGGACCCAAAAAGACCATCATACCACACTTTGATAACTGATGCTCAAGGGCAATGCTGTGTAACTTTGTTTGAGGGCCTCTTTAGCTTTTGCATGACTTAGTTAGTAGCTACATTCTGAAAAAATCAGAATCAATTTGCAAAATTTTGAGTGGAAAGTTCAGCACTCATTTTTCTCTGTCAAATCCTTTTCCTACTACAAATGCTTGATTCATGTCCTGCTTGCCTTAGGGAAGATTGTACAAACTGCAAAACTAAGGCCAACATAGTGTTCCTCTGCTACAGGACTGATACATAATGTGCTTGAATTGCATTTGGTTCTGGAGTATGAAAACCCATCTTCATAGTCCTAACTTCACTGTTAGAGAAATCTTGGAAGCAATTGTAATTCTCAGCTATTCTCTTTTATATATGACACCATTCTTGGAAGGTGTAGAACCTGTCCATCTTTGAATCACTGTAAGAATTAAAATATTAGCAGACAATACATGATTATGGCTTCTTTGTTAAAGGTGCAAAAGTGCACCAGAAATTCCTGAAAGGCAAAGCAGAGCTGCATAAAAATCCCAGTAAATATTAAAAGTGAAAGGAATGACTCATAAGCACATGAGCTGCAGGGGGGTGGGGAAGAAGGGGGGCAGAAAAAATAAAATCATGCATCTCTTCTTAAGCCAGGCCCATCACATGATGAGCCCCAAGATCTTAATTTAACCAAAGAGAAGAGGAGAGTAGGGAAATGTTATCCCAGTCTTACTTTGAAGAGATCAGAGGAACATCTAGTTAAGTTGTACAAGTTCTGTAGTGTGAGTATCTTTCTCTATCTATTCAGGATGAAGTGGACTTGCCTATTCTTCCTCCTTGGATACCTGTTTGTTGGTGAACATGTTCTGAGTGCTACAGCCTCCAAACGTGAGTTCCTTGTTTTTTCCATTTCTCTTGCTCCGTATGAAAACTGACTGTAAATTGCAAATTCTGGGTGGGGGAATCAGATATAGAAATGATGGCAGGTTTGCCTTTAATTTATACTTCTAAAAGCACTTTGTAAGAATCGGGAAATTTGGGGATGAGGGAAAGTAGAGATTTCTTAAGTGCAAAAATTTTGTTCTGTTTATACTGTATTGCACCACAAGATGGTCTGTAATTCTACACGCATATATATGTGGACGGAGATCTTATTAAGATTAGGAGGGACATTTCTATAAAGATTGCAAGTTTCATGTTGGAACAAATGGTCCAAAACAGTTTCTTCTCAGCATCCTTTAGGTTTTATATTAAAGTCCTATGTGGAAAACAGATATATGTGTTTTTTCTTTATTCCTGGCTTATTCATAATGAGGATTGTGTTCTATGTTAGGTATTTTCAATGAGGAATGGGAAAAAGAAGCAAAATGAACCCTACATTACACAATACATGTGGTGTTCATGTGCTGCAAAGCTGCATTATCTATGCATCCTGACATTTCACAATAACTGAATATGTAGTAGTGATTGTTCCAGCTGCAGACATATTAGACACCTCTGATCAAGAATGTGCATATGGCAAATTATGATAATTACTCACAAAGACCGTATTTCTCTTGGGATGGCTATTGTCTCTTGCAAAGACTGACCATGTCTCAAACAGTATGGCTATCTCTTTTCCTGGCAATGCGTTAGTGAAACACCATACTTTCATGATCTTTAGGAACTAAGATATTTCTTAATTCTTTACATAGTACCAGCAATAATGGTCAAACATTTTCAAAGCCAGGTCACTTTGAGGAAAATTTTAAGATGCAAAATGGTATAAAAACTACCATTTGCCAGCTTACATCTTTGAAATACTTTTTGGGAAGACATGCATTCTGAATTCTATTGGTTAAGAAATTACTTAAGAAGTGGAAAAACATCAAGGGAAGGGTTAATCATACTCTTGGACCTCTTCTTTACTTTCAATTTCTTTCCCAAAAAAGGAGAAAAATTAAAATTGATGTTACTTCATGTTAAAAGTAATGGGGACATTGTTTTTGCATTATCATGTGACATATTTTACCTGCTTAAGGATATATCTGAGGCCATATATGTCTGCTGCCTTCTTCAAATTAACCCTCAAACCACTGTTCCTCATAAACATGAGTCATGGTCTAGCCCAGAAATGCATTCAAGAAACCTTAGAAATATTTACGGAAACCTGTGTGCTTCAGATTTACAGTATTAATCTGTAACAGCTAAAATCTTGTCCAGATTATATGAAGAACATTTTAATTCTGATTTTTCCCAAGTGGCAATCTGCACACTTGAGCTTAGTCAACTTCTGTTTTATCTCATAAGGGAATATCATCAAGACCTAGTTGTCCTGCTAAAACCAGAAGTAAGCATCTTACAGGTACTATAGTTAAGGCTGATACTGAGCTGTAGCAGTTATCTGAAGACTCATCCAGATTGCTGATTTCACCTGCTTTTCACAGGAAGCACAACTTGACATAGCACAGAAGTCCTTTCTTCTTTAACAGTAGTTTATTTGGACAGTTGATAAGCTCACAGGAGAAGTCAACTCCACCTGCAACCATTTTGACTCGCCTTCCTTTGTATGACCAAGTGAACATAGGCCATTACAGGGAAGATGCCCCCAATGTTAATAGCGGTGATGTGTTCCTGCCTCCTGAGTAAATCCCCAGTCCCTGGAAAGCATACTCCTGGAGGCCCTGGAGTTGAGCTCCTGCTGCTGAATGCCAGGTTGGTCAATAATAAAAATCATCTTGTTCAAGATCTTATTGAAGAGGAGTGAGCTGATCTGGCATGCATTACTGAGTCAGAAAGTGGAAAGTTTCCCCTCTGGGAGATGTGTCCAGCTGGATTTCAGGTTTGGCACCAGACAAGATCCCATAGCAGGGGAGTGGCAGTAGTTATCAGAAAGTCTCTATTGATTTTCAGGGTCCTTGCTCCACAAAGCTCTGGTTGTGAGACCTGTACCTGAAGTTGGGCTCATGAGATCAGATGGGATTGTTGCTAATATACCAGCCTCTCTGCTGTGCAGCAACCTTTTTGCCTGAACTGTTGGAGATCATCTCAGGGCTGGAGGTGGAATTTCCCAGATATATGGTTCTGGGTGACTTCAATCTGCCATCTCTGGGTGCAGCCTCAGAAGCAGCCCAGGAATCCATGGCCACCATGGCAGCCATCTCAAATTATCTGGCCTGACTTGGGACGATGGTTACATGCCAGACTTGATTTTTTTGTCGGAGCAATGGCAAAGTGACCTTGTCCTGTCCCCCCTTGCAATTGCTGAGTCACTGTCTCCTTTTTTGTATGATGTCAGTGTCTATGTGTGTCTGTGATGGCAGGTAGAATCCTCAATAACTGGAATATATTGGACCTCTTACTGTTTCCAATGTGATGTCAGCAGGTTAGCTCGAGCATGTGACTGAAGCATTAACTCTATCATCTAGGGACCATGTGAAAGAATTCTTTAAGCAAATAGATAAACATGCTAGTAAAAATCATTATCAGCTCTGGCAGCAAAAGAGCCAGCGTCTGCCAAGAGCCCTCGTTAGCTGCCAAGACGCTGGTGAGTCACAACCTTCAGCTCTAGTCAATCAGTGGATTTGCCTGATACAAAGAGACACACCAGCTCTTGCTGTCTTTTATATCATGTGGGGTGTGGCTCCATGACTCAGCACTTCCTAGGCCTGCCCCTCCCCTGCTTCTATTGTTCCCTTCTCTCCTGCCTACGAAACCTAGGATTCAACCACGCCTGATTGGAGCTGAGCTAGGGAGGCCAGTGCTCCCGAGGTAAGTCCTGACGGCCCTTCCCTCTCACTGTCCAAGTCCCTTTCTGGCAGCAGGCCTGGCTCCAAGTCCCTTTCTGGCAGCAGGCCCGGCTCCAAGGCACTTTCAGGCATGGAGCCAGGTTCAGGGGCTGGAGCCACAACAGACCTGGTGGGGAAGGCGTTTAAGATTATTCCCCTTGTCATGGTAATATCTTGCCCTGGTGCCCCCCACCAAAGGGAGGCTGGACCCATCTGGATGGTTTGAACCCAGTGACTCATGGACCCTGATGGGAACTGAGGGATATCTGGAAGTGTGGCTGCATGTTCCTGCTAAAGCTGTGATGTCAGCCACGGCTTTGGACAGGATTGCACCCTCTCTTGATTCATTGCTTCTGATCCTCCCCATGGTTTACAGAGGAGCTACGGATTCTGAAAGGGCCAAGAGATGCCTAGGGTGTCACTAGAGAAAGATAAGGGATGACCCTTATGGGGTACAACCAGGGGTGGGTTCTACTTACCTCTGCTACCGGTTCGCATTATACCCGTGTGCGCGCTTGCTCCACTCGTGCATGCACGTGCTCTTCTGTGCATGTGCATAAGCTTCTGTGCATGCGCAGATCACTTTTGATAATGTTTGGGTCAGTGGGTAGAGCCTCCCACCGGTTTTACTACTGGTTGTATAGAACCGGTCTGAACCGGAGGCAACCCACCACTGGGCACAACTTAGAGCCACTATTAAGACCTACCTTATGGCAGTAAGAGTCGTGAAACACCAGTATTTCTCTGCTCTTATTGCATTGTCAAAATGTCACCCAGAAGCCTTGTTTTGGGTCACCCATTCCCTCCTAGCTCAGGGAAGCTCAGGCAAACTTTTACAGAGGCAGGCAGAAAAGTTCGTTCAGCTCTGATGGACAAAGTCACTTGGATTTATTCCCAGTTGGACCCCGGGCATGGTGATAGTCCATGTGAGATGCCCCAGGAGAGGTCTTACCCTGTTATTTAGGCAGTTTGATTTAGTTGGCCCTGATGAAGTGGACAAGCCCTTGATGCTGTAAGTGCCACCACTCGTTAGTTAGATCCTTGTTCTTCTTGGATAGTAAAAGTCTACAGGATGGTGACTAGTGGATGGGTTCAGATGTGATTAATACATCACTAGAGGAGGGGATATTTCCAGATGCTTTTAAGCAAACCCAGGTTCACTTCCTTAAAAATCATCACTGGATTCCACCTATCTGGATAATTTTTATTCAGTTTCCAACCTCCCATTCTTAGGGAAGGTTGTGGAAAAGGTGAATGCAGGACATGGGTATATGGAAAATATTTTGAATAAAATAAGTCAGGGAAAATTCTGACATGCATTAACATAATCTAAATTTTGTCATACTGAATGAATTAAGTCTTTCTTCATCTGGAAAGAATTTGTATATTCTGACACATGAGTTTTTATTTTACTGCAGCACTTTTATAACAAGAAAAAAGTCCAGTTTTCTCCTTATTGACGCTTAAACAAAACCATTTTATGAAACATTCCTTATTTCAATAAAAGTAAGAGACTCTATTTTTTAAATTATTTATCTATGAATAATATAAAAGCTTGACAATCTCATATAAGATGCAAAAGGTTGAACTCTCATTCTATAAAAAAAATTTTGGGGGGTTGGGAAATTGCTTACACACTGGGGAATTTTGGGAGTTGGACTTCCACACCTCTTGAAGTTGCTGAGATTCCTGTTGAGGCATAGTTTGTTTTCCCCACCACCACAGTTGGAATTTTATAACAATATTTTTAGAGCATTATGATGAGCCCATGCTTAATTAGCTATCATGAGGCTGTGAAGAAAACCCCCCCTTCTTTCATAGTATGAAAACTGCTGGCAAATTTAAACTCTTGAAGCTTTAATCTCTGCCATCAGCATGCAAGGAACTCATGTTGCACAAAACTCCTGATATTAAAAAACATCAATAATGTGACCCACATGCTCCTGCTAAGTGCCAAGCTTAATTGCAGTTTTTATTGGAATGATGTTATTTTTCTTTAATCAGTTCATCAGCATTTGTCTAAAGTGAAACACTTTAGTTGCAGTTATGAATTATATATATTGTTCTTAAGTACACAAAACAATTATCCAGTGGTGGGATTCAGCCAGTTCGCATCTATTCGGGAGAATCGGTTGTTAACTTTCTAAGCAGTTCGGAGACCCAGTTGTTGGGAAATCTTATTTTGTTTTTTTCCACTTTACAGGGCTAATCCTGTATGGAAGGCAGGAAGGAAACATTCTGGTGTCGTCTCTAGTCTAATCTTTATTGCCCTGTTTACAGAAACTGCCTCTCTGGTTAACCCTTATTACATTGTAACAGCTAAGGCGAAGCGCCCATCAACATGAGTGATATTGAGTTGGCCACGCCCACAGTCACATTACCATCGAGCCATGCCTACCCAGCTGGTCATTAGGGCACAGAACCGGTTGTTAAATTATTTGAATCCCATCACTGCAATTATCCCCAACTCACCGTCTTTATGTTTTCATCTGTGTCATAAAATTGACACAGAGTATTTATATTAAAGACGCTAATTACCTTAATCTGCATTTGCAGTGAATTTCAGTTGGAGAGTCTCCTTCAGGCATCAAAACTTCAATTGCAGAATTTTGCTTAAAGCATATAAGCAACAGAAGTGCAACATTTTTCACAGTGTCTTCCCATTGACTGATTGAAAGAACAGGTGTTAAACATGTCAGATCTTCTAGCACATTTGTCTTGGCATTTGTTGGTGAAATTGGAAGCATTACTTTTTAATCAACCCTCAATAATGGCACAAAATAGTAATTTTGTTTAAAAAAGGTTAATTCAAAAAATTTGAATATTAATGACAATTAAAAAGAAGAAAATAATTTTCTGTGGCACTATTGGTCTACGGGTCAAAATGGGACATGCTTTAAACAAGCTTCAAAACACTAAATATGTGATTACATAGAGTGAACAGACTTTCATCAGTGCACATAGATATAGGATATATTTCCAAATTAACGCAGTTGTACATGATACATGATTAAATACATAGTGAATAGAAGTATTAAAATTCTGTAAAGAAGGGATTGGCACAATGTAACCATATTTGCGGATTGCATATTGCCCTCAATATAGTATGGTCAGGGATAAAGCAAGTTGGACCAGGTTAGTTTTGGCATCTCCCATCCAAAGGCAGAATTGCATAACTCCGGAAAAAGCTACTTTTACAGTTTTCTGAATGAGGGTCCATCAGCATAAACATGGGTAAACCTTCTACACATGTGGAAAACAAATAAAATTCTTAACTTTATTGATGTTTTGAATTTTTCTGTGTAGGATTTCGAGATGTGATGACTAGTGGAACAGCAAATTCTCATAACAAGTACCACCACAGGCTGGATCATTGGTATTCTGATCATAATAACTGGAATGATAAGCTTTATCCTACCTGGGAGAGAAATGATCCCAGATGGAAAAACTGCTGGAAAGGTAATTCCATGTGCATGATAGGATAGAGATGGGCGGGGAAAGGCAATCAATCTGAAATGAATGTAGAATAATATGGATGATACAGTATAAGTGGAGCTTGGCTAGAGTGATAATTTTGTTTGCTGTAGAATAATGAATTTTTTGTTTGTGAAAATGTTTAGCTGGTTTTACACAAATTAAAGGCATCTAACTAAATATTATCAAACTTGTTTTCTCTGATACTGCACACATGACTTGGTACCAGCATTAGCCAAATATTTAGAATAACGACAGTTCTGCCTTTATAGACTTAAACATGCATATCATTAGTTTTACAATTAGACTGGAGCATGCTTTTGAACTTATGTATTAAGCTTAGGATTTAAAATATCTATTGGAATTGATTAGGGTTCCCTAGATCTGAATGTAATTATACCTTGATGAATGGTAATAGAATGAAGTGTGATGTTAAAGGTTAATCTTAAAATTCTTTTGTGATACAACTGATTTTAATTTATAATGCTTATGGTACGGGATCCCAAAGTTTCTCAATTCATGGCAGCTTTAGTGTCAAAAAGATATAAATTCACAAATGGATGTTGCAAAACTCAGCTTTGTAAATGAACATCACAAAAAACATTTTTACAAAATATTATCTTGCAGTAGCCGATGGAGTTCCCCTGAACACAATTTGGAAACTGCAGGCTTTGGGTTAAAGTTTCTTAATGGAATTAGACAGTGTTAGCATTAAGCTTTCTTGAGTTTGTTAGACTGATGTTAGTATTATAGTTTGCTTAGGGCTGGTTTGCTTCTTTTGGAATTAGTCTGTGATATGGTTTTTATGTGGTGGGTTACTACCAGTTCGCCCCAAATCGGGTGAATCAGTAGCGGCAGCAGGCTCCACCCACCCACCTAGATGCACACGAACCAATAGCAACGGGTTTTGAAACCTGCTCCTGGAAGGGTAGCTTTAGAGTGAAGTTTTATGCTTAAGGTTAGGCTTAGAATTCTCTTGTGTCACACGCTGTTTAAATATAACCCTCAGGTTTAAAAATTATTATTGGCATTAGAAAGAATTTTAAATTAGGATTGGTCTTCTTTCTTGAGATTTTATTTTAGCGAATCTTGGTACAGGCTAACGTGAATTTAGGAGTTAGGTTTAGTGCTATATTAAACTCCTGATGCAAACTGATGCAAAAGAGCTATTATTGGTAGCATGATATTAGAAAAAGTTTTTGCTAAAAAAAGCTGCACTACTGCTAGGTTTTTGGGAGGGTAGGTTTGTCACAGTTTAAAGTACTGATTTCAATTATTAAAATTCTAAAGTATTTTGGGCCTGACCATATGACAGTCAGTCCATTGCAGCATTGCTGTAAATGGGAAGGATCTCTTCATTAATGCCCTCCTTTTACTTACTTATTTACTTATTTATTAAATAGATATGCCTCTGTCTTACTATCAAGTGACTCTGGGCAGCTTACTACATCATATACAACAGTATAAAACAATTAGAAGATTAAAAGGTTTATATGCCCAAGTGTTCAACATGAAAAAGAAATGTTTCCCCTCTGTTGATTCTAAACTAAAAAAGTATTCTTTCCAAATTTGAACTTAGTCTGTACATTTTCTGCTGAAATGGCCTCAACAGAGAGATCCAAAAACTCATGCTAGCCAACACCACATGACTGGAAGGCCCATCCCTTTTACACTGGGACATTCATAAACAAGAGATGACACTACAATCTCATGATCACAGTCATCATTTTTACTTTTTTGATCCTCCTACTGACATACATACTCTAGTATGAGATCATAAATCAGGCTTTTTTAAATTATGTAAATAATAATTTTCTATTGATCTATTTTTCAATTAAATTTCAAAACGTTAATTGTTGGGCACTTGCAGTATGATTTATCAAACAAAAAGAATTAAGCAAGACTTGATGCCAATCTGATTTATTGCATTTGCCTGAGGCAATAGAGGATGCTGGGATTATTCTCTACTGTTACAGATTTCACTGTCATTCTGCCATATCCCAGAATTTCCATGGGTCTGTTTTGAAGAAAGCCCAGGGGACAATTCTCTCACAATGCCTCCACTGAAGTTTAACTAGGATGTAGGAATCAGTGTAGATTAGATCAGGGGTCTCCAATCTTGGCCACTTTAAGCCTGGTGGACGATTCTGGGAGTTGAAGTCCGCCAGGCTTAAAGTGGCCAAGGTTGGATACCCCTGGATTAGAGCATTATTCCTTGCTTTTCCTATTATTCAATAAATAGTCTGCCTATAGAAGTGTCATTGAAATATTCTTTAAAAAAATAATTTGGAGAGAACCAAAATGGAACATTCCTATTTATAATGCCTGCCTGCCTGCCTGCCATCCATCCATCCATCCATCCATCCATCCATCCATCCATCCATCCAAACACTTCTGTAGAGTCTTCCATTCCATTTCTTCATTTCTCATCCCCCAAATTAGTTAATATTTTTGAGGAGTTTACAAATTTTATTGGTTTATCAGAATATGAAATAAAAGGAAAATAAAAACAATGGGAAACTAGAAAAAAGAGGAGAAGAGAAAATGTGGGGTAGAAAGTGGGGGGGGGGAGAAAAAAAAGATGTTGACTTCCAACTCTCTTTAGCATAGTAGAAGTTAAAAATGTTACAACTTCAGCTTTTTACTGTTTCAGAGCAATATATACTAGCCATTTCTACAATTACAAATCTATCTAATTAGCAAAACCAAATTCAAAGTTTTATTTTTTCCCATCACAAGCACAAAATCCAGAAGCGATTTCTAAATAGAAACAACATTAGATATATTCTCTTCTTTGGATAAAGTAATCAGTTTAATCAGCTCTAATTTTTTTCCTTGTTGTGAGAAATAATATCTATTTCTGTTTTCACTTATTAATCTTTACAGATTAACATCATTTATATTAACAGCATTCACTATATTCTTTCAGATTCTTTAACCATAAGGGGAAAAAAACTTTTTATACATCATTTTAAAACACTATTCTTTAAAAACATTTCCAAAATCAGTAAGTTCTAATATATCTTTTTAAACTTCCTCTTAACATATATACTTTAAAATTCCAATAATATTTTACAATATTTTACAAGCTTAAAAAATTATTCAATCATTATATATGAAGGGGAAAATAACATTTTCAAATCCACCTTATAAACCCAAAATTACACACACATGCATGTATACCATATTTTTTCGGAGTATAAGATGCACCAAAGTATAAGACACAGGTAGTCTTCAACTTACAACAGTTCACTTAGTATCTATTCGAAGTTGCAAAAGCACTGAAAAAAGTGACTTACGACATTTTTCACCCTTATGGCTGTTGCAGTATCTCCATAGTCACATTATTTACATTTGGATGCTTGACAACTGACACACATTTATGATAGCTGCAGTGTCCCAGGATCATGTGATCCCCTTTTGCAACCTTCTGACGAGCAAAGTCAGATTCATTTAACAACCATGTTACTGATTTAACAACTAACTGTTTCACTTAACAAATATAGCAAGAAAAGTTGTAAAATGGGACCAAAATCACTTAACAATTTTTTCACTCAGCAAGGTACATTTTGGGCTCAAATGTGATCTCAAGTTGAGGACTACCTGTATAATGGTTATCTATCTATGTGCATGTATGTATATCAACATGTCAATTTTTGAGTCAGAACTTTTGACTTTAGTCACTGCGTGGACAAGTTCTACAATTTTCTTGGAAGGATTTCAGAATTGATATTGCTTCCTTCTCAGGGTTAAGAGAGAGTGATAGGCCAGAGTCACCCATCTGGCTTTGTCCTAAGGCAGGAGAACATTTTTATTTATTTATTTATTTTGTATTAGATAATATATATAAGTCTAAGCATCTCTCAGTCTCCTGACTTCTATCATATTGCAACACCAAACTGATTCCATAATGCATAAAATTGTAAACAAAATAAAATGGCAGTGGGAGAAGTAATGGGGAATTTGGTGCACCACAATTTTCTGGTGCTCTGTGGAGGAAAAATAGAATAGTAATGTAATAAGTTTATTTTATTTTTCACTTTTCAGGGGGAAGAGTAGTAGCTAGTTTGCTCAGTGATAGCCCAGCTCTTGTAGGATCTAATATGACATTTATTGCAATGCTAAAATTTCCCAGATGTCAGAAGGAAGATAATGACAGCAATATAATATATGATCGAAAGTGCCTAAACAGTAAGTAATTACATTTTTATTATTGCTGTTGTTATTATTGGGTTATTTTATTGTTAGAGAAGGTGCGAGATGGGATTTTTCTGCTGACAAGGTGAGCTTGTCGATCAGAAAGGTCGGCAGTTCAGTGGTTCAAATCCCTAGCACAGGTGTGAGCAGGGGGTTGGACTAGATGACCTCCAAGATCCCTTCCAACTGTTATTGTTACTGCTTCAAGTAATTTAGCTAACTCAAGATACCATAGATACCACATGATTTTATTAATATGATTGAAATGGTGTCCAATTTGTTTTTCTACTTAAGGCAATCTCTATTAATCCAGTAAATTCTTAATATCTATGTTTAGGACTGCAGCCTTGATAAACTTGATCCTTATTTTCCAATCTGAAGTTTTCCACATTCTTTGAATATGAAGGAATTAAATTCCAATATATGAAAGGCACCAGTCTTAAGAAAATGCTTTAAAATTTGTTCTGCTTCTCTCCCCACCCCACCTATTTTTCCCTTTTTCTTTTTAGATTCTTCAGTTCTTTCTGATAAATATGTTTATAATTGGACCCAGTGGATTGATGACTGTAGTTGGGTAAATTGCACACATAACAACAGCTATAATGTTTTCCCAGACGGAAAATCTTTTCCTTATCACCATGGATGGAGGAGAAAGAATTTTGTCTTCATATTTCACACACTTGGTTAGTCTTTAAAATGTACTTCTAGGTTTGAATTTTTATTTTATTTTATTTTATTTTATTTGCAAGTGTCCTTATTAGGGAATATATGAGCAAAAATCGGTATTTCTCTGAGAAAGTCATTGGTTCAGAGCTGCTTTGAAAATAGAGAAGCTGTTTATTGACAGTTAAGTTTGGGGAAATAGACATATTTCACAGCATTTCAAGCTGAGATAGGGTATGTTCACATCTCATAGTAAATCATTCTTAATACCTTTCCCACAGTAAATTGTACAATTGATACAGAGTTATAAAAACTTGAAAAACTTTTCTGAAGTGAATTATAATTATATTGATTTATTTTTTAAAAAAGTATTTTAAAATCTCTACAAATATTCAGCTACTAAATCATGTAGGTCTAAATTAGTATTTATGTTACAACTTCACATATTTTAAGGTCTTTTATGTCAGAAATGAATACTTTCTTTCCTCATTTATAAAAGTGTTTTTGTTTTCTGTAGTGTATTTGTTCTTTCATTCTGACTTCCACTTCTGACAACATACTAGGCAGCTAATGGTGTAGGAGGGAGAGAGGACAAGCTTTTAAATGATACATATATGGGCATCCAAATTTTTAAATAAGTAAATGCTAGCTGAAGAGACGTTTCTTACCTCCCCCTTCTAAAAGTTGAAAAAAAATGGAGGCAAATGAGATTACCAAGTGGGAAAATGACAAATGTGTCACAGGAAAATCAGATCTCCAGAGATTTTGGATTTGTTTTTATTATCCCTGAACACAGAAGTATTCTGGCTGGAGTTGAATAGAGCCATTAGGCTGCCAGCTGTTGTATATATTTTGGCTCAGAAAGAAATATTTCCCAGACTTATTATTTAAAATCCATTTCATTAGCAATTAAATGTGGAACCTTCTATTTATGAAGTACTTTATTATGTGCTATTAAAGGGACTCCTAGCAACCACATAAGTGGATTTTCTCCAAGGCAATCTGTTCTTTTATGTCTCCCAATTATACACTCATTACCTTTGTAATTGACTTTATCCCTCTTTCTGCTAGTCATCCTCTTCTTCTCTTTCATTCTACCTTTCCCAGAATTACAGCCTTTTCCAGAGAACTGAGTAATTTCATGATGTGTCCAGATTACGATAATTTGATCCTGGTCATTTGTGCTCAAATGTGAACTCTGAGTTGAATGATGCTTGCTTTTAATTTATGACTCTTTTCCTTTGTTTTCTGTTTTTTAATTCTTGTTGATTTTAGAAAAAGCTTAGAAAATGTATTAGTCAGTTGGACCACACATTTTTTGTCTCTTTCCAGTGAGAATAAAATAGAATGGCATTATACCTGGTATGCTCAGACATGACTGGGATTAAAAAAAAATTATATTATCTAGTGGTGAACCACATAATGGCCCTATCCATATAGGTGTAATAGATATAAGGGTATGGATATAAATGTAAATAGTTTATTAATCTAGAAAAGAGTTACTGCAAATCAAAGTTAGCCCAGTTTAGTTGAAAAATTTACTATTGCTATGAATTGTCAAGTGGTTTGTGCAAATGTACGAGACATGGAAAAGGAACACAATTATGACACTAGACATAAAATGATAGAATCATGTGCACGCTTTTGGACTGTTTATAAAAAGGACCGACAAACATGCAATTCATTTGGAAGCATTTTATTTATTCATTTTGCCCTTTTGATAGAGTAAGATATTTCTTTCCTTTGCAAAGAGCAATAATACAGTGCTCCCCCTCCCCCAAAAAAACCATAGTACTGCCATCTTTTTTATGTTTTATTCTTTTTAGGACAATATTATCAAATGAGAGGAGGCTCATCAGTTATGTTGTCAATCAACACAACAAATATCACTGTTGGTAAACATATAATGGAGTTGGCAGTTTACCGAAGAGGTTATCGCTCATATGTACCTGTAACCACATCAACTGCTATTTATGTTGTAACTGGTGAGTCTTCAAGGTTAAGTTATAATTAATCAAGTGTGGACTATTTATATTACTTATGGGCTGATTTTAGCTTCCAGAATTCTTAGTAGAAGTCTACACAATCAGAGAGCCAATCTTCTCTACATAACCTTCCTTCCTGGTTTTTATCAGGTTTTTAGATTTTAAAACTAAAAAAACACTTGAAATAATGTATGTTGGGTGGAGAGATGGAAAAGGTTTATGTAACACATTAGGCAAGCAAATGAGACACCAGTCCTTGGATACATCAGTACTTCTCTAGTAAGAGCTACTCCATGTGTCTAGTATTATCTATTATGTATAAAGCTGAAGTTTCATCTTTTTTTGGATATTCTTGACATGCAGATCAAATCCCCTTCTATGTGAATATATCGCAGAAGAACAATCGCAATATAGCAGACTTTATCTTCATCAAGGATATCCCCATTATGTTTGAAGTTCGGATTCATGATCCCAGCCACTATCTGAATCATTCTGCTATTTCTTATCACTGGAATTTTGGAGATGGCAGTGGGTCATTTGTTTCCAATAATTCTATTTCAACACACACATACACACTTCTGGGGAATTTCAGTGCTGACTTATCTGTTCAGGCAATTATACCTGTTGCTTGTGGACCAGTGACAGCTTCTCCTTTATCTACATTTCCAGGTAAGTGTCTATGACAACTGTAGTATCCATCCTACATATTTGCTCATGGAGACACATTGGTCTGGTTCATGAAAGAAAATAAGATATAACGTACACTGTTTTGTTTTGACATAGTTTGTTATATAAACTCGCCACCACAACCAGAATTATTATATGTGATATAATATAGTGCAAACCTAATACTGCTTGCTTTTTATAGCATTTAATTCATCTCCTCTGCTCCACCTCTTTATAATTTGCAAATATGCAAAAATAAATGATTGATTGATTGATTGTTTGATTTCTTAATGTCTATGCTTACTTCATCATTCTGCACTGTGATCTTATAACCAGAATAGGAAATGCCATCTTTTTCATCTGGGCTTTGCTTTAAGAGGTAATTTTACACCTAGGCTTATGATGATTAGATTGTTATTCTCTGTTTACTGGAAAATGCCATTGTTCTGATCATTGCTGAACATGAAGTAAGAATGATCAAGAATAAAAACCAACCCCAAAGTAAAGTTGAATGAAATGGAATGACAATACATGTTGTCTTCAACTTACACTATTTGTTTAGTAACTATTTGAAGTGACAACAGCGTTGAAAAAAAGTGGCTTTTGACTGTTTTCACACTTACAACCATTGCAACATCCCCATGATCACATGATCAAAATTCAGATGCTTGGCAACTGTTTTATAAACCTCCTAACAGTGAGGACAATTAACGAGTGGAACAGCTTATCATCAGAAGTTGTGGTGCTTCGTGACTGCAGGTTTTAAAGAAGAGACTGGAGAATCACTTATCTGAAATAGTAGAATCTCCCGCTTGAACGGAAGACCAGAAGACCTTCAAGGTCCCTTCGAGCTCTATTCTGATTTATTCATATTTATGACAGTTGCAGAGTCCCAGGGTCGTGCAATTACCTTTTGCAACTTTCTGACAAGCAAAGTCAATGGGGAACCTAATTAACTTTACAACTGTGTTACTAACTTAACAACTGTAGGGATTCACTTAATAATTATGGTAAGAAAGATTGTAAAGTGTGACAAATGAGACTTAACAACTGTCTTGCTTAACAACAGAAATTTTCAACTCAATTATGGTTGTAAGTTGAGGACTACCTGTACAGTTATTTGTGGGACTGCTTCTCTCTGAGGGCATCTGCTCTTCTTACTAGTTTGGACAGGGTGGCTGGATTCTACTCCTGTGGATAATATCATCCAATGGATCCTGGAACAGAACATTTTTCATAGGTGCACCAGCTCTTTGGAAGAACCTCTCCCTGAGATTTAGGAGTACTTTATCCTTTTAGTCTTCCAGAAAATTTTCCAGAAGACTAGTTCTTCTCCCAAGCTAGGATGGAATTGAATTGAGATGGGATATTAACAATTGGGAGAGTTCTGGCATCTTGGTTGAAAGAGTGTGATATATTTTTAAGTTGTTTTTATTGGTTACTGTGAGTCACTTAGAATTACTGTGTTTGATAGATGCCATACAATATAAACAAATAATAAACAAATAAACAAGTAAGTAAGTAAAGAAGCTTACCTCTTCTGTTGCTTGCATTAAACTTCCAGTGAGTAAATCTCCAAAAGAACAGGAAAACACAGCTACATAGTGCCAAAATCAAGTGACTTAAAAGGCAAGAACCAACAGTAGGAATAAATGGAATAATTTTCCTCATAGCGAGAAAATAACGTAGCTCTGATTCCTGAGAACAGGTGTATGGTATATGAAGGGTCCTTGGTGCCCTCTAGCTTGCTTATTTTCTTGCAGATGTTTCATTACCCAAACTAGATAACTTCATCAGTGATAGCCACTAGCAATGAAAATGTTACCTAGTTTGGGTAATGAAACATCTTCAAGAAAACAAGCAAGGTCAGGGAGCATCAAGTACCTCTCTAGTCAATCCTGAGCTACAAATATTCTCCTTTATTAGAATCATGTATGGCAGGGGTGTCAAACTCAAGGTGCGCAGGCTGGATCCAGCCCACAATGTGATTAGATCTGACCTGCTGAAGCGACACGGGCACCCACAGGGATAGGATGCTGGCCGGGCCCTTACTATTTCCAGGACGGCAGCCCATACACACACATTTCAGGTGTGTGTTTGCATGCGCAGGGGGGATGTGGCCAGCAGCACCTCATCCTGCGGGGCAAGCCTCCTGCCCAACGCCCCACCCACTGGAGACCCCTAGATTCCTTCCCCCACCCCACCCAAACCCACAGGCACCACCCACATGAACGATGTCAAGGAAACCATGCCCCTGGGCATGCCCAGTCAGTTGCGACCATTCCACCCATGCCCCGTCCCATGGCCATGCCCCCCCTCCCCCCCCTGGCCTACAGAGGACAACCACAATGCTGATCTGTCACTCAATAAAATTGAGTTTGACACGCCTAATGTATGGTATAAATATGGATGTAGGTCTCTGCATGAAAATATGATCGTCAAATAAATGTAATATACATTTTATCTTGGTATAAAGGGTACAAAAATTATTTTTGCTCTAAGATGCAAAACTCTTTCTACAACTTTTCTTTCTTCTTTTTTAGCATTCACTACGCAGTTGCCTTCTAATACAACCCCCACCTCCCCTAACTTAACCGAGGTGCCCACAAGACAGCCTCTTGTTGAAAGGTGCAGTGTTACTCGATATGGAACTTACAGAGCAAAACTTACCATTGTAGGTATGCATCTACATCAGTAAGCAAAAAATACCATTTTGATAGATGGTGTGTGAAGTGTTTCACATTCATTACATAATTAAAATGGTTTTTGGGTTCCTGCTATGGCAGAATTTTTCTGTAAACTAAGGGCAGAATATATGAAAGCTTTGTAGAATCCATTTTGAAATGAAGACTTAAAATAGTATTATTTTGTTTGCTTTGAAAATCATATTACCAATAGTGTTACGGCTAAAGATTTCCATCCATGAACAAAAAGAGATTTCTTTGTATAGGTGGGATTTCTTCCATTGGAGAAAGCCTCTTTTTGTCCACTAGAGTTCTTCCATTAATAGAAAAGACCCAACTCTACCAATTATCCTTTGTGGAATATTTAACTAAATAGTGCTGTGATGGCGAACCTATGGCATGCGTACGACAGGTGGCACACAGAGCCATATCGGTGGGCACGCAAGCATTGCCCTAGCTCAGCTCTTCACCACCGGAAGTCGGCAAATGGGCCATTTCTGGCCTCCGGAGGGCCTTGGTGGGGAAAGATGTTTTCGCCCTCCCCAGTCTCAAAGAAAGTCTCTGGAGCCTGCAGAGGGCAAAAAATGGGCCTACCAGCCCCACTGTACCATTGCGTGACAAAAGTGGGGGGAGCACAGTGTGGGTGCGCATGCACAGTGTGGGATGCATTAAATTATGGGTGTGGGCACATGCACGCGACAGCAAAAAGGTTAGCCATCACTGAAATAGCACATTAGTAATATTTGTGTTTGGCTGGGAATATTCTTGTCACTTTGCCTAGTTATCACCATACACATTATTTTAAACCAAATTTCAGCATGCAGTATTATTTTTGCCATGTTCAGGAACAGCACAATCACTGGATTAATACAGCAAATTCAAATTAAGGAGTCATTCTGAAAATATGATGAATATACCACTGAGTTTAAAAAAAACAGGGGTGAAATGCTCCCGGTTCGTACCGGCTCGCCCGATTAGGTAGCAATGGCAGCTGCTGGTTTGGAGGACCGGTAGCAAAAATCCCCGTCCCCCACCCCCTGCCCCTGCTGAGCCGCACCATCAGCAGAAGTTTTTTTTTTATTTAAAAGTTTTTCTTCAGCCGAAAACATACCTTTAAAAAAAAAAAAAACCTCTGATGATCGTGGGGCTGAGCAGAGATCATCAGAACACTTTAAAAGGGTTTTTAAAAAAACACCTCTTCAGCCGAAGGGGAAAAAAAGGAAAAGGGAGAGGGCTTTAAATGGCTCCTCTGGCCATCCCAGCTGAGTTCCTCATCACCAGAACCTTAAAAAACATGTTTTCTAATGTTAAAACAGTTATTTTAAGAGGTTCTGGGCTGCTATGAGGGAACTTCAGCTGAGATCATCAGAGGAGCTGACTTTAAAACTTTTTTTCCTCTGGCAATCCCAGAGGAGTTTTCTGATCCTAGCAGGCTTTTAAACTCAATTTTTAACAGCCCCCACTTACAAGAGCCCCACCCATGCCCAACCAACTCCCCCTCCTCACTTACCTATAATTACTGCTCTTTCAGGCTGGCAATGGCATGCTTTCTTCAGCTACTGAAGAAAAAAAAAAGCTTGCTTTGACTTCCTGCTTTGCTGGCTGAGGAACTCTGGGATTTGAAGTCCACAATAAAATAAAATAAAATAAAATAAAATAAAATAAAATAAAATAAAATAAAATAAAATAAAATAAAATAAAATAAAATAAAATAAAATAAAATATTTATGCAGCTTTCTGAGATTTGGTGTGTTTCTGTAGTGTTTCACTCTAACTACACAAACACAAAATCTCACAAAGCTATATGTGGCATTTTGTGTCTGTGTGAGTCAGTTGTGTTATGTTGTGTGTATGTAAAGTGTGAAACTGTGAGGTTCCTGCTTGTTGCAGGAGCCATTTTGGGTGAAGTGCAGCTGTTTTTACATTGTGTGTGAGTCAGTTGTGTTGTGTTGTGTTGTGTTGTGTTGTGTGTGTGTAAAGTGTGAAAGTTGGTTTTTGGTACCTCTTATTGTTTTGTATACTTCGTTAATTATTTTTATTATTTATTGTTATTGGCCACGCCCACCCAGTCATCTGACCACCAAGCCATGCCCACCAATTAAGCCATGCCCACAGAACCAGTAGGGAAAATTTTTAGATTTCACCCCTGAAAAAAACATATTTAATTTAAAAGAAAGATGAGTCCTAATCTTAAAGTAAGACTTTGAATATAATGATGTACATATCCTTAGCAGAAGTAGCGAACAAAATTCTCAAATTCTACTCCATTTTTTTTTATTTTGCAAGAACCTGAAGTCAGCCCAGTGGTGAGATTTTGCTGGTTCTAGGCGGTTCGGCCGAACCGTTTGTTAAATTGCCGGTTCGCCTCACCCCTTGCCCCTCCCCTCCACACCATTACTTACCAGTGTCTTTTCACGGCCGTGTGGCGCTTGGATCTGGTGCGCAGCGAGGCCACCGACTGAAGCAGGCCTCCATCCAAGCATCTCTCTAGCCAGTGATTAAAATGCCTCGCTGGCAGGCTTCGGTCAGTGGGGGCTATAATTGCGTGGCGCTTGGATTGGGTGGGAAGCAAGGTGCATGGATCCGATCTGACAGAAGCCTGCCTGCATCCAAGCGTCTCTGTAGCCAGCCCATTGAAGCACCTCACTGGCCAGTAAGACGCTTGGATGCAGGCAGGCTTCGGCCGGCAGCCACGTGGCGCTCGGATCGGGAAGGCAGAGGTGCATAGATGGGGGCGGCAGCTGCCCACCCCCGATCTATGCACCTCTGCCCTCCCGATCCGAGCGCCATGCGGCTGCTGGCTGAAGCCTGCCTGCATCCAAGCGTCTCTGTAGCCAGCCCATTGGAGCACCTCGCTGGCCAGCGAAACGCTTGGATGCAGGCAGACTTCAGCCAGCAGCCGCGTGGCGCTCGGATCGGGAGGGCAGAAGTGCATAGATCGGGGGGCACCTGCCCACCTCCCGATCTATGCACCTCTGCCCTCCCGATCCGAGCGCCACGCGGCTGCTGGCCGAAGCTTGCCTGCATCCAAGCGTCTCTGTAGCCAGCCCATTGAAGCGCCTCGCTGGATAGTTTTATTCAGCCGACACTTGACTCCCTACAGCTATTTCTTCACCTTCTGCCCAAAATCCAGCTCTCTGCAAAAGATTGAATGTTTTAGCCTTGTTCTCACTGGCTCTGTCACTTAATACGATGGCTGTACTAATAAACTATCATCTAAAGTTGCAACAAAGGGGCTGCAAGACAGAAGGCCTGCAAACAGATCTTGCAGACTTTGGATCCTGGTTTATTAATATAGCCCCTGGATACAGAAATGAAACCAGCCTCTGGGATATATATCCTAAATAAATGGACAGCTTGTTGAGCTTTATCCAAAATATCACTGGTCATCGTATTGATAATATCTATCTATCTATCTATCTATCTATCTATCTATCTATCTATCTATCTATCTATCTATCTATCTATCTATCCATCCATCCATCCATCCATCCATCCATCCATCCATCCATCTTTCTATTTTTCTATCATATTGAGCTGAATAAAATTGCACATAGTGCCATCCTTTCTGTGTCAAAGTTGACACAGCTCATTCTCAAAACGCCTATAGTGCACTCCTAATTTTGAGTTCATTTGCTCAACTGTTTTAAGTATGCATCAAAAATATACTGCTCTTTTCCAATTCTCATTCATACCATGGCTAAATGAAAAGAAAAAAACCTTGAAGACAATCTTTTCCCCCAAAACAAAGAATAGAATTACCATATTGCCAGCAAATGTAAGATGGGACATTCAACCTCTCGCTCTCCAATTTTAAAGAGAATTATTTTCAGGAGCAGCATAGATTTCTTTTGGTTATAATGCAGCCATAACTTTGAAATACGTTTTTATACCCAAGAGCTAATGGCTAATTTATCAATTACTGCAAAGACAACAAAGCACAAATCAGTATGATAACTCTATCCCAATTGTGGAAGAACTGAGATGACTCTCTGGGCAGGTGTAATTGACAATTACTGTGATGCATTTTAAATAAAAAATCGTACATAACTGCTTGATTGGGAAAACTGTGTCATTTTATGAGACTCCACAACAGGATTCATATACAGGAAATTCTCAGGTAAGAAATGTTAGAATACCAGGGCAGGGCCAGCCTACCCTACCTCATTTGGAGAAAGAGTGATGGAGAGAAAAAGGGGGGCAGAAAATGATGAAGGAGAGAAAGAGAGATGAAGGATAGAAGGGGGAGAAAGATGAAGGAGAGAAAGGGGGGGAGAAAGATGGAGAGAAAGAGGAGGGAGAAGGAGAGATTAAGGAGAGAAAGATTGAGAGAAAGAGGGGGAAGAAAGATGAAGGAGAGAAAGAGGGAGAGAAAGAGGGAGGGAGAATGGATTTGTTCTGGTAATTGGTTTAACAAGGCACTGAAATGTGATTTATGACCATTTTTCACACTTACGAACAGTGCAGCAAACTGTCATTAGGGCAAAGAAGCTATGTTTCATGACCACTGGCCATGCCCATCCGGTCACATGAAGCACTGCAGTTGTGACATGAGTGACATGGCTATTAAAAATGCTGCAACAGGCATAAATGATGACCGGTCATAAGTGTGAGGACTGGTCAAAAGTGTGAGAACCTGTCAGAAATCACTTTTTTCAGTCCTCTGGGTAGTCCCTATGTGCATAGGGACTACCGAGAGAGCTGAAAAATGTGATTTCTGATAGGTTCTGACACCTTTGAACAGACCTCGCATTTATGACCATCTTCACATTTATGCCTGTTGCAGCATAGGGACTACCCAGAGGGCTGAAAAAAGTGATTTCTGACAGATTCTTGCACTTTTGACCAGTCCTCACACTTATGACCGGTCATCATTTATGCCTGTTTGCAGCATTTTGTGCATAGGGACTACTCATTTTGCGCCCTATCTTGTGACTGTGGTGAAGAGAAGCAGTTGTGAAATGAGTGACATGGTTGCTAAAAATGCTGCAATGGGCATTAATGTGAGGATGGTTATAAGTGCGAGGACTGGTCAAAAGTGTAAGGACTGGTCAGAAATGACTTTTTTTAGCCCTCTGAGTGGTTTCTATGCCCATAGCCATGGCCACCCGGTCACATGACCAGCTAGCCACACCCACCCAGTCACATGACTAGCTAGCCACACCCACCCAGTCACATGACCAGCCAGCCACACCTACCCAGTCACATGACCAGCCAGCCACGCCTATCTGGTCACATAACCAGCCAGCCGCGCCCACCCGGTCACATGACCAGCTAGCCACACCCCAAAATAAGCCATGCCCACAGAACCGGTTGTTAAAAAAATTGAATCCCACCACTGAGTCAGCCATATACAATACATATACACAGCATTAAGCTTAAGCCAAGGATTCAGTTTCAGTATTGAAACTGATCGTAATAAACTTTTTAAAAAATTTCTAATTTCTAACCACTATGTGGGGCTGTGGAAGACAGGGAGTAATTCTGTTGCTATTATTATTATTATTATTTTTTTATGAGAATCAGATACTATTATCTTTTGCTACAATACAAAACTACCCATAACTTCAGACCTATCTTTTTACTCTCTTGGTTATAAATTATTTGGGGCTGAAATTTAAATATCTAATGATCTGAGATGCTTTAAAATCTCAAAAGCCTGGATCTCTCTCTGTAATGATTATATGTCAACAAAAAATAAAAAAATGATTTTTTCTGGGTGACAGAAACAAAAACACAAATATAATAACCAAGAACAAAGAAAATTGGATGACTCTGCCTATTTTTGTATTGAAGAATCAGAAACTATTGTCAACAAGAAACTATAATTCTCTTGTACTTAAGATTTAGAAAAAATACTTCTTTTCCTTGTTTTCAAATTTTGCACTTAAAAAATCTTGGTATGTTATCAGTGGCTTATTTTTGACAGAGGGGATCCTTGAGGTAAACATTGTCCAAATGACAAGTGTCCGGATGACAGCTACTCAAGTTGGAAGTTCCCTGGTTGATTTCGTAGTAACCTGTCAAGGGAGGTATGCTTTTCCAAATATTCCTATATATTCTCCTACATATTCTGGCATCTTATATTACACATTTAAATAATTCCCCTCAGCTAATTGAAAGAACTCTATACTCAAGAATATCAGTATAACTGAATTGTCCTATTGTGGTTCACTGTGTTGGTGTATTGCTCCACACAGAGACTGAGAAATAAGACAGCTGCAGTCCAGCATGCATGAATACTACTAGATGTAGAGGAATATGGAGATAATCTTGAAAATATTATGCATTTATGCAGTTAAGGGAGATGAAACCCCTATTCATCCTGGCAAAAGAGAAAGCATGAGAAAGAAACTTAGAATCACCCTACCATGATTATCTTTGGTATAAGAGGGGATAACTGTCAGATTTTCAATATTCTGTTATTATATCTTAGAACAATGAAGTAGCATTCTTGGAATGCTGACCTGATCTCTTTCCTGACCTGTCCTACCTCAAAGGCATTGGGCTGGCATTGGGCTGGAGACAATTGAATCATATTATTTGTGTAGCTAAATCATGTACCTTGGCACCTGATTTATTTATTTATTTATTTGAATTTATATCCCGCCCTTCTCCGAAGACTCAGGGCGGCTTACACTGTGTTAAGCAATAGTCTTCATCCATTGTATATTATATACAAAGTCAACTTTTATTGCCCCCAACAATTTCATTGTTTTCATTTTACCTGGGTTTTCATTTTACCTGGGTTTTCATTTTACCTACCTTATAAAGGATGGAAGGCTGAGTCAACCTTGGGCCTTGAACTTGAAGTAATTGCAAGCAGCTCTGTTAATAACAGACAGACTTAGCCTGCTGAGCCACCAGCAAGTGGCAGCATCTAGCTGACCATGACTGATACTGAAAAAAATAGAGCTGGGTTGGATGTGATTAATACATAGCCAGTGTGTACTTGGCTATAGCTTAAAGGCCTGAGCAGAAAAATTGTGAAATGCTGGCCTTTTTTTTCATTTTTAACTAAAAATTGACAAAACTTTTAATTAGAAATTGCAAGACTTTCCCTTCTAGTTTACACTAAGTGTCAGAAAAACTAAAGTGCGTGTGCGTGTGTTGTATTTAATAAAACAGCAGAAGGATGAAATGCCCTTCCCTCCTTCTTTCTTTCCTCCCTTTGTTTGACAAGAGTTCTGCCAAATTTCCTTTCTAGCCCAAGTTAAAGAAAAAATAGAAAAATATCTTCAAAAAACATGCTGGTACAAGGGAAAACCATTTTCTAATACGTATGGGACAGGACCACCACTCAGGAGCCATGTTAATTCTGCTCCAGAGCAAAGTGGAGAAAGAGGATGAAATCCAGGAGATGTTCTCTTAAACTGGATTTATTTCTAGGCAGTTTGCAAGATTCAGTTTACAAGATGCAGACAAGATTCTAAAGGCTGCCACATGGAAAAGCCCCATGGATTGTCCTTTGCACTTGATCTAGTTTTCTTTGTAATATTCAGTAAACTGTGTACTAGGATTTATAAACAGAAAGATTCATTGGAGCATTAATATTTTTAGAAGGTTTAAAAGAGTTACCTTCCTTGTGAATAATAATAATCATAGCATGATTGCAATATTTTACTTCTCCTGTTTAATCATCTTTATTGTTTGAACTGAAACTGAATTGTTTTAAATATATATATGCTATGCTTTAAAAATGAATAATAAATTGATCCGAACCATTTTGGGCATGTTATGAAAGAAGTTACATGTTATCAATTAGTCCATTGGTTCTATACAATCCAAACTGATTAACTACCTTATCACTTTTTGTCTCTTCCCCCTACCTAGTCTACCTACAGATGCCTGCACATTAATTGCTGATCCCACATGTATGATTTTACAGAGTGAGTCATGTCACCCTGTTGATATTGCCAATATATGTTTCCTAACCCTAAGAAGAGCCTTCAATGAATCTGGAACCTATTGTGTTAACATCACACTGGCTGATGCAACAAGTCTAGCACTCACAAGTACTTTGATCTCCATCAATGGAGGTAAATCCTACCTTTTTTTAATCAGATGTTGGCAAGGTTATTTCTCAAGAGATGTTAAATTTTCAGCTCTAAGGGATACTGCATGTCTGACAAATTAACAGATGCTTGTAAAAAGGTAGAATCTTTCCATATTCTAACATTACACTAATATACAAGTATAGAGATAGAGAAAAGTGTGCTTCTTATGATAAATATGCATAAAAAACTTTTTCCGTCTGAAATTCTTGGTCCTTCCTAACTCTGTCAGCCCAAATCTGAATAATAATTCTACTGGTGCCACACTTTCCCAAACATCTGCATTTGAAGAAATACAGAATGAAAGAGACTCAATTATTACTGTTTGTGCTGTGTAAGAAGCAGTGTTATGGGAAGAACTTTTTGCTTACTTTTCAAGTTCAGTCAAGTATAGAAAGAAAGATCTAAAGAAATGGAAGTAATGAAACTGAAATAGGTTTGAAGAGCAATTTTTTTTGTATTTTATAATAGTTATTTGGTAAATTAATATACCATCATCTCATGTGACTATGAGTGACAACGAAGTTACAAAACAATATAACAAAATAACACCCTCCCGCCAAAGCAAAATAATTTTA